>NC_062279.1:39191687-39799270 GCF_902655055.1 Lutra lutra | reverse complement strand
CTAGCCGGGCTTGAAAAAGGCATGGAAGATATTAAAGCAACCCTCTCAGGAGATATAAAAGCCCTTTCTGGAGAAATAAAAGAACTAAAATCTAACCAAGTTGAAATCAAAAAAGCTATTAATGAGGTGCAATCAAAAATGGAGGCTCTCACTGCTAGGATAAATGAGGCAGAAGAAAGAATTAGCGATATAGAAGACCAAATGACAGAGAATAAAGAAGCTGAGCAAAAGAGGGACAAACAGCTACTGGACCACGAGGGGAGAATTCGAGAGATAAGTGACACCATAAGACAAAACAACATTAGAATAATTGGGATTCCAGAAGAAGAGGAAACAGAGAGGGGAGCAGAAGGTATATTGGAGAGAATTATTGGAGAGAATTTCCCCAATATGGCAAAGGGAACAAGCATCAAAATCCAGGAGGTTCAGAGAACCCCCCTCAAAATCAATAAGAATAGGTCTACACCCCGTCACCTAATAGTAAAATTGACAAGTCTTAGTGACAAAGAAAAGATTCTGAAAGCAGCCCGGGAAAAGAAGTCTGTAACGTACAATGGTAAAAATATTAGATTGGCAGCAGACTTATCCACAGAGACCTGGCAGGCCAGAAAGAGCTGGCATGATATATTCAGAGTACTAAATGAGAAAAACATGCAGCCAAGAATACTATATCCAGCTAGGCTATCATTGAAAATAGACAGAGAGATTAAAAGCTTCCAGGACAAACAAAAACTGAAAGAATTTGCAAATACCAAACCAGCTCTACAGGAAATATTGAAAGGGGTCCTCTAAGCAAAGAGAGACCCTAAAAGTAGTAGATCAGAAAGGAACAGAGACAATATACAATAACAGTCACCTTACAGGCAATACAATGGCACTAAATTCATATCTCTCAATACTTACCCTGAATGTTAATGGGCTAAATGCCCCAATCAAAAGACACAGGGTATCAGAATGGATAAAAAAACAAAAACCATCTATATGTTGCCTACAAGAAACTCATCTTACACCCGAAGACACCTCCAGGTTTAAAGTGAGGGGGTGGAAAAGAATTTACCATGCTAATGGACATCAGAAGAAAGCAGGAGTGGCAATCCTTATATCAGATCAATTAGATTTTAAGCCAAAGATTATAATAAGAGATGAGGAAGGACACTATATCATACTCAAAGGAACTGTCCAACAAGAAGATCTAACAATTTTAAATATCTATGCCCCTAACGTGGGAGCAGCCAACTATATAAACCAATTAATAACAAAATCAAAGAAACACATCGACAAGAATACAATAATAGTAGGGGATTTTAACACTCCCCTCACTGAAATGGACAGATCATCCAAGCAAAAGATCAACAAGGAAATCAAGGCCTTAAATGACACACTGGACCAGATGGACATCACAGATATATTCAGAACATTTCATCCCAAAGCAACAGAATACACATTCTTCTCTAGTGCACATGGAACATTCTCCAGAATAGATCACATTCTTGGTCCTAAATCAAGTCTCAACCATTATCAAAAGATTGGAATCATTCCCTGCATATTTTCAGACCACAATGCTCTGAAGCTAGAACTCAATCACAAGAGGAAATTTGGAAAGAACCCAAATACATGGAGACTAAACAGCATCCTTCTAAAGAATGAATGGGTCAACCAGGAAATCAAAGAAGAATTGAAAAAATTTATGGAAACAAATGATAATGAAAACACAACAGTTCAGAATCTGTGGGACACAACAAAGGCAGTCCTGAGAGGAAAATATATAGCGGTACAAGCCTGTCTCAAGAAACAAGAAAGGTCTCAGGTACACAACCTAACCCTACACCTAAAGGAGCTGGAGAAAGAACAAGAAAGAAACCCTAAACCCAGCAGGAGAAGAGAAATCATAAAGATCAGAGCAGAAATCAATGAAATAGAAACCAAAAAAACAATAGAACAAATCAACGAAACTAGGAGCTGGTTCTTTGAAAGAATTAATAAGATTGATAAACCCCTGGCCAGACTTATCAAAAAGAAAAGAGAAAGGACCCAAATAAATAAAATCATGAATGAAAGAGGAGAGATCACAACGAACACCAAAGAAATACAGACAATTATAAGAACATACTATGAGCAACTCTACGCCAACAAATTTGACAATCTGGAAGAAATGGATGCATTCCTAGAGACATATAAACTACCACAACTGAACCAGGAAGAAATGGAAAGCCTGAACAGACCCATAACCAGTAAGGAGATTGAAACAGTCATCAAAAATCTCCAAACAAACAAAAGCCCAGGGCCAGACGGCTTCCCGGGGGAATTCTACCAAACATTTAAAGAAGAACTAATTCCTATTCTCCTGAAACTGTTCCAAAAAATAGCAATAGAAGGAAAACTTCCAAACTCATTGTATGAGGCCAGCATCACCTTGATCCCAAAACCAGACAAGGATCCCAACAAAAAAGAGAACTACAGACCAATATCCTTGATGAACACAGATGCAAAAATTCTCACCAAAATACTAGCCAATAGGATTCAACAGTATGTTAAAAGGATTATTCACCACGACCAAGTGGGATTTATTCCAGGGCTGCAAGGCTGGTTCAACATCCGCAAATCAATCAATGTGATACAACACATTAATAAAAGAAAGAACAAGAACCATATGATACTCTCCATAGATGCTGAAAAAGCATTTGACAAAGTACAGCATCCCTTCCTGATCAAAACTCTTCAAAGTGTAGGGATAGATGGCACATACCTCAATATTATCAAAGCCATCTATGAAAAACCCACCGCAAATATCATTCTCAATGGAGAAAAACTGAAAGCTTTTCCGCTAAGGTCAGGAACACGGCAGGGATGTCCGTTATCACCACTGCTATTCAACATAGTACTAGAAGTCCTAGCCTCAGCAATCAGACAACAAAAGGAAATTAAAGGCATCCAAATCGGCAAAGAAGAAGTCAAACTATCACTCTTTGCATATGATATGATACTATATGTGGAAAACCCAAAAGACTCCACTCCAAAACTGCTAGAACTTGTACAGGAATTCAGTAAAGTGTCAGGATATAAAATCAATGCACAGAAATCAGTTGCATTTCTCTACACCAACAAGACAGAAGAAAGAGAAATTAAGGAGTCCATCCCATTTACAATTGCACCCAAAACTATAAGATACCTAGGAATAAACCTAACCAAAGAGACTAAGAATCTATACTCAGAAAACTATAAAGTACTCATGAAAGAAATTGAGGAAGACACAAAGAAATGGAAAAATGTTCCATGCTCCTGGATTGGAAGAATAAATATTGTGAAAATGTCTATGCTACCTAAAGCAATCTACACTTTTAATGCAATTCCTATCAAAGTACCATCCATTTTTTTCAAAGAAATGGAACAAATAATCCTAAAATTTATATGGAACCAGAAAAGACCTCGAATAGCCAAAGGAATATTGAAAAAGAAAGCCAAAGTTGGTGGCATCACAATTCCGGACTTCAAGCTCTATTACAAAGCTGTCATCATCAAGACAGCATGGTACTGGCACAAAAACAGACACATAGATCAATGGAACAGAATAGAGAGCCCAGAAATGGACCCTCAACTCTATGGTCAACTCATCTTCGACAAAGCAGGAAAGAATGTCCAATGGAACAAAGACAGCCTCTTCAATAAATGGTGTTGGGAAAATTGGACAGCCACATGCAGAAAAATGAAATTGGATCATTTCCTTACACCACACACGAAAATAGACTCAAAATGGATGAAGGACCTCAATGTGAGAAAGGAATCCATCAAAATCCTTGAGGAGAACACAGGCAGCAACCTCTTCGACGTCAGCCGCAGCAACATCTTCCTAGGAACATCCCCAAAGGCAAGGGAAGCAAGGGCAAAAATGAACTTTTGGGATTTTATCAAGATCAAAAGCTTTTGCACAGCAAAGGAAACAGTTAAAAAACCAAAAGACAACTGACAGAATGGGAGAAGATATTTGCAAATGACATATCAGATAAAGGGCTAGTGTCCAAAATCTATAAAGAAGTTAGCAAACTCAACACCCAAAGAACAAATAATCCAATCAAGAAATGGGCAGAGGACATGAACAGACATTTCTGCAAAGAAGACATCCAGATGGCCAACAGACACATGAAAAAGTGCTCCATATCACTCGGCATCAGGGAAATACAAATCAAAACCACCATGAGATATCACCTCACACCAGTCAGAATGGCTAAAATTAACAAGTCAGGAAATGACAGATGCTGGCGAGGATGCGGAGAAAGGGGAACCCTCCTACACTGTTGGTGGGAATGCAAGCTGGTGCAACCACTCTGGAAAACAGCATGGAGGTTCCTCAAAATGTTGAAAATAGAACTACCCTATGACCCTGCAATTGCACTGCTGGGTATTTACCCTAAAGATACAAACATAGTGATCCGAAGGGGCACATGCACCCGAATGTTTATAGCAGCAATGTCTACAATAGCCAAACTATGGAAAGAACCTAGATGTCCATCTACAGACGAATGGATAAAGAAGATGTGGTATATATACACAATGGAATACTATGCAGCCATCAAAAGAAATGAAATCTTGCCATTTGCGACGACGTGGATGGAACTAGAGGGTATCATGCTTAGCGAAATAAGTCAATCGGAGAAAGACTACTATCATATGATCTCCCTGATATGAGGGAGAGGAGATGCAACATGGGGGGTTGAGGGGGTAAGAGAAGAGTAAATGAAACAAGATGGGATTGGGAGGGAGACAAACCATAAGTGACTCTTAATCTCACAAAACAAACTGAGGGTTGATGGGGGGAGGGGGTTGGGAGAAGGGGTGGGGTTATGGATATCGGGGAGGGTATGTGCTATGGTGAGTGTTGTGAAGTGTGTAAACCTGGCGATTCGCAGACCTGGGGATAAAAATATATGTTTATAAAGCTGTAAAAAAAAAAAAGAAAGAAAGGATGAATCCCCCCCCAAAAAAAAAAAAAAAAATAGACACACCTCTGGCAAGTCTAGTTAGAAAAATAAACATATAACATTAAATATTGGAAAGAAAATAGATACAGAAAAGAAAAGTATAAAAGAAGATCTACAAATTAATATTAATAAATTTGAAAAATTGGTCAAAATAAATGATTTTACATAAACGAACAAAATTAGTGCAAAAAGAAGTAACAAAACTGAATAGGCAATAACCTTGGAAGAGTTAAAATTAAAATCATTTTGAAAAAACTGCCAATGAAACAGGTACGTATTCTCTCTGTATATTTAGCTCTGTAGCTGGTCTTTTCAGACTTTCAAAGAGTAGATACCACTAAAGTTACTTAAAATTGTGCAGCACACAGAAAAAGATGAATGATCTCCCTCTTAGTGATCTCCAGAGATAGCATAACTTTCACGCCAAAACTTCATACAGTTAGAAAATTAAAGCCTGGGGCACCTGGGTGGCTCAGTGGGTTAAGCTGCTGCCTTCGGCTCAGGTCATGATCTCAGAGTCCTGGGATCGAGCCCCGCATCGGGCTCTCTGCTCAGTGGGGAGCCTGCTTCCTCCTCTCTCTCTGCCTGCCTCTCTGCCTGCTTGTGATCTCTCTGTCAAATAAATAAATAAAAATCTTAAAAAAAAAAAGAAAATTAAAGTCTGGTGTCACCTTTTCATGCCTGCAGACAGCCCCCTTTTTGGAATGTGTTGGGGCGGGGTGGGGGGAGTTGGGTGAATGGGTAATTTGGTCCATATGCTATAGGAAGGTAGGGAGGTACAATTGGGTCAAATCAAGCCTGACTGAGAGGAGGCATGGGTGGCTTTCATCGTAGCTAGAAGGGATCTGGGATCCTTTGCAGTCGTGGTTGTACCTGGGAACTGAGTATTTTGTAAATGCCTACTATTTAATTCTGTATAAAACAAATAGAAAAATCTCAAACCAATACTTAACAGTACATGTAAGATGTTCTGATATTTTTTGTGCTATTCTATTTCATTTGTTCAAGTGCTGAGCCACACACTAAATTGATTTTATTCTCATGACTAGGTTGCGATCCACAAGTTGAAGAGCAGTAGAGAAATGGGATCACACTAGGAGGTCCCATCCTCGGAGAAATGAGCAGTTGTGTGAACACGCTGGTTCTCTAAAGGCTGTCACGTCACAGGTTCTGCTCAGTTGATAACCCCTTTTCCTTTTCTTCTTTTTAAGATTTTATTTATTTATTTGACAGAGACAGAGACATCGAGAGCACAAACACAAGCAGGGGGAGGGGCAGAAGGAGAGGGAGAGCAGGTGAGGGGCTCCATCCCAGGACCTTGGGATCATGACCTGAGCCAAAGGCAGCCGCTTAACGACTGAGACACCCAGGCCCCGACAACCCCTTTTTCTGATAATGCTTTTTCTGATAATCCACGGGGGTTGAGACCTGTTTGCTTCGTCATAGTCGCAGGGACCTGGGTGGGAACCTGAAGCCAGCTGGATTATAGCTTCTGACAGAGAACTCTGTGGCACCTAATTACGGCTCCTTCACCACTTAAGCTAATTCAAGAGGGTTTCTAAACTCACCACCAAAACAACTTTCACTGTATAAGCACAGAAAAAACGTGTAAGGTACAAAGTTTGAAGTCTACTTTAATTCACTATATTGCCTTATTAAATATATTATTGGATTTTCCATTTTGGGGGTTGGCAAACCGTGGCCCACAGCCAAATCCAGCCTGTGGCTTATTAGATATTATTATTGTACATTCCACCAACGAGGAATGGTATTTACAACTTTGAAGGGTTGTGAAACAACAAAGTAGGATTTGTGACAGAGATTGGTTCACAGTACCTAAATAGGTACTCCCTGGGTCCTTACAGAAGTTGGCCAACATCTGCTCTATATCCTTGAGATGTCTTGTCTATTTGACCTATCAGATATTTAGAGGGATATTAAACATTCACATTCTCGTTAAGTTTTTGTCAGTTTTGGCTCTCTATATTTTGATGCTCTGTTCAATACATCAAAGTTAATAATGAGCATATTTTCTAGGTCCCATTAAATGTGTTTGTGTTGGATTCTATTTTGAATAATAATGTAATGTAATACTTCCTGTATTTTTGTTTTTATTAGCCTGATTTGTGTGTACATCCTTTATCTTAAAACTTTTTTTTGGATCACATTGTCTTAAGCTCCCTTTTAGAAAGAAAATATACATTGTTCTTGGTTTTTGCTGAATCTGAAAATCTTTGACTTGTAAGAAGGAATATAATAGAGAGATTAAAACATATGAATGGGGGTGCCTGGGTGGCTCAGTGGGTTGGGCCGTTACCTTCAGCTCGGGTCATGATCTCAGGGTCCTGGGATCAAGCCCCGCATCGGGCTCCTTGCTCAGTGGGGAGCCTGCTTCTCTCTCTGCCTCTGCCTGCCTCTCTGCCTGCTTGTGCTCTCTCTCTCTCTGTCAAATAAATAAATAAATAAATAAATAGAATCTTAAAAAAAAAATGAATGTATTGCAATGATTTGTTTGGGGCTACTTCCATGATGTGTTTCAGGCAAGGTGAAAAGGTTAATTAGCTAGCATGCTTTCATGGCCAAGTAATAACTACTCTTCCTTGGACACCAGAAAAGTTACAATCTCATCAATATGTTCCATATTCTGGACCATAAAATAAACTTCTAGATATTTTTTTTAAAATTGAAATCATATTAAACATTTCTTGACCATAAAGAAATAAAATAAAAGTCAATAATAGGGGCTCCTGGCTGGTTCAATGGGTGGAGCATGCTACTCTTGATCTCAGGGTTGTGGGTTCAAGCCCCACATTGGGTGTGGAGATTGCTTAAAAATAAATATCTTAAAAAAAAATAAAAGTCAATAATAGATGCCAAAAAAATCTTAAAACATTAGACTATATATGTATATATCTAAAGATAATTATCTTTAGACTATATATATGCATATGTATATCCATATGCATATATATAGTCTAAAGATAATTAGAAAATATTTTGAAGTGAATGCAAATAAAAAGTCAACATACCAAAATTTGCAGAATACACCTAAAGCAGCTTAGGGGAAATTTATAGAGCTAAATGCTTAAATTAAAAAAGAAAAAAGGTGTCACACTGTCTCAGTCAGCTTGGGTTGCTTTAACAAATCACAAACAGGTGGCTTCAACAAACATGTATTTCTCATAGGCTGGAAGACTGAGATGGGAAGGCAGCATGGGCAGGTTCTTAGAGAGACTCCCTATGTCCTCTTTTTATAAGGGCACTAACCACATCATGAGGGCCTCACCCTCCTGACCTCTTCTAACCCTAATTACCTCCCCAAAACCCCACCTCTGAAAACAATCACTTTGGGGATTAAGATGTCAACATATGCATTGAAAATGGCAGGGGATCCAAACAGTCCCTACTACACAATCACCTAAGCTTCCACTTTATAAAAACAAGAAAAGAGGAGCAAATTAAACCCTGTGCCAGCAGAAAGAAGAAAGTGAAACGGATCAGAGCTGAGCTGAATAAAATTAGAAACAAAAGCAATAGAGAAAATCAGTGAAACTAAATGCTGTGTTTTTGATAAGTTAAAAAAAAAAACTTTAAAAACCTACAGCACTGACCAAGAAATAAAAGAGAGAAGCTGCAAATTACTGTAATCACTACAGAACCTACAGATGGTAAAAGAATAATTAGGAAATAGTATGAAAAATCATCCACCCATATACTTGACAACTGAGATAAAATGAATCTATTCTTCAAAAGACAAAAACAAACACTCAAGAAAAAAATGGAAGACCTAAAAGAGCCCTATACCTATCAAATGCATCAAATTTGTAGTAAAATAAAATAAAACAGAAACTTTCTCACGACAAAAAATTTAGACCCAAATGATTTCACTGGCGAATTCTACCCAACACTAAAAGAAAAAATAATACCAAGCCTAGATATCCTCTTCTGGAAAATATAAGTAGAGGGAATACTTCCTAACTCATTTTATGAGGTCAGCATTACTCTAATGCTGAAACTAGATAAAGATATTACAAGAAAACTACAGACAATGCTACATGAACATATAAAATTCTCAACAAAAATTCAACAAATGATGACCCCAAATACATAAAAATGATGATACATCCAAGTGAGATTTTTTCCAGGAATGCAAAACAGTTTCAGCATTTGAAAATGAATTAATGGTGCTCGCTTCAGCAGCACATATACTAAAATTGGAACGATACAGAGAAGATTAGCATGGCCCCTGCGCAAGGATGACATGCAAATGAAAATGAATTAATGTAATTTACCATATTAGTAGATCAAAGAAGAAAATACTTGTGTAATTCAAAGTTTGCTAGATTATGTCCTGGATAAGTCTTCTCAAATAAATTTTGTCTCAAATTTGATGAACATTTTTTAAAAAGATTTTATTTTTAAGTTATCTCTACCCCCAAAGTAGGACTGGAACCCACAACCCTGAGATCAAGAGTTGCACACTCCACTGACTGAGCTAGCCAGGAGCCCCACTGGGTAAACACTTTTAATCTGATTACGTGGGTTTTCCTCAGCCCAGGAATTTGGAGTTTTTTACTTTGCTTTTGATAATTACTTCTGTTTGATTTATTCTTATGTCTCTGGCAGTTATGTACATGTTAGATTAGATTTCCTTTTCTGCATCCTTTATACCCCCCATCTTTTTGTTTCTTTGCAATTTTCCCCTAAATTTTGAGAGACTTTCTCAAGCTTGTTGCCAGTTAGCTACTGCTGTGTGACAAACCATCTCAAAACATAATGGCTTTAAATAATAACATGTATTATGTCTCACAGATTTCCAAGTTGGTGGTTCTGCCAGCATGAGCTGGACTCAGCTAATAGTTTGGCTTGCCTCTGTGTCTGTGGTCAGCAGGATGACTGGCCATTGACTGTTTAGGGTCTGATTTTTGCTGGAATGGCTTGGCTCTGCTCCATGGGGTCACTCAGCCTTCCCAAGGCTAGCTTAAACACAGTCTCATGGCAACAGCAGAGGAGCAGGCAGAGAACTAAAATTCCCAAGCACTTTTCAAGTGTCTGAATAGTCAAGTTTCCTACTGTCTCTTTGGCAAGCCACATGGCTGAGCCCCAAGTCAAAGGGAAAGGGACTTCAGAGATACAGAGCAAAGGTTATATATATTAGGGCCATTAATGTGATCCATCTACCAATATTTTTCTTTGTATTACTTATTTAATTTTCTACAGAACCAGTTCTATAGGATTTATAGATCGTATTTTGATATTTTGTTTTTAGGTTCCATGCTGTCTTTTTTTTTTTTTATCTTATCCATGACCCTTTAAATTTCATTCTACTGTTTTTCCATCTTACCCTATTTATTCTTTATGACTTTCCTGATGTATTTCCTATTGACCACACCTTCCTATATTCTATTAGGTAGAGCACAGTGTTCAAAAGCTTTGTCTTTTTTTTTTTAAAGTTCAAAAACTTTTTAAAGTTTTCAGAGGTCTCATGAAAGTCTTCTCTGCTGTTTCCTTCTCTTCACTGTAATATATTCTTATAGGCCTCCTTTGACATCTTCTGAATAAATAAGACAGCATTTTGAAGTGTGTGATATGTGGGTTGCTTTGGGGCTCACTCTGGGTCTGAGTGATGGTAAAATCATCACAGATGCCCAGTGGAGAGGAGGTGTGTGAATCCAGCTCCCAGTCCTCACTAGAGTTTCTGGCCAGTACTCACCAGTGCGTTTGTGTTCTGAGGAAATGACATAATATCCTGTTCCCTCTGCCTAATTCTGTAATATTCTAAACAAAGAAAATACAACTTGGGCATGCAGAACTACCAGGATTCTTCCTGCCTGCCCCTGCCAGCCATTCTTTACTTGTGAAGAATCGTCTGCACCACCTCAGGCTGTCATCCGGGAGTTCCTGTCTCTTAATGTGTGAAGACAGACAAGAAAGAGTGTGTGGAGGCTGGGAGGGGTTGGGTGGTGGTAGCAACTGTGCTCTGGCAGTCTCAAAAAAAACAAAAAACAAAAAACGAAACACCAGTCCCAGCTGGGCAGAGACTGCTTTCTCAGTTTTCTCGTGAGGTTATAATCACATCACAACTGTGCCCATGACGGTCAGGCACAAGGGTTTAGCCCCAGCACCACAACAGTGTCTCACACAATACTTAAGCTTTTAAACTATGAGAATGAACAACAAAGGAACCCTAAATCTCTGAGCTGTGAATGGGGCCTGGGTTTTCAAGTATTTTCCACCATCGTGAAGTTAGTCTCTGTTTTGTGACTTAAAGATGGCGTGCCATGAGTTGGGCATGGGTTTTCAAAATGGCTTCAATCCTCCCAGAATCTTGTTTATTGTTGCCCATCAGTCTTAGTTTTGGGCAATGGTATGAACTTATATCTTTTTAATAAAAGATTCCGGGAGACTGCACTCAAGAGCCATTGGCTAAAACTTACTTTAAACCAGATTGGGATGAGAATTTTGTTTTGAATAAGTAAAAAAAAAAAAAAAAAAAGCATAGAAATAAAATCCAAAAGCTGAAAAGGGTAGGTATGCCTTGAAAAATCTCAGGGTTGGCCCAGTCCTCTGACTATCCAGTTTCCCTTCCCAGAGTCAGGCTGTCCTGTGAAATTATCTTACATGTTCCCAGAGAGATCCTACACGTACCTGAGCACAGTATGTGCATGTATTTGTATGCACATAGCCACATACTAACCACTGTTTCCTTTGTGATTTTTACTTCTTAGCAAATCTTAGAGGTATCTCCATATGTCAGTACATACAGAGATTTATTTATCTTCCAGCCTTTCTATTGAGATTTTAAAGGTACATTTTTAATTTTAATCAAATAGTTATGTTTAGTTTAAAAAGTCAAATAGAGCATAAAGATTATTACAAAAGACAATGTCCCTCCTTGCCCCTAATTCCTAATTTTCCTAGAAGAAACCACATTCAACTCTTCTAGTGGTTCTTCATATATTTCTATGAATTATATTTTTAAATATTATACAAATGTTAAAATTCTTGGATTTTCCAATTTTTTTAAAATATTTTATTTATTTATTTATTTATTTATTTATTTTAGAGAGAGGGTGGGGAGGGGGGGGTGGAGAATCTTCAAACCAACTGTCAGCCAAACATGGAGCTCATGGCGGGGCTGGATCTCATGACCCTGAGAGAATGACCTGAGCCAAAATAAAGGGTCAGACATTCAAGTGACTGAGCCAAACAGGTGCCCCAGGATTTTTTTCCCTTTTAAATATCATCCATTCACTTTTTACAACTCCCACATTTAGGTGGCATAGAAGGAGCTGGTGAATGAGTTGGAGGTCAGACCAACAGAAGAATGAAGAAAGAGTAACATTGGGAAAGTCAAGAGAAGTTTGCATCTCAAGAAAAGTAGCAGTCAATGGTATGGAAGGTTCTAAAGAGATAAAAAGATAAGGACTGAATAGCTTCCGCTCTATTTGGCTACTCAAGTGTTGACTTCTACTTTCTGCTATAACAGCTTGAGGGGGGCTAGGAACCTGTCATGAGATGAACAGAACAGTTCACAAGTGGGGAAGAGAACTAATTCTGGGTTGTCTAGACAATGAGTTAATTAGGATGGGGAGTCGGTGGCGGGAGGGCAGGAACACGAGTGGTGTGAGACGCAGAATCCCTGAACCCTTGCTTAGCTTCCCCCGAGATTTGCAGCTTCCTTTCCTAGCCTAGGGAGTTGCAATATTTTATGAGCCATCAAGTCTCCCCAGGCTAGGCATCTGGAGTTGCCAGATAACTCCTTAAACAGCAGAGACCCAAATCCTTCAAACAAGACAGTTTTCTCTTGCTTGCCCTCAAAGGGAAGACCAATGGAGGGAGACTCCCTCACCTTGGAGGAACCTGTCTATAAGACGATGGAAGGATCAGGAGCTCTGTGCCTAATCTCTTAATTACCTGTGACCTATGTAAGTATCCCCCAACAAAGCATATTTTAAAAATGCCTGACATATGATGGAACAGGAGTCACCTTAAGCTCTGGGATATGAGTGGGAGTGACCCAGCGTGCACCCTCCCTGCCCAACAGGACTTGTGTTGCGGCAGGGCAAGAAGTTGGATTTCAGGAGGTTGAGGAGTAGGAAAGTAATGGAGGAGACATGGGAAGTGAAGACTAGTCATTCCGGCAGTTGGTGGATGATAGGATGGAGAGAATGGGAAAAACCAAAAGAGTAAGATCCTGAAGGATCCAGCACACGGTGAAATTATCAAAGCAGGTACATGTGTCCGATTGCCTGTGTGTCTAATGGAGACAATGTTTTGTATGCGTCTTTTCCAGTTCAAACCATCAGAACTTAGAATGCAGCTTGTAAAGGCTGAAGAATAGACACACTATCAGCATCAGGAGGTAGGACCTGGACAAGCTGGACCCTGAGTATGGTTGAAAAATAAGTTATTTAAATGAGAGATAGTAAGATATGCCCTAGAAATATGCACCATGCTTTGACACATCAAAGAAACTGCTGAAACAAGAAGTTGTCAAGAGCAGGATGATAGCGGAAAATTTGAAATTAAGACAAAAGGTAGCTCTTTTTTTTTTTTAACAGTGGCTTTGTTAGGATGTGCTTCCCCCCATCCATTAAAAATATTTGCAAAATAAAAAAGTAAACTTTTCACAATTATATAGGCAATACAGAACATTGCGTGCTTTTTTTTTTTTTTTAAGATTTTATTTATTTATTTGAGAGCAAGCAAGAGCACAGAGGGAGAGGGAAAAGCAGACTCCCTGCTGAGCAGAGAGTCCAATGACGCTGGGCTGGATCCCAGGACCCTGAGATCATGACCTGAGCCAAAGGCAGACGCTTTACACCTGAGCCACCCGGGTGCCCCTATTGTGTGCTTCTTCAAACAAAATTAGACTGGGGCAAACAGCTGTGCTGAAGCCGTATTGACTTAGTTACAAACAGATAGTTCAAGACCCCAAACCTGATGGTTTTAATGATACTATTTGAGTGTGGGTGCTGTTGGTGCTGTGCAGGGATTCCCTGGGGTGGAAACCACCTCAGAGCAAAATTAATGGGTTTATATAAATCGTTTTTCTAGAAATTCTGTGAGTCCACATGGAGAACTCTTTCTAGAAACTTCTGTCATCACAGTTATTATCTTCTTTAAAACAGTCCCATCAATAGTCAGGAAGGTTTGTTTCTCCTGAGTCTGGGATGTATAACCTGTAAACACATAACTCTCAGATGTATGAAGAAAGCCCTCCCCCTCCACCATAGCTGGCACTCCCCCTATGCTCGGGTAAATTTGCACCATACACCTGAGCGCTGGAGAATCAGGCTGAACAAGACTTGAATGGCAATTCCACATGTGAATAAGAGCTCCTTTGACCTGGGCTATCATTTTGGTTCTGCTCTTACAAGCTGTGCAGTGAGTGATTATTTGACCCCTCTAAGTCTCAGTGTCCTACATGCAAAATGGGAATAATAATAGTACTTACTCAAGTGGTCAACATGTCAGAATGGAAGCATATAAAACTGTTGACATAATATGCAATGTGTACCTAACTTCACCTAAACTGAAAAGATAAAATTTATAATTTCATCACATAAAAATATAATTTTTACAATTAATTTTTATAAATATTATAATTTTACAATTAATTTTTTTCACATAAAAACTCAAATTATAAAAGGATTATAATGAAAGCAAACAGTCCCTTTCTCCCTTCCTCTCTTTCTCTCTTCCTACTCCTTGCTTTAAGCCCTGTTCTATTTTCATTTATTCAAATAGTTAACAACATGTCCGTAAATTATACATCTACACCACTACTATTTTTAAAAATTTATGTAGTTTCTCCATGTCTTTTCATGACTTAATAGCTCACTTTCTCTTTTTTTCTTTTTAAAAAATTCTGGTACAGTTAACATACAGTGTTGTATTAGTTTCAGGTGTACAATACAGTACAGTACAATACAATACAATTCAATACAATTCTATGGATTGTTCAGTGCTCATCATGACAAGTCTACTCTTAATCTCCTTCACCTGTTTCCCCCATATCCCACCCATCTCCCCTCTGGTAACCATCAGTTTGTTCTCTACAGCTAAGAGTCTGGTTTTTTTAATTTTGTCTCTTTTGTTTGTTTCTTAAATTCCACATATGAGCGAAATCATATGGTGTTTATCTTAAAGATAAAGATATCTTAATCTTATCATATGGCATTTATCAAATGGCAATATTTCATTCTTTTTTATGGCTGAGTAATATTCCATTGTGTGTGTGTGTGTGTGTGTGTGTGTGTGTGTGTGTGTGTGTGTATCTCTACCACATCTTCTTTATCCATTCATCTATCAATGGAAATGGGGCTGCTTCCATAATTTGGCAATTGTAAATAATGCTGCAATAAACATGGGGGTTCATATTTTTTCAAATTAGTGCTTTTGTATTCTTTGGGTAAACACCCATTAGTGGAATTACTGGATCAAATTGTAGTTCTGCTTTTAGTTTTCTGAGAAAAATGCATGCAGTCTTCCACAGTGGCCACACAAGTCTGCATTCCCACCAACAGTGCACGAGGCTTCCTTTTTCTCCACCTCCTCACCAACACTCATTGTTTCTTGTCGTTTTGATTCTAGCCATACTGACAGGTGTGAGGTGATATCTCATTGTGGTTTTGATTTGCATCTCCCTGATGATGAGTGATGATGAGCATCTTTTCATGTGTCTCTTCTGTTTTCTTTGAAGAAATGTCTGTTCATGTCTTCTGTTCATTTTAAATTTTATTTTTTTTTAATTTTAAAAAAAGATTTTATTTATTTATTGGGCAGACAGAAATCACAAGTAGGCAGAGAGGCAGGCAGAGAGAGGAGGAAGCAGGCTCCCTGCTGAGCAGAGAGCCCAATGCGGGGCTCAATCCCAGGACTCTGGGATCATGACCTGAGCTGAAGGCAGAAGCTTTAACCCACTGAACCACCCAGGCACCCCTTCTGTTCATTTTAAATCAGATTATTTTTCTTGGTGTTGAGTTGTGTAAGTTCTTTATATATTTTGGGTACTAACCCTTTATGGGATATGTATGTGGAAATATCTTCTCCCATTCTGTAGGGTGTCTTACCTCCAGTATTGATTTACCAACTTAAACATTTTCTATTTACTTCTTGCTATGACTCTTACAGATCTAGTTCCCTGGCACCATTGCAACTCTCACAGCATACTTAAACTTCCATTTCTTGTTCCATACAATGGACTGACCCCCCCACCCCCAATTCATGTTATGAATATTAGCCCCCCCAGCTCTTTCTCTCAGTCTTGACCTTTGTCAGCTGAAATTTTGTATTTGTCTTAAAATATCGAAGTTGGTTGCATTGATAGTTTGCATTGCAACCGTAATGAACTTTTCTGCTATTTGTCTACAAGTTGATTCTAAATATTAAAAATAATTATCAACATATATATTATTGTGACTATAAATGCTGCTGTTCCCTCAGCAGTCAAATAATGTCTATGAACACAGGGCTTTCTCACCAGCACTTGTGAGCAGCCATATGAGAATGGTCTTAACATAAATTTCAATCATGTCACATTTTAGTTTGCTTTGTATTTGGAAAATGTCTTTCTTATACTTTGTCTCTTGAGTTTCTAATTACCCTTTCATTGTTGTTGAAAGAAAGACCTTAAGGATTAACATATGTCTTCTCCACCTCCTTACTCTTGTCCAGGTTCTTATTCATAGTACCCATTGCTTGGAAACTATTCCATTGTTGTTTTTGAAGTTCCAGTTTTTCTCTTATTTAGACTATGGTTTTCTTTTATTGATTTTTGTTTGCCTTTTTGGATGCAACACTTTTATTATTATATCTTCTTTTGATTTTTCTGAGTGCACAGTCATTCTGTCTGACCTCAGTAAAAGGTCATACCATTTTTTTCTCCCAGGGACATCCTTTCCAGGATCTCCATGCCCTGATCTGGACTAGGCCATGTTCTGGAAGTGCCACTTTGCATGACGTCATCATGGCACAATCCTTCACGACTCTCCTAGCTCATACCCACTGTGTGCTAGATCTTACTCCTCAGTTACCAGGAAAATTTCCCCAGGGTTTCTAGTAAAAGGGTGCATATGAAGTAAATTTTGCGGGGACTTGCCTATCTTTTTTTTTTTTCTTTTTAAAGATTTTATTTATTTATTTGAGAGAGAGACAGTGAGAGAGAGCATGAGCGAGGAGAAGGTCAGAGAGAGAAGCGGACTCCCCGCGGAGCCGGGAGCCGATGTGGGACTCGATCCTGGGACTCCAGGATCATGACCTGAGCCCAAGGCAGTCGTCCAACTAACTGAGCCACCCAGGCGTCCCGGGACTTGCCTATCTTTACTCTGTCATCATTCTGATGGAATAAGTGTTTTATAGACTTGTTCCTTTCTGTTTTGCTCTCTTGAGGCTTTTAGAAGGTTGTTTTTTTTTTTTGTTTGTTTTTGTTTGTTTGTTTGTTTTAATCTCTAGGGTTCTCAAATTTCACAGTGAAATTTCTGGTGTGGCTCTTATTTCACTTATCTTTCTGGATATCTTTGCAGTCTCTTTTGCTACAACTTCTAGAACTTATGTTATTTTTTGGATAAACTCATCCTTTCTGTTTTGGGGGGGGATTTCAGTTCTGGGATTTTTTTAAAAGATTTTATTTATTTGAGAAAGAGAGAGAATGAGAGAGAGAGAATATGAGAGGGGAGAGGTCAGAGGGAGAAGCAGACTCCCTGCCAATCAGAGAGCCTGATGTGGGACTCAATCCAGGGGCTCCAGGATCATGATCTGAGCTGAAGGCAGTTGCTTAACCAACTGGCCACCCAGATGCCCTCTTCTGGGATTTTTTTAAGTTGTATATTAGACCTCCTACATTAAGCCTCCCTGTCTCTTGTTTTTTGGTTCAGTTTTCTGTATGTGTGTCATTTGGTTTACTTTCTGAGAGATTTCTTTGATTTTATCTTCCTACCCTTCTACTGAATTTGTAATTTCAGCAATATTTTTCTTTTTAGTTTATTTGCAAGAACTCTTTCTAATTTTCTTACTGTTTCTTTTTCATGGCATTCTATCCTTCTTTTATGGACATATTACATGTATCTCTGTGGTGGTACTAATTATATTACTTAAAATGCTATTTTCAGTTTCATGAATTAGTTCTGTCTCTTCTGGGGACAGTTTTTCTCTTTGTTTACGTGTTCTTTCCCTTCCAGTTTGCAGGCTTGATTCAAACATCTGATGAACTGTGGGTGTCTGTTTATACTTGAAAATTCCAAGTCTGACTGGGAGTGCGGGATCAAGTGGTGGGGTTTTCATCTGAACCCATGTCACTTTCCACCAGGCAGGTAGGCCTGGGAGGAGGCACCATTCCATGGCATGCTGAAGGAGGTACGTTTTACCTGGATCACCAATACTGTTCTAACTACTGTAGTTCTTCCTGGAGAGCTCTTTTGATGTTTTCAGAAAAGTTGTTTTTTCTTTCTTTGGGGGCTAAGCAGCTGGGTACAAGACACATAGGGAAGTGGAGGAGGCAGATGGGGAATGACTGATTTTAATGTATTTTAATCTTAAATCTTCAGCAGATCCCCTGTGTTCAGCTCCACTTCATGCCTCCAACAGGAGTCCCAAGTCTTTCCAGGCACTATCGTGTGGGTTCCCGCCCACTTTCAATGCTTGCTGTACAGTCCGTCTGGATAATCTGGGTTTCCTAGGGCCTATTTCATTGTGAGCCAATTCTGTGCGCTTTTTGTTTTGCAGAAATTTGTTGAACTCCATTGTTTGTTTTTTTAAAGATTTCATTTATTTATTTGTCACAGAGAGAATAAGGGAGAGCAAAAGCAGGGGGAGCGGCAGGCAATGCAGGCGGAGGCAGAAGCAGGCTCCTCACTGAGCAAGGACCCCAATGCAGGACTCCATCCCAGGACTCCAGCATGATGACCTGAGCCAAAGGCAGATGCTTAACCGACTATGCAGGCATCCCAAATTCCACTGTTTGTCAATGGCACACTCTCCTATTTTCTTTATTGTTGGGATTTTCAAAAATATTATTTATTAGCATTTTAATGCAGAGTGTATACATTTATGTACTCAGACTGCCAACTGAGACTGAAAATCTTCTATTTCCTTTAGTAATCAAGGTGTAACTTCATTATTTCTTCTCAGGAAGAAATGGGAAGAACGTTCTGAATTGCAGGCAAGTCTGATGGCTAGAATGACAGGAGTTGAGGAAATTCATGGAAGATGAAAGAGAATGTTTTTCTTCTGCCTGTCCCCAACACAACCCCCCGAGGATCAAGGCAGGCAAAATTATCTTCTCTCCCCAAACCACATTAGATGTATTTGATTTCTTCTCTCCCACACATATGTAGACCTGAATTTGGAACTCATATTTTCTTTTATGAATGCTCATTATGTACCATGTATAAGTCACATATCATTTTATTTAATCCTAGCCACTCTACAAATTAGATATTATTATCTTTATTTTATAGTTGACTAAATGGGGACTGAATGCAGTTAACTATTCTATCCAAGCTCATGCAGCTTATAAGAGACACCCCCAGAGGTTTAGCCAAAGCTGTTGCCCATCTTCTTTCACTTTCTGCTGTCATGAGCAAAAGCATATTAATCTTTAAGTCTTCATCTCCTCTTTTCCTCCTCCTCCCCTTCCCCACTCCCAAAGTCTGAGGTCTAGTAGAAAATGTACCAATTTAGGAGTCAGAGAATTTAGATTTTAGTTTTGCCTCTGCCACACTTGGTAATGCTACTTTGGCTCCGTCACTAAACTTTTCTGACCCTGACTTTTCGCATCTATATAGAAAAGTACTGGGGCGCCCGGCTGGTTCCGTCCGTAGAGCGTGTGACTCTTGGTCTTGAGATGGTGAGTTTGAGCCTTGTGAATAGAGCCTTCTTTAAAAAGAAAAGAAAAGTATAATAAAATCGGCTCTGTCTCAGCCACGGATTGCAGAGGATCACATAAGAGCAGGCATATTAAAAGGCTCTGCAGGTAGGGGTCCCGGGGTGGTGTGGTTCATCAAGCATTACATTTTGAACTCTTGGTTTTGGCTCAGGTCCTGATCTCAGGGTTGTGAGATGGAGCCCTTTCTTGGACCCTGAGCTCAGCTCAGAGTCGGCTTGGGTTTCTCTCTCCCTCTGTTCCTTCTCCTGTCCCTCCACCTCCCCCACCCCTTGCTCTCTCTCTCTCTCTCTTTAAAAAAGAAAAAAGACTACAGGTAATCCCAGAAACAGTTCACACCTGTATAGTACTCTATAATTTGAAAAGGGCAATAACATTGTGAAATAAATCCTGTTTTGCAGATGAAAACTGCACTGTCTTGATATAATACAGCTCACACTTTGCAGAATCAGAATTGAAACCTCATTCTTCTTACTCCAAATTCCGTTTTTTTCCACTTCATAATGCTGCCACCTTATTTACAAGAGGATTCTTTAATTATTAACCAATTAACAATAGAATTTATTCACATAGCTTACTCACTTGATAAAATGCTATGTTTTTCTATTCATAATTTTATTTACATACTACTCTTCTGGAGCTCACCTATTGTATTAAGTAAGGCGTGGCTCTATTAATTATTTATTTTCATTTATTACTTTAACATATTAAATTATGTTGTAATGGCCACAAAGTATGAAGCAATTCTTTAAAGGCACTTGAGTTAAAACCAGTAGCCTAAACGGAACTTGGCACCTACCATAATCCCTGGCATAACTGAATACCACTTCATATCATTGGATGATATTTTTAATAAAATAAAGAGCTAGACTGCATCTTCAGTATCTTTAAAAAGAAAGCTTTCTAGCAAGTAATATAATGTTTACATGGTTCTTCGGCTTTAGAATACATCCTTGCCAAATAAGCATGAATCTTCCAACCTAATCTCTGGGAAGTCTTGTTGGAGAAGACCACACGAACATTCCAACCAGAGAGTCTGTTTGTCTAGATGGTGTCTGGGCCGCAATGCCGTCTCCTAGTGGATTAATAAGAAAACAAGCCATTAAGCCTTAGAACACGGGGTGCAAAAGGAGACACAACAGACGGAGAGCTGAGAAAGAGCAGGGGGAGAGGCAGAGGGAGAAAGCAACGTTAGAAAACTAGGAGCAAACAAGAAAAAGGACTCTATGTATTCTCAGCACTGGCATGGCCCCGAGATGGGTAGATATACAGGAAAGAAAAAAGGGTGCTAATTAATATTCAGGTTACAGAAGCCAAAATGAACAGTTTCTAAGAATGGAGGTAATTAAATCTCTGCACATACGAAAGAGAAGCTAACAAACACTGATGGGCCGCCCACTTCCTTGGACTGGTGAGCTTCATGCCTTTAAGATGACAAGTTTTCCATAAGTTCCGTCACTGCAAAGAAGTACCAGTATCTGGCCTGACAGCCCTACTTCTCATGGCCAGGCTACTCTGGCCGTACCCACCCACCCCCCCTCCCCCGCCTGCTGGGGCAGTGGGACGCCACCTACCAGCTGGGCCAACCAATTAGTTCCATAGCAGAAACCAGTTTCAGCTTTAAGGTTTATAATTCTGTTGCATTCTACCCCAAACAAATCCTAAATTCATCAAAATTGAAACTCAGAATGTAGTTGGAAAAATGGTGAGTTGTGGGGGTACAACCTCATTGTAGAAACCACAAAATATATAAAACAAGTTTTGAAAAATCATCCATAATCCCATAAACTCAAAGTAGTTGCATTCTTTGAAGAGTAGCTTGTGTATAATTAGGATCTAAATTTTCACAACAGTCCTACAAATGAGAACTGTCTGAACCACGAAATGCTGCCAAGACTTTACCTTCAAAACAGGATCAAAGGATAACGACTCTGTTCTTCAATTTCAATGTACTTTTTTTTTTTTAAGATTTTATCTTTAGGTCATCTCTACACCTCATGTGGGACTTGAACTCACAACCCCAAGATCAAGAGTAGCATGCTCTACTGACTGAGGCACCCAGGCACCCATCTTTTTTTTCACTAATGCTTTTGATATTTGGATTCTGGAGTTCTGAATGATATTCTGTAATAAAATCATAATAAAATAATCATATAGAAGCTGGTGCATGGGGAAAAAAGACTATGAAGTTTAAATAGAATATGTTTAATTCCAGATTCACCTCTGATCTTTGTTAAAGGTACTCTGTCATTTTTATACAGCAGTTGCTTATATTTTGGATTCTGCTTGACTCACTCTATGTCATTTTGTATATACATGCCCCTTAGCTCATTTGCTAAGGTGCCCCTCCCCACCAAACTCTGTTTTTAACTCCATGCTGCTATCGGTTTTGTCCTGGCCATGTCACCGACCTTCTTCGAATCTTCTCTGGATCTTCCATTATCTTTAGAATCAAAACCAAACTCATGGCACAGAAATCCCTTCCAAGCTGGTCTCTCTACTTTGTGCCCCTACTCCTGGGCCGGCCGGATGCAGAGTATTAATGCAGGTTTTGATAAGCTCAGGGAGAGTGTTCTCCAGGGTGGACGAAATATGTCTCTGTCCTGGAGTCTATAGTCCCACAGCCCTTGCCTACTCTTGCACTGTCCAGCTTGCTGATTTTGCTGGTCTAACTGGTGCAAGCTGATTGTGGATGAATGATATTTGGTGCCTTTGGTTTTCTCCCCTGGTGATTGCTCATTCACAATGTTTCCCCATCATTTTTTCATACTGATTTGCCTAAGATCCTTTTCAGTTTTAGATATTGCAAAAGTCTTCTCTTGGATCTGTCAAGACTTGAGCCATAATGTCTTTCATTGAGGAGAAATACCCAATTTTGATGGAAGTTAATGAATGTATTTTTTGCTTGCTTGTACTTTGCAAGTTTTAATACCTCCCCTTGGAACCTGAAAGACTTTTTTCATACTTACCCACTTTTTAAAAATTTCTTTAGACATTCTCTCTTGTTTTCTGAAGTCTGACCTCTTCCAGGACAGGAACTGGGCATTATTCATCCTTGAACCCTTAGCAGTCTGACTCATGGTAGTTCAGTGCTGGTGGAAAGCAGGAGTGACCCGTGTTAGTGGTCATGTCATTGTGCTGAGTTCTAGTAAAGTCATTGCCTCTCACTTCTGCAATGCCTCCCACAGTCTCTTCTGCCCACAGTTATTTGGAATTGGGGCTCAGACAGAATGAGTCCTTTAGTATCAGATGCCAGCCACAGGAGATCTGGAAACATAGAGCAGCCATTCAGGGGCATGAATGTAGATCATCAAGGAGTGGGAGATGATCTGCAGAGAGAAGAGAGCAAGAGTCCATGGGGGCAAAAGAGAGAGACCAGGTTTTCATTGGTTTTTGACAAGTTTTCTGCTTCTGAAAATTCCTCATACAGTTTTGGAGGTCATAAGATACCTGTACATTCCTTTACCAAGAGAAAGCTTTTATTAAAAAAAGATTTTATTTATTTATTTATTTATTTATTTATTTATTTATTTGAGAGAGACAGCAAATGAGAGAGAGAGCTAGTGCATGAGTGGAAGAAGAGGTTGGGGGAGAGGAAGAGAATCTCAAGCAGACTTCATGCTGTGTGTGGAGCCTGGGACAAGGTTCGACCTTGCCACCATCTGAGATGATGAACTGGGCCGAAGCCAAGAGTCAGACACCCAACTGACTGAGCTTCCCAGGTGCCCTGACCAAGAGAAAGCTTGAGTAAGTTCCTCTTCTTTATAACCAAAATATCCCTAAGGTACCTATCCATATGTTTTCTACATAGCAATAACATAATTGCAATTTTTGCATTTTTCACTGGAGATAATAGTAACTTGCTAAATACCTACTTATTATAGCTAAGGCATCTTTTTTTTCTTTTAATAACCACACAAAAGTGGACTCCTATTCAACTTGTCACCCAGTGATCTCTTTTTAACTGTCTATACTTTTTTATTCCTTAGCAGGTACTACCACGCTTACTGGGACTGAAATCATGAGGCCATGTTATGGTCAGATTCATCTTTTTGAATTAACCATGTTGATTACGTGTATTGCCATGTAAGCTCTGTTTCTGTCTAAGGTGATATCAATTCCACTTTATATTTACAGCATCTAAAATTTTTCACGTGAAAATGGAAAACTCAGATAGCAATTTGGTACGTTGGTAGAAGAACCCAATAAAAGGATAGGACTCAAGTTCACTCATTTACTTACATGTTAATTCTATTTACTGTGTTTAAAAAATATAATATAACCTCCCTAAGTCAGTCCTCTATGATTTCACCTTTGTAGCAGTTCATATAGTAACTGGGTGGAGTAAATTTTTTTATTAAAAGTTTTTGTATTGTGTAACAAAACACAGGCACTAAAATCCACACAAAACAAATATATAGCTCAATGAGTAATTTCAAGATGGACACACCCTTATAATTATCACCCAGGCCAAGAAATAGAACTTTGCCATCCACCCCAGAAGCCACTCCCCAACACAATCACAACCCCCTCAAGGTTAATTTTTAATTATATAAATGACAAAATGATTAGGTAAGCAGTAGTGTAAATAATTTCAAAGAGAATGTTTACATGTATCAGACTCATTTTTCATGTTTAAAATTATTTTTAATACTATTTGAGTAAAAAATTTATGATAATATTGGAATGCTCATGATTCTGTATAGTTTACTGTATACTCTCTATAGATAGATGATAGCTACGTAGATAGGATAGACAGACATGAATATAGTTTTAATATATTATCCTCACTCACTACACCCTGCAATGTGTGATTTTAATAGGTGAAGAAGCCAAAGATCAAAGACAAAGAAATTTGCTCAAGGGACAAAGCTAGAATTGAAATCAAGTACTCTAACACTCCTTTCCAGTATATTCTGCTATGATAATTCTAAGTGGTTCTTATTTGTTCATTAAAACAGGTTTGCCTGTTATTTTATGCATGTAGGTCTGTTACTATATGCTATTATTTTTAAAATCCTGTAATACAAATATATCACTCCTGAGAATGGTCTTTTTTCTTGATTCATCCTTGTAAATGCTTCACTTTATTCTTAGCCTAAATTATATATCCTGGCTACAACAACAACCCTTGGGCTCCTGGGTGGCTCAGTGGGTTAAGCCTCTGCCTTCCGCACAGGTCATGATCTCAGGGTCCTGGGATTGAGCCTCGCATCGGGATCTCTGCTCAGCGAGGAGCCTGCTTCCCCCTCTCTGTCTGCCTACTACTGATCTCTCTTTCTCTGTATTCAATAAATAAATAAAATCTTAAAAAAAAAAAAAAGAAAAAAACAACAACTCTTGCGGAACCCATATTCTGTCAGACACCATGCTGAGCAGTTAACATTGGGAATTTCATTTAACCCTGAAAAAGGTTCTTTGGGATGGGCGTCCTTCCGTCTGTCTCAGAGGTGCCGCTGGCAGAAGGGCGGGAGGTATCCCTGGCCACAGCTCCCAGTGCAGGCCCTTCCCACACATGCGCACTCTACCCCACACGCCTCCTGACTTCCGGGGGGCTCTGTTGGTGCCCTACAGCAGGAGTCTTTTTTTTCCTTTTTAACCTGAACATGCTTGAGTCACCAACAGAACCTAGAGCAAGTCGAAAAGAGATACTGGGTGAAGCAAAGGAACGAACCCCAAGTCCTATCTGTGCTCCTAAGACTGTGTCTCTTGGCTTGCTCTCCCTGATGTGCAACGTGTCAGGGGAAGTGCTTTGGAGGACCAGGTAGATTTCATTCAGCCATCCCTAGAAAGCTCTGGTGGCTGCAATTTCCGTGACTCACGGAAAGGATACACAGGAGAGGAGGTGCCGAAAACTCCCTTTCATACTTAATAATTACCATGGATAGTTTTTTAAAAAAATATTAGACTATTATGGAAGATTGGCAAAGGAAGAATAACTTTTTCAATATGAACTGAAGTTATTTTGAACTTAGTTTGTGCAGCAACTTATGTAAACCTGCGTATCACTGTAAAAGAGCTTGTCTTCTGTGTTTTCAAAGTCATAATTTAAATGACAACCAAATATGTTAAGTGGCTTTTGTAAACTCGCTACAATCTTTGCATGCCCAGACTTGTCTGGGACAAAGTGTACAAAACAGACATGTGATTTATAAACTATGGGGTAGTCAAATGAATACAAAGAAAACGAAGAGAATTGTCTATATTTGAGTGTTTGGGAGTGATACTTTAAAAACATGTTAAGGAAAACTTATTTGCTTGACTTTTATCTCAAACAGACTTGACTAAGGCTAATAAATTAGGCATGCTAATTATTCCCCATCAATAATATCTGGAAACAATGCTTGAACCTCCAAATCATTTTGTTTCTATTACAAAGATCACAGAAACATAGAGCAGAAAGGATCTCAAGAGAGAATAAAATTCTGGTTTTTGACATTGGGCTGCTCACCTAATTTGTCTGCACCCGTATTTCCTTCTGAAAAAAATGGAGATATTATCATTACCTGAAGAATGAGACAGAAGACTGAAGGTTCTGGATGTATTAAAGTGAGTGATGACTTAACTGTGTGTTCAAACATGACAATTTGGTCTGGATTACTTGATTCATGTATTTTATAAGTTTTCATCTACTAACTGCCTTCCTGGTATTGCACAGAAAGCTAAAGAATACATACTCTATGGGGCATCTGGGTGGCTCAGTTGGTTAAGCCTCTGACTCTTGATTTCTGCTCAGATCATGGTCTCAGGGCCCTGAGATCTCCTCCATCAGGTACAGCATGAAGTCTTCTCAAGATTTTCTCTCTGCCCCTCTCCATTTGCCCCTTCCCCCAGCTCACCATGCACTCTCTCTCAAATAAACAAATAAATAAGTAAATAAATAAAATCTTCAAAAAAAAAAAAAAAAAGAGAGAGAATACATACTCTAGTGGCCTGAAGGCATTAGGGATTCCATTCTTTTCTGATTTTGATCTTCAAACTTTATTACATTTATTTTTTAATTTTATTTATTTATTTGTATTCATGAGAGACAGAGAGAGAGAGGCAGAGGGAGAAGCAGGGTCCCCAAGGAGTAGAGAGCCTGATGCTGGACTCAATCCTAGGACCCGGGATCATGACCTGAGCCAAAGGCAGATGCTTAACCATCTGAGCCACCCAGGCGCCCATTCTTCAAATTTTTAATATATAAAGTAGTTACACAGTAAATATTGAGCAAGAACAATATTGCCAAGGCTCATTACATTTCCCTCCAAGGGGCTCAGGTATCATATCATTAAGAATATGACCATTCTTGGGGTAAAGGCAGTCTTATTCCCATTTAACAATTTGGGGCCTAGTAAGGTTAATGATATGCTCAAATTCAGATAAAAACAGCCCTGAGCAAACAAGGCTGGAACTTAGGTTTCAAATTCTGCGTTCTATTAACTAAACTATTACCTAGTTCATTTTTTAATCTATATTGGTGCTTTTAAAGTTGTCTGGAAACTAAAAAATGTAGAGTTGCCTTAGTAATAAGTGGGACTTTATACAAACAAAATCAAATTCAAATTTTATTGTAACTTCTTGGGAGAAGGATGAACTAGATCCTTTTGATTGGCCCAAAATGACTCGTTATAATAGAGTTCTAAAGGAAAAAAAAAAGATTATTTGGACCATGAAGTGACTTCACTCCATTCAGAATTGTTTCAAGCTAAATTTACACTCAAACAGCTTGAAAAAGCCAATGTCAAGCTCAGTCAGAGCTGCTCGTGAGCAGAACAGTGTCTGCATTTGTCATACGATGGTTAATACATTCAGCTGAAATTTCTCCACAGCTCTAAATACAGACTAGTGTTTCTAAAAATTGTTTAATCCTTTTAAAGCAGACGAGATTTGCCAGGATCTTTTTTTTTTAATAAACAAAGAAAGGGTATGTTTTACAAGTATTAAGTTAACAGAAGTAAGAATTGTTATTAATTCTCTTTCACCATGGCAATTGGCCACAGACCATTAAGCAAGGCACCTAAGAAGTAGCCAGAAACATCCAAAACCTTAAGGGAGGTTAGAATGCAAGTAAATAAGCAAATTTTAAGTAATTTTCCAGCCACTTTTATTCATGTATAATTTGTAGATAAATGAAAACCCATCCTTGGAACAGGTGATTCTAAAACCCAATCTCCAGTCCACTGCAGAAAACCTCACAGGTGTTGAAGATGAAAAGAGAAGCTGAACTCTGATGGTCAAAAGTCTCAAGGAAGAAAGGAAGCAACTGCTTTCCCAAAGATTCGTTGGTAAGAGCAGTGAGGACCCAAAAAGTGTGCCTAACGTTTGGCTGCAATTAGCCAGGCCACCATCCCCTCAATGTTCTGTACTGTTGACATAGTTCCTCCCGCATAAAACTGATTTCTAATCAACAATATTTTGTTGATTGATGTTTTGCTGATATACAAGACAGTAACCACATGTTCAGTCTTGCTTAAGAACTAGAGATTGTGGAAGATGGTGACTTAAGTCACCATTGAAAGATGTGCTGCTGTGGTAATTTGCTAGCTTTGAATATAACAAGAGAAGAAATTTTTTTTTTTTTTTTTAAATCTCCTATGCCAGGTCCACGCTTTCAGAAAGCAGAACTGGTCCCCTCAGGATTGGTCTGAATACCAACTGGTGAATTTGTAGATTAGCTATAACGTTGTCCCAGTCCCAGGCCAGCTGTCTTCCCTTTGAATTCAGATAGTTGTGCACTTGCTGGTCATTATCATTAGGTGTAATGAATTTACAAAATTGCAAACTAATTACAATACTGGTGTAGCAAAATCAATTTGGGAAGACATATGTATAAAAATAAAAGTTAACATTTGTAGATCGTTTGCTTTTTTGGATTTTCCATGTAACCACTTTCATTGGTGTAATTAATTGAGGTTTAATTGCTAAACATTTTTTTAAAAGATTTATTTGTTTATTTGAGAGCGAGAGCGAGAGAGTGTGCGAGCAGGAGAAGGGGCAGAGGGAAAGGGAGACAAGCACACTCCCCGCTGACAGTGAGCCCATCGCAGAGCTCAATCCCGGAACTCCCAAGATCATGACCCAAGCCCAAATCAAGAGTCAGATGCCTAACTGACTGAGCCACCAAGGAGCCCCTTGAAAAATAATTTTGTATTTTTAAGACATTGTAATGCTTGAAATATATATGATATATTGTGTTCTGGAAGATTGTGAAGGAAAAAACCCATCCTCCTTTTTGCTTTATGGAGGATATTAATATATACAGCCCACATGGCAAAGCACTGAGGTCGCCCGCCAATAGTCATGTGAGGGAGCCATCTTGGAAGCAGCCTCTGCAGCCTCGACCTGGAGCCACCCAGCTACACTCTTGAATCCTTTAACCATGGGGTCACATTTGTTGTTTGAAGCCACTAAAAAATAAAATAAATAAAATAAAAAATAAAATATGTTGTTGGGGTTTAACCACTTTCACAAAGTACACTGGACTTCTAGAAAGAGCCCTCTATTGCACTGGAAAAATTTTTAAAAACTTTCAAAACTGTTATTCCCCAGGCCTGACTCCTTCCTGGGATAGCACAACACTGGATTTAATCTGATCTGATTAAGTAAATATTTGTTAAACACGTAGTATTGAAAGATACTCTAGTAGATAAAGAAAAAAGTTGACACCAGAGAAAAGGAACTCAGTCAGTGATTACTTGTATTGGTGTTGTTTTTTAAAAAACAGTCCTAAGTTTAAAAAAAAAAAGCATTAATAAACACAATCGTTTGTCAGAAATCGCCCCTTTATGTACCTGCCTTCATACCTCTCCTGTTTGTCCCTGGAAATACTTCTTCCCATCCAATCTTCACATTTCTCAATATTGTCAAGGTTCAGAACTGGGAGAATCATTCACATTGTTCACTTTGGCTCATTTGTAAAATAGTACTCAAAAGATCATTAACTATTAAAATCTTTTTTAAAAGGGGGGGGGTGCCTGGATGGCTCAGTGGGTTAAAGCCTCTGCCTTCAGCTCAGGTCATGATCCCAGGGTCCTGGGATCTAGCCCCGCATCGGGCTCTCTGCTCAGCAGGGAGCCTGCTTCCTCCTCTCTCTCTGCCTGCCTCTCTGCCTACTTGTGATCTCTGTCTGTCAAATAAATAAATAAAATCTTATAAATAAAAAAAGATCATTAGTTGTTATCAGCTATCTTGTTACAGAGATGTGACAATAAAGGAGAGTTGACTATGCCCTGTTTTGTTGACAGATATATATATATTAGGATTTCCAATGCATTTAACAATTTTGATGGGGAAAAGGTGAATTCTGAATTGCTAAACTAAAATGATGGAGGAGGACAGAATTGGAAATGGTAGCTAAATGAATAGGCGGAGTTTAGCTAATGGCTTATATGATATGAGGCCATAAGAGGCCTTAAAACCTCTTATCCCTAAAAATTACTGCTGCTCTGTAATGTCTGAAATCTTCATATTCTCCAGTTAAAGACTCAGTTAAAATGCAGAACAAATGCCCCATGAGAAGTAACATTTTAATTGTTATCAGCCATTTATTCCTTTGTGGAAGTGTGTATTAGCTTCTATCTTAGCAGTAGATTTTGATGGAGAACAGAGTATCAAGTGCTGTGGGATGAAGTAGAGAAGAAAGAAGCATGTCTCAGAGCCCTTTGGACACCTTGTCTGTTTTTCAGTTTTGCCAGTGGTTGGAATGACATGCACAGAAAAGAATCTGATTTACCAAGAAATTGATTTACAAATATTTTTCTATAATTAAAAAAAACCTTCAAGCTTATAGAAAAGGCCTAATAGCACAAGAAACTTCTACCTATTCTTTATCTTCATTTGGTAAAAGCACTATCATTGTGTCTCGCTGACTGTTCATTATGTCAAGAGTTTCCGTCTGCTATCATTTCTCTTTTGCCCAAAGAACTTCCCTTAGTATTTCTTGTACAGCAAATCTGCTACTGAGAAAGCCTTTCAATTTCATTTATCCAAACATATGTGAATAGCTACTTTAAAGTCCTTGTCTGCTAATTCAACATCTGGGTTGTCTTGGAGTCAGTTTATATGGACTATTTTTGTCTTGACTACGGACCACATTGTCCCATCTCTTTTCTTGACTGTGGATCTCATTTTCCTGTTGTTCTCATTCCTGTAATTATTTTAGTGTATATTAGACATTGTGGATGATATGGTACAGAGATTCTACATTCTGTTATCTTCCTCTGAAAAGTGCCTTTTTGTTCTAGTAGGCAATTCGGCAGGACTCAAACTCTATCTCCTGTGGTGGGCAGCAGCTGAGGACTCTGCTTAATTCTTTCAGTTGCTTAGCTGTTTATTTTCTGCCTGGCTCCTTTCTGCCACAGTCTCTCATTGTAGATTTGTAGTTCAGGGATTAGTCAAGGACTTGTCAGTATTTATATGCAGCTTCTGGAGTTCCCCCTTCTGTGGTTCCTTTCTTTCTGTGATGTTCCTTCTCACTTTCCAGTCTCTCCAGAAGCCCTGAACTCTGTCCTATTCCTCAAACCAATTTCACTGTAACTTTCCACTTAAATTCTATCTCAGCTATTGGACTGGGAAATACCTTCGGGCAAAAAAAACACACAAACACACAACCAACACAGTCTTTTCTTTCAAAGAAACCAGATGCAGAATACTTTTCAAAAACATGAAAAATAAAACATCAATTCTACAAATTGTTACAAGCAAATTAATTAATTCAGCACGTATTTATCAGGCATTTACTTTGGGCTAGGTATTATGCTAATACTAGGTGCTAGAAAGCTTTTGAGATCTAAGAATTGTATTAGATTGTAGTCACTTGAATGGGCCTGGTTTTCTAAATCTCAGCATAAAATGTTACTCAGAGATACTTGCAATCACTTCCCCCCAAATGAATACGTTAAACATACATTTACTTGTTCTGTCATAAATACCTTACCTTTATATGGCTCATTTTTAAAAGAAATTCCGATTTCTGAGGCCAGATGCATTTTCAGTTAAGTTTAACAACACCAGCAGTTGGTTGCAGTTCAAAACCTCCCTCTCTGTTTTCATCTTATTTTATTTCCCTTCCCTGCCCCATGTTCATGTTTTGTTTCTTAAATTCCACTTGAGTGAGATCATATAACTGTCTTTCTCTGATTGAGTTATTTCGCTCAGCATAATACCCTCTGGTTCCATCCATGTCGTTGCAAATGGCAAGATCTCTTTTTTTTGATGGTTGAGTTTTATATATATAAAATGTTATATATATAAAGTTTTTCATATATATATCTATATATATCATATATATCTATATATATAAAGTTATATATATATAAATTTTTTCATATATATATCTCTCTATATATACATCACATCTTCTTTATGCATTCATCTGTCAATGGATATCTGGGCTCTTTCCATAGGTGGGCTATTGTGGACATTGCTGCTATAAACAGTTGGGTGTATGTGCCCATTTGAATCACTATATTTGTATCTTTTGGACAAATACCCAGTATTGCCACTGCTGGGTCATAGGGTAGGTCTATTTTCAACTTTTTGTGGAGCCTCCATAAGGTTTCCCAGAATGGCTGCACGGGTTTGCATTCCCACCAAGAATGTAAGAAGATTCCCCTTTCTCTGTGTCCTCACCATCTGTTGTTTCTTGACATGTTAATTTTACCCATTCTGACCATGTGAACTGATACCTCACTGTGGTTTTGATTTGTAGGGCAAAACATAAAAAACTTAACTCTAGGAAACAAATGGAGTGTTGCCGGAGGGGAGGTTGGTGGGGAGGGGAAGGGATAATTAGTGATGGGCATTAAGGAGGGCACTTGATAGATGAGCACTGGGTGTTATATTTAACTATGAATCACTAAATTCTACCCCTGAAACTAGGGAACAAAACAAAACAAAACAAAACCCAACTTTCTTCAGCTAGTTTGGAATGTGTCAAAATGTTTTTCCTAAAAATCCCTGCAATGGAGAGCCACTCCTTACAGCAAAACCTCTGTAGTTTCTCTGTTTGGAAGAGAAGGAACTCCGGAACTAGAAACATCAAAAATAAAAGGGAACACAGTGGGCCTACAGCATCACACTGGGGGCTCGACTACTACCAATAAGCCTGGACAGTGAGCAGCCTCCCTCTGATTTATTCCTACCTGGAATGTGGAATGTTACTAGTCTATATAATTGGCTTTCGTTTTTTACTATTCCTGAGTAAAATAAAGGTGGAGAATACATCAGTATGAAATCCAAAGCTAAATGCCCCTCATTTACTTTGGGGTGAGAGGTCAAGGACAGGAGGGAGCTGCTGCTGTTTCCACATGTGCGTCAGGGAGTTCGTAGGGCTCACCCGCTTGGTTCTGGAGCCTCTTGCCTCATCCTTACTCTCACATCCTCATTCAAGGCTGTGCTGAGCATAGACTTGCAGGAGGTTGAAGAGGGACAGAAAGAGGAGTGGGATATTTTTCTTGCCTTATAGTTTTGTGTAAGTTTGGCTCTAGCTTTAATGGCGGCGGTGGGGGGGGGCGTCCAGTGGGAAACAGATTTAAGACTAGGCTTGAGTTCCCACTTTGTGATGCTCATGGTTTTGCATACAGGTTGGAGGTGAGCCAAGTGTCCTTTCTATTTCTATTTGGTTTTTCAGCTCCTATTCCTGTTCTGATTCTATTACTAGACTAGAATAGCCTCTAGATCACAGAGAGCTAGCACAGAGTCTATACGCCACAACAGCTTGTTGAATGAAGTACTTGGCTCTGCAAAATATATTTTTGTCCTTTCCCCCTTTATTTTTTTTTTTAAAGATTTTATTTATTTATTTGACAGAGAGAGATCACAAGTAGACGGAGAGGCAGGCAGAGAGAGAGAGAGAGGGAAGCAGGCTTCTTGCTGAGCAGAGAGCCCGATGCGGGACTTGATCCCAGGACCCTGAGATCATGACCTGAGCCGAAGGCAGCGGCTTAACCCACTGAGCCACCCAGGCGCCCCTCCTTTCCCCCTTTAATTGTATTTTCTAAGTAAATGTATCTTAGCCACGGAAATGATTTTATTACGATAATTTTATCTATTTCTTCTCCAGCATTAAAATAGTTCTGACATTATAGCAATTTCATGATCAACTCTGCATTTCATTTATGAATCATAAAGACTTCCACCTGTATAGATCAATAACAAACACCTGTGCCCTCTGAAGGCTAACTTCTTCCTTTAGTGCGGCTGTGCTAGCTAAACACCCAGTGATTTACCACCATGAAGCCGGACACCAGGAGAGGCTCACCAGTGCTTCCTGCTGAAGATCTTATGCGTTAAAAAGAGAAGAAACGAGGAAAAGGAGAACACAAGTGTTAGTTACCAGTTTATTAGTCGTTCCAGTTTTCTTCCAAAGAAAATAGTTTCACTGAACCCTTGGATGAGTGGGCTGGGGGTAGGGAGAGGAGAAGTGGTACTATCAGCTGGTGTGGCTTTGAAGTGTGGCTGCAGGCCTTCCAGCCCTTTCCCAGCTCAGCTGTTGCAGCAGAGAAGCAACTTCAAAGGCAGACTCTCTGTTGTTCCTGCCAGTGGGGGGTGGGGGGTTGGGGTGTGATTCTCATCAGTTGGCTTTAGAGAAAAAATGGGGAGGAATTCATCCTCTCCCTTGCCAAGGTTTGATGCTCACCTAAGGATCTACCACCTTTTGGTTTTGACTGTCTGTAGCTAGTGGAGGCAAATCAAAAACAAACCACAGTCAATTTCACTGGGACTTACATTTACTTAATGTACACTATTTTTACAGATCATCTGAGATGGTCAGATTTTGTCATTTGTCCAGATTGTGCAACATGTCAGTGATACAAGGAAACTGCTCCTGCTCCTGATTACAGTTTCTGTTCATAGAAATATAAAGTGGCTTTCCCAAAAGCAAAGCAGAGTTTAAGAAGATTGTCCCCTTGCTGCTCTGCGACCTCCTGCCCATAATTTTAACTGTTTACAGTCCTGAAGTCAGTGTATGTATTGGTAGTGCATTCAAACCCTTCTGTGAGTCAAGAAAGAGTTATTCCATTTGGTCAACAATTTACCTTGTACAAGAAAGACATTTTTGAATAATAAAATTTAAAAGCAAATGCAATTTCCCTCCATAATTTTATTTGGTCTAAACCTTTCCATTTAAAATTTATGTTCTTTACTTCACAATTATAAAGGGAAAAGGAAACAATCCTTGAAATATTAACTCTAACTCTTAAAATCAAGACAAGCTTGGATTCAAAAACTAATTCTACGACAATGATGGAGACAGTAAATTTCCCGGCCACTACCTCCCACCAACTCTTATTTAAATAAACTTGAAAAACTAGGTAAAAACATTTCAATGTACGGTACAAGACAGGAGAGTTTTCAGGGAAGTTTAATTATGCTAGAATAGAGAAGTGTAAGGAACCAGTCACATTAAACTTGAGAGTTACTCGGCCAAGAAGCAAGTTGCCAACACCAGGTGTATATTATTCAACGGCATGCCTCCAGCATGGTCCAAAGAAGCCTGTTCTGATGGGATGAAACTGGGTATTTAAAAAAAAAAAAAAAAAGAAAGAAAAAGCAAACAAGCTCCTGGGAACACAATGAAGGGAAAACATTCCAATCACAGAAAGCTTCCACAATTAGCAGAGAGTAGAAAAGACTGTCTCCTGCACAAGTTCGGAAGCAGCGAAGATCGTTAATTCATTAAAGCACAGTAAGGACAGCAGTGAGACACAATTTGTCCACTACCTGTATTACATTCATCACAGAATACGACTGAAGAGGATGATATTCTTCCAAGGGACTGGATTTTTACTTTTGAATTTCACAAAAATGTTTAAATCACGGTGGCATACTCTCCCAGAGTGTCACTTCCAAAGATGTATTTCTATTCCTCACTGACTGTATCCTGAAGAAATCAAAGGTCTTCACAAGGTAAAATCACATCCCTGGTTATAGTCTGTGCTTCCCCTGTTTCCCCTTCCCCCCTTTTGGTATAATAAATGACTTGGCGATGTAATTTTGAAAAGAAAAATAAAACTGGGGAGAAATGACAAGTGAAGTGATTTTAGGTACATAGGGTTTGAAAAAAAAAATGCTGTTCATGATTAGTATATTTAGGAGCTTACTACTAGACTGCTGAACCATTACTTATGTTGTTCGTTTTCTGTGATTTCATTCCAACGAGAGTTGCACGCTGTCAGCTTGATTTTGTGTCTGCTGATAGTCATACTTCCTTGCTATTCAAAAACCAAACAAAAAACAACAACAAAAGAAAGAGATAAAATAAAAAGTAAAAAAATAATTAGCTTACATCATTAAATCACAGTCAAGTCATGATTCTCAGTAAAGAATTAGCTTGAATTAAATAATTTTTATTAGAGAAAATTTATTATATTTTGTGATCCTCTCATTTCTCAATACTGCTGATATCCATTTTTATATATTTATTATTATTTGTAGATCAAGATTATTCAGAGCTTTAAAATAATTTTTTTAAAGATTTTATTTATTTATTTGACAGACAGAGATCACAAGTAGGCAGAGAGGCAGGCAGAGAGAGGGGCGGGGGAAGCAGGCTCCCCACTGAGCAAAGAGCCTGATGCAGGGCTCAATCCCAGGACCCTGAGATCATGAGCTGAGCCGAAGGCAGAGGCCACTGAGCCACCCAGGTGCCCCTAAAATAATTTTTTAATGAAGCTATTAAAATTAACATTTTTTAAAAAAGATTTTGTTTATTTATTTGAGAGAGAGTGTGTGTGCATGAGTTGGGGGGAGGGAGGGGTGAGGAGCAGAGGGAGGGGCAAGCAGAAAGCACTGGGCATGGAGCCTGATGTGGGGCTTGATCTCACAACCTTGAGATCATGACCTGAGCCAAAATCAACAGTCGGATACTTAGCCGACTGAGCCATCCAGGCACCCCAAGTTAAATTAACATTTTATAATTTCCTTCTTTCTTATCTCCCACTTCCACCCTAAGATAAGTTAATAATACTACTTTTGTCCACATCATAAGGAATTTGTATTTCAACTTTTGAGTCTAAGAGACTTATTATTGAATGCTGTCATTGATATAAACTAGAAGAAAAACAGATAGGCATTCTGTATCCTTTCTGTACTTCTGAGAAATGTTTATTGAAGAAGAACGGTTTTAACCTGCAACTAGACAAAGTATGGAGTTAAAATCTTTGTGAATGTTAAAACTTTCACTCTCTTTAAGTTTTTACTAGCCAAGAAAGAGATACTATTTATTTATTCTACTCAGGGTGCATCCAAATTTTTGTGGCCTAAAGTTTGTACAATTTTGGGAATCCTCTTTAAGAAAAAGAATTTTTTTGTTATTTCCTCTTGAACTGCCAGACTGTCAGGACTAGATAGCTCACAAACACTAAGAATGAGCCACTGTGAGGGGACTCATAAAATGGGCAAATCCACACAGATAATATTTATTTATTTATTTAAAGATTTTACATATTTATTTGACAGAGGGAGACACAGCGAGAGAGGGAACACAAGCAGGGTGAGTGGGAGAGGGAGAAGCAGGCTCCCCGCGGAGCACGAAGACTGGTGGGGGGCTTGATCCCAAGACCTTGGGATAGCGACCTGAGCTGAAGGCAGCTGCTAAACGACTGAGCCACCCACGCGCCCCACACATATACTATTTAAAAGAAAAATGGCTTCTAAAGATGTTTGCATCCTTGTCCCCAGAATCTATGAATATGTTACTTTACAGGGCAAACAGGACTTTGGAGATGTGATTAAGGTAAGGACCTTGTGAGGGAGAGAGTACCCTGTATTATCTGGCCCGGCCTAATCACATGGGCCTCAAAAATCAGAGACACTTTCCTGAGTGCAGAGAAAGGCTACAAAAAAAGGAAGAATGATCAGAAAGATTAAATGCTGCTGGCTCCCAAGATGGAGGCAGTGGAATGAGGGTGGCCTCTAGAAGCTGGAAAAGGCAAAGTTACAGACTCTCTTCTAGAACCTCCGGAAAGAGGGCTCTGCTGACACCTTGGTTTCAGACTGTTGTAGGACTTCTACACTACAAAGCTGTAATATCACACATTTGCGATGCTTGAAGCTACTGGATTTTTAGTAATTTGTTATAGCAGCAGCAGAAAACTAGCACACCTCATAAACACAGGGATTCTGATAAGTTATATTTTATGGCATTCCCATCAAAGAAGAAAAAAACCTCTATACTTGGTTTATGATAGTATAGACTATGTTATTGAGTGTATTACTGCTAGGAAATAACTTTGTTTTGACTGGGCATGCATGGAAACTTAAAGTTTTATAATTTTCCATATAGAGCTTCTGGCTCTACATTCATTTTATTTTTTAGTATTTACATTTTTTTAAGGAACTTTTCTTTTTTTTTTTTTTAAAGATTTTATTTATTTAGGGACAGATCACAAGTAGGCAGAGAGGCAGGCAGAGAGAGAGAGAGAGGGAAGCAGGCTCCCCGCTGAGCAGAGCGCCCGATGCGGAACTCGATCCCAGGACCCTGAGATCATGACCTGAGCCGAAGGCAGCGGCTTAACCCACTGAGCCACCCAGGTGCCCCAGGAACTTTTCTTATTGTGGTAAAATACACACAAATATTGCCATTTGTAACTATTTCTAAGTGTACAGTTCATAGTGCTGTGCAACCATCACCACCGGCCATCCACAGAACTCTTCTGATCAGCCCAAACTGACTTCCACACCCACGAAACAAGAACTCCCCACTCCTTGTTCCCCAGGCCTCTGGCAACCACCATTCTACCTTCCGTCTCTGCCAATTTGCCTCCTATAAGTAAAATACGTGTTCTTTTGTCACTGGCTTATTTGTCTTCATAAGAATAATTGTGAAGCATAATGTCCTCAGGTTCATCTGTGCTGTAGCATGTGTCAGAATTTCCTTCCTCTTGAAGAATGAATAACATCCGACCGTATTTCTCTACCACATGTTAGTATCTGTCAAGGACACTTAGGTTGTTTCCGCCTTTTGGCTATTGAGATAAGGCTGCTTTGTTAAATGTTACTTCTTCTTTTGAACTGGTAACATATGCGGATGGTACAAAATGCAAAAGGAACAAAGGAAACAGTAAAAAGCATATCTCCCTCCTACCTGATCAGTACTGCAGCTACCACCCAGCTCCTTCCCCTAAAGGAACTGCTGTCACTAGTTAAGGTACAATTTGTGCTTAAGACTTTAGAGGTTCTAGGGCGCCTGGGTGGCTCAGTGGGTTAAGCCTCTGCCTTTAGCTCAGGTCATGATCCTGGGTCCTGGGATGGAGTCCCACATTGGGCTCTCTGCTTGCTCAGCGGGGAGCCTGCTTCCCTCTCTCTCTCTCTCTGCCTGCCTCTCTGTCTACTTGTGATCTCTCTCTGTCAAATAAAAATAATAAATAAAATCTTTAAAAAAAAAATAATCTGACGCGTATCTTTCCAAGCCTTCCTCCATGCTTCCATGGTTACATAGGACATTTATATTACACATAGATAACACAAGGGATATTTTGGTCATTTGATTTTAAAAGAGTAGCATCCTGGTATATATACTATTTTATCTTGCTCTTCTCACTTCATAATACACCTTGGAAAATACTACTCTTTCTTTTTTAAAAATGTTTAATCTTTTAAAAAGATTTTTATTTGAGATAGAGAGTGAGAGGGAGAGAGCATGCATGAACAGAGGGGAGGGGCAGAAGGAGAGGGAGTAGCAACTCCCCACTGAGCAGGGAGCCCATTGTGGGGCTCGATCCCAGGACCCTGAGATCATGACCTGAGCTGAAGGCAGACACTTAACCAACTAAACCACCCAGGCACCCAACCACAACTCATTCTTTTAAATTGTGGCATAAAAGGCTGTGGCTTAGGCGTACAATTCATTCTGGTTCCATGTATTTTAAACTTTATTTCTTGTCCCTGACATACATACTCATGGTGTTCAGTACTATCTGACATATTAATATTAAGACATGAACTCTGGCCTTGCACATTGATATCACATGCCATATTCTTGTAAGCTGTTGGTTTTTGTTTTGTTTTGTTTTATTTGTTGTTGTTGTTGTTGTTTTAAGTAGGCTTCAGGCCTAGCATGGAGCTCAGTGCAAGAGTTGAACTCATGATCCTGAGGTCAAGACCTGAACTGAGATCAAGAGTTGGAGGCTTAACAGTATGAGCCACCCAGGCGCCCCTGCAAGTCATTCTTATTTTGCTTCGGCTTGCAGTGATTCAGTTCTAATGGAAATGCCTGCAAACTCCACAAATACAAAATTCAAGCCCAAACCAAAGCGGGTCCAACTCAACCTCAGCCAGATCCCCAAATGCTCTTGGTTTCTTCAATGCTACTCCACATGAGGGGAAGTGCAGAAGAGGGCAGATTGGAGCAGGCAGAGACAGCAGTCCTAACTGATGGTTCAAATATTGAATTTTTGCAAAATTTATAAAAATATCATCATATGAGCACATTTCTAGGGCTATTCTCAGGGTCCTGGATACGCCCTGTACAAGCAAAGGGTCCTGAAGCGTCAACTTCACGGCAGATCTGCCTTTGCTAACATTGTGCTAAGCATCTAAAAGACACACTAAGTTTTCATTACCAATTCTTTCGGATAATTTTTGCTAATTGAATTCAATTCCAAAAAATCGATTTTTAAACATGCCTCCATTCAACACAGAAGATACTTACAGATGGAATACATTTCCAGTTGTTGTCTTAAACGGATTTTGCTCATTGTGTCATAAAAGCTGGGCTCTGATAAAGTTTCTGCTGTAGGTGGCACACTGAATATCCTCATAATTTTCCTTTTATTCCTACAACACAAAACCAATACGAAAGAGAGATTTATACTAATAGCTACAGGTCTGTAATGGACTCAGGACCATAGTAATTAGAAGCTATGTTAAAAGGACTTAAGTAACAATGAGCTCATCTTCTCTTTTGTCTCTGTGAGATGCTTCCTTGGCTCCAGTGTTCTTCCCTTAACTAAAAAGTATGAAGTTATATGTGTAAGGCCACAGAGCTTGAAGAAATTGAAGAAAGCTGAACTCAGCCACTTCATACAACAAAGTTACGTACCTCCACTGTGCTTCTACTCCTGCACCCCTCCAAAAATCTAGTATTCGATGGCAAAATGCACCAACTAGAAAATATCTTATTTCTCTCCTCCCTCTGGTGTCATCCAAATAAAGCTAAATTACTGGGGTAGAAAATAAACAGAATGAGAGTAGATCTTAATTTTGTAAAATAATGAATCACTGTATTTCTTAAATACAATGGAATGGCCTTAGTGGATCCATCTACTTAAAATCAACAACAGTGTCTCTTTTTTTAAAACAGGATGGTGGGGAGGAAATGGTGGCTATTTTTGGAGAAAACCTGTTACCTGTGGAGCCTTCTCTCAGCCACCCCCGGGGCCAGGCTGCCAGTGGGCCAGACGATCCAGATGGGGCGGGAGGCGGGGGGGGGGGGGGGGGGGGGGGTGTAGGTGGGTCATGTGGCCCAGAAGGGCAAAACTGCCTGCCTGAGAGCAGGTGCTACCCAGGCCAAACATCAATTATTTCTCAATTACTAATTACTCCGAACTATTGAATGTTCTTTTAACCTTGGTGAAGAATACCAAGAAGCATGTGGCTATAAGGAGAAGTGACTCCATCCAACTAAAACTGCTTTTCTTCTTCAAAGCACCCATCTTTTTTTTTTTTTTTTTTTGTATATTTAAATGAAAGGAGCCAGGGAGTATGGAAAAGAATAAATTATGCTGGGCGCCTGGGTGGCTCAGTGGGTTAAGCCGCTGCCTTCGGCTCAGGTCATGATCTCGGGGTCCTGGGATCGAGTCCCGCATCGGGCTCTCTGCTCAGCAGGGAGCCTGCTTCCCTTCCTCTCTCTCTCTGCTTGCCTCTCTGCCTACATGTGATCTCTCTCTGTCAAATTAAAAAAAAAAAAAATCTTAAAAAAAAAAAAAGAATAAATTATGCTACAATACCTGGAATCAAAGCAGGAAATATTTATTGAGGATTTACACTATGTGGCATGCCAGGACACAAAGGTTAAAGGTCAAAGTACTTGTTCTGAAGGGACTGGAGTTTTTGTGGAAGGGACAGACAAGTCGTCAGATAATACCATTATAATTCAGTAAGTGCTATCATACGGTTGTGTACCAGAATCAGAAGGGAAAGCTTAAAATGTGTGAGGAGAGAATTGCTAAAAACATGGGAATTTGAGTTTCTGCATTTCAGGCACAGTGAACCCAGGCTGGATGATCAAACTGAGCTATATTAGAAATATAATATATGTGTATATGTGTATGTATGTATGTATGTGTGTGTATATATATATACACACATATATAATATGTTATATATTTAGTGTATATAATATATATTATATAATATAATATGAAGCCGGTCAGGGTGCCCAGAGCTGGACTTAAATCTTAAAGCAATGGGCTCTTCAAAGCCAAACTGGCATCCAGAGCTCGAGAACAGACCCGAGGAGAAGTACTTCCCTAGCAGGAACAAAAATACCGATGAAATTATTTGTGTGCATTTAATTTGGAACAAACAAACATGTCAACTTTTGAAACACCTGCTTTCTTTTCAACCCTGAAATACTAAAAATATTACCTCTTGGCGTACATGAAGAGGACAAAGCTAACAAGGATCACTACCAAGTACACATTGGTGGCTTCGTTCCAGGCCTCATGAACGCTGTAATCCATAGAGCCATCGTCACCCATCACCCCGTAACCTCCAGGCATGGGGCTGGAAGAAAGAGAAGGGAGTAGGGTTTCTGTTAGTGCTGGTAAGACCGATTGTAAAGGGGCTGGCAAACGTAAGGCCTGCTGGCCAACTCCAGCCTGCCACCTGCTTTTGGATGGCCCAGGGGCTAGGGATGGCTTTACATTTCTAAACAGATACATTTTAAATGATTAAAATGTAAAATGTACCTGTATAATATCTTTGCTTTTTGCTTCCCAGCCCTTGAAGCCAAAAGTATTTACCACCTGGCCCTTTAAGAAAAAGTTTGCCAACTCCTGGCCTACATAACTAGGGCGTGTAACATATTTCCCCTTATTTTTGATTTTGAAACATTTTATTTTCTGAGTGAAGTGAAAACTGGAGTTTAAAAACCCAATTACGAAAAGATAACAAAAAGGATATAGGGTTGAAATGTTACTGTCCGGTTTCTGAACGGTAACTATCACCAGATGAAAGTACCAAAATATTTTATTTATTTATTTTTAAGATTTTATTTATTTATTTGACAGAGAGAGAGAGAGAGAGAGCACAAGCAGGGAGAGCAGGACAGCCTGATGTAGGACTTGATCCCAAGACCCTGGGATCATGATCTGAACTGAAGGCAGACCCTTTACCGACTGAGCCACCCAGGTGCCCAAAAGCACCCAAATATTTTAAAACACAGACCCAAACAACTGGCCGTGATGTTAAAAAATATCCTGTCATGCTCATGACGGCACCCTAGAAAAGACAAGACAGCCATCGCAATGCTCTTCCACTGGCCTCTCCAGCAAGTGGAAAATGTTGGGAGCTTTATCTAGTTTTGGCCTCCTGGCCAAATACCCTTGAAAGAAGCTATGGGATAAAAAGTTACTTTTTGCTATTTACACAGCTGTGACTTCTATTCACGGAAATGGATTCTTTGGACATTTTCACAGAAAATAAGAGTGGTAAGAGCCAGTGTATCAAATAGCAAGTATAAGAGTAATGGTTTCCTCTTTGTGTTTGAGAGTTAGTTGAATTTTTCCTTGAAGAAAAAGTTCCTCCCTTCTGTTGGACATAAAAGGTAAGTCTAATAAGTAAAATGACCTATTATGTGAAAAAAAAAAAAAAACCAAAAGCATTTTTAAGACATTCTATAAGAAGGAGAAAAACTGAACAAGCGATAGGTGATCAATGTACTGTAGTTTCTAAGAATAGGACAGTCGTTTTCTAATTCCAAGAAAAAGAGTATCTGAAAAGTCCAAGAAATTGTTTTGCAATTTTTCTCTAGACATCCTACAACAATGAAGGCTTTGCAGACATTCTTGCACTAAAATATCTTCCAATCGCCTGTGAGCCTCCAAATGTTCTGTAATGTAGATCTGGCTTAGTAAGTTAATAAGTGTGCATTAAGGGAAATGTCTGTTTTCTTTCTTATAGCTCACCTCTGCATAAAATGAATAAAATTCTTCCATAAGTTTGCTCCTAGGCCAGGTGGCATGTTTTCCCTGTTCTGACATCTGAAATTTTTGTCAGATGTTTGGGGACATATTGTATTCACTTATGATAAAGTGAGTGTCATGAATGATCATATAACTTAACCTCTAGACACTGAGGTCGAGAGTGAAAACTTTAAAAGACCTATTGGTGTCCGATGAATATAAAGATTGGTCTTGTGAAAATCAGCCAAGTATTAATAAAAACAATTTACTTTTAATCATAAAAATTTATAGGTATAAGATCTAAATATTATTTAAACATCACACCATACCCAATTCCTTGATATGAAAGACTGGCTACAGATTTTTTTTTTTTTTTTTTGAGAGAGTGGAAGACAAGGGGCGATTTGGTATATTCACAGTTTTAATTCTTATTTCCTGAAACTAAACTCCAGAATTTCTCTGAAAGTAACATTATGATTCATAGTAAGTAATCAGTCTATTTTAGAAATGGAAACTTTTGGAAGACAAGAGACTATAATTATCTTTATGATTTATGGAATCTAGAATTTTGCTGGTGCTGAAAAGTAACAACAACGAATGTGTTTTGGGCAAAAAGAGATGACTTTGAATATCTGATTTGAGATGCTGCAGAAGGCCACAGACAATTATGCCACAAGGGTGGTAGGTTTCAGGATTGGGAGCTGTTAAATTCAGGAAGAAACAGGGGACATACAGCAATGGCCACTAGAACATTTCTCAGGTGTCCTTTACCTGACAAATTACGGAAGTGTTTCCTACGTGTTTTCTAACACCTGAATGGATCTGACCCAGGTTAATTTCTTGCTTCAATTTCTCACAGAATTCTGTTCATGGGCCACTTAATAAGGGGTATATTCCTACAGAGCTTGTCTTCATCCTGCTACAAATATGTCGATCTTGAATAGTATTTAGAGAAGGATTTTGAATTATTACTGACCCAGAATGGTAAAATTTTAACATGAATGAAACAACATGTATTATACAACATCATCGGTATGCAATGGCACTACCATTCCACAGTTCCAGGGACACGCACTTGAATTATTTTTAGTACTGTAGTTGTGAAAGATTTGCACTGAGGGTAGGCCTCTCCTGCCCAATCCTCCATCATGACCAATGGCACGACTTTGCAAGACTGCCAGGAATAAGGAATGGCCTTGTGCGGAGTCATAGTGCAGACCCATGGCCCACATGTGGCCTTAACTATGACGGTCACCTCCCAGCACGCTACAGTCTAACCAAGTGTACACATACATACTTGCTAAGTAGTTACTTCATACCACCACAGCCTTCTTCTAAAGCAAAATGCCCATGGGCATTACAATGGTGCATTCCCGGGAAGTTACTATTTCAGCAAGATCACTAAGGTAGCAAGCCATGTGCCCAGATCGTCATGGAGGGCTCTTTTGAGAAAACTGAACTTTTTTCACATATTTTTCCTGGACACTAATGCTTGAACAATTTCGATAAGGAAATTCTAGGATGAGCTGAATTAAGACCCAAGTAAAACATTAGTATCCAGAGACAGAGTTCCCAAAATATGGCAACTAAGGGGTTAGTTTTAGTTTGATTAACTTGGTTGAGAACTAGGAGAAAATTTTCCAGGGATCAAGTGATTATATCATAAGTTTTAAAATCCGTTTCCTGATTTCAGGTTCCTGACTCCATATCTAGGTGGTTCTAAAATTGTGTAGCACTTGTCATTATGCCTTAAATGTTGCCATTTTTGTCTCTCAGAGCTTTGCTATCTTAATACAAATTCGGATTAGAATCACTTACACAGTGCCTTACAACACAACGCACTGCGTAAATGTAATTTCCTTTCTCTGTCCTCTGAAACACTGAAGGTTTGAGCCCCTGAATCAGAAGGGTACGAGGTAACAGGCCCTCAACCAAGAGGAAGGAGGCAGTTTGCGGGTTCACCAGTAGGGCAGTCGGCATGCTGCATTTCTGCCGGGAAGCCCCGAAGCTCCGTTTTACAGAAGAAACCGGGAAGGTGGGAGTGGTAGTTACGTAACTTGCTCCAAGTTGCACAGGCCAGGGCTGTCCCATGCACCTGACACCCAAACCTGAAGCCCCTGCAGTCGCGCCCCTGGCTCTGCGACACCTCTCCTCCCGGAGAGAAATCCAGCCGCGCGGGAATAGAGTAGAATCCCCTCCCAGGAAGCGACCACGGCCGCCCCCGGAGCTGCCGGGACGGCTTTGGCGCTTCGCCGCTCGCAGGCTGCGAAACCCTGCGGGATCCGAACACACCCGCGCTCAACGGCACCATCCCCGGTCGCCGGCGCGGCTGCCTCGGTGTACCGCCCGCATCTCCCGCACTCGGAGCCTCACTATTCCTCACGACCCTGAGAGGCTCGCGGTACGCGCTAGGCTCAGGGCCCGGGTCCGGGGACGCGCGGCGGGCAGCGATCCCTTCCTCCTCCCGCGCGAGGCCCCGGCGGGGCGGGGCGGGGCGGGGCGGCGCGCGGGCGAGGGGGCGGGGCCGGGTGACGCGGCCCCGCCTCAGGCCCGGGAGGCGCGGAGACGCGGGTCCACTCACGCTGCTGGCTCGGGAGGCGGCACGCGGCCAGGCTGCTCCGCTCGGGGCTCTTTACCCCGGAGTCTCGCCGGACGCGCGGGGCCCGGTCGCCGAACGGACCTGGACGACCTCTGCCTTCGTCATTTCCTGCCGGCCCGCCGGTTTCCGGATGAAACGAGGAGCCAGGTCTTTCCCCCCGCCCTCCCCGCCCCCCTTTTCAGTGTTTGAACGGGAGCGACGCCGCGGCTGCTCCGGTGCCGCCCCCGGGCGCGTGAGTGGAGCCGGGCTCCCTTCCCCCAACCCCCGCGGCGCGTCACCGGCGCGCCCCCCGCGCTCCGCGAGCCCCCGGCCCGAGCCCGAAGCCCCCCGCGGGCGGGCGGGAGCGCCGGGCGCCGGTGCCGGCGGGGGGTGTCGCCGCCCGCGTCTGGAAGCCCACGTGGGTGGAGCTGTGGTGCGCCAACACCGGGCGAGAAGTAGCGGGGACAGGTCGTTGCCCGGAGTTCCGTGCTCTTCCCGCCCCGCTTCGGCGCGCCCGGGCGTGACTCAAAGCGTGGGAGGGGGAATGTGCATGGTCCCACAAATCGGGGTTAAGCTGGGCAACACGAAGACTTTTTTTTTTTTTTTCCCGTAATGAGGACATAGAGTTACTTTTAATATTTACTTTGATACCTCACTTGAGAAAGCATATGCTCTCCACACTGTCTTCCCACTTCCTCTGTCATAATAAATGTTGCGTGGCTGAGACTGTTGTGTTTTAAAAACTGGATGTGCCCAGGATGCTGCAGTATTGTCCGTTGAAGTGATTTTTGTGTCTTAAAAAAAAAGTGTGTATAGGGATTTGAGAAATAGGTTTTCTAGCATAAGACAGGTAATGAATTTATGCAGGTTTTCAGCATCAGTGTGGAAGTCATCAGATTTCAGTGGTTGATAGCAGCCTTGGGCATAAATGGTCATTGTCCACGTGCTTGAGGTCTTAACTGTTTATGTTGAGCTAGTTCTCTAGGGTCAGCTGACTGCTAATTATAATTCATCCTAGACCTTGTACAAGTTGTAGTCTTAATTAATAAGCAGAGGTAAGAGCTAACATTTAGCCCAAATCCCTTAGCAAGTTTTCTCTGCCTTTTCTTGTGGCTCATTCTGTTAAAATTAAGCTCACCTTTGTCTGGAGAGCATTGCTTGGTACAGTAAGGTACTAGCTTTATTTATAGTATTAATACATTTTAGTTTTTATGTATTATACATACATTGCCATATATATGCCTTATAACCATTTAGTTTGACTCTGAATTTGGAAAATTAGGAACAATAATAACGGTTAATGTTGAGTACTGCCTGTTTGCGGGGCCTGTGCCAAATGGTACATGCTTTATCTCATTTAATCTTCTGGGATAACTTTTGTGTAAGCATAGGTTGCTCAAAAATTTTTGAATACATGGGTCTGATTTGAATAGGTCTAAATGTGGAGTATGTGTATTATTAATTACTTCTGTTTCTGCTTTTGCGATAAAGGGTGTTGGCAATATAAAATGACTCATAGAGTAAATATGTTTTTCAAGTTGGAAGATGTCTTTAAAATTGCATAGAACTGCAATTATTCTCTTTACTTGGGTATTGGAAAGCACCGTGTCTCATTTATCCAAGTTCCCATAACACACCATCATCACCCAGTGAAACCGGCTATTCTTGGACATTGGTAGAAGGTAAATGTTGGGGAAGCCCTAATGGCCTTCTGAAAGTCTCCCTCCTACCATATTTTTTCTAAGTGGCATTCCTAATTAGGGATCGACAAATGATGATGAAACAAGAAGAGTAATTTTCCAATACCAAACCAAGGAAATAAAAATCAGTGGATTGGTTATTACTTTGTTGATGAATCTAACATTCGTGGGTATACAAATGTTAAGAATGTTAGATTATCTGCATTGTGGGGTCTCTACCTAATTTTTCATTTTGCCTTTAATATCATAAGCAGTTTGGAGTCCAGTACATTGTGCATTAAGAGGTGAACATTTTGACTGGATTTAATTGAGTAGTTTTGACATCCTTAATCAAGAAGTTTATTTTGACTGTGTTTCCAAAGATATAATGATTTGTATAGGCATAACAATGATGAGAGTGATGGTGAGGTCTAACAGTTTGCAACTTGTGAGAGTGGAAGTAGATGAGAAGGACTGGAGAGGACAAGGGAGATGTTTTGGAAAAATGCATCTTATTTGTGATGAGTGCACATTGGACTTAACCTATCTCCAGATTCTAGTGGCCCAGTCATTGGAGAAGAAGAGATTGGGAATGCTTTGCCGGTCAGTATTTTTAAGAGGGTTCGTTTACCTCCAGGCCTTCTTTTGGGGAGGGATAAGTAGAGAGTTGTCTTCGGTGGAACTATAGAAGAAGAAAAAAATGCACGTATTTTCTTTTGAAGTTAATACTTCCACCCATCATGACTGACAGATTCTTGTCATCTTGTCACCACATGCATCTTCAGGCACTTTCCTAGTAGATACTTGATATTGGTGGGCAGCCGCTAGTAGGTCAAGTGAAGAAAGGAAAAAGTGGGTGGATTGGGGGTAGAGACAAAGCTCAGGGGTATACAGCAAAGCATTAATAGGTTTTTCATTTGGACAGAATTTAGGAACTGGGCCTCCAATGGCCTCTGTTACGAAAATCAATCCAGTAGTATTAACTCTATGTGTTTAAAATCTCTTGTATGTTATATGTATCCAGAAATATGGAGAATATCCCTTTGATGTGTTTTACGAACAACGGAACATTTAGAATACAGTACATGAAAGTTAACTGAATTTTTCATGACGGCCATTTCTGTATGTTTGTCGTTGTTGGAAAGTCAGAGCGACCATGATGCCAGCATTGGCTCCTGTTTGTAAGGCATTTAAGCAATGTTGTTTCATCCTTTTGGGAGATAAGCTCTTCTCATTCCTTCAAACTTGGCTCTCATGTGGAGTGCCCTTTGAAGCTCCAGAGTACAAGGGATCTTTTCTGTCACTCATTGCCATTATCTCCAGAGCCGAGAACAGAGCCTGACGTATAGAAGGTACTCACTCAGTGACTGTAGAATGAACAAAAACACATCGGAATCATCTTTTCTTTGCACTACTGAAGATCCCACTTTAGTGGCCTGGCCACTCCAGTTTACCTCTTTCACAGAATCTTCAGCCCACAAAAAGACCTTTGATGTTCGATGTTTATGCCACATACTTTGGCATTTAATCCTTTATGGCTTTATACTGTTATATGAGCATTTCCGTGTTTTGTTTTCCCCATCTAAAATAGAGGCTACTCGAGGGCAGAGAATATATATTGATAAGGTACTATGTTTCCTTGTTTATATAGTATAATAATATCTACAGAGTAGGTTTATATTTGCTTTCTTTTTTATTATTTTTTTTAAAGATTTTATTTATTTGACAGAGATCACAAGTAGGCAGAGAGACAGGCAGAGAGAGAGGAGGAAGCAGGCTCCCCACTGAGCAAAGAGTGCAATGCAGGGCTTGATCCCAGGACCCTGGGATCATGACCTGAGTGGAAGGCAGAGGCTTTAACCCACTGAGCCACCCAGACGCCCCTTAATATTTGCTTTCTGAGTGAATGTTAGATACCATAGGGGAAACGTCAGAGATACTGAAAATGTGGTTCCAGTCTTCAAGTAGGTAGTATTTTAGTAGGCAAACATTGTGTACAACAGTATGAGAATTTGTAGTTAAATGAAACAACGTAATAATAAGAGTTAACATTTAGGTAGTGCTTAAAATGTGCCAGATACTGTTCCTGGAGGCTTTGCCTGTTAATTTATATGAATTTCATAATGAACTTTTGAAGTAATAGGTACAGTTAGAATCCCCTTTTTAAAATGAGGAAACTGAGGCACAGGAGGGTAATTAAGTTACTTGCCCAAGATCAAAATGCAAATAGTAAATAGGGAGACTGGCTATGAACCCAGGTGGTCTGCCCCCCCCCCCCCCCAGTCAGTGTCGTTTCTGTGGGAAATTTACTTTACCAAAGAAGAGAGATCTAAAAGTTGACACTACTTTTTCAACTGTAAAAGCCTCTTTCAGATTTCAAAATAGCATGAAAGATTGCAGTGACTGCACTGCAGAAACAATGCTGTGGATTTTCCAAATACAAGCGTCTGACAAATGGTTACGGGGCAGTGTTTTGAAATGACTAAAGGCAAGGGGAGAGAAACTGAATTCTGAATCTCAGAGCTAAACGAGGATTATAACTCTTTGTAGGTACTGAATTCTAGGACAGTGATTCAGCAGGAAAACTTACATGAGATATAATATTGAATGATACTTGATGTCTTACTGCTTTTCTTTTTTAAACACTTACTAGATTCATCCCTAGCGGTAGTAATTTACCAGGAAGTGAGTGTTACTGAAAGTTTCCTATGTGCTTCTATCCATTTGCTTTGTCCTTACGTGGAATCTCGATCCACTTTTTCAGCTTGTCTTGGGCAGTAGAGAGCACTGTTGGGGCCAGGAGGCCTCTTCAAACCAAGAAATATTTCTTTGGTGGAAAAAAACTGTAAAATTGTGCTGTTGATTGGATGACAGACCTGGAGTGAAGTGATTCTGAAGCTGTGTGGAATTGGATGTGGGTCTGCAAGATGAAGCAAGATGAAGAGAAATGGGATTCTCTGAAAACCCACTTTTGTGTCCCTTTTGTCAGGAGCTGACAGTATTATTTTGGGGGTGTTGGGCATCAACAGAGTCACTGAATCTAAACGACTCCAGAGATAGGGGAGTACATACGTCAGCACCCCCACTGTCCAGGAATCAGAGGAAGTGCCCTTGAATGAAGGATGGGCCCCAATCCTGGTTAGCAGCCAGGGAGGACACACGCTCTGCAGGTATAGTATTCTTTGTTTTAGATCCTTTCTGCTGGGCAGGCGGTCATGTTGTTGGGGATAGCTTTATAATTTGAGTTGTCACTTTAATATCAGCACATATTTGGGGATGGCCTGTCAGGGAAGCAGCTTATAACAATGGATATTGTCGCACCTTTGTATTCTATTTAAACATCCTAGGAAATAATTGGAGTTAAAATAATCTATGTTGAAGTGTTTTTCCGACTGGCGTGTTAGCTTTAATCTTAATTTCAGGTTTTTCTCTAAATGGGGGTTTTAGGGAAAGAGAAAATGAAGCACTGATTCATTTATTTTTGTTCTATCAGTATGGGATAATTTGATAAAATCTCTACTGGCCCATTAGATGAATTTTAGGGTTTTCAGAGCAGGATCCTGAATGTGATCCAGTGCTGATCTAGTGCGGTAGTTCTTTAAGTAGGAGTGTCCGTCAGAATGACCCAGGGTTTATGATGAAGTAACAGATCTCTTAGCCTTACCCTAAAGATTTGATTCTTTAGAGCTGGGCCTGGGATCTGTATTTTAAAGGATCCTTAAGTGATCCTAGTGCCCGCCTCCCTCTGTAAGTACCAGCCTTGTATTTTATAGATAAGAAAGTTGAGGCAAAATCAGATGACTTGCCTAGAGCTGGTTTAGTGGTACCAAGATTGTGTCACCAGATAACATGTAATTTCAGAATTTTATGGCTGGAAGAAATTTTCCAAGTCAATTCAGTAGCTCATTTTACAGCTTAATATAAACTGTGCTTGTTCACACAATTTCAAGTAATACATGAATGCAGCAAAATTTGTGTTTTCTCAAAGCCTGATTTCTGTCCTGGCCATGGTAAAGATTAAAACTTCAATCACCAGAATTTCTTTATAATTTTAACAGATGTTTTTGTATTAATTTTGTATTAATTTCAGGAACTGTCCATTATTTGCAGTATTTTTATTGTGTATTTTATGATGCTTTGTTAAAGTTTCTTGAAAATATAGTGTATTTAAAGCTGAAGTGAAAGGTTAAAATTTTTTTACTTAAATTACTTATTTTTCAATCTTAGCTAAAATGTAGTACTGTGTGAGAATTTGTGCTGCTTTATTAGAGTTTCGTGTTTTTAAAATTTAGTTGATTTTTAACTTTTGTAAAATTTTTTTTTAAAGGCATCTTACTTTGGAAAAAGCTCAACTTGGCTTCCGTGTCATCTTTGAGTATGAGAGAGAATCCTGTTTTGAGCATGTCCTCAACAGAGACCAAAGAACCAGGTTTGTTCCTTCAAGAAGTCTCCTAAAGCCTGTGGAGCAGCATCCACTTCCAGAAGTCGATAATAATGTTCGTGATGCCTGTGAATGGACTACATGGCCAAGTGACTCATTAAGATATCCACGGAAGAGTGGTTAAAAAAAAAACAAAAGAAGAAGAAGAAGAAAAGGCAGATTTCGAGAAGCACACCAATATCATGTAGAAGTTTTGAGGATTTGAAAGAAGATAGTTCTGACAATAGGAGTGAAAGACTCTAGCACATATCTTTACATGTTTCTTACAGCGCCTCTGTTAACCCATCTGCTTCTGGGTATAATATTTGAGTTACTTTCCTCTACTGCAATAGCTGGTAGTCCCCTCATGAACAGAGTTTTATTTCATGTGCATGGAGAACTAGTGGCTCTAGTAGGAGAAATGGGAAGGGCTGCCGAAACCAGCTTCAGCTCGGTAATTACTACCGGCACAGGATGTTGACGAATTGCTTCTTCATAATGTGCTGCTGTTTGTTCACAGTCTTGCGGCTTTAGATTCATCTTTGATCTACCCTCAGCCTCTCTGTGTGCCTGCTTTTTCTTGCACAATCTTTTTAGCCTGAAGATCTAATGACCATATTTTTTCAGTTTAAAAATAAGAATTACATCTTCATAAATAGATCTCTATTATTGTTCTCTCCTGCCCAAGGTTATTTGCTAAGATCAAGAATAGAATAATTTCCATTCGTTTTTCAGATTTGCTCTTCTTAACTATTTTTATATTCTTGTTCAATGTTTGGTTTTCCTCTACTCTTTTTAGGTGGAAATGAAGGATGATGTCTGTGTTGTGTTTTTAGTTATCTCGGAGACCAGAATAACATGGATTGTAAAAACTTAGAGAAAATTTACAACATCTTTTAACCATTACTCTTTTAAACTCATTTTAAACCTCCATCAAACTTCTTCTTAGCAATATTGAGGTAAATACTACCTTCTTACTCTGCACTTTCCTTTTTGGGGGAAGCAGTAAGAAGCAGGGATTTCTCCAAATGCTGGTTAAGTGCAGAGAGAGAGGAAAGGAAGAGGGGAGAGAGCACTTTTGTAACTAGCAAATGAAGCAGGAGAGAAAAGCTTTTGTACTTAACAAATGAAGCATTTGGTCATTAAAGTCATTAATGTGTATATTCACATTTTCAGTATAAAAATTGGTTTGTGGCTTACAACTAAGATCATTAATAGTAAATTTTATTGTTTTCAACCCTGCTTACTTTTGCAGCTGAGTCAGTTGACCTGATCCATAGTTTTCTTCTTTTTAAATTGAGGAAACCTCTATTTTTATGAATCAGGTTTTACGCAGCAGAGAGGAATATAGGCAAAAGAGCAGCTTTTAAAATTTAGTAAGCTGAAATTCCAGAAACCATTTTTTAATAAATATTTCCTTCCCTGGTAGGCCTATTTGCTTCACCCATTTTTCTCCTTTCTGCCTTATTTATTTATTACCTCATGTCACTTTTACCTTTTTTTCCCCCATCTGTCCAGAATTCCTTGCTTGCTATCTGTGTTTTGCCTACTTCCTGCTTTTTCCATGATTCAGCCTCCCTTTGAAAGTGATTTCTGTTCTTACTGTCTATTTCCTTGGGTGGGCCTCCTTCCTACTCTGTTGCCTCCAAGTCTTTTGTTGTTATCTCTTGCAGTTCAGCTTCTGTCATCTCTAGCTCCTTCCTGTTTTACCCCTCACCTGTGTCCACCTCACTTCCTGTCCACTTGCATCCCACTCTCATCTCCCATCAGTGGTGATCTTGTCTTTTCCACTGCCCCATCTACCTCTGTCAGTATAAGCTCCCTGATCTATTGTGTTTCATGCAGCTCTGATCCCTTCTCACCTCTTAATTGCTGATGTTTTCTTTCTGTACTTTATGGTCATTGTGCATTTGCCTTGTGAGCTCTATTTCTGTTTTTCTTGTCCCCGGGTGGTAGGTATTACTAGATGGATTTGTTGTCAGTATTTGCATAGAACACAGATCCTTGCTGTGTATTTCCTGGGTAGCCAGGATGAATCAATTATTATTAACTTTTCTTGGAACTTTGAGCTTCCTGTGTTTTCTGCTTCTAAGAATTAGATTAGTATTCTAGAAGACTAATACTACTTTAAAGAAAGTCAGGATAGTCCTATGATGCTATCATTTTAACTCTTTATCCAAGAGTTCGTGACATTTGAATTCACTCCCTTGTTTTGAAAGATTAAAAAAGACATCCAAACCAGGTTTGGGGATAGGAGTGGGCGGAAGGTGGGAAGAGAAAGGTAAATACTAGAAAAGGATTCATAGTCAATTTCTAGAACTGGAAAGAAAACTGAAAACAAACCACATGCTTTAACATTTTTTAGGTAAAAGGTCCCCTAACTGAAGGAAAAATACCATTAATTCTGTTAACTAGTTTTAGTTCTAGGTCATCTGTATTTTTACATTTCCGTTTAAGTTCCAACACCTTTATTTAATGTTTAACAGAACAGAAACTTAATCTTGTAAACATTCATTTTATTTTGAGAGATTTGATGTTGCCTTAAATATTAACCTGTGTCATTTTATAATTACACTGTAACGTTCTCAAAAATGCCGTTAACATCTGACTCTCTTAGTTTCTCATGTGGGAAAGCACATAAATTGTATGGTTTTGTCCCTCTGGACTCTGTAGTCATGTTATAATGAAAAGGTAGCTTATTGGCAAGCTTTTATTTTATGCTGTTGATGATATGTTGTCTTGTGTTTTTCCATAATTTTTGTATATACTGAATGTGGAGTGATTCTGTAACTGAGTTTTCTATAGTGTATCTGAACTACTGGAAGTAGACTAACGTAAGTGTAGATGCAGCTTTAAGAAACTTAAAAAAACAAGAGCCCTATACACGTAATGTGCTGCTTCAGATTTTAAGAATAACCATACACACTGGGGTCGGTTGTATGGAACATTCTTTCTGGCTGAGCCTTCTCTAATTGTGGTGGTGGTTGAGCATCTTGAAGCTGAAGGAATGGCTACTGGTCTGATAATGTTTCTGTAATATTCACCTATGAGCAGCTAGTAAAAATAACATCAGAACTGTGGATAAGCTACTAAGAAGAAATTTATGTAGATGTGCTAAGTACAGGGCTATGTTCTGGGATTACAGAGATGAACAAAGCATAGTCTGTTCTCTCTGGAAGGGAAAATTGGTAAGTAGATGATTGTAGTACAGGATGGCAAATGCTAAAATACACATGTGTAGTAGCTGTTATAGGAACAGACCAATTGTGTAGGTCAAAAACCTAAGAAAGATAGGTATCCTACATATATAACTGTGACTATATATTGTGTATAAATTCTGACTGTGATATAATTGCTGGTGTCTCCCTTATTACGTGGGGAGCTTACTCAGAGCACTCAGACACCGTGTCTTCCCCTTGAAATAGTGATAATTATCTAGGAGTGTTATATGTATTAACTGAGATAATATATATGAGGTACCAGTAATGGTCCTTTATTCAATTATTATTTAAAATTTGGAGAACACGATATAGGATTATACTTTCATTGTGTAGATAATATTGCTGCTCAGAATGCTTGGAATTCCCATTTTAAATTTGCTTTTAATAGTTTTTAAGAAAACTAAACTTACTCAAAACCTTGTAGTCCGTATCCTTTATTTTTTTTTTAAGTCAAAGGAGGTTATTTGATCTATTTGCCAGTTGTAGTTCTCAGTGACAGTTGTCTGTTCCCATAAATCAGAGCTGTTCTTAGAGAATTTAAAATTTGCTACCATTAAATGTATTTGACAAAAGTGTGCCACAGGCTTCTATAAACTATTTAGCAAGAGTGACAACATCATTGGAATAGATCTTTGTAATGATTGCTTTTGGGAAAGTTGGGTAAGACTTACTGGGGACAGAAACTTTTGAATACATTATAAAATCAGTCTTTGCATAGCTGTAGTCCCCACACTGGATTATATATACCAACCTGAATAGATTTCCCGAATTTTACCTATGTTTTTGTTATTTTAAAAGGTGTTTAAATTAACTTCCTTTAACAGAACCAAACTGAACAGCCTGCATTTTCTTATGTAGTAGGAAAAATTGGCCCAATAATTTAATATTACTTTGTTCATGGTTGATTAATTTTTTCCTAAATTAACGGGTCTTTAAGATAAGGGTGTGTGTACTAGACTATATGATAAATCAGGCTGGGCACACTTTTCATTTGATGAAACAAATTGATTCTTCTGCTCTGGGTGTTTTGACCTTGTTATAAAAGTCTATTAAGTCATAATGAGATTAGACCGGTCTGTCATATTGTGATTTAAAGATAAAACAACCAGCCCAGAATTGTGTTACAGATCAAAATATATGTCTTGTTTAGAGCATCTCTATTAAAGTTCATGATTTACAGTCATGAGATTTAAATAGTTTAGTTTGTATCTTATGGTTGGTATTTATTTGTATTGACATTATAGTCATAGATAGGGAAACTATTTCCATAGAAAGGGAGACTTGATGTCTTAGTTTAAGCTGGTTGTGATTAGAAAAGTGGCTTTCACTTGTGTTCTCTGGAAGATTCTCAGGTCTGTGGGCATGTTAATAATGACATGTTTAATCCCCATAATAAATATTTAGTTAGAGGTATTTGGGAAATTGCTGCAGATGATGTAGAATGAGCTGAGGTACGTTTTTGTCTTTTACTGAACCTGTTAGGTTCTTAGAGAAACTAAACTTTTTTTTTTTTTTTAAAGATTTTATTTATTAGATTGAGAGAGAGCGTGCAAGCAGGGGAGCAGCAGGCAGAGGGAGAAGCAGGCTCCCCGTTGAACAAGGAGAAGGATGTGGGGCTCGATCCCAGGACCCCAGGATCATGACCTGAGCTGAAAGCAGACGCTTAATCAACTGTGCCACCGAGGTGTCCCAAAACTAAATATTTCAAATAATGATTTATTTTTTTCTTGGCTTTTAGGGTCCAAAAGTAGGGCCAGGCTCTTGACATACACTGAACTCTTTGCTACTGCTAATGTAATTCTTTCTAATAAAATTTGATGTTATGAAATAGTTTTTATATACTATCCATTCATATATAATATATAATGTATGTTTACATTGACAAGGGAGTAAATGCTAGGGCAGTTCTGCAGAACAATAGGTTTGTTGTGTTACATATTTCCTACTATAAAAATGAGGACATCGAGGGAGGTTATTGAACTGCCCAAGGTCACACCAATAAGTGGTAAAACCAGGAATTTAAGCTAAGTCTGGTTAAATCTCATGCTTTCATTCATTTTTCCATACTAACTTTTAAGTTATTTCTCCTTGGGGCACCTGGGTGACTTAAGTGGTTAAGCATCCCAACTCTTGGTTTTGGCTCAGGTCATGATCTCAGGGTCCTGGGAAGGAGCCCTGCATTGGCTCTGTGCTCAGTGAGGAGTCTGCTTTTCTCCCTCTGTCTCTGCCCCTCCCCCTGCTCGCATGCTCGCTGTCTCTCAAATCTTCAAAAAATAGAATATTTCCTCTTGGGAAAGTAAAATTTACCTTTATAAATGCATATTATTTTGAACCAGGGAGTACTTTTGTTAATCCTGTGCTGTATGCCTAACTTTTTCCCAAAAAAATAAACTTTGTTTATAGTATATAAGGTTACAGAAGGCTCAGTGTTCAAAGTAATCAATGCTTAGTAGAAAGAATAAAGTCAGATAATACAGAAAAGCATAAGGGGGTGTTGAAAATCACTAGTAACTACCATTCAGAGGTTAACATTTTGATGTATAATCATGCAAACATTGAAATAAAATACATATATGTATATTTTTAAAACAAAAGTAAATTTTTAGCATGGATATTGTCTAGTAATACTTGTCATTATATATTGGCCATCATTTCACATCATTGTTAATTTATATCTTACTAAATTTTTTTTAATTTTTAAAAAATAATCCTTTTATTTTAGGACAGTTTGGATTTATAGGGAAATTACACAGATAGTACAGAGAGTTCCCAGATTCCCCTATTATTAACTTCTTACATTAGTGTGGGGCATTTTTCGCAATTAATGAACCAAAACTGATAACATTATAATTGACTGAAGCCCTTGCTTTATTGAGATTTCTCTAGTTTTTACTTCATGTCTTCTTCTGTTTCAGGATCCCATCCACGATTCCACAATACATCGTCATGTCTCCTTAGGCTCTCTGTGGCTGTAACTGTTTCTCAGACTTCCCTTGTTTTGCAGGACATGGCACTTTTGAGAAGTACTAGTCAGATACTGTAGAATGTCTCTGTGCTGGGATTGTCTGATGTTTTTCTCATGGTTAGATTGGGGTTATATGGGGTTAGACTGAGGGAGGCCACAGAGATGAAATGCTATTTTTATCACATCATTTCAAGGGTGCATCCTATCTGTGTGACTTTATTGTTGATATTAACCTTGGTATCCTGGCTGGGGTGGTATTTGTCAGGTTTTTGTATTGTAAAGTTACTTTTTTTTCCTCTGCTTTCTTTCTTGTGCTCTCTGGAAGGAAGGCAGCCCACACTTAGGGAGCAAGAATTATGCTCTACCTTCTGAAGGGCAAAAGCAGAGTTTCTGCCTATATTATTTGGAATTCTCCTACACAGGAGATTTATCTGTCCTCTCCCATTTATCTCTATTGAGTCATTTATTTGAATCAGTGTAGACCAATGGATATTGATACTTTCAAGTTAAATCCAGTATAACTTTATTGCTCTAATTTTTCTAGCTGTGGCCATTGGGAATCTTTCAGTTGGTTCCTATATCCATAGACCATACCCCTATTGTTGTGTGTGGGTTAATACCTTCATTTCTTTTTGCATAGCTGCATTGTATTCCATTGTAAGACTCTACAACGATATAGTTAGCTAAACCCTGATTTATGGTAATCTATCAGATTTTTCACTGGTATAAACAAAACTGTGATGAGAAGTCTTCAAAATATATTTATGAAAGTATTATTTGATAATTAGGAAAAATTGCTGTATTAAAGGGACTGCCTTTTATACCCTTACCTGAGGCAAATTTCTAAAATGTGAGCATTTTTACCTTGCCTATGAAAAACAGTGGTATATTTATCATGTGGTTGCTTCTCTGTTTTCTTTCTTTTTTTTTTTTTTTTTTAAGATTTTATTTATTTTGGGGCGCCTGGGTGGCTCAGTCATTAAGCATCTGCCTTCGGCTAGGACGTGATCCCAGTCCTTGGCTCCCTGCTCAGTGGGAAGCCTGCTTCTCTCCCACTCCCCCTGCTTGTATTCCCTCTCTCGCTGTCTCTCTCTGTCAAATAAATAAATAAAATCTTTTTTAAAAAAGACTTTATTTGTTTTTAGAGAGAGAGCACGCACACAAACAGGGGGAGGGATAGACAGAGAGGGAGAAGAAGCAGACTCCCTGCTGAGCAGGGAGCCCGATGTGGGGCTTGATTCCAGGACTCTGGGATCATGACCTGAGCCAAAGGCAGACACTTAACTGACTGAGCGCCCCCAGGCACCCCTGTTTTCTTTTTCATGTGATGAGAGCTGATGGCAGGGGTGGCACCGGTGGACCTAGAGAGCTGCTTTGAGATCACATCTTGCCTTCAGACACCTGTGCCTTCTCAGTATAGAATCAGTTACTGTACATAGTAAACTCCGTTGGGAAGAATAAAACAGCATTCTCAAAGAGTAAAAACTTAAGAACTGGAAACAACCTTAGAAATCATGTTCCATCCCTGCATTTTAGAAATCGGAAACTTGTACCACAGGGTGAAATGATTGCCTGGGATTTTGCCATAATGGAAGCATTCAAGAACCTGAATTTCTGGGGTGCCTGGGTGGCTTAGTTGGTTAAGTGTCCAACTCTTGATTTCGGCTCAGGTCATGATCTCAGGGTTGTGAGATTGAGCTCTAAGTTGCTCTGTGCTGGGTGTGGTATCCGAAAACAACAAAACTTGAATTTCCGCTCAGAATTCCTTGTTATGTGAGTATATTTTGTATATATACTCTCATATATATATATATATATATATATATATATATATATATATATACACACACACACACACACACAGTTTTTTTTTTTAATTTGTTTATTTGACAGAGAGAGATCACAAGTAGGCAGAGAGGCAGGCAGAGAGTAGAGGAGGAGGAAGCAGGCTCCCTGCCGAGCAGAGAGCCCGATGTAGGGCTCAATCCCAGGACCCTGGGATCATGACCTGAGCCGAAGGCAGAGGCTTTAACCCACTGAGCCACCCAGGTGCCCTATACACAGTTTTTATGTTGGAAAATTTCAAACACATACCAAAGAAGACAAGATAGAATAATTCATCCTCATGTCCCCATCTCTCAGCTTTACTTGTCAGTTTGTGGCCAGTCTTGTTTAAACTCCCATCCAATCCCCTCCCTACCATATTATTTTAAAGCATATCCCAGATACTAAATTATTCATCTGCAAATATTTCAATATGTTCAAGAAATCTTTTTCAAAACACAACCACAATGTCATTATCCTACCTTTAAAATATTTCTATTCGAGCATATTTAGTTGTAAGAACTTCAGAAATTTGTACTCACCATGGATTAGAATCAATCATTACTGAAAATACATTTACTTGGTATAATTCCCCAAAATTAATAGAGAGATTTTTTTTAAAGATTTATTTATTTTAGAGAGAGTGAGCATGTGTGAGCATGGGGAGAGGAAAAAGGAAAGGGGAAGCAGACTCTCCACTGAGCAGGGAGCCTGATGTGGGGCTTGATCCTGGGACCCTGAGATAATGACCTGAGCCAAAATGAAGAGTGGGATGCTTAACCAACCGAGCATCCCAGGTGCCCCTAGAAAGATTCTAATGTGCTATCTGTATACCATACAAAATGGCCTAGGTTATGGCTTTTATAAAAAATGTATTAGGGTTTTACCTGGGAAAAATAAGTTAACCTCTCGTGAGATTTCTTTAGAGCAGAGAAATCCATAAAGACTGTATGACAGATAACCCCAGTTGTGTACATTTGCTTTTTGGCACTTCTGTACTCTATCTGTGCATGGAAAAGAAAGTCCAAGTATAAAATCTCTTTCAGATTTTATTCTATTAACTGAAGCCAAGGACAAGAACATAGTGGTATGGTCATTCTATTCACATCTTCTGTAGAGAGATTTTTGAACGTGGAGTAAAATTCCTGCATGCTATTTCCTGAATTAGGAGTTTACAAAGCTTCTAAGAGAGTCAGTGTGTTGACATCACTGCATTTTCATTTGCTTTTAAGAAGATAATTTAAGAGGAAAGAATACCTTTTGTATCAGAGCTGATCCTAAAGGCAGAACCAATTGCAATTACCCTGTTTACATCAAGCAGCACACTAAGTGGATTACCTGGCTGTCAACAATTTAGAAGGATGGCTAATACTCCCAATATTTTAAATATCATATTTTATTGGGGCTTCACTGGATCTTTAAAATTAAAATTGAGGTGTTATTTTCTTCTGGAAAAACAACCCTGTTTCAGACGCTTTACAACCGCAATAGGAAACTTTCTCCTAAATACCCATTTACTTGCATTGAATTTATCCTAGAATTGCTTCTGGTTTTTTGACATGCTGTTAAAATATGCAATGATCTAAATTGAAGAAGAAGTGAAAAAGAGGGCTGAAATTTTCTTTCTGCTTTTTCTAAGCCAGACCGAAACCAATCTTAACAGCATAATTTTATTTAAAACTATTTTATTGCTAATAAATATTCATCTTGCTAGCCTGTATTGTTCATTATATGCAGATTCATGTTTTATTCTAACCTAATTTAGACTTTTCTGCCTTGCGTTTCACAGTCTTACAGCCTTTCCATTTTCTTTCATGAGTGGGCTTTGTTATAGTCAGTCAGCTTAATTTTCTTTCCATTTTGAGTGCCCTATTTGTATTATTTCTGAATGTTGGCACACTTTTATCTACTTGTTTTCATTCAGTGAATATCTTTTAAAGAAGAGAAATCATTGTTCTCATCTCTAAGCAAAAGCCGAAAGATTAACGAAAAATAATCAGTTTAAACTACATCTCTCGTCAAGTGCATTCAGTCTTCCTAGGCTAATGTGTAGTAGGAATTTTAAGTTCTTGGAGGACATAGTATTCATTGTCCTGTGCTGTGATTGACCTCTGTAGCATTTCACCCACTCTGCCTATTTTAAGCTACTTTATAAACCTCTTCTTGATACGTAAAGGATACTTTTTCTTAAAGTCCTCTTTGCTTTGACATTATCTCTTTTGACATCTTTACTACTTTGTCAGCATGTGATCTTGATTGAATTTCTTATCTTCTTTCAGTTTCTTCCTCTGAACACTGAGGATATTAATCAGTAGTCTTCTCATTGGATTGTTGAGTTAAATGAGATAAGCTGTAGTTCCTGGCACATGATAAATGCTTCAGAAACATTGAAGCCATCCTAATTATATCTTTCCCCTTTGTTTATACCTTCACTTGATTAGGAAAAATGGTATGTGTATCTTAAATAAGTGACCCCCTTTACATTTTCCTCAAACTTTCATTGTTTTCCTCAAACTTCAAAAAAAAAAAAAAAACCCAACCACCTTCATTTTGAAATGATTACAGATTCATAGGGAATTGCAAAAATACGGAGAGGTCCCGTGTGTACTTCGACCAGTTTTCCCCCAAAGGTAGCTGTGGTGCAAGATCAAAACCAGAAAATTGACACTGGTGCCACCTGGCGCTTACTCAGATTCCTCCAGTTTTATATGCACTCATTTGTGTTTGTGTGTGTGTGGTGTGTATGGTTCTGTGCAGTTTGATCACATGTGTATTGTGTAACCACCATCACAATCAAGATACAGGACACTGTATCCCTGACCTATCAACCCAAAGCTTCCTCTTGCTCTCTTATATAATTTCCCCAAACCCTTGGTAACCACTAATTAGTTCTCTAGCTTTCTAGTTTTGTTACTCTGCGAATATTATATAAATGGAGTCATATGATGCTTGTGATCTTTAGAGATTGGCTTGTTTTACTCAGCATAATGCTTGTGAGAGCCACTCAAGTTGTGTGCGTCAAATAGTCTGTTCTTTTATTGCTGAGTTCTGTTTCATGGTGTGGATGCACCACAGTTTAGCCGTGGAAGGACATTTGGGTTGTTTACAGTTCTGGGTTATCACAAAGCTGCTGTGAACATTTGTGTACAGGTGTTTTGTGTAGACCTAAGTTTTCATTTCACTGGGATAAATGCTTAGGACTACAGTTCCTGGATCAGAACTTTCTAAATGGACCATTGTAAGCTTTTTTGAAAATACATGCTAATGCCATATGCAGATATTAAGAGCAGGTATTTCTTAATGCCAGCCATTATAAATAATATAGTGTCCTCTGTTTTAAAATATCTTTCTGTATAATTTGCAGCATCAGTCCAAAGTATTGAATCCTGTATTTTTGTACTGTAATATGTTTTTTTAATTTTTATTTTTTATTTAAATTCAGTTAATTAACATATAGTGTATTATTAGTTTCAGATCTTTTTGTATTGTAATATAATGTGTACTAAATAAATATTTCATTTTGTTAATGAATCCCCTTTCATATTGTATTGACAGTTTTCTTGGGTATATTATAGTTCTTAGATACTAAATTTGAGTGGGGGACATATTTCAAGTAATGTTTTTTTCTTTTTATCAGTTCTTTGCAATGTGATAGATGTTGAAATTTTAAAATACTTGTAAAGATGAGCACAACGAGTCAGGAAGTCCATTAACCAATATCCAGCATTATTTCAAATAATGAATAATGTTGGACATTTGTTTTCCAACATAATGTTTGGGGTCCTAAGATGTTTTATAAACTCATTGTCTCCAAGATTAAAAATAAATGATGTCATTATTAAGGCGAAGCTACAAATGCTGTTGACATGTGAGGAGCTCCTAATGGTAATACCCATAGATGTAAGTAATTGTACTGAAGTTGGGCATCAAAAGTCAGGAGAAAGACAATATAAATTATGTGTGGTGGACAGGCATTAGATGGTTGATCAGTTCTGGCTTTCGCAAATATATCTAATAGTCTTAAAATAACTAATAAAAGGAAAGCTCTAAAAATTGGTAGAAGGGAAGGAAACAAAATGTAGAAAGCAGTGGTTCTTAAGTCTGCTCATTTGAATATTGTCAGTCAATTTAAAAGTGAAACAAGCATCCCTCCCTGGGCCAGTTAAATTAGATTCTGGAAGTGGTGCCCAGGCCTTGGTATTTTAAAAATATGCCCAGGTAGTGTTTAGCCCGAGTTGAGAGCCCCTGACCCAGCAGGAATGGCCTCTCTGCTCCTATTTCTTCACCTTAGAATTCGGTAGCGTTTGTGCTGCGAGCATCCATCTCTAATGTATCGGACTCATGTGGGTTCCACATACCTTTTATTTATTGCTCTGTGGGGATGCCTGTTTTCCTAGGGGGGAGGGTACCCACACTTGTGGACACATTGAAACTGTAACAGGGCTTTAATATGTGTAACAGAAGAATGCCTATCTTTGGAATGAAATACCCCAAACAGTGAGAAACTCTAAGTCATTGACAAGTCAAAAGGAAACTAAGTTTCATCTGGGGCATATAATGGGTAGGACACTTTTTGGGAAATTGGGCATTTAGGAAACCTGCATGGGGTGTTGCAGTGAGAGGTCTCAGGTTTTACTGATAGCTCCTATTGTCAGCCTTATTTAGTTTTTATTTCTTTAATTTTTACTTGGCAAAAAGTGTAACAAGTGAAACTATGCAAAGATGAGTATAGACAAAAGAATCAATACCCCACAAATTGTTCATAGCCTGATGTGAATTCTTCCATACCTTTTTCTGAATTCATAAAAGTTTGTTTAACGATATAAGGTTTATGAGTTTTTTGTTTTTAAAATAGGATCATATTCTATACATTATTATGAAGTGTTTCCTCCTTAATATATAATGGATATTTCTTTAGGTCAATACAGATCTAAGTCTTACTTTAAAAAAATGTATAACATTTTCAATACGTCATGATATATTGAGCCATTTGCCTGTGAATGGACAGAGCGTGAACTCTCTTTAATTTTTTAAAAAATTACCACAAAGAATGGTGTATCTTTGTATATTTAAGCTTAGGTATTTTTGCTTTTGTTTGTAAAGCATTCTTATAATCCATGGTTTGGTTTTGGTCAGATTTCTTAGTTTCTGGATACTTTCTTTGATACTGAGAATTAATGGACTAATAATATCAGTTGATTTCTAGTTAATTGGCTCCTAGGTATTAAGTTGGACATTAGGTAGGGGAATCAGTTATTTTAGAAATGGATTTTAATAAATCCTCGTGGCCAGAAACGTTTTTCATAGGTGCTAGAATCCCTAACATGGAGTACCTTAATGAGTGGCCTTCAGATGGGCTTCATGGGGGGTCCGTGAACTGTCTGATATTGATTGAAAAGGTGTGTATACATTGTACATTTAATGGCTTTTATTACCTTTTCAAAGGGGTTTTTATTGCCCCTCAAACTGGTTAAAAATTGGTAATACAGATATCAGAGAATAGTACTTAGTCTGCAGAACCTGTAGAGTACTGAGTTGTCATTGATAGCACGTTTTTAATCACAGTATCCTCTTTCTGTAAAGATCTGGATTGAAATATGTTCCTAATTTCCAGATGGCATAAGCCTAGGAGAGATGGCTAATGCTATAGCTAGCAGACTCCAGGCTCAGAATAACCTGAATAGGTCATAATAATGTTCTGAAATCAGCAAGATGAAAAATACTGAGGATAAACATCTGCAGGAACTGAGGAATGCTTAGGCAGGGAGGACAATCTCGGATGCACCTAAGATGAAAAGAGCGAGGAGCTGATTTGCCCACGGGCTTGTGTGGGCTAGCTCTGTGATGTGGCTGTTAAAAATATGAGCCATGTGGACCACATTTGATGGGTTGTTTTTGCGTCTGAAAACCACATTTGAGGTGAGACACGGGTAAGGAGGAAGACAAGGTTAGGGATGGACTGAGATGTGAACCCAGAAGCACACCAATGCTGAAGGAGTTTGGTTTTTGGATCTGACGGAGAGGGTGTAAAAGAACAATGGTGGCAACCCTTGTAGGTGAAGGAATAGGAAGACAAGAAAATGTGCCCAGTAAATGTTTGAATGAATGAATGAATGAATGAATGAATGAATAAATATTACAAGGCTAAGGATTTTGACTTGACCTAAGCTCTGGTGAGAGTTTTCCAGTAATGGGGTGGGCACGTCTAGAAAGCAGTGACTTCCCAGTAGAGCCTTCAGTCATAGTGATGGGTGACTGGGGTAGGGCTGTAGAAAGTGTTCCTGTTCTCAGTGATAAACTGTTTAACAGGACTTTAAAACACTGTTAATTGGAATTTTATATTTCTCTCAGGTACTTTAATTCTTAAATAGGAGACAATTCCAGGATAATATCATAGGCTCTTTAAAAGTACTTTTATAGAAGGAGTGTTTTTGACTCACAGACTATATGATTGTTGTTGTTTTTTTTCTTTTTAACGTATAATGTATTATTTGCCCCAGGGGTACAGGTCTATGAATCATCAGGCTTACACATTTCACAGCATTCACCATACACATACCCTCCCCAGTGTCCATAACGCAGCCACTCTATCCCTACCCCTCCACCCCCCAGCAACTGTAATAGGTTTTATCTGAAACTGTGATGAATGCATTATTCTGCTGTTAAACCTGAAGTAGCTAGCTTGTCTAGACTTGTAGAGTAAGTATGGTTGAAGATTTTATTTTTCATGACTTTAGAGAGAAGAAAAACCACATTCTTTTCAAGCTACAAAAAGAGGAAAAAAGGAAATTTTGCCACTTGCCGTGGCCTCAGGAAACAGGCACACTATCTCCATTAGACTAATTGTCTGAGACCTGACTCCGATCATGGTAACACACCAGAGAACTGGTGTCCTGCTGTGTCATTTACATATGTGTGCCCCTCAGTGTGCATACTGCCCTGTGGAAATGGATCTCTAATGTTTGTTTAAGTTGGTTAATAGAGATACCTTTTATTACCCCTCAAGTAGTCAAAACAGTGTAAAAGAACTTCAGGTTATAAAAATGGATATTGTCCAAATTATTTTATATAAAGCTTTTTAAAAAACCCTGTTTCTCCCACTAGCAGTTTTAAAATAGATTGGGGGATAAGGCCACTTGGGACCCCATGGTTTCCACTCCTTTTTAGAGGGCCCTAGGAGTTTAGGTCAGGGTTTAAGATGGGCTCCACCACTCACTGACTGGCCTTGATTTCCCGTGAAAGATAGTGCTGGTGCCCCTAAGCATTCTGAGAAAGCATGGTGCTGGGTCCATCCGGAGAACTCGGTATCTATTTTGTATCTTCTGCTCTGACCTCGTGACCCCTTTCTCTTTTTCCTGATTCAGCAGATACTGTCATCTGTATGTCTTATACTGTCTTGAAAATAGCACATCTAAAAACTAATTTTTTTGTATCCCCACCGCCACTCCTTCCTCCTCTCATTCTTAACCTGCTTCTGCTCTCTTCTCCTGTCTCCTCTTTTTCATCCATGGGTACCACTCTCCAGAGGTAGCCCTGGAGGCGGCTAACACTGAGCTCTGAGTCCTACTGTCTTGGATTAAGTTCTAGCTCTATCACTCTGTTGCCACGTGGCATTGGACAAGTTACTTAATGTCTGTCTCTAAATCTCAGTTTCCTCAGTTCTAAAATCAGTATGGTAGCCATCTGTCTTACAGAATCGGGAAAATTCAGTGAGATACATACATGTTAGCACTCGGTATGGTTGCTGATGCTTACGTGATTGTACAGTGTGCATTTATTAGTTAGAGCTCAAGCTGAAGTGGTGGCGTCATCCTTAACTCCCCTTCTTTCCCTCACCTAAGCATCCTCTCTGCGATTGATTCTGTCTCAGGAGTCTTTCCTCTTTCTCATCCCTGCTTTTAGGTCAGGGTTTTTAAATTTGAATTTATTATACTCAAAGAGGTTTATAACCCCTAGAAATTGAACATACATCTTTTGACATATGTGCGTTTTTCCTAAGGAGAGGGCTTTTAGCATTTATCATTGACTTTCACACAGGTCAGTGACCCACACAATGTTGATGACTGCTGGCTTGGACTCCTTTCTAGCCTGTATCCAGGAACATATGCACTGATACTCCTCCTCTGGCTCTGTGCCTGTAATCTCTCACACTGTTGCCCAGTGAACTTTTTCTTTTTTTTAATGTTTTTACATCACTCTCCTGCTTACAGAGTTGTGTTGACTCCCTGTTGCCTGCAGCAGTGGTCTCCCCCCAAACCACATACTAGAATCCCATGGGAAGCTTTTAAAGACGTACCCAGGTCCCATCCTAGACCAGTCAATTGATACTGACAAATACTGGGCATCAATATTTTGTTTTAAAGCTTCCCAGGAGATTTTAATGTGTGGCCAGACTTGAGAGCCTCACGGCTACAGGATGATGGCCGGACGTGTTAGCGTGGCCCTTAAGGTCCTCAGCAGCCCAGTGCAGATCTACCTCTTTAGCCTGATCTTCTGCCTCCTCTCTGATTCCTATCTCACCACTTGCTCTCTGGATATAGACTTTTGCTATTCCCAGAACATTCCATGTTATTTCCTCCCTCTGAGCTTTTGCCTGTACTGCTCGCTCTGTCTAAAATGCCTTTCACCCTTTCTCTGCCTGCTCATTTTAATCATAAAACAACCCCCCCAACCCCCGAAGAGAATTGCAGCGCTACTTCTGAACAAACTTATAGGCCTTAAAGTGTATTATAATTACTTGTCTATTACTATCTTCCACATTACACTGAACTCCTAGAAGGTAGGATCCTTCTTTATTTCATTCCTCTCGTGTTGACACCAGGTTTAAAGGAGTTCCTTGAGAGTCTAATGAATGAATAAATGACAGTGAACAAACAGCAGGCTACTCTGGGGAATCTGGAAATCCGTGGGGTTGGGGAAAGTAAATATGGCGTACTAGCTGTGGTAAGGAATGCTCAGCAGAAGTTTAATCCTCTACTGTTGCTCTTCTGTACTTTTATAAGAATCAAAGATCAATACATGGAGTTTCTTATCTGGGACTAGGAAAGTCAAGACCAGCTTTGAAAACATCTCCAAACACTATTGAACATTATCAAACATAATAGTGTAAAGTCATGTCATCTTTGTCTCCTGAGACTCTCCAGAGATTTCTGAATGAGAGATGGAGAATCAGCCATTATGATGATGGCAACTTTATTTTCCCCAGTGGATTATCCTAACTTAGTTACTGATTTAAAGGCACCCTTATATGGACAGTTCTTCAGACATTATATGTTTCTAATTTTGATCTCACCCCTGGCCTTTATGTTTAGCTGCTGCCTAGTCCTTCTGTTGGCTATTTTTAATACTTTTTTTTTCTGTGTGTCTCAGAATTGTCCCAACACGTTTTAAAGAACAGTAACTTCAATGTGTTTTAGTCTTCCTCTTTCTTCAGTGTCCAGGATTAATTTAATGGTGATTTCTTTAGTAAACGATCTAAGAGAGGTTCTTTTGGATATTGTCTGGGGGCTGTTTAATCTTACTTATTTTTCCTGAATGTGCCCCCCCCCCACTACACTCTTAGGAAAAGAGATGGCTTATTTAACACTTACACAAAGGACAGTGAGTACTAGTGTGATGTCATGAGTTGGGTGTACATCATTCTGATATGCTGTGTATGAACAACGAGAATACCCTTTGTCTAACCGGCTTCTGATTACTTTATAATCTTAAAAGCTGGAATAATAAGGACAAGATTTTTTTTTTTTTATTCAAAGTCAGAATGTTAGTTGGAATGTATTAATATGGTATCCTTTTATGCTTCTATTCATCTTATTTAAAAAGTATTTTAAGAAGCCTTAAAGAAATCTGGATTTATCAAGAAGCCCTCCTTTAAATATGTTTACATAAAAGAATCTGAGTCTGTGAAACTAAAAAGAGTAATTTTTAGTCATTTTTTAAGAGCATTTTTAGGAACAGATGTGAGTCAAGGAACTGGGAAACGCACCTTTTCCTGGCAAATGGAGGGACAGGAAAATATAATGTCAAGAAAAAGAAGAAACCAATGCTTACAATGATTGCATTAAGGTCTAAAATGGATAATTGTCTATTATTTCACAGTCTACAATCAACAACAACAGATACCCCGGTACTGTTTGTCCACTCTTCTTGTAGTGAGCCAGGGCCTGCAGAGAGGAACTAGCCTGTGGTGTTTCTGAGAATGGCTTCTTGGATTATTATAATTACTGGGCTGTTACAGTTCTTAGAGCTGAGTTGTTTATCCTGTAGTTTTTTGCTGTTTTGAAAGGTGAGCACCCAACATCGGAGCACTGTTTTAAATGAGCTATTTAGTGCTTAAGAGATACAATTATATATGTCTACTGTCAAGAGACTAGGCTATACCACGCCCACTCCTGGAAGAAACTAGCCACCTACTGGGTTCTTGTAGCAAGGGAAATTCACATCTCTTATGAATATGTCAACAGACCATGTCCATCGACAGCGGAGCTGTCGAAAGTCTAACTTTTGAAAGTCTAACTCAAGAAAGCATTCTTGATTTCCCAAGTCCCTTGGTAATTGGTACCAGGTATTGTATTCTATCACACACTTGAGCATTTGCCCTTCAAACAGATCTTACAAATGCTCGGGGACTCATGAGAACATATTTGAAATTATCAATAATAAAACTGGTGCTTTTGGGCTGTTATTTTGAGGATCCTTTCCTTCTTAGCCTGCAAGTACCCTGTTCATCCAAAAATAAGATAGAGAGGGAACCTAAAAACCCAGAACCCCAAAGTAGATTCTCTACCACATACAGGTGGTTTAACCTGGAATTCCCCTTCAGTGTTAATTTCTATAGCTTAAAAAAAAATATATATATATATATATATAAAACACAAAAAAATATACTTTATATATAGAAATCTGTGCCAAGTACTGTTCTGAGTAGATTAACTTGTTTTCTCAACAATCCTTGGAAGTGGCTTCTTATCCTCATAGGTGGGAAGAGAGAATTCTGTTAAGTGACTCGCCAATGGTTGCAAAGCTACTGAATTTTTATTTGAATGATCCCATCAGTATGACTCTTAAGTGTTCTCTAGTCCTCTTTTCCTTAGAAAGTCTTAAATCTCAAGTCAGAAAGTAGAGTAGCTCTTACCCTAGAAAGATTGTACATGCTCTTGAAGTAAGCTCGATTGCTGTGAAGCAGTGTGCATTGGAATAACAAAAATTAATACTTGGTGTTAATGTACCAAAAGCTTTTGGAGATTAGTAGCTGGTTGCCTGATTCTTGATAGTTTTACTGTAATTGGATCAAAGAAACAGAGAAGTGGGTGTTTATGGTCAGCAGCTCGGCATGGCGTTATCAGTCCGCATACTGGCCACCAACATGGGAGTGGCAACAGAGTTTGATTTGCAGTGGGTGAAATTTGTCTTTGTATTATCTGTAAGAAAGACAAATAAATAGTATGAGATTGCAGGACGTTTATTTATTTATTTTTAAAGATTTTATTTATTTGTTAGAGAGAGAGAGCGCACATGAGCACAGGCAGACAGAGTGGCAGGCAGAGGCAGAGGGAGAAGCAGGCTCCCCGCTGAGCAAGGAGCCCGATGTGGGACTCGATCCCAGGACACTGGGATCATGACCCGAGCAGAAGGCAGCCGCCTAACCAACTGAGCCACCCAGGCGTCCCAGGACGTTTATTTATTTAAACAGACTCTTCAAGTACTTTCACCTTAAAAATGGAGAGAACTCACTTTAACATTTTATTAATAGATTCGAGTAATAAGGTTACATTTTAAAGTATTTTCAGTGTGGATATATGACTGCCTTGAAGCCAAATTAGAGTAGAACTAGTAAGATTTTGTTACTTTTGAAATATCTTTTGAAAAACTGTGGCTTCAAATCTAATGTTTTTCCTAAACTCTCAAATTACAGTACATTTGTTTGTTGTTTTGGGTTAGCTTGAATGCTAATGAATTATAGAAGTTCAGATTGTACTTAATAAGCCTTTGCTAATTTTTTCATTTAAGGTATGTTTATTACATATTATTAGTGCTTGTTTGTTCAAACCTGGCAGCTGGGCTCTGTCTGTGTAGCACTTTCAAGCAGAGCATCTTATATCAGCAAATGCAGAAGTGTTGCTCCAAGAGAAAGGAGGAAACTCCGAGAGTAGAGGAGGGACGGTCTCTTTTAACCGAGTGGAGGCTAATATTGGGGCGCATGAAAACGTCTGACCGTGTCCTTGTGATTCTCTATGAACTCCAGATGAAGGGAAAACAATCAAAAGCATATTTAGCACCTACTACATCCCAGGTACTCTGTTTAGTGGTATACCTATGTCTATATATTCATGCACGTTTGTCTGTCTACCTTGCTGTGTATGCATAAACGTGCAAATTTATTTATTTAATAAAATATTTCTATATTAAGCACCATTGTTTTACATGCTTTACAAACATAAACTCATTTAATCTTCATAATAACCATATGAAATGTGTCTGTTACTGTCCCCATTTTAAAGATGGTGAAACTAAGACACAGCGAGAGTAGTTGCCCAAGGTCAGCAACTACTGATGATGAGGCTAGAATTTGAACCCAGAGAGAGATGAATTCTGAATCCATTCCATTCCCCAGACATGCATTATAGCTTTCCTTTTTCTTTACCTTTGCTGAGGTCATTGTTTCTCTATAATGTTCTTTCTACTCCTTTTGCTCTTGAAAGCTCACCAGCATGCAAAGGCTCAATTCAAATGTCACTTCCTCCAAGATGCCTTTCCTGATGAACCCAACTGGAAGCCTCTAATTAGGTTCCTAATGGAATGAAATGAGATACTTACTGATTACTCTCTCCTGTGGTAGGAAATTTATATTTTCTATCATGTCTCGTGCCAGATGATAAGTCTCTTGAAGGCAGAACTATCATTCACACTATTTTCTGCTATAGTCATGAACATCGCGCCATTCATACAAATGTTGCAGGCACTTGGGAGTTTCATGATGGCAAGAACCAGCTGTTCAACAAATGTTTGTTAAGTGGATGACCATTAGGAATGTAGAGGGTAAAATTTCCCAGTATTACTCTAAGATACTTTAAAAAATTAACTACATTAAAATAAGTATTCAAACAACAACAGTAATAATATTGCCTTAAGTTCACAGTCCTGTTATAAATTGTTATACAACCGTGCTAAATAGGGGTGCCTGGGTGGCTCAGTTGGCTGAACATCTGACTCTTGATTTCAGCTCTGGTCATGATCTCAGGGTCCTGGAATTGAGCCCTGCTTCAAGGTTCCGCACTCAGAGAGGAGTCTGGTTGAGGATTCTCTCTCTTTCCCTCTGCACCTCCTTCCCGCCCTACTCATGCTTGCGTGTGCTCTCTCTCAAATATAAAGAAATCTTTAGAAAATAAAAATAAAATCATGCTGAATTAATTAACTACTTACCAAGGTTTTTAAAAAGAACTGACTTTAAGAGTTTGCTGCTATGTATGAACTTCTTTCTTTCTTTCTTTCTTTCTTTCTTTCTTTCTTTCTTTCTTTCTTTCTTTTTTTTTTTTTTTTAGCTTCCAAAAAAAGAATGCTGAAGAGAAAATGGCTTATTCTTTTGGAGTCAGATTTTTCTGTGCATGTGTAGATAAATTGGTACTCTAATCCATTTCTGAAGTATTTCGACAGATTGAATAGCTATGATCTATGCCAACATAATCACTCTGAAGGCTCGGATGAACGAATCATCTCTTTAGCATATATGTGTAGTTGTAGCATTGAAGGCCACATATATTTGTCTCAAATTATAGGATGGAATAAATATAGAACTCCCGATTTTAGTAATATCTGATTTTATAATCAGACCATATGACTGTTTCATTTTAGTTTGACTAACAATAATTGATATGATAAGGTAAATATAGTAATCAGAATTGTGAATTTTAAGAATAACAGACATCAGTTAGTCTTAAAAGGTTTAATTTGGAGATACAGGGATGGAATGTTATAGACTTTTTGGAGATATGTGTATCAGTGAGATTTTGCTGTGTAACAAATCATGTAATACTAGTTGCTTAGGAAAATAAGCATGTATTATGTCTAATAATTCTGTAGGTCACCTGGTGACTTTGGTTTGGGCTAGCCTGGGTGATCTCTGCAGGCAGCTTGGCTGGGGCCATATGGTCTAGGATGGCCTTGCTCACATGTCCGGTGGTCATTGTGCTGGCTGGTGTGGGGGCCTCGACAGCTGATGGTGTATCTTTGTTCCGTGTGGTCGTCTCACCCTCAGTAGGCTACCCAGGGCTTCTTTGGGTAGTGTTCTCAGGGTTCCACAGTGCAGCAAGAGAGGGCAAGCCCCAGTGGGTCAGCACTTTTCAAATTTGCCCTTGTCCTCCTGGCCAAATTAGTTAATATAGAAAGGGACTACCCAATGGTAGATGCAAGGAAGCAGGAATACATAAGGGGTCATTACTGCAACAGGTCTCTAAATTCTGATGCGACCTTAGGCCAGCAACATGAAGTGATTAAAAAAAAGAGAAAAAAGTGTGCAGGCTCTCAAAAGCTACAGTTTTCAGAGAGATAGTTTATAGACCCTAGGTTTCCCTGAAGTACTTAATAATCATTTGAAGCCCTTCCGGCTTTTTATTTTTTGAAGCTTTGAGCTATAAAAATGGGGAGCCTTTCATCCTTCCCTCACTCAATAAATATCCCAAATTGATCTTCAGCGAGGACCACAGCGATGATAGAAGGGGTGTGATCATACTGGCTCCAGCCACTTAGAGCTCCCGGGCGCTGTGCTGTGTGGCATCTCGGAGAGCGCTGACACTGGCCCTTGCTGTTGGCATCATTATCCCTGTGTTACAGGGGAGGAAGCAGACTCGCAGAGAGCATGTAGCTGGTCGGTGGGAGGCTACATTTTGAACCCAGGTCTTTCGGACTCTACAGCTCCATCCAAAGAAGACTTGCTTACTAGTGGGTTGATCGTGGTTTTTTCCAGCATGAAGCCTTTGAGTATTTAATGTCACCCTTGAAAAACTGGGAACCATGGAGAAACAGGAAGGGTTTTTTTTTTTTCCCCCTTTCTACTCTTTCCCTACTCTACAACCCTCACTAGTTGGACCAAATAACCACGTTTAATTTGAAGATGGTAAAAGCTCAGAATGGAAATTTTACTGCTGGTTCCAGATGTAATTTTTAAATCTTTCAGAATAACTGATCCCTCCCATCATGTCACCATGACTCTTCAAAGGTTCCAAAGTGAAATTCAGAATCCCGAGATATTCTAGAACATATATTTAAAATGTCATTAGAAGATAACCTTCATTTAAAAAATTAACTGTTCCTCTCCCCGACTCTTACTCCCATGTGCACTCCCAGAGCACAGTGCACATAACTGTGTCCTCATACTCACCAGAACGTTGTGTTTGCCTGGGTGGGTCTGTCCTTGTCACCAGAGTGTGAGCTTCTTGAACACAGAGCCCTTGTCTGTCCTCTCTCTATCAGCAGCACCTAGCCTAATGGGAACATTCTAGTATCTGCTGTGTGATTTTATAACTGAATTCCATGCCTGGGGAGAAATTCTTTTCTTCTCCTTCCTATTGGTCTATCTGTCCTCCTTTGGTTCTGTCTTTTCCTTTCTAGATGATTTTTCCTCCCCTTTCAGGCTGTCTCTGGTCTTCAGCTTTCCTCAGCGTTTATCCCACCAGCTCATTAGTCATTTTTATACTCACTTCATGTTGAAATGATAGTATCTTGGATATATTGAGTTCAATAAAATATGTTACTAAAATTAATTTTCCCTTCTTTAACCTTATGGTGAGAAAATTTTAAATCATGTGTGTGGCTACTCTAGAGGGTCGATATCCAGGTGAATTGATTAATGCAAGTTCATAAAAACAGTTGTTTTTATTTTTGTTTCAATTGCATGGATCTGTTGCACTAAAGATCCCATAGATCACCATCTTCCGCTCACATAGCGCTGCCTGTCCTGCCTCCCCCAACACCAGAAATTCATGCGAACGAATGGGGAGAATTTACCTTGCTTTTTTTTTTTTTTTTTTTTTTTTTTGAATTTACCTTGCTTTTAATGATGCACACAGATTTTTCTCTACTGTCATAAGTATGCTTGCAACAAAAGTACAGTTGACTCTTAAGTTATTTTCACTAATGAAAAGGAAGCTGCAGAGTGACTAATGTAAATTGGAGGATACACTATTTTCTTTGGAATGTTTGGGTTCTTCCATTTTGGAACAGGTGTGGCCACTGTTGAAAGAAACAGTAGAGTCATACTCAGCATATTTGATACATGAGAAACCGGAAAACTGCTCAGCGTCCCCTGCCTTCCATTTAATGGATGTAGAATTCATCATATTGTTCCTCTGCAGTGCAAACTCCAGTGCCTAAGTAAACTCGGTGTGTTTGCTTTTTCTTTCTGGTTTAGGGAAGAAATCATGTTTTAGCTTAGAAACTCTTCTTCCGAACTGATTAATTAATCACAGTTATTAATCGGTTAAGGATTAATTGTGTCAAGAATAGCCTCGCAATGTCTTCATTTGCATCAAGACTTCCAGAATTGCTGTGGATCACTAAGAATTAGTTATACTGATCTGCAGTTAGTCATCTTTGATGAGTGCCAACTTGTTTCCCTTTGGCATGGAGTAGGAGATCGCCCACTTTGGCAGGGAGTGGGAAATCACCTCCAGTGATTTTCGGCTTGGGGTGGTGGTGAGTGCACATCAGCTACCGTCTCTTGGGCGGGGTGGGGGGGGTGGGCGGTGGAGAGCAAGTGCCCTTTACAGCTGGGCGGTAGGGGTGGAATCCCAGACTAGCAGCTAGCTGTTTTTGCGAATGACCTGGAGAGAGGGTCTGTGCTGTGGTTACCAGCTCATGCCAACAGGAGTCAAGCTGTTTACCACTTTGGGGGTTTGTGCTATAGGTGGATAGTGCTTCATAAGGACATAGTCAGGTCTTTTTTTTTTTTTTTTTTAAGATTTTAAAAATTTATTTATTTGACAGAGATCACAAATAGGCAGAGAGGCAGGCAGAGAGAGAGGAAGAGAAGCAGGCTTCCCGCTGAGCGGAGAGCCTGATTCGGGGCTTAATCCCAGGATCCTGGGATCATGACCTGAGCCAAAGGCAGAGGCTTTAACCCACTGAGCCACCCAGGTGCCCCAGCATAGTCAGGTCTTAAGGATCCATGTTTCAGGATACCTGCCTGTGATAGAGAGTCAAGGAGGGAGCTAGCCCCTGGAGCACAAACCTGGGATTTGGGAGTTGAACAGAAAAAAAATAAAAATCTCTTGAATTCTAAACTGACACAACATTTTAAAAGCAGGAAAACAAACAGCTCTGAAAAGATTTCCGGGATTTTAGCTCAATGGTTAATATGGAAGACGTGTCCTAGAGCAGTTAGGAGGGGGGATGGAATAATCCAGCGTTGATTCAGACTGAAACTTTGGACAAGTCATTGAATTTCCCTGTTTTACCCATCTGTTTAGAAAAAGGAGGGGAGGGGGATAATTTCTCCCAGAGGTGTCTGGAGATTTGATTGATGTTTGAATATGTTTTGATATCTTTCATAAAGTGACCAGACCAAAGTATGTCATCAGAACTCGAATGTCTAAAACAAACTAAATCTGAACCAGCTTGAGTAGATGTTAAGCGGTTCTGTGGCTTTGATATGAGTTGTACTTATTAAGAAAGTGTATATATTTTAAAGAAAGTTCTATGTTACTTTCTTTTGAATGTCAGATGTATGCTTGAGGTCTTTAGCTGTTAACTTGAGTTTCAGTGTGCCTTATAAATGGTCAGTCACCTAGCGGGGGCAGCTTACCAGTTCCAGCCGCCCCGGCAGTTAAATGCATTTCAAAATGCTTCTTGTCAGGGATGATGCCTTTTGCATATTTGAGATATTTGTTTTCAGTTGTGATTTGTTAGTGAAGCTATGTCCTTATAGCAACTCCTTGGGAGGTGCAGAAGACAAAGCCCGAAAGCAAGTAAGTAACATGAGCTCGTTCTATATCCAGAAAAAAGCTTTCATTGAAGGGTACTTACTGATAGACTTCTCAGTATGTCTATTTGATGCCTATTTAATTTCACATAGTACTGCATCTAGTCACGCTGTTTCAAGAATCTGACAGAATGTCCTTTTACTTTTCTTTTCCTTGTGAGGAGCAAACAGCACTGCCACCTTGTTGTCAAAGTTCTGTCTGATTTGAATGTGCTGAAAACTCAAGTGAACGCCTTTCGTGGAAAAGCGCTTACTCTTTCTCTTTGTCGGTACTTGCGGAAACATCTTAAAAGAAGTTAGTATTATTGGACTGAATTCAGTAATTAGCATAATCATGATGCTCTGTATTGTTCCGCAGAGCACGCCCCTTGGCCAAATTTCCCATTAAGAGGACACCGATGTTGTCCTAGTGAATAAATCCCGGCACACATGATGCAAATCAGCGAGTTCCTGCTGCTGCGCCGGTGCGGTTAATTTTAGCCAGGGTTTGTTCTATGAGTTGTAACACTGTTTACCCAAGTAGAAGTTAGTAAGCTGAAATGTGACTTCTCGGCCTGATGTGATAGGATATCTATTTTAGACTGCAGACTGGGTTTATGGTGGGGAGAGCAGTCTTCTGAAGAATTGCGGCTCAGATTTCCTTTGAAAGTGCTTGTAAGTAGTGGGTGGATTTTTAAGATTTCTCTTTGTTCTTTTTTCCTTAAATCTTCCTTTAGTAATTTTTTATCTCGGGAAAATTGGAAACTTTGGGGTGGGGACTTGAAAGGATTCTAGGAACAGTGGCAAAGGTTTTTCTTTACATGTATCCTACTACAAGAAACCTGCCTTTTTCGGTTTTCCCAAGAGAAAGTATTTGATTCTTACTGTTTTATCTTTGCAGAAGCAGTCTGTAGATTATTTCTTATTTTATCTGTTAAAATATTCGATTAATGGAATGGTTGTCTCATTGAGCTTTATTTCTATGGTAACCTAAATCTTAGGGAAAAAAAAAGTTAGAAGTGGATTCCTGTTAAACTTCCTGTGAGCCACAAGTTTATATGCAGAAATAATGGAAGCGTCATATATAACTTTGTAAAATGTATAGACAGACGGTTTTTATTTTTCTAAGAAGATTTTCTGTTTAAAAATAGACCCGTGTACCCCTAAAGAGAAGCACTTAAAAAAAATAAGTTTAGGAGGAAGGCTTTACAAAGTAATTGAAAGCATCCTCTGGAAGATGGAGTTACCAAAATTAATGAGAAGTTATGAAATTTTTAAATCATAATTGATTAAAATTAACAAGTCATTGTCAATATAAGTTCAGACCGAAGAAAACTAAAGATTTTAACATCAAGTATTGTTGATAAGATCTGAAGCACCTTGCTTAATTAGTTTGAGGTGTGTTTTAAATCAGAGTATACCTATCTTCATGCCACACAACGTGCTTATAACAGAGAACAAGGCAGGACATTTTTTAAAATCAGTTAACACATAAATTATATCACCTATAGGAATATTGGTTTTACTGAAACAATTCTAATAGGTCCTGTAATAGTTGCTTCCCAGGCATCCATGTCCATATCAACTCTGTTCCAAGGAGCAAGGAGGGAGGCATTCCCTCAAATGCCATTTTCCCATTTTGCAAGCTTTATTCAAAGACTTCTTTGTTATTATGTATTGTCTGATTTAAATCCAAATGACCTAAGGTGTCAACAATGAAAGGAAATGTTTCAGTGGTACATTTAGTAGGAAAAGAATGTAAGAAGGGAAAACAGAACTGAGTTCTTGAGCTATTTTTAGAAAACAACTCCTATTAAAACTTGTTTTTTATTGAGCCGAAGAGAAATTTACAGTCCAGATTCATTGTAATTATAACAGCAAAGTCTGTAATACAACTTCAGTAGTAAATGGGACTTTGTTCCAGTATTTGCTTCATAATACATACTTCCATTGGAAGACAGTAAATGGGTGTTATTCTTACTTTTAATTGTCACCTAGGCTCCGTGAGCATCTAAGTGGAGTGTTTGTAAAGGTACACTGTCGGTACGTTGGTACTGGATGGTTTTCAAGCTGTTATTCATTCCCTCCACTGTCCTTTAGTCCTGTAGAAAAGAAAGGCTGTTCAAAATGTACCCATTTTTTAAAAAATTTAACAGAAAGAAGCTTCCATAGGTATTTTTACTAGAGGAAGTGTGTGTTCTTCTAGGAGTTGCTAAAATGCTCATAAACACTTTCAGAGTGTCCCTTTTAGTGATTTATGTGCTGTGAGAGCCTGATACAAGTGAAAGAAAGGGGAGATCGTTTAATGATCTAAGTGTCAGTGTGGGAATTTCTTGCGTTCGGTGGGAGGGTGGTTCTCTTCACTCCTTCTTCTCTTGTGTGCCTGATGGAGTGATACTAGTTATGGTTCCCTCATTAGTAGAGTCCCTGTTGACTAGTTAGGACCTTGGGCATGACCCAACACGGTGAGCTCAGCTCAGGGTGACAGGTGAGGGGTCCATATGCTGAGCAGCCCTGGCAGCTGTGGGGCCTGCAGATAGAGCCCAGCAGCCCACAGTTCCGCGCATGTGCTGTGCACACCTGCACCTTCCATCACGGTCACCCTCCCTGCACTTGGCTTGTGCATTTCTGTCCTCCAGTCCTGTTTAAGCTGCTTTCCCTGGCAGCCTGCCCCCCTCCTAGCCCTCTGCCTCTTAAAATAGTTATAGACCCAGAGGCTCTGACAGAGTGGTTCCTGCTTGCAGTAGATTTATTTTAATGTTTCTCTATTCCTAGAGAATTAGTGTTCTGCTCTGAAGCTTTGAGAAATTTTTCAGGGAAGCAAAGAAGAGGCTTTTCTGTTGGGGGGGTCATCTTCAGTCACATGAGGCTTTTAATAGGTAACTGGACTGTGCAGTTATATGGGAACTTATATTATCTAACAGGTTGCCTTTTGGTTTGGAGCTGAATGCAAATGCACAGTGATCACATCTCTAGAATGTTCTCTTTCAAAAGGAAATTTTGTAGGAATAGGCTTTGTTATACTGAATTTCAACTCTTTTTATCTAAAACGAAAGGAACAGTGCACAGAGGGACGCCTTGAGCTCTGGCTGTCTTGTACACAAGTAGATGGTAATAGGATTGGGCCCTCTGCTGGAATTCTGATTTCTCCTGGAAATACTGGCACTGCTGTTATTATTTAGCACGTGTTAAGCACCCCCAGAGCACATACAATGCACAAAGACAGCATAGTTCCTACTCGCAGAGGACTCACGTGCTGAAATTAGGCACTACACAGAGACCGGCCCCCAACACCGCACACTAAGTAAACTGGCAGAAGGGGCACCTGGGTGGCTCAGTGGGTTAAAGCCTCTGCCCAGAGTCCTAGGATCGAGCCCCCACATCGGGCTCTCTGCTCAGCAGGGAGCCTGCTTCCTCCTCTCTCTCAGCCTGCTTCTCTGTGATCTCCGTCTGTCAAATAAATAAATAAAATCTTTAAAAAAAAAAAAACAAACTGGCAGAAACCATAATATGAAATGGAAGAAAAGGAAAACAAAATGGAGAGGGGAGGGTTGGGGGTAGCTTGTGGGGTAGTTTTCAGATTGTCTGGGCTTTTTTGCCAAACAGGACAAACTACAGTGCCCCTCAGGGTGCTCCCTCCCTTTCTCTTTCAGCAGCTGCGGAAGTGATGGAGATAGAGGAGAGTGACCCCAGCAACCAGATCCCCAATGCCAGTTACCTGTTAGAATTCCCAACGAAAGGGAGGAGATCCACTAGTTTCTCTGCACCTAGAATGCTTATATGAAGGAGGTAAACTTAGTGTCTTATAAAGGCAATGAATGTAGGAAACATCTTTCCCAATATAATGGTATTTGGATAGAAATCTGAATTTGCATTCCAGATTTTTTTCTTGCCTCCTGAACTGATACGCACTTGAACTAGTACCTTAACCCTGCACTGGGTTAGGGTGTTGAGTCACCTGTTGAATTAGAGAAATGCTTCGAGCTTCTCAGAAGAAAGGCATTATGAAGGTCACCTAAGCATTACTACAGCTCATAAAGGAGTCAGAAGAACATGAATCAAAAGAGAACTAGTAAGACAAACTTTGGGTATTGGGGATTAATAAATAGGAATACACTGTATGAATCTGTGAGTCATTTTTCCCTTTATATGCAATCTCAGCCAGTCTGACCAAAGTTCCGGGTCTAGTTCATGGCTCCCCATCTAAGAGACTTGGAGAAGACTCAACAAAGAGCCTCACAAAATGATTAAAGGGTTGAAAATGATATCTATAATAAGAAGTTAGGAAACGTCTATTATTTAGCCTGCAGGGAAAAAAATGACCAGGGGACTCTTGAATTGTTATGTAAGTAAATATATGCCTCAGAACTGAGGAATGGTGACCAACTAGTATCTATTTCCAGTGAGAATATAATGGTTCAGTCCCGCAGGTTAGGTTAGAACTGTGGTCTTCACAGTGCAGTGCTGGTTCTCAGCATCGGCTCCACCTGGGAGCTTGTGAGAAATGCGCCCTCGAAGGCCTTACCCAAGACCTATGGATTCAGCAACCATGGGCCGGGGCCCAGCAGTCTCTGTTTTGACAAACCCCAGCAAGTGATTCTGATGCACACTAATGTTGGAGGACCACTAGATGACATACAAAGCCAGGTTTTAGAAAATGGAGAATTTCAGTACTGGACAATGTAAGCCTTTTTCTGGAAGTCATCTCAAGATAGGTCTGTATTTGTACATTTTTGATATTCTCTCTTCAGTCTAGAGATAAATGACCTCTCAAAGTCCCTTCTAGCCCTGACTTTGCTCTGGATTTTCTCTGTCACTTCGAGAAGATTAATAATTAACCAGGAAAATTTTGCAATTACTTTTCTGAACTCAGTAATTAAGACAGTGCCCATTTCAAATGAGAATCAGATGAGAAAATGTGATGCTACTGTTGTATTATCAGATAACATCACAGTCTTGTTCAGTAGACGCCCTCCTCCCCTTGTGACTTTTTACCGCCACCTGAAGGGGAATTGGGGCAGAGGTCAAAACAGGGAACGTTCGCTGGTGATCATTTTGTGTCACAGACTGCTGGCTGGGTGGGTCGCTTTGTTTCTTCATGAAGCCTATGTCAGAAGATAGGTGGCTCTCGGGGAAGTTTGAGCGTACCCCATTTTCCCTACTCTGTCCCTTCTGCAGAACTTTTTCCGTGAGCTGTTCTGTCACCTGCGGAAATGCCATGCTTCATCCCTGCCATGGCAAATTCCATCTGACACCCTAGGTGTAGGGGCAAAGCCGGAGGACCTGAAGAGAACTCAATCATGGGCTCATGTTAGCAATTTGGAGGGTCTCTGCTGGAGGTGAAGGGTGGTGACCTGTTTCATCCTGACGTTTTTAGATCCTCAGCAGTCCGTGGTACTGCTAGGCATTTAGTGCAATTGAATGATTAATTACTCAGTCAAATGTTCAAGGCCTCAGGGCGCTCTATTCCCTCCTGTGTAATACAATTATCCAGAGTTAGGGAGGTGGCAGTTCTTCCTTTCCCCTTCAAAATAGTTATTCCTCCTCAGAGTCCCTCTACTCTTTGCACTTTTGCCTGATGGGATCGTCTTGGGTTGAAAACACAAACTACTGAGAGTGTGTCTGTTTGTTATACTTTGTGTAGCATTTTGTACCATATAAGCTTTTTGTGGTCCTAACGAAGCATTCTCAGAGGACGTGTTTTGCCGGTGCTGCTTGAAAAGTGTCACACAAGTGGCACACTGCTGTCTCCAAAGAAGACATGCTCCGTCTTGGCCAGGATACTATGCACTCATTTTTTAGCACTTAGAAGTGGGATAGGTAGAATGCTTGGCTTTTATAGCTAAAGCTAATTACACATTTGCAGAGTATTCAGAGTTCCTTGAAGTGAGAAAAGACAAGTGAGGGCAGCCTGGCTGGAACTCCAGTTTGCCTCGTAATGCGAGACAGAGCCGTAAAGGTGGCAAGTGTATGTAGCAGGGTTGCCCGGTCTGCAGACCTGGCTGTGTTTGAAAATACTGACCTCCCAGACGGGAACATGCATGCCCTGTTACTTTCTCCTTCTGTGTCCATTTAAAAGTATGAAATCCTGATAAGATAGCTGTATCTCCTAAATCCAGAGGCAGAGACCACTGATTTTTAACACCCTGAAGTGGTCTGAATATTAAAATGCTCTCTTTAAAACCAGTGAACTCTCAATAACTGTAAACCCAATAGAAAATTCAAATGTTTGGTTGGTTTGGTTCTTACTGATCGCAGGCAACAGGCTGTTTTCATTTCTATACAAAGGAGTCATCCCCTTCGGTATTTCACCCTGGCAAAAATAATTTTGTTTTTAAAATCAAGATTATATTGAGTCTACATATGTTTCATTAAAAATGAGAGTGGGTAAGTAGCTTGGGCTAAACCTTTTTTATTATAGTTCTTTAGTCCAAAAAAATTCAACTTGAAGAGAAAGAAGGGGAAAAAGCTCCTTTGCTTACGATTAGACTACTGGAGAATTACTGACCTAAATAATAAAACATCCCCAGGAACAACCTAATAAGGTACTAGTTAAATAATTTATGGTGTTGCCACATAGTGCAACTCTGTGCAGCCATTTAAAATGATGGCATTCTGTCTGTAATGAGTGAACCTTGCAGGTTTACAAAATACATATATATAACCATTTTCCAACTGGAAGGCAATTTTTTTTTTAAGATTTTATTTATTTATTTGACAGAGAGAGATCACAAGTAGGCAGAGAGGCAGGCAGAGTGAGAGGGGGGAGGCAGGCTCGCCGCTGAGCAGAGAGCCTGTTGTGGGGCTCGATCCCAGGACCCTGGGATCATGACCTGAGCCGAAGGCAGAGGCTTTAACCCACTGAGCCACTCAGGCGCCCCCTGGAAGGCAATTTTTAATGGCCTAATGGCTTCATTTTCTTTTTTTAAAAGGAAGGTACTTGTATGTACATGAAAAAAAGAATGCTGTGCACCAAATTAAGCAGTGGTTATTTCAAGGAGGTGAGCTGATAGACGATTTTTCCTCCTCCTTTTTTGGCTACCTATATGTTAGATTTTCTTTTTTTTCAATGAGCATGTATTATGTAATAATGAAAAACTTTCTTTTCAAAACATGGCTATGATAATTCATTTTGATTTTGACTTTTGTATTTTATTTAATTTGGCAGTGGCCTGCCAGTGGCTTACGTAAGTAATGTGTACTCCAGTGGATAAAACCAGTACACCAAAATGTACACAAAACAATGGTTATTTTTCAGTGGTGAGCGAGGAGCATTTTTCTTTGTTTTACTTTCTTTTGTTTTTCCCAGATTTTTTTTATATGAGTGTGTATTATTTTTATAATGGGAAAACTTGACTTATTTTTAAGGCAGAGACTTGAGACCTTGGTTCTTGGGAAGAGGCCCACATCAACTGATGCATGGCAATTATTGACAAAGGGTAATTTTGTGAATTCTGCAGTATAAAAGGTGTTCACCAAAGGTTGCTTTCACTACTCATGGCAGTGGATGTTCAATGAACTCGAATATGACCTCAAATTGAATAAGATCTCAGGCTCAGTATTATTTAAAGGAAAGGAGTTGTGAATCCAGCATATTTTTAAGTCATTTAAATAATACTTTATGGTAGGATTGTTCATTTAAATTTTGTAAGGGACCATCATTCTTGATCGTATATATAAAAGTAGTGGATGGTGGAACCATATGTTGTAAAGCTCAGAGAACATTTTGAGTGACAGTGATGAGGGATGATGGAAAGAACAAGCCACCTAGCTAGTGTTTCCAAAGCACTTCTCTTTGCAGTATCAAAGTGTATCTCACCAGTGTTTATTAAAAGTGACAGTATTTTAAGAGAGTACTAGCTCCCTCAATTATTTCTGCCAAATGCTGCTAGGATGTTCTTGTGGCCTTAATCAGAAGGTTATTTGGGGTAACTCTTTAGTACTGGTGGCAGTTGATTTAAGAAAATCGTGAGCAAAAAGAGTTGGCCTCCCTTTTAGCTCGTTTTGTGTGGTAAAGCGTGAGAATAAGTCCTTTTGGTGGTTATTTAAAGGTGTCTCTTTGAAGTGTCTTCCTAAGTCTGGGCCTAAATGAGTAGAATCTGTCACCAGGTTTTCTTGGAGGTAGAGGTCTAGATTGAGACTGTATTGAAGCCACCTTCAACGGGACTGATACCTTGAGAAACCATAAGAAATCTGGTAGCATGTGTGTACTGCCATGTTTTGGCCTAGCCTTCCTTTCAGAACCTTTGTTACTCATAGAAGAGTATTTCCTGGAATACTCGGAACTAAGAAAGCTGGTTTTTCAAGTTTCCTTCTTACATTTTTGACCCTTATAAGGAGTGCCCTTCTTGTCATCCCCTTCTGTATTTCTTTACCATCTCGTCTCTCTCCTGCAGTTGTAAGGTAGGAAGAATCGTGTCATTCCTCTCTGCACTGTTGGCTCTTCAGGAAAGTAAAGACACATCCCACATGGGTTTATTTTCATTTCTTCTGGGGAAGGAAGGGGAGAAGGAGATGTTGGGGAACAGTTTAACCCCAGTAAGGGACGCAGTGGATTAAGGGCTGCCGCCAGTGAGATCTGTGATCACCACATTGGATGTCCTTACCGGCAGGCAAGTCCCAGCCCTCCTCACACAGGGTCAGCTCAGATGCATGACATGCCACATGCGTATCAAGGTAGAAAAAAATTGGTGCTTACAGTTTGATTGGTGGAATGCTTCGCAGGTTGAGTGGCTCAAAGCAAGAAAGAGAATAGCTTTTTAAAAACGATAAAACAGATAAAAATATTTCTAGACTATATTCTGAGATTCTGAGACTCTAGACCAAGTTAGAAAACGTAGAAAAACTCTCTGGTTGCTGTCAAGAGAAAGGGTGGCTTTAGGAAGAGAGAGGGGAGACTGGATCTCAGCTTAAAGATTTGGACCGAGTTTATTTTCTTCCCTTTTATTTTTTCATTTGTTCATTCATTTCTTGGTTTTGTTTGGTTTTGCCTTTAAAGATTAAAACTTTAAGTAAGAGGATATGAATGCTCTCAACGTAGTAAGGTGGTTAGGAGTTACAGATGAGCTTATCTATTATTATAAATGTTTTAAAAAGAACGTGATTGCTTAAGACTTGACTTGGAATTAAAGTGGCCGCTAGAGCAGGAAGAGAGAATGCTGGGATATTCTGTCACTTTCTGCCTTGGCCTGTTATGCAGACTTGAGTCTTCCTGGGAACCTAGAGGGTAGGTTGTCTGGCCAAGCACCTCCTTCTGTCAGACCTGATTTTTGCCATCTCTTCCTTTGTTTACATTTTTTTGTTTGTTTGTTTGTTTTTCCTTGATCTTTAAATCACAGTGTCTTCAGGCTCTTTGAGACTTGTCAGTAAAAATTAAATGATCCAGAATTTTTATTTGAAAAAAAATGACTTAAAGCTTAATCCAGAAGAAACTTCTGATCAGGGATAAAAACTTGATATTGTCATATGAACTATTAAGTATTACAGTGATACATTTTTAAAGTTTAGTTTTCATTTTATTGCATTCTGAGAGGAAATGACCCTCAGTTGGCAGTAGTATAATGAGAAAGTTTTTGTTTTCTATCTCTTCATTAAATATTAAGTACTGAACTTCTAAGAACTCAAATGATCTAATTGGATCCAACTATGCAAGAGCAATACAGGTATAGAAGTATCTTTTTTTAAGGACAAATCATGGCCACTTCAACAAATATTATATATAGTAAAATTCACTTTTTCTGGTGACACTGTAGTTCTGTGAGTTTTTACACAAACTCAGGGTTTTTTGAGTACCAGCACATACAGGGTAAATAATAATTAAAACGCCCAGAGGTTACCTTTGTGCTGCCGCTTTGCATTCAGACCTTCCCACCATCATTTGGTGAAAGGTGAAAATCTAACTAGTTAAGGGAGTTTATGCACAGCCTTTGACCAGTTAAGTGGCTTTGGGTGTTTCTCAGGAAGCCAGACTAAAATGGGAAAACAAGGGAGAAAAAAAATCTGAGCCGGGACATAAACAGCTGTATACTGTGTGGAAAGTAGACTTCACAGATTTAGATCAGGCAAATAAACAAATACCAGGAACAAAACCTCTGGGGGCTGGGAATATCAGTAACCAGAGTATGCTACAAGATGTTATCTAAAATGTCCAGTTTTCAACAAAAAAATTATGAGACAACTAAAGAAACAGGAAATTGTAACAGATACATAGGAGAAATAATAGAGTCTGCTTTTGAAGGGCCCCATATATTGAATAAAGCAGACAAAAACTTTATTTTAAAAAAAGATTTTTTAATTTGTTTATGTCAGAGAGTAAGAGAGAGAGAGCACAAGCAGGGGGAGTGGCAAGCGGAGCATGCAGAACAGGCAGAGGGAGAAGCAGGCTCCACGCTGAGCAAGGAGCCCAGTGATGTGGAACTCAATCCTAGGACCCTAGATCATGACCTGAGCCGAAGGCAGATGCTTAACTGACTGAGCCACCCAGGCATTCCAAGACAAAGACTTTAAAGCAGCTATTATAAATATATTCAAAGATTTAAAGAAACCATTCTTAAAGAATTAAAGAAAGATATGGTGGCAGTGGATCATCAACTAGGGACTATTTTTAAAAGAAATAGAAATGATAAAGAGCCAAATGCAGATATGATACCAAAAACACAAGCAATAGAAGTGAAAATAGATAAAATGGAGCACATCAACATTAAAAGTTTCTGCACAACAAAGGACACAATCAGTAGAATAAAAAGGCAACCTTTGCAAGGGGAGAAAGTATTTTACAAATCATTTATCTAATAAGGGGTTAGTATCAGAATACATAAAGAACTCCTACAACTCAACAGCCAAGAACAATTCAATTTAAAAATGGGTAGAGGACTTGATAGACATTTCTCCAAAGAAGACATACAGATGGCCAACAAGCCCATGAAAAGATCCTAAACATCACTAATCATTATGGAAATGCAAATGAGAACCACTATGAGTTATCACCTCATACCCATTAGAATGGCTGCTGTTAAAAAACAAAACAAAAGCAAAATAACAAGTGTCGGTGAGGATGTGAAGAAATTGGAACCTTTGTACCTTGTGGTGGAAATATAAAATGGTGTGGCTGCTATATAAAACAGTATGGTAGTTTCTCAAAAAATTAAAAACAGAATTACCACATGACCCAGCAATTCCACTCTGCATATACACCCAAAAGAACTGAAAGCAGCGGAGACTTGGAGAGATATTTGTATAGCCATTTAGTTTAATTTAATTTAATTTAATTAGCTGTCTATTTATTTTTAGGGAGGGAGAGAAAGGGGGGAGAGGCAGGAGAGAAAACGAGAGAGAATTTTAAACAGGATCCATGCCTAGCACAGAGCTCAACATGGGTCTCAGTCTCACAACCCTGGGATCATGACCTGAGCCTAAATCAAGAGTTGGACGCTTAACTGACTGAGACCACCCAGGCACCACTGTATACCCATTTTAATAGTCTTATTCACAGTAGCCAAAAAGGGGAAGCAAACCAAATGTCCATCACTGGATGAGTAAACAAAATGTGGTATATCCATACAATGGAATATTATTCAGTCTGTTAAAAGGAAGGAAATTTTGACACATGCTACAGCATGGATGAACTTTGAAGACATTATGCCAAGTGAGAAAAGGCAGTCACAGAAGCACACTGATCTCACTCATATGGATGTACTTAAAGTAGTCAAACTCATAGAGACAGAATGGTGGTTGCCAGGGACTGGGGTGAGGGGGAATAGGAAATCATTCTTCAATGGGTACAGAGTTTCAGTTTTGTAAGGTGAAAAGAGTTTTGCCCATGGGTAGTGGTGATGTTTGCATAGCAATGTAAGTGTACTTAAAGCTACTGTACACCTAAAAGTAGTTAAATGGTAAATTTTATGTTTATTTTGCCACAATTTAAAAAATTTAAACATGGAGGGATGCCTGGGTGGCTCAGTTGGTTATGCAACTGCCCTCAGCTCAGGTCATGATCCTGGAATCCCAGGATCGAGTCCCACATCGGACTTCCCTGCTCAGCAGGGAGTCTGCTTCTCACTCTGACCTCTACCTTCTCATGTGCACTCTCTCTCTCAAATAAATAAATCAATCTTAAAAAAAAAATTTAAAAATGGAAATACTAGAATTGAAAACTATTAAAAAAATGAAAAACTCTGGGGCGCCTGGGTGGTTCAGGGGGTTAAAGCCTCTGCCTTCGGCTCAGGTCATGGTCCCAGGGTCTTGGGATCGATCCCCGCATCGGGCTCTCTGCTCAGCAGGGAACCTGCCTTCCCCCCTTTCTCTCTGCCTGCCTGTTATCTCTGTCTGTCAAATAAATAAATAAAATCTTTTAAAAAAATATGAAAAACACACTAGAGGGCTCAACAGTAGATTTGGGTTATCAGAAGAAAGAATCCGTGGACTTGATTAGAGAGCCATGGAGATAATGCAGTCTGAAGAACGGAAAGAATGACTAAAGAGCTTACAGAATCTCAGAAAAATATAGGTTACCATTAAGTGTACAAGAAGTAGAGGAGAGAGAGAAAGAGGCGGAAAAATATTCAAAGAAGTAATGACGTACAACTTTCCCAATTTGATGAAAACCACTAAGCTACACATCCAAGATGCTTGACAGACTCTTGCTTGACTGATGAGAGTAAGCATGAAGAGATCACACCCAGACATGTAGTCAAAATTTTGAAAGAAAGATGCGGAAAGGAGCAAGAGAGAACTGACTCAGTTCTAGGGGACCTGCAAGAAGATTAACACCTGACTTCTCATGAAAAACAGTGGGGGCCAGATGGCGGTGAGAGGCCATGTTAAAGTGCTGACAGAGTCCTCCGCCCTGCAAAACTGTCTTTCAAAAGCAAAGGCAAAATGAAAATATTTCCAAGTAAATGAAAACAGAATCCATTGCTACCAGATCTGCCTGACAAGAAATACTAAAGGAGGTTCACTAGGCTGAAAGGAAGTGACACTAGAGAGTAATTGAAATACACACACACACACACGCACGCACGCACACACGAGCTCCAGTAGAGGCAATTAAGTGGGTCATGACCAAAGACCATAGAGTTATATATTTCTTCTTTCTTCTCATAACTGATTTCAAACACCAAGGAGCAGCTTATACCCAGTTGCTTTCTAGTTATTATAATACAGCTCTTTATGTTCACATCAAGGCATTCTCCCAAGCTCCCAAGTTTTCTAAAGGAAAAACTGAGCCAAAGGAAACCAGTGACTTGCCCAAGAAAGTTTATCTCAAGTCATTCATAAGGAGATAAGTAGCAGGAGCACTCTCAGAATCAGGAAATAATATTCAAAGACATCTTAAAAACTTATCTCTCTGATATTTTTAAACTGCTATTTTCATCATTCTTCGAAGGTGATGTCAAGCAAATGCTTATGGTTTCTTAATTTAGTAAAAAGATTTCAATTTCAGTTGTCTCCATGAGAGATATGGAAAATGTCCTAGATTTCCACCCGACTTCCTGACCAGATGAACGATTTTTTGAACTTACTGCCTTGTTTAGACTGTTTATACCACTAATTTGGGTGGAACTGAATCACGTTTGCAGACTTCCGATGAAGCACTTTAGAGACCTGAACCAACTTTCCTACGTTGCGAAGAGGAAAAGTCTCACTGAATCAACTTAATCATCTGCTCCCTCTTGCTTTTTCTGCTGCCTAAGAAGTATTGCTTAAGAAAGAAGCTTTGGAATGAGAACAAGAAGTATGCGGCTGTAAATTGAGCATGGAAAATAGTTAAGATAATAATCTCTACCTATCAACTCTTCGATTTATATTAATGTTCTATTAATAGAAAGAATATGTCGTAGTATCAGGAATCAGTGTTTTTATAAGTATCATTCATAGTTCTGTTGAGCCTCTACTGTAATCAGACCAAAACTAGCAAATAAATCTGTAAGAACCACGATATCTGTTTACATACATGGTTCCATTTTAAACTGCGGCCAAAGAGAAGGTATTTCCCTAATATAGCTCTTGGAGTTTAGCCAAACAGTCCAACACTTCAGGGCACAGAACCGGAACAAGTGCTCCCAGGTTTGCCATGTGATCGAAGTGATGCTAAGTGATTTGCTCATGAAAACAAATCTATTTTTGGTTATGACTGAAGAAAAAAGTTATGTAGACTATCTGAGGGGAATCCATCTGTAGCATACACTGAAAGGGAAAAATGTTTAGAAGCCATTTCTCTCCTAGAGTGGGAATAAATGTAGAGGGCGGCCATCCTTGTCCTGTGCTTTCAAGCGGTATCGTATCTACAGCACTCCAGCAAGGCCATCATAATCCTGAAGAAAAATTATGTAGGTTAATTTCACGTTTCTAATGGGAGTGCATTGCAGTGTGCAGTAAGCCATTCAGTTAGAAATTTTTTCTTCTCCAAGTGCAGTCTTATTACAATGAAAGACTTTTTGCCATATCTCCACACTTGATAGAGAATGGCCAGTATGTATTTCCTTATAGTAACTTTTTCATGAAATCATCAAATTATAAAAATGAAATAGAAGCAACAGGGGCACCTGGCTGGCTCAGTTGGTGGAGCAGGTGACTCTTGATCTTGGGATTGTAGGTCCCAGCCCCATGTTGGGTATAGAGATTTCCTAAAATTAAAACCTTTAGGGGCACCTGGATGGATCAGTCAGTTAAGTGCCTGACTCTTGATTTCAGCTCAGGTTGTGATATCAGGATCCCAAGATTGAGCCCAGCATCAGGTTCCACACTCAGTGCAGAGTTTGCTTGTCCCTCTCCCTTTGCCCCTCCCCCTCCAAATAAATAAAATCTTTTTTTTTTTTAAGATTTTATTTATTTATTTATTTGACAGAGAGAAACAGTGAGAGAGGGAACAGAAGCGGAGCGAGTGGGAGAGGGAGAAGCAGGCTTCCTGCTGAACAGGGAGCCTGATGCAGGGCTCGATCCCAGGACCCAGGGATCATGACCTGAGCCGAAGGCTCATTAAGCAGTGAGCTACCCAGGTGCCCCAATAAATAAAATCTTTTAAAAAATAAAATCTTCTGAAAAAAATAAAAAACAGGGACACCTGGATGGCTCAGTCAGTTAGTCTGCCTTTGGCTCAGGTCATGATCCTAGTCCTGGGATCAAGTCCTGTGTCTGGCTCTGTTCAGCAAGGAGCCTGCTTCTCCCTCTCCCTCTGCCTGCCGCTCTACCTACCTGTGCACTCTCTATCAAATAAAATCTTTTAAAAAATAATAAAAATAAATAGAAACAACAAAGTTTCTGAAAATAATTGCTCAGTCATTTAGATTCTGTTTGAGCATCTCCTAGAAAATGGCACTTCCATGACATGAGGCAGTCTTTCAGTTTTTAAAAAACTATTTTTCACTTAGGTTCTGTAGGGCCTTCTCCATCTTCTCTTTCTGTTCCTCAGGCCAAATTGTAATGATTCCTTTAACTTTATCTCCTTTTCATTATTTTTGCTGTTTCTTTCTTTATCCTTTTAAAAACATATTTACTTAATATATTCATACAATGCTTTCCCAGAGAGCAAAAGGCTACTGGAAGACATCTAAATAACACATACGCTTTACAAGCCAAAAACAAACTTAAATGTCAGAATGACAAAAATGCAGGAGGGAGAGTGAATACAGCAGGAATGAGCCTGGAAAAGAATCAGGGTCCAGAGGGGCTGAACCCTCAAGGTCTGGAGTAGAAACTTTACACAGAAAATGAGTTTGTGCCATATTCCATACACTCATGAAAGCCATTGATTGCATTGTTCTAGAAAGGGTCAGGAATTTCCACCCCTCTCCCCACAGCACAATCCTGTGGTTCACATTTGCAGGCTACACTGCCCCTTCTTAGCCCTGTGGTCTCTGGTTGATACAGAATAATTGAGCTGGACAGGACTGGAAGATATCCTCAGCTCCTGAAAATTTCCAAGGATCACGGTTCTGTGGCATTCTTTGTAATCCATCCTCTTTTTCACCCTTTTCTCTTTCCCTGCTCTCTCTGCCTCTCCCTCCCCAAGGAATCTCAACTCCCCAAGTAGGAGCTAGTATCATTAGGAAGGCCAGCCAGGGGCACCCCTTACACTGCGCCTTTGTGTACGTCCCATGCAGTCATTGGGTATCACGTTTAGGGAATAGTCATCTCCTGTCTACTTTTAGTTATGGCGGTCACATCTTCAGAATGACCAGAATTGGACCAGACGACTTCTCAAGTCTTTTCAAACTGTAATGTTCTCTGATTCTCTAATTCTGTGAACCAAAATAGGAATCAGAGACTAATCATAGGTTGTTTCTTGTAAGCATTAACTTCAAATACTGCTTCAGTCAGGCTTGCAGAGTACTTGGCAGGACATTTTTCTTAATTTCTGAGTAAAGTTTGGTTCTGATGGCCAGTCCTCAAGAGAAGCATAGAAAAGATGAAGGGAGAATTCTAAAGGAGGACCAGGTGTGACTGGGGATGCACTTTAGAATCCTGTAGATGGGACTATGGTAAAGGCTCTGAACCATGGAGCAACCTTTCCATCCCATGCTCAGATGCCAGAACTGTGGGGTGTTCTTGAAAGTGAAAAACAAAGATAAGATCAATAAAAAGTATAGAAGGTGGGACGCCTGGGTGGCTCAGTTGGTTTAGCAGCTGCCTTCGGCTCAGGTCATGATTCCAGCGTCCTGGGATCGAGTCCCACATCGGGCTCCTTGCTCAGCAGGAGCCTGCTTCTCCCTCTGCCTCTGCCTGCCATTCTGTCTGCCTGTGCTTGCTCTCTCTCCCTCTCTCTCTGACAAATAAATAAAATCTTTAAAAAAAAAAAGTATAGAAGGTATATTTACCTCTTAAGTTGTAGGTCATAACTTGAAAGAAGAATTGTCTGCGAGGCCTGGACTGAAAACAGACTCATGATAAATTCATTTTGTTTATTGCAAAAATGAAGCGTATACTGGTGGTACATTCCTAACTTCTCCAAAAAAGTGTGCATTCCTCAGTAGTGTTTTGAAGGGTTTTTCCAACGCTAAAAGTAGTAATTGCTCATAGTGGGAAGTTTTGGGTAATATAAAAAAAAAAGTCAAGATCAGCTAGAGAGAGCCACTCTGAACCTTGGGTGTGTTTCTTTAAAGTCTCATTGCTGGTGTATTCTCAAGCATAGTTGAGATCATTTGGCACACACCATTTGTATGCTGATTTTTCCCTTTGCAGAGAATGTTCCAATGCCAATGATGTAACTTGAAGAATTGCCAATGATGTAACTTGAAGAATTCAAGTTACATCATTTTATTTTATTTTATTTTTTATTTGAGAAAGAGGGAGAGTGTGAGAGTGTGGGAGAGATAGCATGAGCAGGGGGAGGGGCAGAGGGAGAAGCAGACTCCCCACTGAGCAGGGAGCCGGATGTGGGGCTTGATCCCAGGATCCTAGGATCATGACCTGAGCCGAAGGCAGATGCTTAACTGACTGAGCCACCCAGGCACCCCTCAAGTTACATCATTTTAGTTATTATATAATATTTCCTCTTTAGAAGTCATCAGTGTTTCCTTAGCTTTTCCTCCTATCTGGGGGATAGTTAAATGGTTTCCTTTTTTTCATGATTGTAATAAATGACATCTTTGTACATCAGTATTTGTTTACATTTCAGATTATTTGCTTATTTTCTTGGACTTGTGAGGTTCACGTTATAAAGCCACCCATACCCTCCCTGCATACTTCTTGTTCAAGACAGCGTACTGGGACCGCCACGCATCGGACCCAGCCTGGCACCATTTCCCATATGAAAAATAAATGCTCCTGCTTAGAACTGTTTAAATCATTTCCAGCTGTACTTATGAGAGAGAACATTTCCGAACCCATTGTAGAGTTGGTATTGGAGTAGCAGAGCAAGGTGACACTTTTATTTATAGTTTGCTTATGCTCTAACTTATTTTAATTGACCTCCTTGAAGCTTTTGGTATATGAAGTGTCCGCAAGTCCAGATTTAAACTGTTTTCCATCTGTGGGCCTCCATAGGGGTGATTTTTAGCTGAAGTATTTATATTTGCCGTAAACCTGAATGCTAATGAATGGGTTTCCACCTTTTAGATCCTGAAGAAGCGAGGTTGGAGACTTGGCTCCACAAGAACGCCCTGCTTTTCTTTCTCTGTGGAAATAGTATGTGCCTGGTTGGAAGAGAGGTCTAATCTGTCCCCACAGCAGGCCTTCCCCTTTCATCTCTGGCCTCGGAAAAAAAGAGTTGTTTCTGAGTCCCTTTCTGTGGAACTTTGAATTTGCACTTCTAAGTCAGCCACGTCCTCTCACTGATCTGTGTTTGCTCTTTGCTTCTTGATGCCATTGTTTTAAACAAGGTGTGACACCTTGTCCCTGAGCCCTTGCTCGATTGGTAAAATGGGCGGCTTTTACTATGTTTGAGTAGAATGTTCCTTCTTCCATTCAATAAGAGAGTTACTTTTCTTTCTCTCTCCCTTCCTTCCCATTCTTTTCTCTTCTTTTCCTTTTAACTATTTAACCTGGGGGTCAGGGGAAGGCAAAGCCAGCAATATAGGAAGGGAAACGTATCAAGAATGAATATTTTATATACTTTTATGACCAGTATCATATTGGTTTTTTACCTCAGCTTTACTGAGGTAGAATACTGAGGTAAAGAATTAATTGGCAGGGCGCCTGGGTGGCTCAGTGGGTTAAGCCGCTGCCTTCGGCTCAGGTAATGATGCCAGGGTCCTGGGATTGAGTCCCGCATCGGGCTCTCTGCTCAGCAGGGAGCCTGCTTCCCTTCCTCTCTCTCTGCCTGCCTCTCTGCCTACTTGTGATCTCTGTCTGTCAAATAAATAAATAAAATCTTTAAAGAAAAAAAAAAGAATTAATTGGCAAATAAAATTGTAAGATATTTGAAGTGTACACCGTGATGATTCTATACACATTTACATTGTGAAAGGTTTCCTCCCATCTGGTTAATGAATACATCCATCACCTTACGTAGTTATATATGCCAGTGTTATTTATAGTCTGTTTTATTGAGGTATAATTTATATATAATAAAATTCACTAATTGCAAGTGTACAGTTTCATGAATTTTGACACATGTGCCCAGTAGTGTAGCTACCACCATACTCAAGATATAGAATAAAAAGTTCCCTGTGTAGATATGTGTTTTCATTTCTCTTGGGTGACCATACCTCAGAATGGGACTGCTGACTTACGTGATGAGCATATGCTTTATAAGAAACTGCCATCCTGTTGTCCAAAGTAGTTTTACCATTTTGCATGATATTTTTTTCTTAGCACCTTTTGGAGGTATTTTCGTCTACTTCTTCAGCTCCATCCAGCCCTCAAAACTGTTCCCGTGCCTTCCAATGTATGTCAGTCTTTAATCAAAGACAAGGCCAGAATTTGGACATTGAGGAGGAAGAACAGGACTAGAGGGAGGTGCAGTGGGTATATCCGCATGACTGCTAGAGGTGGGGGGCGTAAGAGTGAGAAAGATCCTTCTAGAAGGTTTTTGGAGCTTCAAGTTGTTCTTCCTGTGTCTACGGTGATACTGATAACTTCAGGTGGCTTGAGGCTAACCACAACTACAAAACACTTAAGCATTTGTTAGGTTTGATCCTAACAATAATTCTACCAAGTACATGTGTTATTACTATCCCCATTTTACAGATGATGAAACGGAATTCAGAAAGTGGATGTGTCTTTCCCAAGGTCACACTGCTAGTTAGTAACAAAGCCGGGAGTAGTCCTGGGTTTCCTGACCATGACCGCAGGGCTTTATCTGCTAATAATAGTAATAGTCACCATGTGTTGGTCCCTGGCACTGATCTAGGGCCTTTACATAGCCACCATGTCTTGTGTCATTATTCCCATTTTCCAGATGAGTCATTTAAATGACTGCCCACAGTTGTGTAGCTAGTAGCTAACTGAACTGGAATGGACCCAGAACCTCTGATTGCAGGTCCTGAGCTCTTTCCCTTCATGCAGGAGAAACAAATGTTCCTTTCTTAACAACAGAGAGGAAAGGAGAAGGTAAGGAACATGAAGTGCTGGGGATTGCCACAGTGTATTAGTAAACTGTCCTTGCCATTTATTCCCAGTTTACTTTGGGTTTTAAATCTGCAGCTTGTTCACTTTGAACGTCTTTAATAAAGATTATCAGGCTTTACACTCATGCTCTTTGTCCCCGTTGAGTAAACTTGCTTCGTCTTGCTTCTGTGTCCTTGTGTTCCAAGCTGGGTCTAACATTTGCCTTTGTTGTCTTGCCTTCCCTTTGGACATTTTTCCTCCTTCTCCCTCCCTCTTTCTTTCCCCTTCCCCTCTCTCTCTTGCTTTCTTGCTTCTGCTTCAGTCACAATATCATCTACCTTTCTCCAGGCTCCTGTGCTCCCATAGACTGCCTTGCATATTTGTAAAATATGCCATTTAAAGGTAGTTAAAACAAGTTTCAGAGCCATTCTTGTCCTGTTTCCATTTTTTAAATCATTATTGTGAAAATATGAAACTCAGTATGTTTTATCATCAGTATACTATTTTATAATGAATTTTTAAAATTTAAGACTATAAAGGAGATGTTTTCATGAGCTATTCAAGAATGATGGTGTTGATAGAAACTCCTTATGACAATATCTACCTCCTCAGTGTTGAAAAGAAAAAAATGCTTCTGCTATACTATTCTGTAAGTAAGATTTCAAAAATGAATCTTCCATTTTTATCTTTCCATATTATTGGGAAAAGCTAATAGTTTTGATGGCTGAGTAGCCAGGTTTACGCACAGGTAGCAGAGAGTTGTTAGATTTTACACCATACCATTGAAGAGACCATCTGTCTTCAGATTTCTACCAAAGTGTCAGAAGTCAAGATTCAACCCTAACTTTTAGGAAAATAGGTTTTACATTTCTAGAGGGTAGGTGTGAGTCACTTTTGGTTATGGTTTGTTGTTTTTTTTTTTTAAAGATTTTATTTATTTATTTGACAGATCACAAGTAGGCAGAGTAGCAGGCAGAGAGAGAGGGCGAAGCAGGCTTCCTGCTGAGCAGAGAGCTTGATTCAGGGCTCGATCCCAGGACCATGAGAGCACGACCTGAGCCGAAGGCAGAGGTTTTAACCCACTGAGCCACCCAGGTGCCCCAACTTTGGGTTTAAGTGAGGTGTTGGGAAATTACTTCAGAGCACCAGGGTCCTCTGCATGGAGGACCTGGCTCCTTCCCCTCACCTGTTGTTGGGGGAGCTTGGCCTGGGTGCAGTCCATGAAATCTCAGGGACAAGCTCAGCATAGGCCAGAAGCCAACAGGAGGAAGGGAGGCTGTCTGTGGGCTAGGCCTTTAAAACCACAAGGTCCCTGGGAAGGAGTCCTAATTAAGCCACAGTCCACTCCAGACCTGATTGTCTGGGATGGGTTGTGCCCGCTGAGGGACTGATGGGACTCCAAGGCTGAGAGAGAGAGGGGGGCAGATGGAGGTTTGCAACAGGCATCCTCTTGGCACGTTTGCTTGAGAAGGCCAAGGGTCATCTTGGATGTTACCTTTAGCAACATTTCAGAACTGGAAGCCTCCCAACCAAGCTTTTTTTTTTTTTTTTTTAAGTAATGTCTATTAAGTGCTAGAGCTCAGCCATGTCCCTGTTTTTAAACTATATACAAATTCATCTAGAAATATTCTGAGAATATTTGTTTTCACTTTTTCTTCAACATTCAGATTTCTAGTGTAGATAAGAGGGTATGAGGTAGAGCTGAAGCAGATGCTCACGGAGGGAAATTCTAGAAAGAGAATCTATAAATCTTTGACTCGGGAGTCCTGCCAGTGCTCTCACTGGGCCTGGTGACAGAGGCGTGGCTGGTTCAGAGATCAAGAGACAGAAGTGATGGTGGGCAGGCCTCAGAGTTGAGGAGCTTGCTCAGAAGCATCGAGGGCCCCAAGAGAAGAGAGTGAGGATCTTGTTAACTTTACAAGATTGGGAGGTAGAACTTACAAAACCCCTCAGTACCTCTTCCAGTGATTCCGAACATTCTAAGGTCTCTGTTCCTCTAATGTGAGAGGTCAGTGGCATTTGGAAATTAAAGAGTATCTTGGCACATTCAGTTCTGTGAATCGAAGCCATATAGGGGCTTTCATACAGTGGGGGAAGGCAAGAGAGTTAGGAGGCTTGGCTTGTCCTGACTCTTTTCAGAGAAGCCCTTGCAGGAGAGAGAGAAGAACCAAAGCGTTAGCTAGAAGATCTAAATGCCATTGCGTCCTCGCTGAGAATCATTGCTGAGCAGGAGAGGAGGCATTTCCCTGCGACGCCTCCACACGTCAGGCCTCTCTGTCTCCCAACGACATGATTTCTTTCTGTGAACTCAAATGAATCAATTCTTCAGTATCAGGTCTAGGCTCCCCCATCCCAATATTAAGTAACTATTTGCCTCTGTGTTTTCTTCTTTTCTTCAGGTTTCAGTTTTTACATTTAAATCTTCAGTTCATTTTGGCTGGAGGTAGGAATCTAACTTATTTCTTCCTTCCAGGTAGTTATGAGCAAGTTGGCCCAACATCACTTGTTGAATAAGCCAGCCTTTTCCCCGCGGACTTGATTGCCCACCTCCATCCTGTTTTCAAACAGCCAGCACTGTCTGGTGACACACCGGCTAGACCTCAGCCACTCTGGATTTGGGCTTCTGTACTCCTGACAGATTCCCGTCTCAGCCTTGTGCTCCGTGCTCCCTGGCCCCCCTGCGGGGGGTGCCAAGCTCTGTTTCAGCAATAGACTGTGCGGTTGTTGAAGTGCTTTGTTTTATTTTGCTCCCATTTGATAAAAATGAATGGAGGAGGGAGAAAACCAGGGTGTTGGGCCTTGCCATAAAAAACCCGGTCTTATAAATAGAATAAAAAATAGAAGTCATTTGGTCTCAAAAAAGCCTTTCTCCTCAACCAGATGCTAATTGGACATAATATGAAGGAGAAAACCTGCATTAAAGAACACGGACCCAGTTGTAGAAATTAATTACCTAAGATTATCTGAGTAGGAGAGGGGTCCTGGTCTGAAATGGTGCCTAAGGTATCATAAAGACAAAAGCCTCTCCAAGCCACGCCGGGCTGAGGGCATACCTGCCTTGGTGCTCTTGGATTTGACCTCTGTGTGCAGCCTGTCCCAGAGTGAACCTGTGGGTGAACCTCGCCCTAACGTGTAAAAACAAAACTAGAAACAATACAAAGGAGAATACGTAAAAACTCCCCTTGGCTGTTTCTCAGCCCAGTCCTGCCAGCCAGCAACCATCTGTCTCTCTTAGTCCCCACGCATAGGCCACCACCGCTTGAGCCCCAGAAACCTCCTTAAACGTCCTTTCTCTTCGGTCGGTGGCACGGCCACGCCAGGCCAGGGGCCTCTGTGGGGGCTGCCTGCACCACGCAGTAGCCCTGAAATCAGTCTCAGCACGTTCCCTCTTCTGTCCAGCCCTTTCTGCGCATGGTAGCCACGGTGACCTTCTCGAAAGTCTGATCATGTGGGCCTCCCTCTGGTTACAACCCTGCAGTGACACCCTACTGACCGTGTGGTGGCCACCATCTTCAGCTTGCTGGACGCTGCCTCACACCGGCCTGCCTGTCCTGCCCTGTATTGCCCCTTCCCACCCCTGCTGTGTCTGGAATGCCTTCCTCTCCCCAGAGTTCGCCGCCCCTTCCTAGATTGCCTTTCCTGCTCTCGCAGGCCCGGTCCTGGCCCAGAACTGCGCTCTCACAACACCGTGGGCCGCGGGCCTCCTGCCTCCTTAGCACTCACCACGGCCAAGGGTCGTACATTTGTGTGTTTACGTGGTTAGCGTCTGCCCCCCTCACAGGTCGGTGAGCCCCACATCCATTTTCACTTATCCTCGTGTTCCTAGTGACTGGCACAAGGGAGGTTCTCAATAAATACTTGTTGAATGTTGTTCTTGTTCGCTCTGTTGGCAAGCTAATGTGACAAGATTTCATCAAGATTTCTATTTTAAGATTCGATTGTATTGGTCCAAAATATTCCTATTTTGTATTTTCACTTCTAGATTTGATGTGTCCATGATATTAATAAAATACTCTTTTAGTAGGATATTGTCCCTTGCTGTTAGAATGGTCTTTTCATTTGTCTCACGTGGGCTCTAAATCTCTAGAATTGCATGGGCTTCAAATCTTAGGAAGTGACAGAATCTGTCAGTGTATAATTTCTATTTCATTATATTCCTATAGCATTGCATACATAGATGGCACTATGACCAAATATTTATTATGTACTATTTTAATTTGAAAAGCATGTTACTCAGTTTACAGTTTTGGATGGAAAGGAAAAAATTGTCTGTAACACTACCTGCCACTCAAAGTTAGCCGCTGTTCTGATTTTTAATATATTAACCTGCCTGTCTTTTTATATGGATTTTAATACTACCATGATCACAATATACATAAAATTTAGTGTCCTGTTTTTCCCCCTAAATAATCTTAATGTTGATTGATCATTATACTGTCTGTGACATGACATATGAACCTAATTTATCTAGTTCAGGTCAATAAGCATCTCTGAAGAACCACACTGTGGTAATAAGCACCATTCTGTGCACCTAAGTCAAAAAATTCATTCAAAAAAACACAGATTTTGTACCTCGGCTGTATAATAATAGAATACCACAGTTCCAAAGCTTTTAGTGACATTTTTACTTCTTGGATTTACTAATTTTGTGACATTGCCTTTTTATCTTAGAGGACTTTTCTCCATGTTTAATAGCCCCTTTTTTCATATATTCAAAAAATTGGTTAGGGCTTCCAGCATGCCAGGCACTATTCAATGTCCTGGAGATGCAGCGATGAAACCAAATAAAGTACCCACACCCTCCTGAAAGGAGACAGATAAGAATGAATGAATGAACGAATGCAGTGATAAGTAAAACAGCCAAAAAGTTGGGTGAGAGGGGTGGTTAATGGCATGGGGAGGAGGGGCTGCTCTTTCACAAGGTCAGGGAAGGCCTCTCTGATGGTGACATTTGAGCAGAGACCTAAATAGCATGAGTAGCTACACAGCTGTCAGGGAGAGCTTTTCTGGCATAGGGATCAGCAGGTGCAAAGGCCCAGAGGTGAGAGCGTTTGGTGATTTCAAGGAATAAGAAGGAGGCTGTGAAGGAAGGGGCAATCGGAGCTGAGGACAGTGGGCTGGGGTGGGGCCTTCAGGAGACCGTGGAGGGCCTTCCAAGCCGTGGGGTGAGGCCTCTGGCCTTTCCTCTGAGTGAGGGATGGGTAGTCGGGGAATAGTAAGATGATCTGAATCATGTTTCAGTAGGATCACTTCATTCTGCAGCTTTCTGTCTTCCTCCTGGGGGCCTTCGGTTTCCACCTTTGTCAGCCTCTGACAAAGTATACTTTATACTAGACGTAAACAAAGTATAGTCGCTGTATACTAGAGCCTGTAAGCCTTCTTTCAGACACATGCACAGTGTGCTCGTAGAGTGCTCATTCTTGACTGTAAATGTTCAGGCAGGTCATTAGCCACACCCTGTGGTGTCACAGAATAATATTTGGTCATCACTGGTCCAAGAATCAGGCACATTCCACGTATCTGAAAAACTCTATAACTGAGTTTTTCATTTCTTTATCTTTTACCCATTTGAAGCAATTTTTTCTTTCTGAAAATAATGACCAAATATGTTTTTCAGATTGCAAAAAGTCATATCCTGTTAAGGCTTATTGTCAACCTGTAATTCTCAAGCATACTTCACCCTCTGATATTCTAGAAACCACCTTTTCTCGTGGGGGGGTGGGGGGAGACTTTAAACTAATTATAATCTTCCTTGAGTTGCTTTATGGTTAGATCTGTCAAATGCCAAAGTTAGAGCCCATTAGTAGGCTTAAAACACTTATTTCTGATGGAACGAACTGTTACAGGTTGCTTAGCGTAATTGATTTCCTTTGTTTTCTTTTCTGTTATAGGAGGAGACATCACAGCTTTCCCAGATTGGGAGGAAAAATATGGAATGTGTTTTACCACTGACTGAACACAACCAAATGAACTGTACTGACAGTAGTTTGAAAACCAGCAGTTAGCAGTTTGTTCAGGCTCTAACATTGTCCAGCACTTTCCAGAGCAAACTCACTGTTTACAAGAACTCTCGGCCTTACGACGTTTATAACCTCAAGCTTTGTTTATTTAAAATATTTCTGCAAAAGAAAAGTACCCGGAGCCCACTTTCCAAAATGGCCATGGATGAGTATTTGTGGATGGTCATTTTGGGTTTTATCATAGCTTTTATCTTGGCGTTTTCTGTTGGTGCAAACGATGTTGCCAATTCATTTGGTACTGCTGTGGGCTCTGGCGTGGTGACCTTGAGACAAGCATGCATTTTGGCTTCAATATTTGAAACCACTGGCTCAGTGTTACTGGGAGCCAAAGTGGGAGAGACCATTCGAAAAGGTATCATTGATGTGAACCTATACAATGAGACAGTAGAAACACTAATGGCCGGGGAAGTTAGTGCAATGGTCGGTAAGTAGCCTTATTCTTTACATCAATGGGAAATGCACCTGATGGCCTACTTCTGTACAAATATTTCTGTCATGTCCATAAGTGTGATTTTTGTTTTAACTTCAAAACTGGTTTGATGTTTCATATATACTACATCTTATTTTTGCTTTCTGCATTTTAACTTGATTTTTTTTAATGTTCAGATATCAAATTTTTAGCAAACATTGTTGTTAAAATAGATTTGGCTAAAAGTACTTTTTATAAAGTAACAGACAAAGATGTTTGTAGACTAGCTGTCATTTTAAAGTAGTTTGAGAACCCTTAAAGAGATAACAAGTCTCGGTGAATGTGTTTGTAAGGTTGACTTGTGAGATATCCTTGACAGTTGATGCCTGTTTTTCCATAGGTTATTCATCAGTTAGGCTGCATGCAATGTTTTGAAAACATGGATGCCAAAAAACCAATATTTATTAAGTTTTGTGTCCTCAGTTTGAGGTTTTGAGCCTGACTGAATCAATGTCAAGTGCTTTTGTTTCAGGAAATTCTAGTCTTCTACCTTATTTTTAATCCCTTTGCTGGGATTTTTGATTTTTGTTTTGATTTTTGATTTTCTAATTCTACCTCTAGGAGATCCATTTGGGATGATGTTTGTTTTGTTTTCTGGCCAAACAACCATTTGTGTGTCACCTGTTTACAGTACAACCTTATATTGGTAGTTTCAAGTTGTCTAGATGAGGGGGAAGTATAGAGGGCAGTGAAACATGGTAGCAAGCTGACTGACCAGCCAGTCGGTGTGATTTCTCCACTGGCCAGGCTGACCATCAGCTGCAGGCACCATGGGGGTGCTGCCCTGTCTGCCCTTGCTACCTCCGGAAAGAAGATTCAGGCAGGAATGCTTAAGTGCAGCCCCCAGGACTCTTGCTCTGCTTGTCTCTGGGTAGCAATGACATCACAGCAGACAGCTGATCTGTATGGGTAATTTGGTTAGGGAGAAGATGATTAGAGAAGAGCCCTACCACCTTCTGCTTTCAACAGGACATACCCTTTTGTAGGAAGGGTTCTGCAGTAGGAGGTAAGGTGGCTGGTGTACCAAGAACACAGCTATAGTCCACAGGCCTATGTGGACTATGTGGAAGCACCCAGAATGTGGAAATTATTTACCAAATATAAGATGGCCCACCATCTTTTTGCAATAGCAGGTTAGTTTGAGAAATTGTTGAGGTGTTTGATCCATATCCAATTCCTATGTACTAAGGTATTAAATACCAAGCACACGACACTGGTAATACATGCTAAGGAGTTCTGTATCTCAACATTTTGTGTTTTAATGACGTAAGGTTTATGATTGCTTTCATGACAACAGCTGTTTTAATGACTGGGTTTTATTTACCTTCACTGGTTATCTGTTTCTCATCATAGCCAGATAAAAGTGAAATTTCCCTTAGAAAAATGACAGTTCTTTTTAAAAGTCATGCTTGGTTGTCGTGATAGGAATTAAGACATAGTCATAGTGAGCTAAAATTAAGATTTCTCTAGTCAGGATGATATGGGCAAGAAATGTTGAAAGTAGGGGAAAAATAAAGAAAAGCATTTATAAAATTAAGGGTTTTTGTTTTGTTTTGTTTTGTTTTTTTTATTTGACAGAGAGATCACAAGCAGGCAGAGAGGCAGGCAGAGAGAGAGGAGGAAGCAGGCTCCCCGAGAGAGCAGAGAGCCCGATGCGGGGCTCGATCCCAGGACTCCGAGATCATGACCTGAGCCGAAGGCAGCGGCTTAACCCACTGAGCCACCCAGGCGCCCCTATAAAATTAAGTTTTAACAGTAGCTTCTTCTGTCATTGGATAAAACTTCTGAGGAATAGTTGTATTTATATTTTTTTAAGATTTATTTATCAGAGAGTGAGTGAGAGAGAACACACAAGCAAGGGGGGCTGTAGGCAGAGGGAGAGGGAGAAGCAGACTCCCCACTGAGCAGGGAGCCTGATGCAGGACTCGATCCCAGGACTCTGGGATCATGACCTGAGCAGTTGGCAGATGCTTAACCGACTGAGCCACCCGGGCACCCTGGCATGGTTGTGTTGTTTATAAAGAGATTTGTTGGTGAGGCCACACAGAGGCCCCGGCTTAGACTAGAAGCCTCGTGAGCTCAGAGCTTCATGTCACTGCTCACTTTTCATGTGGGCAGTATGACTTGTCCAGTTTTTCAGTTCTCCCACCCTGGCCTTTGGCTCTTCACTGGAAGAATGAAGAATACTTACCTCAACTAGAATTTAGGTTAACCAAAGCAATTTGAGGTTTTGCTTGAATAACTTGATGTTGTTTGCTTTGGTTTCTTTCTTGTAATCTTCCTTTTTTTCTTCCTTTCTCTTTTGGTGTATGGGTAGATGAATCTCAAAGCCTATTTTGTTGGGAATTTATGTGAATTACTAGATTTTTAGAATTGGGTTCCTTGCAAATGAGAGCTTTGTTAATTTAAGGCGGTGGTATAATTATTATTGGCCAAAACCAAAGCTGATTCTTTTCCAATGCCTGAATTGTCCCTTTCTCCTTCTTCTAAATTCGATATCCATTTCTTCTCTCTTTATCTCCCCCTGTCATATTCTATTCTTTCTTTTTTCTTTAGAAATGTCTCCCCAAGCCCTTGGGTCTCTGTGCTTTCTGATAGAGTGGTGGTAGCATTGGGTTGGTTGGGTGGAAGAGATTATTTTTGCCAGCTAAACTTCCAGAATTAAGCCCCTTTGTACACTAAGCTCAGCCCTAAAGCAATAGTCGGTCCACTTAGTATGAAACCACCAATGGAATGGTTCCAAAAATCTACTGAGAATTCAGAACTCACCATCTTCTCATGGATATCTGTAATAGCATGAACAAGCGGTCTTCTTGAACCAAAGTAAGAAGTGCCCCATCCCTTTTCCTGTGCCGAGCACACTCACGCTGCCTGTCTGCTTCTAGCATGACCGGGCACCTTTGCGCGGCCACCTCCCCACATTCCCCCAACTTTCCCTAGATTTTGTCTTATACCTTTATTCCGCACTTAATCCCTTCCTTTTTATAAGATATCATTATCTCAAGTTAAAATATCTCTGTCTTTCTTCCCACTGTTTTTCTTAACACTAGTGTAATCCCATTGGCCTTCGGAAATTCCCAAGGCTTAGGAGGCCTCGCGCTCTCACTTTGCCAGGCGCCCTGCAAATCCCTGCCTCTGCCTTGCCCTCCTTTCCGCTGCCCCTCCCCTCCCACCCCCTGGCCCCCTTCCTGACTAGGCAGGCCTGTCCTCCCTGACCTTTCCTTACAAACCCTTCTGCTCCAGGACCATTGTTATAAAGTCAGCCAGAGAAGGGATAGCAGCTTTCAGGAAAGAAAATCTCATGGTCTGAATTCATCTGGGTGAGTTTATACTCCTCTCTGAACGTCACCAGATTATTTTCAGTTTGTAAGAATAGAAATCATAAAGTTTCTTTCTCAAGTTATAGCTCTGTGCCATGTAACGTGCTCTAAACCCTGGCTCTATTTTTAACACAAACTAGTCAGTCACTCAGAAGCTCAGGGCTTAGATGGGAAGGCTTAAGGAATTGTCCACAGGGAGGCGTGGCTGCCGCCACAGAGCCTGTCACCAGTTTGGCAACACGGGGCCGGCCCCTCCTCCTCCCAGCACATGCTTCAGGGGTAGCCACGGACAGGGTCAAGCCCAGTTTGGCTCACAGGTGGGGCATGCCCAGCTTTACGGAGCAGTGGTCAGCATTGCTGCCCAAACTAGGGCCTGTACAGCCAGTAATGATCCTTTTTAAGTCAGATCTTTTTGTAGAAAATGCCAGGGATCCGCTTAAAAGTGCTGCTGCCAAGCAACCAGATTTCCAGAATTAACATTTGGGATTAATAACGTGCCCTGCTTATCAGCCAAGCCCTTTGTTCCCTTACAGTTCTATATGAGCTTTTCAACAACTGTTTCTGAAAGTGATCTCGCCCAGCTGATGCTTTTAATACGATGCAAAATTTGATCTGCTTATGAAAATATCTGGAGTGACCTGTAGCCTAGAAAAACATTAAGCCTGGAAAAGGAGGTGAAATTGAGGTAAAAGGACACAAAGCCAAAGCTAAGGATCCTCTTAACTGGTAAGAATTAGAAGACTCGAGAAAGTAGACCAAGAAAATGCCTGGCATTCTGGTCAGGGGCTGAGAGCAGATGCCCACCTGTGGGTTAAATGTCTTAGTGACTTCTCATGCAAAAGAGACAAATACAAAAAAGCAACGTGGAATTACATGCTCTCTTTTTTCATTGAGGTGTCACTGACGTGTAATGCTAGATTAGTTTCAGGTGTACAGTGTAATGATCCACTGTTTGCATATTACAGTCTCTCTTACAGACTAATCAATGTGACCTCGCCAGAGTCTAGCCCTCCTTGTTATGTGACCATAGGGTTAACTGCAGTGACATCTTTTCCAGTATGCAGCCTTTCCTACTTCTCTTGTTCACTAGAGTCTGTAATCTCTTGCTCAGTCTTGGCCACACTTCACATTAGAACAAGTTCATCGTCAACACCTGTACCTAACTGTGGAAAAGGCAGTTAATAACTGGCATCGAGAGACTTTTCTGGAAATATTTTCAATAAATCATCATTATCCCTTCAGTGTTGAAGAGTGTCCCTTTGACTAAAGTGAGTGATTTTTGTCAGGACTTTAGCACTCTGTAAAGAAAGAATCCATTAGGGGCGCCTGGGTGGCTCAGTGGGTTAAGCCGCTGCCTTTGGCTCAGGTCATGATCTCAGAGTCCTGGGATTGAGCCCCGAGTCGGGCTCTCTGCTCAGCGGGGAGCCTGCTTCCTCCTCTCTCTCTGTCTGCCTCTCTGCCTACTTGTGATCTCTCTGTCAAATAAATAAATAAAATCTTTAAAAAAAAAATCAACCCTAGGGAGATACTGTTATGGAGAACTGTAATTTGGATTTCTTCCTTTTGTGGCTGTTTGAGGTACTGTATTCTATATCTGACTTTTTTTTTTTTTTAAATATCTCAACCTACAGGGTCAGCAGTTTGGCAGTTGATTGCGTCCTTCCTGAGACTCCCCATCTCGGGCACTCATTGCATTGTCGGTTCTACCATAGGATTCTCACTTGTCGCGATTGGCACACAAGGTGTACAGTGGATGGAGCTCGTCAAGATTGGTAATTGCCATTTTCTTTTACCTTTCAGAAGCACAGTTTACATTTTCTAGAGTAAGTCTTATTGAAAGTCACCATTATCATCTATTTTTCCCTTCAAATGTTAAGGTTTATTTCTTTTCTCTTTTTTTCAAATGTTAAGTTTTAGAAGATAAGACCTATGTGGGTAATGCATTTCCCCCTAAGATTTCTGCTAACGGAGACTGTGAACTTTTATGTGTTGAACTGTTTTCTAATGCCACTCTTTTCAGATGTCATCTGGCTCTGAAAATCAGTATCTATCTGTTGTTCCCAGACAAAAAAGAAATGTATGTGATTGAAATGAGCCTGTAGTCAGAAAAACGAGGCCCTCATGAAGGAAATACCTTCCGTGTCCAGGAGGCAGGGTTCGTGGTGGTGGGGAAGCCAGGGACCGAGGCCGGGCTTACTTAGCTCACGGCATTCAGCAGGTCTCCCTGTCTGCCCCCACAGAAGAGGCACTCTAGTGCTCTTTCTGGGTTGTAGGCTGCCCAGCAGGGACGGGTATGACAGGTCTGATGGTCGGCCTCCTGGCTCTGCCTTTTAGCAAGAGGGAGGAAATCCATTCAGCCCCACAAGTACAAACCCACCTGTTCTGAACAATATTCTCTTGCCCCATCTCCACCCACTGGGTTACTCACCCGTATCAGAATCACAGTGGCCTCAAGAGCTCTAGGTCAAACAGATCCCTGACCTCCCAAGCCAGGGACACAGATGGCTGGGAAAATCACCTTAGATCCCAGGAGGCTTCTAGAACAATGTCTCTCAACTCTGGCTATACTTGAGAATTAGCTGGAGAAGCAGTTAAAAAATATCAATGCCCAGAGCCCCATTCCAAACCTTTTAAATCTAAATTCTGGGGGTGGAATCTGAGCGTAACTGGTGTTTGAGAACTCCCCAGATGTTTCCAGTGTGCAGCCAAGATGGGAACTGCTGAGCCACGGTGCCAGGATGGCCGTACCAGGCTGACCTAGGAAAATGAAATGGAAGGTGGCTCTCCTTTTAAATAACTTTACTGTTGAGCAAGGACCAGGTCTCCATCTGTGGATGGGTAAGAAGAACAGACAAAAGGGACTCAGAGGGAATCACAGGAGACTCTTTTCCGAGGCCAGGCTCAGGGATCCCTTACCTGACGGTGTGCTGAGAGAGTGCTCACGGACGAGGGACTTTGTCTGTGTGTGAGGATAGCTGTGCACGTGTGAAGGTCAGCCCTGCCAGGGAAGTAGGGTCAGTTGGGTTCTGAGTTAAGGTGAGTAATTCCAGCAATATCTATTAGTGTTGGTACTATGTGTTGGTTATCATTCTATTATATAAATATGACTTATGTAGAATTTTAACATTCATTAGATTTTTTTTTTTAATTATTCAGTTGCTTCTTGGTTTATATCTCCACTGTTGTCTGGTTTCATGTCTGGCGTGCTGTTTGTACTGATCAGAATTTTCATCCTAAAGAAGGTAAGTGAGGCTGTTATGTTTTTATTAAGTTTTAGAACTAATTTGGTTCTATTTAATAGAAATGAATAGTTAAGGAGTCAGAGGAATGATTGTATTTTTACTTTGTTAAGGCACGGCACCCTGCAGTTAGAATTAGACTTTATTTTAAAGTAGGCCAAAAGGGGCGGCTGGCTGGCTCAGTCCATAGAGCATGTCACTCTTGATCTCAGGGTTGTGGTTTCAAGCCACACATTGGGTATAAAGACTACTTAAAAATAAAATCTTTAACAAAAAATAAAGTCGGCAGAATAAGTCAAGGTAGAGTACTAAGGGGCTCCCCTAGAAAGCAGCATTGTAAATAGTGTTTCGTATCCTGTGATTTAGTTCATTAGTCAGTGCTCCCTGGCATTGCACACAGACCTCAGAAAAGGAAGAGTAATTCTTTCCTGAATGTTAAATAGAACAGAGAGTGATAGTGCGAAGATTTTGAAGTAGACTACCACTACACGCACCTGGAAAATTTCTTTTCCCAAATATAAAGTGTTTTCTGTATTTTAACAGAGAAAAAGCAAGCTTGAGACACTGACTTTTTCTTCTCCCCGAGGAAAGGATGAAAAGAAGGAAATATACTTATTGGGGGTAGATTTTATCAAGAATGAAAGGAAATTGAAATTAGAACTTACTAAGATCCCTATTCTGGAGGAAAAAACTTGCTTGTATTTTTTTGACCATCAAGGGGTTGTTGCAATATTTTATACACCCTGAAGCAGGCCCCGGGTCCCTGTGTCGCAGCGCTCACTGAGCACGTGTGGGGCAGGTCTTCCCTCAAGTGTATCCTCACTTGAAGACGCCGCTATTTCCCATTGGTGCTGCCTGGCAGTCTACCGGAGGACTCCCTTCTCTTGGATCCGTACAAAGCTACATTCCTTCTCTTGGGCTCCCTCCATACTAATATTTATATACATCTTGGAAGGTGCCACCCTCTCTTGCCTGCTAGACTTCACTTTTCCGACTTCCTCTGCCTGGAACCCATCCTTGCCTGGCAAACTCCTGCTGCTCCCCAGCCATCATGGGCCACTTCCTTGAAAACCTTTCTTCTCCCACCCAGTTCTGGTTGTGTCCCTCCCTCTCATGCTTCTACGATGCTGTTTTTTCTTACCATTGCACTGTTGTGCTGTGTGGTGGTGTACGACTTACATGCTGGCCTGCTTGCCATCCGACTGTAAGATCTGTGAAAGTAGAACCATGACTGTCTTGTTCACTTTGGTGTTCCAGTGCCCAGCACTGTGTTTGGGAAGACACTAGTATTTAAGAGGGAACGACGGATGCTTAGATAAGTGGCAGATGATGGATAGATGGATGGAAGGAAGGAAAGAAAGGAGAGAGGGAAAGAAGGAGGGAGGGAGAGAGCCAGGAGGGAGGAGAGAAGACAGGTCTGGAGACAATTGGCATTTGAGTTTTAAGAATAAGTTATTTGAGAAAAAATAAAGTGATTCAATTAAAAAGACCATAAACTCAACACTTGTACACCTTCCCAGGTTTCCGGGTGGGTGTCTTTGTTCAGTACCTCTCGTCCTGAGAGAACGTTTTGGAAACCAGGGGCAGTGGGCATTTGAGCACCCGAGCATTTAATTTGTAGCGGGACCTGGGTTCTTGTCACATGGTACACGACAGGTTGGAAGAGCACTGTACCTCATCCCTGCTCCTGCCCTGGGTCCTGGCTTCTTCCTGTTTGCTGGTCTGGCTATGAGTCTCATGCAGTTGAATCACTTGCGATACCCGCTCTTACTGATCCTTATACCCCATTACCATTCAACTCAAGCCTCTTGACAAGTGCTGATGGCTACTTGAGACATTCCAGAATAGGTTCTTAATGGGTTGTACTGTTCTGCAGACACACTTGATTTCCATACATGTTTGCATTTGGTAGTAGGAATCTTAGTCTCTACTTCTCCTTACTCCCATAGCCCACAGTAGTTCTTAGATCTCATTTTCTTTTTATCATGGGTAGGTGGCAGATTCATATAAACACCAGTGTCTTATGCGGTTATTAGAAATTAGACATTGTTTGAATGATTTAAGTGACATCTAACATGCCAGTGCTGTATTGAGGAGTTCCCAGTCTATGGTTTTTTATTTTTTTAAAGAATTTATCTATTTATTTATTTGTCAGAGAGAGACAGAAGGTACAAGCAGGGGGAGCAGCAGGTAGAGGGAGAAGCAGACTCCCCACTGAGCAGGGAGCCCGACTTGGGACTTGATCCCAGGACCCTGGTATCATGACCTGAGCCTAAGGCAGATGCTTAACCAGCTGAGCCACCCAGGCACTCCAGTCCATATTTTTGCTTCAATATGTTCTGTAGATCTTCTTAAAACCCTCCGTTTCAAATATTCTCTCAGATGTTATTTAGTGTGAAACATAATGCAGTACTATTCTTGTTAAAGTATTAGATTTAGGGAATGTACCAGAAGCCTCAAGTTGTAAAAAAATGTTTTATTAGACAAAGAACCCCCAGTTCTTTTTCATTTTCTGTAGTTGAAGGTTAAATACTATGCTTTATGAAAAGATCTTAAAAAATCACAGCCCATGGTAATATATTTGCCTTATACATTTTAATAGAGCTAAAATGTATTGTGTAATAGGGTGAAGTAAAATCTCCCAGTAATGCAGTGGTGTTTAAGTCACTTGGCTCTCTGAGTGCCTCCTCCTAAGGCTGAGCCTCAAGATATTGGTTGCAAGCAGATTTTTAGGGCCAAACCTGAACTTCGCTGGAGGAGTGAGCACCACCGGTTTTGAAGCAGATGCTGAGCTCTGGGCTTCGGTCCCCAGGGACTGGCTTAACCTCACAGCTCTGCTCTGTTTCTAAATCTGACATCAGCTCATGTGATTCTAGCGCTTCAATGTGTCTCCTGGCCACAATAGTGCTCTTTGAAACAGTATTTGTGTAGGAGACACGGCCCAGGCTGATGTGCAACAGGTCACACGGCAGCGACATGGCCTGCCATTCTGGCCACACCACTGTTTGGAAGCCTTTCTCGTAACAGTGTTTTCTATCATTTTGCCTGTGTTGGCTCCAGAGGCTTCCTGAATCCTGACCTTCCACTTTATCTCATTATCATACAGGAGGACCCTGTTCCCAATGGCCTGCGGGCACTCCCAGTGTTCTATGCAGCTACAATAGCAATAAATGTGTTTTCCATCATGTACACGGGAGCACCAGGTAAGAATTCCTCAGAAGCTTAAATTCAGCAGGCAAGCTGTGTATCGTTAGACTTCACAGTCTCATTGGGCGCACTGTTGTTGGCTGACAGTAAAAAACCTCCTTCATGCTCATTACGGAGGAGGAAAAAGAGTAGTAAATGCATGTCTTTGTTTTAAATACTCAAGAAGTATGTAAAGGACAAAGGCAACAAACAGATTTTCAAGTGAAAAAAGAAATTTGAAGCCTTCCTTCTGCCTTTTGCGCTGCTGTGGAACCACCGTGGCCTTCATGTGCTGAGTCTCAGCACAGGGTCTAACACTGAGCACCTCCCCTGAGCCATGGAGGCGTTTGGGGGGGGGGAGCGCACATGAATGGTAGCGGCCACACGTCGGTGACATGCAGAGGCAGCTCTGACGTGGCCTGTGGCACAAACGCCAAATTCCCTGGCATTTGTCTGACCAAAGAATCCAGTGAGTGGACGCTACCTCCCCACCCCCTGCTTTTTTAAGATGCTGAAATCAGTGGTGATTATTTTCAGAATTACTTCTTCCCATTCTGAAAGCTTTTGTTCTTCTTATTAGGTTTTCAGGGGCTTTGGGGGGTGTAGGGTTAAAAGTTGTTTTCTTTTGCATTTTGGATGGCTAAAGAGAGACATACATGGTGTTCCAATTGGCAAACATTTCAGTATGGTGAGCATTCCAATGAAAATCATTCTGTACATGGTTTGGTAGAGAGGTTTCCTCCCACTGCTCTTTGTGGTGGCCTCATACAGCGAGATCCTAAATACACCTGTTACTGTGGGGATATCTGGAGTCAGCAGATAGTTTGTGTTATTTTTCTTCTTGTGAATATTCTTTATGGAGTAAGATTCAGTTATCGGCCATATCTGACCAAAATCTCCTTCTTCCTGTTCAAAAAGATAAAATTTCCCCTAAGTAGCATGTCATAACAGTTAAGAAGTACCCTTTTCCAAAATGGGGGAATGTCCTTACGAATTCCTCAAGCTCAGTGTCATCAAGGCCGTGTTTCTCAGATTTTATTTTATCAGACATATCTAATTATGTGTGTGTACTTCAGTACTGCACATAAGAAACTTTTTCTGAATGAATGTTAACATCACATAACTTTCTGATTTGGCCTCTCTGCAGCATTCGGAGTGTTAATCTTCAGGGTTTAAATACTCATGATCAGGACTTCCAGACTTTGGGTGGGAGCCCGGGGGTAGAGCATCACAGCTGCTTTAAGTTATATGGAAAGCACAAAGCCGAGGCGCATGGGGACGAGGAGGGCTGAGAGGGATGGAACCCCAGTCTCAGATATGAGCAGCCTGGTGGCCCTGGGCGTTTTGTAATTTATGGACTGGGAAGGGTGTGTGTCACAGACTGTCTTCTCAGTACATAAGAAAATTGGACGTGGGGAGAACATAGCTCTGCACCACAAAGTTAATCCTACCACCAAGTGTGACTGTCCCGAAGCGTTCACACGGTGCTCAGCCGGCCCTGAGCACCAGGAGGGGAAAGAGCCGTCGTGGAGCTGCGGCGTGCATCCCATCTCCTCGCTCCTTGGAACTCTTGTTCTTTTTTTTTTTTTTTTAAGATTTTATTTATTTATTTATTTGACAGAGAGAGAGAGAGATTTATTTATTGACAGAGAGAGAGATCACAAGTAGGCAGAGAGGCAGGCGGGGGCGCGGGGAGGAGGCTTCCCACTGAGCAGAGAGCCTGATGCGGGGCTTGATCCCAGGACCCTGAGACCATGACCTAAGCCCAAGGCAGAGACTTAACCCACTGAGCCACCCAGGCGTTCCAGGGACTCTTGTTCTTAATTTTATATCGGCTCCCAGAGCACAGAGTGGCGGAAGGAAAAGCCCAGCCGGTGTCAACAGCCACCTCTCGGCTTAGTGATTTTGGGGACTGAGGGGAGGCTGGGGATGCCTTTGTAGTACCAAGTCCCAGAAATGGGAATTGTTTTAAATGAGGATGATTTATTTTTATTTCTGCATTTTGTTTTTTTCTACGCTCTATGCTTCTTGCTTCTGGTGGTTCTTCTGAACGTCAGAAGTCAACTGTGTGATTTTAAGTAAAATTTGCCTTATTCTGTACTTGGTCTAATTTTTTCCATCTCTTCTTTCCCGTTTCCTCATCATTTGCTGCAGTTTTACTGCAGATTTGCTGAGAGAATCATCTGAGGGGAGTAGTAAATATTGTAGAGAAAACTGAACTGTATGATGGATGAGATGCTAAGGATAACATTAGTACTTCACAAGGAGGCTGAAAGAAAGAAAGAATATAAATGCTGAGTTTTAGTGAGCTGAATCACACATGAATTAATCCTTTTGGTCCCCTGGCAGTGCAGACAGGGAAGCGAGGCATGGCAGAGCTGAGTCTCCAAGGGCATGTAACTAGTGAGGTAGAGAATCGTACTCCCGAGCCCCGGGTTCTGTGTGATGATGTTACACTGACACATGACATGGGTTAGACACCTGCTACACAGTTCCTGGTCCCTCCTGTCACCGTTAATGACAGTCAGTGCTAAACTTGGAGCCTACTTCAAACAAACAAACAAAAATACACCAACCTTCATACATTCTTCCCCTTCTTTTCATTCTCTGTACAAATGGCTTCCAGTGCGGTCACCTGAGTGGCTCATTCAGTTAAGCATCCAACTCTTGATTTTGGCTCAGGTCATGATCTCAGGGTCATGAGATTGAGCCCCACGGTGGCCTCTATGGGGGCTTGGAACCTGCTTAGGATTCTTTCCCTCTGCCTCTCCTCCTGCTCTCTCTCCCTTTCTCTTTCAAAAAAAAGGCTTCTAATACATTTAGAAACCTGGTTCTATGTTTTTGTATATATTTAATATACAGGTACTGTAAAGAGAGTAACTACCTCTTTTAGTATTTTTTTAAAGATTTATTTATTTATTTATTTGACAGAGAGAGAGATCACAAGTAGGCAGAGAGGCAGGCGGTGGGGGGTGGGGAAGCAGGCTCCCTGCTGAGCAGAGAGTCCAATGCGGGACTCGATCCCAGGACCCTGGGATCATGACCTGAGCCGAAGGCAGAGTTTTTAACCCACTGAGCCACCCAGGCGCCCCACTACCTCTTTTATTTATTTTTTTTTTAAGATTTTTATTTATTTATTTGACAGACAGAGATCACAAGCAGGCAGAGAGAGAGGAGGAAGCAGGCTCCCTGCTGAGCAGACAGCCCGATGTGGGGCTTGATCCCAGGACCCCGGGATCATGACCTGAGCTGAAGGCAGAGGCCTTAACCCACTGAGCCACCCAGGTGCCCCCCACTACCTCTTTTAATTAGGGATATTAAAACATCTGTACAAGAACCTCCAGGATCATTCCTCGTTTGAAAGCCCAGATAGTATTCGCCCCACTGGGATTAACATTAAGGACTTTGGTTGGGCAGCTGTGCTGTCAGAACGTCACATCTCACCTCTCTGAGCCTCTGTGCATCACGATAAAGTAAGGACAGCAGGAGGACTTCCGCGAAAGGCCACCACATTATCTGAGACAATGCAGGCAGGTTGCGCACACAGTGCCCGGCCCATAGTGACTCGCAATGTGTTTAGGGCCTATTTTGTGACCGTCAATCATAAGTAGCCTCATCTTTTCCGCCTCAAGTTGCCAGCATATCCTGAGTCATCCTATCTTTTTATTTTTTCCACACATGTCAGTTTGGAAAGCTTCTTACTTGAAGTTTCCCAGGCAGGTAGGGGGATGGGGAGGGCTTGCCTAGAGGAGAAGGAAAGAAAAGAAGGTCATTTTGTTTCCCCACTAAGTCAGAAAAGGACTTTGCTAATATTTTGTTCCTGGGGCATGTTTGTAGAATACCATTAAGTGCGTCCAGATCTTCTGTTTATTTAAGCAAAGGTTAACTTTTGCCCTTCAAACCAGACTTCCATTGTCTAGTGCTCCACTCTGCCTGATAGCAGTGGTGTCATATTTGGTGATGAGGCTGAGCTGAGAAGGGTCCCTTCGACGGTGACTCAGTCAGTCTCTTTCAAAATTTGTCTGCCTTCCTGCTGGTCTGGAATGTATTCCTCCTAGTTCCCTTCCCTCCTTAGAACATTTCCGTTCAACACGTAGCTGCCTCAGAGGCAAAAGGAAGGAATGAAATTCCCTCACAAAAATGAGTAGCAACATTAATCTTACCCCGTTTTAGCCGTAAGAACTTTTGATAAATAGCATTTTTATGCATGGACATGACTTCAGTGGGGCTCATTGGCTGTTGAGCTCTAGTGCTATGTTTTGATTTCTCTGCTCCTCCATTCTAAATTATTTTGAAGTTGTTTATATCTTAGGCTGAGTTTGATTTGTTTTACTTTGCATTTGACATGACTTTTCTCAAAAAAAAAAAAAAGTCATTCTTCTACTTCAAAGCCTGAGCACTTTAAAAAATTGTCTCTGTATTTTTGTCCTTAAAAAAATAATTTGCAAGAAGCAAAAATAACTTTAGGAAATAAAGTGCTCACTTGGGTTGGATAAAGGCCTGAGATTTATTTATAATGAAAAAGTCTCCAGTTGTGTGGGACCTGGTTTTGGTTAGTTTTGAAAGAATGAGCATTGAAGTTCATTGCATGTTACTTTGGGCTGCCAGAGCTGATAGGCTGAGCTCACCTCTAGCGGTTGTGTTTAACTTCCGGGTCAAAGTGTGGTCCCTCACCCAGCAACATCAGCATCTGCACATGAGGTAAAGGGGTGAGTGTGTGTGTGTGTGAGTGTGTGTGTGTGAGACTGTGGAAAGATGTCCACGATGTACTGTATATGGGAAATGAAATCGCAGAACAATATATCAGTTTGATTCTATATCTGTTCATTTTTTTAACAAAGGAAGAAAAAGATTCTCACAAGCATTTTATGCTGTATGTTTATATTTGGAAAATACCTGGAAAGAGAAACACAAAATCGTATGATAGTATTTCTCTAGAAAGTAGGTTTAAGAGAGAAGAGTGATGAGGAATTTTTATAATTGTATATCATACAGTTTTGTACTGATATTTTCATAGTAAGCATATATTATTTATAAAATTAGAGAAGAAGAAAGGCTGTGGAAAGATGCTGAGAAGTGGGGGTATAAGGGAAGTAATATATAGTTAATGCCCTATTGGTTTTATAGGAGTTGCTTTTATTCTGTAGTTTCTGACAATGACCGTCAGAGGTGAGAAACGAGAGGTGTAACAAAGTAATGAACCCAGAAGATAGTGTTTCTGAAAAGTCTCCTGCATATTCTGATCCTTGGGGGATTTGAGATCGAATTGTGAAGATGTTCGAGGTTAGAGCCGCAGCCCTGGTCATCTGGTCTTAACTACTGAGAAACTGGAAAGAGCTTGAGCTGCACGGCCATCGCATGCCTGGGTCGGAGGGCTGGTGGGCCTCACAGCCCTGGTGTCGGTGTCTGGTGTGGGCTCCCGTGGCCACTCCTGGCCGAGGGAAGGGAGCAGTTCGCTCCTTGTCCACAGAGTGACGAGGCACCCTGTGTCTTATTGCCAACTTAAGGTGTGATGTTGGAAAGCAGTTTGAGATCCTCACAGGAAGACAAGGCAAAGTAGTTTTGTCAGAAGTTTTGCCTCAGATGTGCACTGATTCAAGTGCCTTTCTACGCCCAATTTTTGTACTTGTTTGTTATCCATGAAACTTGCTTTTGTGTATTTAGTACCAATCACAGCAATGTGATGTTAACGGTCCGTTTCCATGTCTTATGTGACGGCTTTTAAAGTGAATCTTTGTGTTCGTTTGCTGCCTTTGTACATTACTAAATTGCTAGAGTAGTTTGGTCAAATCCAAATTCTGTCCCCATTCTTTTCCTCTCTGCTTTCGTTATCAATGACTTTCACCATTTTCCTGAATTCCTTTGGTTTTTCTCTTCCTTGGTTTTTTTTACTGTCTCTCCTCCACTTCTGCCCTCAGTGATGTGTTTATCCCCTAGTCTCCCTTCCAGTTTCTCGTGACTTAGGGTGACCTCAGAGCTCTCTGGCCACTACCTAGGCCAAACTGATGGCGAAAGAGATTGTGATGATAGAGCTACCAAGGGCAGGTGGTGGTGTGGCTTTTTGTCAAGGCAAAGGATCAAAAGTCTTGTAGCCAACCTCAGTTTCTCTTTTTTGGATGTTGGTCCTGACACCTCAGGGTTCTCATGGAACCCCAGTAGAAAGCATGAAGACGGGCTTGGAAGGAACATAGAAAGCAGCCCTTCTCTGCTTTTATTGTGGTTGTACTCAGCATGGATGGAAAAAAAGAGTGCCCAAGAGCAAACATGCTCACTCATTTAAAATAGATTATACAGGGGGCCCCTGGGTGGCTCAGGAGATTAAGCCTCTGCCTTCAGCTCAGGTGAGATCGAGCCCCACATCAGCCTCTCTGCTCAGCAGGGAGCCTGCTTCCCCCCTCCCCCGCCTGCCTTTCTGCCTACTTGTGATCGCTGTCAAATAAATAAATAAAATCTTTAAAGTAAATAAATAAAAATAAAATAAATTATAGAGAGGTAGATAATATATAAAATCTCTGAAGATATATATATCTCCAGATTCTCTTTTCCCACAGTATCCAGGACTTGCCTCTCTTACATCAGATTTACACAGTGAAGCTAAACGTAGCACAGTTAACAATTTTATCAAGTAAAGTAGAAGACACAAAGAAAACCTCTTCAAAAACCAAATACTTGGGGCCCCTGTGGCTTGGGCAGTTACGCATCTGCTTTCAGCTCAGGTCATGATCCCAGGTTCCTGAGACTGATTCCCACATGGGGGGGGGGGTCCCTGCTCAGCGGGGAGTCTGCTTTTCCCTTTACCCTTCCCACCCCCGCACTGCTCATGGTCTTTCTCTCTCTCCAAAAAAAAAAAAAAAAAAAACCTTTTAAGCTATAAGAGTGATTGGTGCTGTTCTTAGTTTATCAGTTCGATGTTGCCAATTAACAGTTACTACTCAGTTTGGCAAGAACCAGCTTTGGCGTGATTTTTTATCACACGTATTAAGACACTGATGTGAAATTGTAAAGCAGAAGACAGGAAGCCAAGGCCCACGGGTACAGCCCAGTGAGGGGAGCCTGAGTGGTTTTACAAGTGGTAGAACCAGAGCAGGAGCTGGGCTGCCAGCTAACAGGGCCCAGCCCCCACTCCCCCCACCCCCCCACCACCTGGGCCTGAGTCCGTAGCTTCCTGACGTCAGAGTGAGTGCTCGGAATGGATTATCGAGCTCCTGAGTGTCCTTACTCCCACCGGTGATCCCTGAACTATAATTAAGCTAGGTGATTCTGGTTTTTTGTTTTTCCTATTTATATAGGCTAATCATGGCTCTCACAGTATTAACTACCCATTGTACCTCTTACAGTTACCAAAATGTTTAATAATACCTTAATTGAATAACATTGACTGGTTTTGTATGTATGAAATGGTTAGCAGTGTAACAAAGCCTGCATCATGAAAGATTTATGTAATCCAAGAGCAAAGAGCCAGGCTTTAAATAGTTTATTTCCTTTAAAACTTTTAAAAACATATTTAACAGTTTATAAAAGTGACATGCTTATTACATGTTGTCCAAGTACAGTACAAAAGTATATGTAGTGAGAAGTGAAAGCCCCCTCCAATTTCCTGTCTCTCTACAGGAAAAGCGCTTGTATCATTCCAGAACCTTTTCTACACACTTGTGCGTCTGGGAAGAGTATAAATATGGGGTTTTCTTTTTTAATCCTGAATTGGATCATGATATACATCCAGGCGGCCTTTCTTCCTTACTAGATCGTGGGCCTCTTCCTTAACCAGTATACAGAGATTGACCTCATTTTTATTTCACATTTCCATAATGATGCACATATTCACTGTCTTGCACGTTCTTACTGTTACACATAATGCCATGGGAGTATTGTACACGTCTGCTCGTTCCTGTGCAAGGATACTTGTTTAAGTAGAAACCTGGGAATGCGGGTGACACGTTGCCTGGTGCCAGCAGTGAACGAAGCGTACAAGATGCGGAGTGATGAGTTCTGGAGACAGTACAGTGCCTGGAGAATGGGATATTCCTCAACCATGTGCCCTTCGCCCCTTTTATTGGCTATTGTAATTGCAACTTAGTGCGCATTATTGAATTTTAATGAAAAGTTTTTCTGTGTTGTAATTCCATGAGTTGACACTTCAAAGAAGAGTTAAGTTTGAAGGTCAGTGGCCTTTGAAAAAAACTTTTGTTTCCAAGCTGACTTTGAAAAAGTTTGTGGATGTGGTCAGAGTGTCCTGGCCATTTAAATCAGGGCTGCTGACTCCTCAGAAACGCAGACAGACAGTAGTCAGCAGCCATGTGCAGGGAGGCTTCCAGACCTCGGCTCCTCACTGCCTGGGAGGGGGGCTGGCGGCCGGGCAGAAGACGGCAGAGCCCCTTCTTGGCCATGTTTGTCCACCCCAGAGTCTCGGTGTTGAGATAATGAGTAAATGGCTTTATTTTAACTTAATCCACTGTTTGAGCCGCCTTGGTAAAATGTTAATAGTTGGCTTACTACTACACAGTTTAGCCACATAGTGACAAGATGGAGTGTGTCTTAAACACACACCCTCCTGCCTACCCCCAAAATTGTAGTTGTGTTTTTTTGTTTTTTTGTTTTTTGGTTTTTTTTTGGTTGAGAGTTTTATTAAATACAAAGTCCAGGTGATTCATTTCGGATTTAGGAAATGTAAAGTTTTGTTGATATGAGGCTTGACCTTTCAGAAAGTATCCACTGAAATACCGCTGTCCTTTTACTTCCCAGTGCTTGGTCTGGTCCTTCCCATGTGGGCGATAGCACTCATCTCCTTTGGTGTTGCACTGCTGTTCGCCCTTTTTGTATGGCTCTTTGTGTGTCCATGGATGCGGAGGAAAATAGCAGGTAAGGGCTTTTTTCTTCCTCTGATTCACAAAATCCCTGGTTCCTGGGGCTTCAGGTGTAATCCACCATCACCCTTACTAACATAGGAAACTGGAAGCATCGATGACTCTGGAATACAGCACTGAGATACATGCCCCGTCCTTGTCTCTTGGCTCCTGCCTACTTTCCCTGTCAAACTTTTTCTTAGTAACTTGTGACTTGAGTGAGCAGTAAGGTCCTGGTTGCCTCAGATGACTACAAGTTAACTGTTTGGTCAGGTTCTACTGGCCAGATGAAAAACATTAGGGAAAATGCAGGGAAATGCATTTTAACACCATAATATAATATCAGTTCACACGCACAGGAAGGGCTAAAAGTGAAGGAACTATTTCGAAGTTGATGAAGAGGTGGGATAACTAGAACTCTTGTGCACTCACAGTGAAATGTAAATGGTCCAACCGCTCCAGAAGTTAGAATAAGTTTCCTGTAAAGTTAAGCTTACATTTACCACATGAACCAGTAATTCCACTCCTAGGTATTTATCCAAGAAAAGTGAAAACACACATTCATAAAGAGACTTGTATATAGTCGTTCTATCATAACAGGAAAAACTAGAAACAGCCCCAGCGTTCCTAAATAGGTGAAAGAATAACCAAATTGTGATCTATTCATACAGTAGAAACCTGCTTAGCACTAAAGAGAATGAACTACCCACAGCATAATGAATTTCATAGACATTGCTTTGAGTAGAAGAAGCCAGATACAAGAGTACATACTGTATGATTCTAGAGAAAATTAATCTACAGTGATAGAAACCACTGGGTGCTGGAGGTGATAGGGAGTTTACAGGAGACTGATAGCAAAGGGACATACGGGAGCATTCCAGGGGCCTAGAAATGTTCTCTGTCCCAGTTGGGGGAGTGTTTATAGGGTGTACTCATTCATCATAGGTCATCTGCTTATACACTTAAAATGTATGTATTTTTTTATGTATAAATTACACCTCAACAAACGCATTTTTTTTTTAAAGAAGAATATGGGTCAGAAAGTTGCCAGAGTTGTTTTTCTGTCACTAGCAACATAATTGCAAGCTGTGAGGCCACATGCTCTTATAGGGCTCTCAAAAGAAAAGAAGTATTTACTTTTGGCCTCAGAGTGTGCCTTACAATTGTGTTTCAGTGTGGACATATCAGAATTTGAAAACCCACATTTCAAAGAAGAGCAAAACAAATGAGGAGACATACCATGTTCATGAATTGGAAGGCCCTGTAAGAGTTAAGATGTCAGTTCTTATTAAATTGCTCCCTAGATTTAATAAAATTTAAATTAAAATCCCAGCAAGATACTCTGTAGATTTAGACAAGCTGCTTTTAAAATCTATATGGAAAGGTAAAAGAACTAGAATAGCCAAAAACAATTTTGAAAAAGAACAAGTTGGCGGATTCATAGGATTCATATAAAGCAGCCAGACTGTGTGGTATTAGAGAAGAAATAGATACCCACGTTAACAGAACAGACTAAAGTCCAGAAATAGACCCACACAAATACAGCACATTGATTTTCAACAAAGTACAGAGGCACCTCAGTGGAGAAAGAGTCCTCTTTCAACAAATGGTATTAGAACATTTGGACATCTGTATGCAGAAAAAGAACCTCAACTTAAGCCTCACACCTGTAAAAAAAAGAAAAAACCAAGTGTATCATAGATTTAAATGAAAATAGAAAGTGATACGACTTTTAGGGAAAGAAATAAAATGCATACAATTTGTCCATATTATTTTGAGCCATTCAAATCAGTGTGTAGTGATATCTTATGATTTTAATTTGTACTTCCTTGATGACTAACAGGACTTACTTGCCATTTATATAGCTTTACTGATGAAGTGTGTGTTCTTATTTTTTGCTCATTTTTAACTGCTGTTTTCAAAGATTTCTATGTTCTTTTTTTTTTTTTAAGATTTTATTTATTTATTTGACAGAGATCACAAGTAGGCAGAGAGAGAGGAAGGGAAGCAGGCTCCCTGCTGAGCAGAGAGCCCAGTGCGGGGCTTGATCCCAGGACCCTGGGATCATGAACAGAGCTGAAGGCAGAGGCTTTAACCCACTGAGCCACCCAGGCGCCCCTCTCTCTATGTTCTGAATACAAGCCCTTTGTCAGGGGATTTGCAAATAACTTCTTCCCAGTCTGTAGCTTGTCTTTTCATTCTTTTAATAGTGTTTCTCACTGTTTTTAATCTTCACGAAGTGTAGTTTACCAATTTCTTTTTTTTCTAAGTTGTGTTTTGGATGTCACATCTAAAAACCCTTTGTTTCATCCACTCACAAAAGTTTTTTCCCTTTTTAAAATTTTTATAAAAATCACAAATGTTGTGGTTTCATTTATATGACATTCTGAAAAAGGCAAAATTGTAGGGACAGAGACCAAGTCAGTGGTTGCCAAGGAGCTGGGCAGGGGGTCTGACTACGCGGGGGAGCTTTGGGAGGTGATGGAATCTCTCTGTGTCCTGCTTGTGGAGAGGGTTACACGGATCCAGACAGGTCTCACAATCAGGAAGGACTCACATATATGCACATGGTCTTACTGCAAAATTTAAAAACGAATATTAAAAAGATCCACATTAATTAATACATACAACGTCAGACTCAGTAGTAAAGCCACGTCAGTGATGGGCTGGTAAGTAGCTGTTGCTGCCTAAAATGAGCCACTTAACACATGCCGCTGGCCTGACTGAAGCCCATACTTAAATGCTTTGACGTTTAAAGGCTTTTCCTACTATCTGAACATTCTTGTCAAATAAACTATAAAATCTTCACTTTCCATCTTAAGGCTGTTAATATAACAGCAGGAAATTGACATTCCTCCCCATTCTGGCCTCCCAGGAAATTTTTTTTTTCTTTTTGGTCAGTGCCATCTTTTGTTATTTCAGTATATATTTCTTGTTTGGTTGTTTTAAGTACGCTCTAGTGATCAAGGACACGATCTGTAGCGCTAAACTGCCTGCAACTTACCACCTGGGTGACTATGCGCAAATGACTTAATCTTTGTACCTCAATCTGCTCGTTAATAAAAAGCAGAAAATAATGAAACCTGTCTCATGTAAGCGTTAACGATTTTGCTTAATTATCATTGTTATCATTACAAATATTACCTTCTCTCATTTTGATTATAAGCGCCTTGTGGTAGGAGATCTGTGTGTACCTTTCTTCGTTCCCTGTAGTACAGAACAGAAGTGTCATTTCGGAAGATCTGTGTGTGTTTCTTCCGACACTCTTAATAAAGAGAGGTGATGGAGATGCTGAGAGTGTATCCAGCAGAGGAACTGAGAATACTTGCATTTTAGTTTTGTAGGTAAGAGCTTAGAGATTTGCCCAGGAGAATTTACAAGCAGCGAGATCATTAAATCAGCCACACCGCTTATCAGATCTGATTAAAAAGAATGCTACAGAGCTTTCGAGCAGCTTTTTAAAAAATCCCTTCTCCTTTTTTTTTGAAAGTAAAGGATTTTAATTTAAAAGTAAGTAGGATCTCTCTGTTCCTTTTTGGAAGATGATTTACTTGTTTCCTAAGATTTGGTGACCTGAAGAAATCGTAGACCAGTAATTTATTGAACAGAAGAAAACCAAACAAACTATAACTAATAGCTCTGAAGACAAAAAGGATAAACATTTCAGTGATTTTGAGGTTAGTTTAAGAACACAGAAGACCATTCCAGATGGTTGTAGGATTACAGAATGCTGGCCCTGGACAGGACTGTGGGGACCGAATCTAGCCATCTCTGTTTGTTGGTTTTGGAGAAGAGAACTGAGGCTGGAGCCCCTCTCTTGTACTCAGTAGTTGAATTTTCTGGCTCAGTTTTCCCAGATAATTGAACTCTCCACTTTATTTTTTTCTATCTAGCTGTAACTATATTTTTTCATTTCCCAAGTAAGTAGTACTAAAGTATAAAGACAAATATTCATTTTTATATTCATTTTTTAATAACAAGAACTCTATTTCAGCATTTTCAGTTACGGCTATATTTTCTTTAGGCAAATTACAAAAAGAAGCTGCTTTATCGCGAGTGTCTGATGAAAGCCTCGGGAAAATTCAGGAAGCAGAGTCCCCGGTATTTAAAGAGCTACCAGGTGCCAAGGCCAATGATGACAGCACCGTCCCTCTCACGGGGTCAGCGGGGGAGCCGGCTGGGACCTCGGAAGGCACATCAGTGGGGAACCACCCCCGGGCCTCCTATGGTAAGACGTGTGCAGAGGATTTGCATGGTGGCAGAGAGCAGTTCTGGGGAAGTTATACAAATGTTTTAATGCACACAAGTGTTCCCCACTGTCATGATTTGGGAGAACTCAGGTGCTAAGGCTGTCTCAGGAGACCATGCAGTCAACAGAGCAGGCTCACTCTGGGCCTGTAATTTTCTTCCAAGAGCTATTTCTAGTTTCACGAGGAGCCCACACATTGGCCGAGCCCGGCCTCCGTGCGGCTCAGCCAGCCGCACACACATCCTCTGTGGGGCAGTCTCCTAGCTGCCGGAGATTGGCCCTTCCAGCTCACTAAGTGTGCCTTCCTCCCGGAAGACACAAGGAGAAAGCTGAAATTGGAACCAAGGACATCGTCCTACTGTAGAATCACAGAAACCTCAGAGAACATCGAGATTGTCCTGTGGCAGTGGGGTTCTTTTGTCTCCTAACATTTGCGGAGAATGATGGGTGAGCCCCAGCCTCTGCCAAGCCTGTCTGGGCAGCTCCTCACCTTCCTGCAAGGTGGGGCCCTGGCACCTGCTTTCGCTTCCTGTAGGTGCGGCCTCAGACTTGGCCCAAAGAAAGCAAATGGGTTTTGTCCCACTGATCGGACAGATAAGTACCTCTGACAGTCATGATTGGCCTTTAAGGAGCATCTAGAATTTCTCTCTCCCAGTGAACTTCCTCTATGAAGTTTCCCCAAGTTCCTTTAAGGATTATCCCTTTATTGGTTACTAGAAACAGGAAAGAGTGCCGTGGTAATTTCTAGAAGACATATTTTAGGAGAAAAATAGCATCACTTCCAAAGGCCATATTATTCATTCGTACATTTCCAACTTTCCTTTGCTATTTTAACCATATTACACATTCTTTATAGTAATTTGGAAAAGAAAGCATGGGGGAAAAAATTGGAAAATCCCCTATAACCCTAACTTCCAGAGAGAACCGCTGTGAAGAGTGAGGAATATTTCCTTTCAGAAATGATTTCTCTTCATAAGGCTAGAAAGTGAGACTCTCGTTCACCCTTTTCAGGAAGGGCACTGTCCATGACCCATGGCTCGGCAAAATCACCCATCTCCAACGGCACCTTCGGCTTCGACGGCCACACGCGGAGCGACGGGCACGTGTACCACACGGTGCACAAGGACTCGGGGCTCTACAAGGACCTGCTGCACAGAATGCACACGGACAGGGGCCCTGAGGAGAGGCCCGCCCCGGAGAACAACTACAGGCTGCTGCGGCGCAACAACAGCTACACGTGCTACACAGCCGCCATCTGCGGGCTGCCCGTGCACGCCACCTTCAGAGCCACCGACTCATCCTCCGCGCCCGAGGACAGCGAGAAGCTGGTGGGCGATGCCGTGTCCTACTCCAAGAAGAGACTTCGCTACGACAGCTACTCGAGCTACTGCAATGCGGTCGCAGAAGCCGAGATCGAGGCCGATGAGGGGGGTGTGGAAATGAAGCTGGCTTCTGAGCTGACCGATCCCGACCAGCCCCGGGAGGACCCCGCGGAGGAGGAGAAGGAGGAGAAGGACACCGCCGAGGTCCACCTCCTGTTCCATTTCCTACAGGTCCTCACTGCCTGTTTTGGATCCTTCGCTCACGGTGGCAATGACGTGAGGTAAGTATATGCGTTTGCTCGGCAGGTATGTGCTGAGGGCCTGCCTGCGGGCCAGGCACCGTGTGGACACCCGATGGGGATCCCTGTCACCGGGAGCAGACAGACAGGTAGCAGCTGTGGTGTGCTCGCAATGTAGACGCGAAGGGGAGAATCAGGTCTGCAGGGGAATGGCAGCGTCTCAGGGACCATGGTGTTGGCGAGGCTACTCAAGTTAGGGCTCACTGGGTGAGCTCTGAAGGGGCTGAGGGAGCCGGCTGTGTGAGCAGCTGTGCCAGAGCAGCTCCAGGACAGCAGGTGCAAAAGGCCTGAGGCAGGAGCGCACCTAGGGTATTGTAGGAAGAGCAAGGAGGCCATGGAGGGAGAGAGTGTGGACAATCAGGTCAGCAGGTCATGGAGGCCTGGAATATGTAGAGTCTCTATTTTCTTCTTACGAGCTGGGAAGCCCTAGATAAGCCACGTGTGTGTTTGGGAGCCTCAGTGTCCCAATCTATAAAATGGGAGGAAAACTAGTACCAGCCTCATGGGATTTCTAGGAGGATTAAGTGAGATGCTATATTTAATGTGCTTAGTACGGTGCTTCTCACATAGTCAGTATCTATGTATTTTCTTCATTACTATCATTATCATCAAGCCTAATGTTTTTTTCCAAATCAGGAAAACATGCTGTTGTTGTATTTCTTACTGCCCAGATAGATGGCTCTTGATTCTACAGCTCTGGCTTTCCAGACACAGCCTAACCATGTGCCATTCAGGGTCTGTTCTTTTTAGAAGACGTCCTCCCAGACAAGAGGGCTGGTCATCTCGGGTTCCACCCGCTGTTATGTAGGTGTTGCCGTCCCTGTATTTCAGGCATCATGTTCGGTCCTAGCTTACTTTTGTGACTACACCCCCCAGCACCACCCTACTTCCTCCTCCTCCAGATCAAAAGTTCCTACTGAAGCCTTGGTACCGGCAAGGTGTTCTGAATTGGGTTCCTGTTCTTGGAGTTTAGATTCCAGCTGGGGAGATTAAAAGAACATACACGGAGAAGTAACGAAGCACCCCAGAGCCATATCGCAAGGCCTCAGGAAGTCCCGGGCGGGACTGCTGCAGGGGACTGGCGTCTCGAGCAGTGGCTTGCCGGGCAGGGCCTAGGGGCTTCCGAGTGGCAGACACGGTCAGGTAAAAGTGCAAGGTTCTGGAAGTGATGTGGCAGTGAAGAGAAGCTTCTATTCCTTTAACCCAAGGCTATTAAGTTTACCCCAGGCTTCAGTGCTGAACCGTTAGTAACTTATTCTTAATCTGTCTCCAAACGGTCCTTTGAGGTCATAGTGGTTTCCTTCAAAGACGAAATCTGAAGCTCAGAAATACGACGTCTCTTGCCCAGGATCACACAGCTAATGAGAAGCAGACTCGACAGGCCGCTCTTTGTGACCCTCAGCCTCCGCTCTGCCTGCACGGCGTCCGGCGGGCTGAGGAGGGGAGGCCGGAGCTGCTGACGGCCCCTCAAAGGCCTGTGGGGGCTTCTGCACAGAGGAGCTCAGAGGCTGCCGCTCTCTCCTCACAACAGACTGAAAAATCAACAACTGCTCTTGGAGCCGTGAGAGAGAGGAGGACCGAGGGCAGACGGCTGGCCCCAAGACGAGTACGGGAGAGACAGACAAGCATGGGGCTCACGGGGGAGACACATGAGTGGAAAGTGTCGTGGGAACCAGTGCCGGGCCGGAGGGCCTGAATGGTAATGATGAATTCCTAGAGGCCTCGGTGGAGGCAAGTGTGGGAGGTAAAGACTCCAGGGAGAGCCCGTGGTAGGGCCCCCACCAGATTGTCCGTTTTGCCTCTAGGAGCTCTGCCAGCTTCTCACGGTGAAGATCAGAGGAAGCAGTCCCCTCCTGCTTCCATGGCGGGGGAGAGGCAAAGTAACCATACTTGACAGACCCAGACCGCTGTGTTCTTAGCAAGCTGCCCTCAGGGGAAACTAGTTAACCGGAGCCTAACCCGCTGAGGTACTATCACAGCCTAACCTGGAGGAAGAGAAACTAGCCCACGAGAACCATGAGACCGAGCAAGCATCAGAACCAGACGTGGCAAGGCATGTTAGAATGGTCGGGTTGGGAATTTAGAACAACTGTGATTAACATGCTAGGAGTTCTAATGGATAAGGTAAGCGTCGTGCAAGACAGATGGGCAATGGAAGCAGAGACAGTGGAGGCTCTAACAGAGAACCAGAAGGAAATACTGGAGAGGACCCATAAGTGAAGAAGGCTTTTGGTGGGCTTACTAGTTAGTGCACTGGACACGGCTGAGGAAAGAATCTCTGAGCTGGAGGCTATGTCAGCAGGAATCCCCCAAACTAAAGAGAACAAAGACCGAAAAACCAGAATAGAATGTCCAAGGAGTGTGGGACAGTTACAGAGGTGTTAACATATGCATAATAGGATTACCAGAAGGAGAAGACAGAGAGAAAGGGACAGATGAAATATTTGAAACAATAACATGGAGAATTTCCCTGAATCAATGGTAGACACCAACCCAGAGGTCCAGGAAGCTCAGAGAGTAGCAAGTAGAATAAATGCCCCCAAGAAACTATATCTAGGTATATCATTCTCAAACTGTAGAAAATTAAAGAAAAATTCCTGCAAGAAGTCAGAAGAGAAAAACAGAGGAACAAAAATAAGAATTAATCCATCTTCTCCTCAGAAAGCAATGCATTTGAGAGGGTAGTGAAATATATTTAAAGTGTTGAGGGGGAAAAAATCCACCAGCCTGGAATTATGTACCCTGGGAAATTATTCTTCAGAAGTAAAGAAGAAATAAAGACTTTCTCAGATGCACAAAAATCGAGGGAGTTGTTGCTAGAGAAATACCTTGCCTTGTAAGAAATGTTAAGAGAAATTCTTTAGGGGCGCCTGGGTGGCTCAGATGGTTGAGCGTCTGCCTTCAGCTCAGGTCATGATCCCAGGGTCCTGGGATCAAGCCCTGCGTCAGACTCTCTGGCAGGGGGCCTGCTTCTCCCTCTCCCTCTGCTGCTCCCCCTGCTTGTGCTCTCTCAATCTCTCTGTCAAATAGATAAATAAAATCTTTAAAAAAAAAAAAAAAAGAAAGAAACTCTTTAGAGAGAAGAAAAATAATATAGCTCAGAAACTCAGATCTACATAAAGAAAGGAAGAACATCAAACCTGGCGATTCACAGACCTGTACCCCTGGGGCTAATAATACATTATATGTTAATTAAAAAAATTTTTTTTAAATATAAAAAAAAAGAAAGGAAGAACATCATGTAAGGATTAAGTAAAGGTTAAAAAAGTTATTATTCTTATTCTTAAGTGATCTAAATGATAACAGTTTGTTCAAAATAATACTAACAGTGTATCAGTTATTCAGTTGTGTAGCTAGTATACATTGTATTATTATACTCTTTTTAATTTGTTGAGATATGTTTATATATTAAACTATATTTAGGTAACTGTAAATATGTACATATACAGTTACCTAAATATAGTTTAATATATAAACATATCTCAACAAATTGAAAAGAGTATAATAATACAATGTCTGCTGTCAGACCACAATTGAACTATATATATATATATACACACACACACATATATCCCCGTACATACATACACACAGCTATATATATGTGTATGTATGTATGTACATATATAATTGACCTTTGAACAACATGGGTTTGGACTGTGCATCTACTTACATGCAGGTCCTTTTCAATAACTACAGTACTATAAATACATTTCTCTTCTTTATGATTTTCTTAACATTTTCTTTTCTCTAGCTTACTTTATTGTAAAAATATAATATATAATACATATAATATGCAAAATATGTGTCAATAGGCTTCCAGTCAATAGCATTACTAGTAGTAAAGTTTTTGTGGAGTCAGAAATTATAGAGGCGCCTGGGTGGCTCAGTTGGTTAAGTGTCTGTCTTTGGCTCAGGTCATGGTCGAGCCCCACATGAGGCTCCCTGCTCAACAGGGAGCCTGCTTCTCCTCTCTTTCTGCTGCTCCCCCTGCTTGTGTTCTTTTGCTCTCTGTCAAATAAATAAAATCTTTAAAAAAGAGAGAGAAATTATACACAGAGTTTTTACTGTGTGGGGTTCAGCATCCCAATCCCCACAGTGTGGAAGTCAACTAAGTATGTATTTTATATATTTTATGTTTATATGTTTATATTTATATTATATATTTTATATGTGTATATATGTATATGTGTATTAATACATGTATGAATTATATACACGTATGTGTGTATATATGTATATAATACATATGTGCCTGTATTAAATGAAATGAATGACAGCAGTGATACAGGGGATGGGAGGGAAAAATGAGGATTTTTTTTTTTTTTAATTTTAAGGACCCATGCTATCTGTGAAATGGTATAGTCTTTTTTGAAAGCAGACATGGATTAGCTATATAAGTATGTATTGCAAAGTCTAGGGCAACCACTAAAAACAGTTTAAAAAAAGTATAAACAATATGCTAAGAGAAGAAAGAAAATTTTCATAATATAAAATGCTCAATTAAAAGGCAAAAAAAGTGGAAGACAAAAACAAGAAAGAACAAGGCCAACAAATAGGAAAGAGTAACAAATATGGTAGATCTTAATCCTCTTAAATCAGTAATAACTTTGAATGTCAGTGGTCTAAATGCACCTGTTAAATGACAAAGACTGCTGGACTGGATCAAAAACCAAATGTATGTTGCCATAAGAAATCCACTTTAAGTAGAAAGACACATTCAGGTTAAAAGGAGGAAAATAGACCATGCTAATACTAATCAAAGGAAAACAGGAGTTGCTATATTAATTTTAGAAAGAACAGACACAGATTCAGCAAGCAGATCAGTAAGGATATAGTTGAATCCCCTAAACCCATCAAATCTGCTGGATATAACTGACATCTGTGAACTAGTTCATCCAACGGTAGCAGAACTCACATCCTTTTCAAGCTCATATGGAACATTCAGTGAGTTATGCTGTATTTTGGACCATACCACACACCTAAACACATTTGAAAAAATAAAGCTAATATAGTGTCTGCTCTCAGAGCACAATGTAATTAAACTAGAAATCCACAACAGAAAGATAATTAGAAGATTCCAGAATACCAGGAGATTAAACAACACACTTCTTTTTTTTTTTAAGCTTTTATTTATTTATTCGACAGAGATCACGAGTAGGCAGAGAGGAAGGCAGAGAAAGAGAGAGAGAGAGAGGAGGAAGCAGGCTCCCTGCCGAGCAGAGAGCCCGATGTGGGGCTTGATCCCAGGACTCTGAGATCATGACCCGAGCTGAAGGCAGAGGCTTTAACCCACGAGCCAAGCAGGCACCCCTAAACAACACACTTCTAAATAACGCATGGATCAAAGGAGAAATTTTTAAGTATTTTAAACTAAATTAAAATGAAAACACATCAAAATTAGTGGGATGCAGCAAAATCTGCGCTAAGAAATTTATAGCACTGAATGTATATATTAGAAAAGAATAAATATATAAAATAGGTAATCTACATTTCCACCCAAGGAAACTAGAAAAAGAGGAGAAAATTAAATCCAAAGTAAGCAGAGGAAATAATAAGAATTAGAAAAGAATCAGTGAAAGTGAAATCAGGAAATCAAAAGAGAAAATCCGTGAAACCAAAGGCTAATTCTATGAATAAATTAATAAAGTTGATAAGCCTCTATCTAGGCTAACTAAGAAAAAGAGAGGATACAAATTACTAATATTGGAAATGAAAGAGTGGACTTCACTTTAGATCCTCTAGACATTAAAAAGACAATACTCTGAACCACTCTGCTCATAAATTTGATGACCTAGATGAAAAAGACTGAATTCCTTGAATGACACAATTTGCCAGAACTCATGAAAGAAGAAATAGACTATCTGAATTGGTCTGTATCTATTTAAGAAATCAAACCATAATTAATAACCTTTCAAAACAGAAAGCACCATGCCCAGATGGGTTCCTTGGTGAATTCTGCCAAACATTTAAGGAAGAGACTATGCCATTTCTCTAGTCTCCTTCAGAGGATAGAAGTAGAGCAAATACTTCTCAGCTTATTCTGTAAGGCCAGTATGACCTTATTACCAAAAACAGAGGAGGACATTGACATAAAAGAAAACTGCAGACCAGTATGTGTCACAAACATGGATATACAAATCCTCAACAAAGTACTAGCAAATTGAATCCAGCGATGTATAAAAAGAATTAAACACCATGACCAAAGGATGTTTATCCCAGGTATGCCAGTCTGGTTCAACATCCAAAAATCAGTTAATGTAATCTATCACACCCATAGGCTAAAAAAGGAAAAATCACATGATTGTATCCATAGTTGCAGAAAAATCTTAAACAAAATTCACCTCCTTTTCATGACAAAAACTTTCAGTAAACTAGGAATAAAGGGGAACTTCTTCAGTTCCTGAAACGAGTAAGCAGTTATAGCAGGGTTGCTGGATATGATATTAATATACAAGTCAGTTGCTTTCCTCCATACCAGTAATGAACCGGTGGCATTTGAAATTAAAAACAGAATATCGTTTACATAATGAAACAGTTATAAATCTAACAAAATGTGTACAAGATTGACCTGCAGAAAACTATAAAACTGATTAATAAAATCAAAGAATTAAATGGAGGGATTTTCCATGTTCAGGGATAGGAAGACTCAGTATTGTCAAGATGTCAGTTCTTCCCCCCCTTGATTTATAAATTCATTACAATCCCAGTCAAAATCCCAGCAGATTATTTTATGGATATCGACAAACAGATTGTAAAATTTGTCAGGAAATGCAAAAGACCCTGAGTAGTCAGCACTGTATTGAAGGAGTAGGACAAAACTGAAGGACTGACACTGCCCATCATCAAGACTTACTGTAATACAGCTACAGTAATCAAGATGGTGTGGTACTGGTGAAGGAATAGATAAGTCAGTGAACCAGAATGGAGCTCAGAAATAGACCCCCTTGGGGGCACCCAGGTGGCTCAGTCGATTTAAGTGTCTGCCTTGGGCTCAGGTCATAACCCCAGGGTCCTGGGATCAAGCCCTGCATCGGGCTCCCTGCTCAGCGGGGAGCCTGCTTCTCCCTCTGCCTCTGCCCCCCACTCATGGGTGAGCACGCTCCTTCTCTCTCTCAAATTAATAAACAAAATCTTTAAAGAAAAAAAAAGAAATAGTGCCCCATAAATACAATCAACTGATTTTTGACAGAGGAGCAAAGGAGATGCAGCAGAGTGGAGAGAGTCTTCTCAGCAAACAGTGCTGGAGCAGCTAGACGTCCATGCGCAAAAATGAATCTGGACGCAGACCTTACACCCTTCAGAAAAAGGAACTCAAAATGGATTGCAAACCTAAGTGTAAAGTGGGAAACTATTAAAACTCCCAGTAGGATGACACAGGACAAAACCTCGATGACGGTGGTTATGGAAATGACTCTTTAGGATACAACACCAATGGCACAGTCCATAAAGGAAATACTAGGTAAACTGGGCTTTATTAAAATTAGAAACTTTTGCATGGTGGAGGACAGTGTCGAGAAAATGAGTAGAGAAGCCAGAAACAGGGGCACCTGTGTGGCTCAGTTGGTTCTCTCTCTCCCTTCAGCTCAGGTCATGATCTCAGGGTCATGGGATTGAGCCCCATGTTGGGCTTCCTGCTCAGTGAGGGAGTCTCTTTCTCCCTCTGCCCCCGCTCCTCCCTACCCATCTGTTCTCTCTCTCTCAAATAAATAAAAAAAAATTTTTTTAAAGACAAATCTGCTAAAAGAGTAATATACAAAGAACTCTTAAAACTCAGCAATAAGAAAACAAATAATCCAATTTTAAAAAGGGGCCAAACACCTTACCAGACACTTCACCAAAGAATGGGGCGCCTGGGTGGCTAAGTGTCCTACTCTTGGTCTTAGTTCAGGTCTTGATCTCAGGGTCATGAGTTCAAGCCTTGCACTGGTCTCCACTCTGGGCATGGAGTCTCCTTTAAAAACTAAACAAAACCAAACCTGTGGCATCCCCCAAAACAGTCCACATGTGCCTGCCAAGGGTCTGAGTGACAGTAACGGTTGAGGGGAAAGGGGGTGAGGCCTGAGTCCTGCCTTCTGCTGGTGACGGAACGTTGGCATCCGTTTCCTCGTCAGTAAGATGGGAGCAACCATACCTAGCAGCAGGGTGGGTGTGAGAACTGAGGGTTAGAGACAGTGTTTGTGGTCTGTCGTGTGGGAGCTGATGTGGGTGCCCAAACTGGTAGTTCGTATTAGTAGCAAGGCTAGTAATGAAAATAGAAATAGAGAAAAAATAGAAGAGAAAAAAAGAACTGGGTTTTTGTGTCCACTTGTGATAATTCAGTACTTCTTTAAAAAATGAATAAGTCACACACCCATTGAGGGAGGGGCTCCTATTAAAAAAAAAAATCACAGTGACAAGTGTTGGCGAGAGTGTGGAGAAATGGGAGCTCTGGTGCGCTGTTGGTGGGCATGTGAACGGGTGCAGCTGCTGTGGAAAACGGTCCGGAGGTTCCTCAAAGTATGAAAAATAGCACCACCGTGTGATCCAGCAGTCCTCTTCCTTCTGAGTTTGTGCCCGGAAGAGCTGCACGCAGGGTCCCGCGGGGACATCTGTACACCCGTGTTCACCACAGCGTGTTTCGCCGCAGCCAGGAGGTGGCAGCGATAGGTGAATGGATGAAGGTGTGGGCTGTCTTCGGGGAGCAGGGGGTACAGCCTGGAAGAGGGAGGAAATTCCGACCCGTGCTCCCACGTGGATGAACCCTGAGGACGAGACGCAGAGCGAAATAAGCCCGTCACACGAAGACAAATACTGAGTCATTCTCCTTCTGTGAAGTGCCTAGAGTAGTCCAATCTGTGGAAACAGACAGTAGGGTGATGGTGAGCCGCGCCCAGTGGAGGGGGGTGGGATGGGGCCAAGGGACTTACTGTACCGTGGGTGTAAAGTTTCAGATTTGCAAGGTGAGAGAGTCCTAGAGCTCTGGTTCACAACTGAGTGAGCTGCTGAACACGACAGAGCCATACGCTTAGACATGGTGAAAGTAGTAAAGTTGATGGCGTTTTCACCACAATAAAACAAATGAGTCATTTCGATTGTGTGGGCGATGCACAAATACAGGCCGGTGGGCTTTCCTCAAGCCCGGGATGCACGGGACCGTGGGTGCATGCAGACCACGTCTGTGTCACTGTCTCTTTTTCCCCTTCCCAGTAACGCCATCGGTCCCCTGGTAGCCTTGTGGCTGATTTACGAGCAAGGTGCAGTCCTACAAGAAGCAGCGACCCCCGTCTGGCTGCTGTTTTATGGAGGAATTGGAATCTGTACCGGCCTCTGGGTCTGGGGGAGAAGAGTGATCCAGACCATGGGGAAGGACCTCACTCCCATCACACCATCGAGGTAGGCCAAAGCGCCAGCCCAAGGGGCAGGGCTGTCCTCCCGGGCCTGCCGCAGAACCAGCTTGCAGTGTCTGAAGTCCTCCCCCGCTGCTCCTCTGCCCCCAAGCCCTCTGCACAGCCTCGGGGGCCGCTGGGGCCCACTGGGCTCAACGCCCATCGTTGCTGTCCCTCGTGCGGCACTTGGCCCATCTGCAGTGGCTTCGAGTGAGGGAGAGAAGGTGAGAGGCTGGGAGTGTAAGGGGAAGAGAAGCTGAACCAGAGCAGGAGGGAAGAGGAAAAGAAACCTGGGTCCAGGCCCCCTGGTGGTCTTACCCTTGGGGAGGCCCAGAGGGAAGCGGGGCCCAGGGTCTGCATTTCCCCAAATTTCTCCGCCACACCAGCCTCCCCTGCTGGATGGAAGCAGCTCTCCCCTGGCACCCTCGGAGGTTAGCTTGCGCGTGCTTCCTGCAGCCGGGCAGGGGGAGCCGTGACCCTCCATTTGCCTTTGGGTGGTCCTTCTGCTGTGTGTGTTTTCCACGTGTGTTCCGGGTTAAGGACAAACTGACAGGAGAACTTGGAGAACACAACTGGACGTGGAACCACCTATTATAAAAAGTCTTCCTCCACCCCCCACCCTTGAAACTCACTGTAATGATTCTTTTATAAAAGATTGATTTGAAGAAAAACAAGCAGTCGGAGGAAAAAATTCACTTTTTTGCAAGAAGTACATTTTAAAAATGGGAGTACTTTTTTTTTCTCTGCCACTTTAGAAATGACTAATTTAGCATTTTTTACACAGCAGGAATTTCTGACCCAGTTACGACAGTGTGTGCTTTTTGAAAACATATCGGAAAAAGAAGGCTATTTAGGGCTGTCAACAGTATCACACACAGTCTTAGTGTGAATTGTTGTCATTATGCAGCAGTTTCTTTTCTGTTAATGTCATCTGCCCGGTCAGCAGCCCAACAATCGACCCAAAGAATGTTCCGGTGAGACTCTGGCACCCCTGGGGTGTCCGTGAGGCTGATACAAAGAGCGCCTGTGATATGTCTCTTGTGCCCTCCCCCCCTGCAGCGGCTTTACCATCGAGCTGGCCTCCGCGTTCACCGTGGTGATCGCCTCCAACGTCGGGCTTCCGGTCAGCACCACGCACTGCAAGGTGGGTCCCTCCCTCCATCAGGCTGCCGGGGCCCTTCCCTGGTCACCAAGCGAATGGGAGAAAAGCTGGCAGCTCTTGGCGTGTGCTTGTTTTTGAAGACAGTCATCTTGAGGTTTGCGGGGTCTGCTAAAGGTGTTGTTGGACGCGGGCCTTGGCTTATCCCACGCTGTCCCTCTCGACCCTCCGGGCGCGGCAGGGTGATGCCTTCTGTCGCACACACTTGGCTTTCTCAGCGTGTGCATGGCAAGAGCTCTCCCTCTTTCTATTTGTGCTTCACACTTCCGTTTGTCCTGTTTCTCCCTCGTTTTTTTCCACAGTGGGTTTTGCATTGATGTCATGTGTACGCTAACCATATTCATAGGCTCCCACGGGGGCATGGCACCCACTTCCAGCCAGCGCAGGGGACTGGGTGTTGACAGTGGACGTAGACATTGAGACATCATGTCAATGGAAGTGTAAGACTCGATTGTTTCAGTGCTTTTTCCTTTTATGACTGTCAAAGTGCCTCAGCTGCCAAGGAGGGTAATGCTGAATTTCATCACTGTCCAGTGCTCTAGAATTCAGGACTATGCAGGAGGGACTTGCTTACAAAGGGGGAGTGTTAGAGCTGCAAGGACCCTAAAAGGTCGAGGAAGAGGAAACGGTCTCCTTGAGTTTCCTGGAGTCATCGGAGGTCCCCCGGGGAGGAGGCAGGACTAGAACCCAGGTCTGCGCCGTATGTGGAGAGATGTTAAAGCGTACCCAGCGGGCCTCCTATACACAAAAATATTCACTGACTTCAACGAAGCAAAAGACACTTCCATATTTTTCCTACGTTCATTTGTTCATGTCATTCAAGAAGAACATTTGTACCCGCTCTGTGTGAGGCACCGTTCGTTGTGGGCAGCAGGGTACCACAGTGACCGAGACAGGGGCCGCCATCCACGTTCACACGCGGTTTAAAAACACCAACCGATGTGTCAATTATAGACAAATACCACTACATGTGAATGACTTTGCTTCAAATATTAAAATGTCAAGTGGCATTTATGGGAATATTTTAAGTGGGCCAGCTGACAAATCCGGAGCCTTCTGGCATGGAGAATCAGCCTTATGGGAAAGAGGCTTTTGTTTCCTTGTTTGTTTGTTTTCTCCCTTTTTTGCCACAGTATGTAGAAAACCCTCAGTTTCCACAAATTTTTATTATAAAAATCACCGCCACTTACTGAGTGCTTGGGGAACGCCAAGAGCTGTGTTCAGGGCTTCATACATGCTCAGTAAATACACCACTGAACCCCACAGCAACCCTATGAAATTGGTAGTTATTCCTGATTTAAAGATGAGAGAACTGAGGCCTCCAGAGTAAGGTCACTCGCCCAAGGTCATACATTGAGCAAGTGCCGACCTCATGCTCTGTGCCTCCTGCTCATCACAGCGATCCTGGTGATGTTCACCAACCACAACTAAGACGGGGCAGGGGCTCTCCGGGGCAGCATGTTAAGCGCCCTGTGAATGTGAGTCTATTTAATCCTCCCAGGCCCCTGTTGAGGTGAGTGCTAAGGGGACTTCAGCTTTAGCAATGAGGAAACTGAAGATAGAAGGGTTGAGCAACTCACCCACGCTCACTCTACCAGGGAGGGGCCCAGCTGAGGTCCCACAGCGGCAGGGCAGGCCCCATTCCCTCCCTCGCCCTGCCCTCCCTCGCCCTGCCCTGCGCACAGGCCAAGTACAAAGCAGGGAGGCAGGAACAGTGCGCTGTGCTCCGCCAGTCCATCACTGTTACTGTTCTGAGTCCAGTGATGGAAAAGTTAGGAAAGGAGCACAGGTTCATTGGAATATTTCAAATGACACAAAACTCTATGAACTGAAAAGTGATCCTCCTCCCCCTACTTCGCATCAGCTTCAGTTCACGGGTGTGTGGGAACAGAAAGGAAACGCCTCTTACTAAGTATATTTTCCTCCCAAGGAGATAAGCTTTGAACTTTTCTGCAGGCATGGAGAGTCTTTGGGGCTGCTTTTAAATAAATGTTACTGTCTTCTATTTTTTTTTTTTAAGATTTTATTTATTTATTTGACAGAGATCACAAGTAGGCAGAGAGGCAGGCAGAGAGAGAGAGGGGGAAGCAGACTCCCTGCTGAGCAGAGAGCCCGATATGGGGCTCGATCCCAGGACCCTGGGATCATGACCTGAGCCGAAGGCAGAGGACTAACCCTGCATGTAACCAGCCTAGTGAAGGCCGCCTCTTTCCCACCAGTTGAAAGATCTCTTGAAAAACCGAGTTTGGTCCTGGCTGTTACCTAACGCTCTCAGCAGTCTAACCTATACTGTATGAATGTATGAAGTGTTGTAACTGATGATACCTCTTTTGCCCATAACACTAAATTTTATAATACTATTTACAGAAAGAGATGAAAAGTATTAAGTGCCCATAAAAACCTACATTCATGGGACGCCTGGGTGGCTCAGTGGGTTAAGCCTCTGCCTTCAGCTCAGATCATGATCTCAGGGTCCTGGGATCGAGCCCCATATCAGGCTCTCTGCTCAGCAGGGAGCCTGCTCCCCGGCCCCCTGCCTGCCTCTCTACCTACTTGTGATCTCTCTCTCTCTGTGTCAAATAAAATCTTAAAAAAAAAAAAAAAAAACTACATTCATGTCATTTCCCCAATATTTATATTTCTACTATAATGAGGAGGTGCTCCTAAGGGATTTATATCCAATTTGTATAGGACCTTAATGGATAAATGTGTATGTCATCATTATTCTAAAATAGCCATACAAATCATGTGATAGGTTTTGCTTCCTTAGAGCTGATGATAAGTTGAGTTAGGATAGCTCGCTGGAGACTTAATAGAAGTCTCCTGAACACGAGACCACAATCGATGTCACCTATCAAATAGACAGGAGCCAGAACTCAACTTGGAATCTGGTCAGTCTGGCTAGTGTCACTATGGTGGACTGATGGACAAAGCCCAGAGCTAGTTGCTGCAGTAGCATAAGTCAGAGTCCTGGCTCTCCAGTCCTCACCATGGAGCGCAAAGCCTGGGTGGTGAGGCACTGGGAAGAGCTTGTGGCTGCCCCCCCCCCCGTGGAGCGCCAGCCCTCCCGCAGCGCCAGCTCTGTGCGCCCCAGCCCCCTGCGTAGCAGGTGCACACGGAAATAGGAGAGGTACAGCGTGGTGTTAGGAACAAGGCCCCGTGTGGGTGACACCATGATTCTGGAAACATTGAAAGGTTCTGACATCCACATAAAGTCATAACTGAACGCCATTGTGTTTTCAGGAATAATCACCCCACCTGTTTGATTTTTCCAGCTCTGCTTCCTGTCCGATCTGCTTGTTAGGCGTCTTGCTTAGAGCCACCTTCCACACAAGGGGGGCAAAGTTAGGAACTTGGCAGGAAAGGATGGAAACTGTTGCTGAAAATAAGCTTTTGAATGTATCTGGGTACATTTTATTCATTCATGCGTTTTTCTAAATGTACATAGCTAAGGGCATACTTTAAATTTTGTTGTACCCCATTTAAAACACTTATAAATCTCCATTAAGTGGTCCAGATGTTAGCTGAATATGTAATTTAGAAAAGGATAATTAGAAAAATCACATTGTCCTGAATAGTATACCATATTAGTGTAATCTATATTTCAGAAGGCATAAGTAAGACAAGTTTTGTTTTCTATAAATCTTACAGTGTTATACATTTTTATATTTTACATCCAAGTTCAGTTCATTAAACATTTTCCTGGGACACTACTTCTGGTTAAAGTTCAAAGCCTTAATTAAAAAAAATAGAGAGGACTCTTGAAAATAAAATTATCCACAGATGTAGGTTTCAGGAACTTGAATTATTCCCCCTTCTGTGAGCCTTGGTCACTTTGGTGTCCAGCCATGGCTACAGCACACAGCAGCCACTCTTGAACACATCCCTGAGCTTTTTAACCATGATTCAGAGTGGTGTTATCCCCAAACATCTTAATTCCACGTGGGGGTGGTTTGGGATGACCAAAACCTGATTTAAAATGATATATGAATATTTGTATAAAACTTAAGGAGCTAATAAATGACATCAGTGATTTTAGAACATTTCAGCAGGATCAAATTGATTTTCCAGATTACTAGAAAACAGGCTCTGAACAGGGCAGGGTTTATCCACCTCCAGCACCTACACAGGGCTGGCGCCTCATAAGCGCTCAACAGATAGGTGTTGAGTGAATCCCAAGAAGGGTGTTCTGACACCTTCAAAGTAATGCAGTTTATCAATCCATTAAAAAACAACATATGATCATCTACTGACATATATGCCAAAAGACATTTGATAAAATTCTCTAAAACTGCTAGAATTCAGCAAAAATGACCAAGCGCACCATAAAAGTAAAGAACTCTACAGCTCGTCTGTCAGCAGTAGCCAGTACAAAAATGTAATAAAACAACAACACCTCCAGAATTGCAGCAAAAAGATATTTCAGAATAATCCTAATAAATGTGAGTGTTGTATATGAAAAAGGCACATAACTTCACACAGACATGAAAGCAGACTTGCAGATGAGACAGTGTTATTGGATGGGAAAACTAAATTTTGTAAAGATATGAGTTCCCTCCAGGGCGCCTGGCTGGCTCAGTGGGTGGAGCATGTGACTCTTGATCTCCAGGTCATGAGTTCAAGCCCCACCTTGGGTGGTGTAGAAATTACTTTTTAAAAAATCTTTTTAAAAAAGGTATTATGTTCCTCACAAATACAAACCCAACCAAATTTTTCTTCTAACTTTACAAAAGAAGACCAAAGTGAATTTGGTGGGTCAGGTTCGCAAGGATATAAAATAATCTAAAAAGAAAAGTAATGAGGAAGGACAGTCTTACGAGAGAGGGAGTTGAAAGTCTACGGAGGTGGGGCAGCAGTGTGGACGGGGACAGTTTCAGCTGGGGAAGATGACAAAGTTCTGAAGATGGATGGTGCTGATGCTTCCAAAACAATGTGACAGTACTTTATGCCACTCAATTGTACACTTAAAAATGGCTAAAATGATCAATGTTATGTTATAGGTATTTTACCACAACAATGAAAAAAATCTGCTGTTTCTATAAAAACAGTAGATAGGCCAAAGATAGAGCCTGCTATACAGGAACGATATAGTTTGGTGATGTTGGGTAAGAGAGGGTGGATCGCTGGCTGTCAGTCGAGAAAAACAAAATTAGACACACAGCTCTCAAAAAATTAATCTGATGGCCTAACAGCATTTTAAAAAATTTTTAAATTTAAAATAAAATAGGATCTTATTTTAGAAAATTTACAGTAAAATAGAACTAAATATTTATTAAATATTCAAGGACAAATCATAGGAGAAGAGTACAGCATATTTTATTGTATGCAATTAGAAACTTGAAACAAAGCAAAGCAGTGAATCGAGAAAAATCTTTGCATTAAAGAAGAGTTAAGGGGCGCCTGGGTGGCTCAGTGGGTTAAGCCTCTGCCTTCGGCTCAGTCATGATCTCAGGGTCCTGGGATCGAGCCCTACACTAGGCTCTCTGCTCAGCAGGGAGCCTGCTTCCCGCTCTCTCTCTCTGCCTACTTGTGATCTCTGTCAAATAAATAAATAAATCAGTAAAAAAAAAAAAAAAAAAGAGTTATTATCTTTCAATAAAGACCACACATAAATAAATAAGAGCGCACATTTAGATTCCAATTGGGCAGAATACATGGAGAGATAATTTTATATATAGTAAGGACTAGAAGGGGTACAATTGGATAAATTAATAAAAGTTTAGCCTTAGGAGTAAAGATATGCAAATTAAAGCAACAGTAGCACATATTTTTGTTGATTGCTTAGCAAAAAAGAACAACTTGCAGGATGATTACAGTGTACCCAAATTCACAGATTATGGATGACCTTGTACATTTACAACTGTTAATAAAACTATTTGGCAGTCTGTATGAAGACCCTGTTCTTCCTCCTTGCAGCATTCCATCTGATACATGGTAGGAAGTTGGTAAAATACCATTTTGCAACCATTGTTGGTAAATTACCATTTTGTAACCATTGCAGTGAAGACAGGATTGGGGAGTCTTTAGCAGCAGGGGAGAGGGAGGTTGATAAGGAGTAGGATATTTTAAAGTCTGAAAATGTTTTTTCATGGATTGTGGCAGAAGGTTAAGAACTGGTGAATTTGGGTAAAGGGTATGTGGAGTTCTTACAACTTTTCTCTAAGTTTCAAATTATTTCAAGATATTTTTTAAATACTCCCTTTAAATTGCTGAATCACTATTGTACATCTGAAATTAATATAACCCCTATGTTAACTATACTGGAATTAAAAACAAAACTAAATAAAAGCCTCCTTTAATAATCCATTTCAGGGAATATTATTTTTTTTAACCCAAATATAAGCTATATGAATGAATACACTAATCATGGAACTATTATTTTTTTAAGATTTTAATTTGTCAGAGTGAGCAAGCGTGTGCACGTGCATAAGCCGGGGGAGGGGCAGAGGAAGAAGCAGGGAGCCTGGTGCAGGACTCAATCCCAGGACCCTGGGAGCGTGACCTCAGCCAAAGGCAGACATTTAACTGACTGAGCCACCCAGGCGCCCTGGAACTATTTCTAATAGGGAAAAATTGGAAACAAACTGGAAGTGGTTAAATTAAGGTGCATCCATCTAAAGGGTGTGCCATCTCTTATGTTAATCATAAAGCCTATGAGCACTATGGGGAGATGCCTATAATAGAATGTTAATTTTTTTTAATATTTTTATTTATTTATTTGACTTTATTTATCTCTGACAGACAGAGATCACAAGTAGGCAGAGAGGCAGGCAGAGAGAGAAGGAGAGGAAGCAGGCTCCTTGCTGAGCAGAGAGCCCGATGCGGGGCTCGATCCCAGGATCCTGGGATCATGACCTGAGCCGAAGGCAGAGGCTTTAACCCACTGAGCCACCCAGGTGCCCCTAGAATGTTAATTTTTTTAAACAAAGGAAATAATGTGCCCTATTATTTACAAATAAAAGTATATTGATAAAAACAAGAAAGGAATATATAAATAGGACAGTAGTGGAGGTCTGGGAAATTGCCCATCCCTCCTAGTACATAAACTTGCTATAGTAATATTCTAACCTCATGCTTTAAAAAAAAAAAAAATGTATTTGAGAGAGAGAGCACAAGTGGAGGGAGTGTGGAGGGGAGGGGCAAAGGGAGAGGGAAAAGCAGACTCCCCACTGAGCAGGGAGTCTGAAGCGGGACTCAATCCCAGGACCCTGGGATCATGACCTGAGCTGAAGGCAGACACTTAACCGACTAAGCTACCCAGGCTCCCCTACCTTTATGCTTTTTCAAAAAAGTTTTCTAAGAAAGGAAGAGGATGTGATAAAATGAAAACTTGAGCATGTCCTCCCTAAGGGAATCCAGAACAACCAAAAGGGCACTAAAGAGGACACGCTCCGGAGAGACAGTGCGTAACAGGAGTTAGAGTTTGTGGACTTGACCGTGTGTGAGGACCATCAGAAACTAGCTGACCCTTACACAGTAGAAAAATCTTGATTGTCATGTTTTAGGAACTTCTAGACAGCATTCTCAAGTTCATACAGGGTACTGGTTACAGCCAAAGATTTTAAGTACAATAATCACTTTGAAAGCTCCTCGTACATGTTAGTTGCTGTCCCGAAGATGTTGGTTGATCACGGCTTGGGTTGACAGAATATCAGACTAACTGCCTTCCAGTATACCGCTGGTTTTGATGTTCCAGGTTGTGTCCATAAACAGTCTGATGTGTTGGATTTTATTTTTCCTGTGGTTAGACCTGGTTGCTGTTTGAACAGCATTGGCCCCTGACGACTCTGGAGTATTTGAGGGTCAGTGGAAACAAAGCCTATTTTATGGAAAAATCCAGCTCACAAATGGGCATTCTGTCCAACTCCACGCCCCACCAGAGTGAGTGAGGCATGAGATATTATGGGAATTGTACTTTTTCATTTTTAGGATACTTAAAGTTGAGTCTTTTTTCCTTTTTAAACTTTCAACAAACCATAAAGATGAACGGTGAGTGTTTCGAAAAAGCTTGGAATCCGTATTAATGTGATTTCCCAATATCTGTACCTGTCGTTTTGTGAGGCACGAGTGACAGCCCCGATCCAGTAATGTGTTTGTTCCGCTTTGTCTTACTTTATTTTACTTTGCCGTTTGCATGTTTACTTCCCTTCACACTAGTGAGGGTACAAAGATGGCCAGGCAGCTTGAGATAGAGGAGAAAACCAGTTTAAAATCAAGAGGCCTGAGTTCTGTCCTCGGGCTGTGGCAGTTCTCCCGGGCCCCAGAGCCCCTCGGGATCTGTTTTAGCCTCTGTAAAATGAACCATGCGGATTGGACATTCTCAGAGGTCTTCTCCAGCTCCGACACTCCCGATGCTGCTTTTGCGAGGGAGAGGGTACGTTGTCGCCGTCGCACGGCCCAATCAAAGCAGGGTAGTGTGCTGTGGTCCACCGTAGCCCGCCTGCGGAATATTGAAGTGAAGTTAGTTTATAAGGTGCAGAGAGAAGGGGAGACACACACTTGTCTAACGTTCCACTCAGATGGAACAGATTATAGGCGAAGTGTGTCAGAACTGTGTGCAGAGTAGAATCACCCGAAAGTAATTATACCTAAGATCGTAATTATTTTAAAAGCTTTGAACAAATCAAGAGGCAAGAATTGGTAGTTTTATACTGAAGTTTACTTCTGAGATTAGCTGCTTTCCATGGCTTGACTGTAGAGTCTGTGCCTCACCCTTAAATTCGCGGGCCTCCGTTTTCACCTTTGAATGTCTGTGCTCCCACAGGTGGGCTCAGTGGTGGCCGTGGGCTGGATCCGCTCCCGGAAGGCCGTGGACTGGCGTCTCTTCCGGAATATCTTTGTGGCCTGGTTTGTGACTGTGCCCGTGGCTGGCTTGTTCAGCGCTGCTATCATGGCCCTCCTCATGTACGGGATCCTCCCCTACGTGTGATTTGTGTCTTCTTCCACGCTGCGCACAAGGGGTGGTCTAGGGTGGGCACGTGGGGGTGGCACGTGGCATGCGTCCTGCCCGTGCGCGGGCTGCCCACCCCCGCCCCCAGCTTCTCCGCGTCCCTTTCCTAGGGTTCCAAACCACACTGTTCACCTACACTGTAGAGTCCCCCTCCAGAGCTAACTTAACTACTGTACAGAGTTACGTGCATTAAACTGGTATCGTGGTGACACGACGTGGTGCGGTTACTTCCCTGTCTGCTGCATAGTGTGTACGTAGACTAGACAGCATTATCTCCGACATACTCAAAATGGGAGTGGAGCTGTATTGCCTAGGACCCAGTATTCAACAAATCCTTGTACATCGTGATTTCAGTGGCAAATTTCAAGAACCTTTTCAAAGGAAAGTGTAGATTGGAAAGGGGTGTTTCCCCCGTTGAACAGACTGTAAGACAAGTGCGAGTCGGGATGGCTGGTGCACATTTGGGCAGGTGTACGTCCACGGGTGTGCTCTTGATACTGGGGTGGGGGTTCACGAGGGCTCTCACTGAGGAATCTGTTCATATACTGTGTATTGATTCTGTAATATATCGTAATCGCTTCTGTAAATACTTCAAACTGTAATTTTGTAATGGTGTGCTTCCCTATACCTTTTTGATCAGAGAATTTTGGAAAGTACCAAAGAAGCAAGGGAATAGTTTGCCAGTATTCTATTTTCATATTGCCTGTCTCCCCTTCTCATTAATCCTACCGTTAGCCTGTGCTGGAGGGAGGCCGCCGGGCCCTGGCCTGCCCCTCACAGCGCAGATGCTGAAGCACCAGCCCTCCCCTCCCCCACCCCCGCCCCCCTACCCCCCCACTGCCACCACATGCCAGACACTGGTGAACCCCGCAGTGGCCCTTCGTCGTCGTCCGTGTAGAGAGTGTATGTACGTAAGGATGCGTGTTCCAGCACCACATATCAAGTCCAGTTTAAATTTTCACCCCTCTTCTCCCCTCGCAGCCTGAAGAACAGAATTCTTGTCTCAAACACTAAAGCGAATGATACAACATTCTAGCAATTCAGGAGCAGGGAGAGTTGAAATATTAGACGATACACTGGATTTGAGGATTTCCTTGAGGCCTTTACTAAGCTGAACATCTTGATGCTCTACTGTAGTCCCGTTGGATTCTTTTTTTGGTAGCGGGAGGGAGGAAGTGTGACTAATGTTAGAGCCTGAAACTATGGAAATGCTGCTAAAATTTTTATATTGACAAACGTTTTCTTGGTACTTCATTGTGATTTTTCATTAATCAACCACATTAAATTTATAATAAAAAAATGCCCCTCAAAAGTTTGCCTCTGAAGTCTTTTTCTAAGTATCTCTAGGTTTTTCAGTTTCCATAAAAATAAGAATTACATAATGTGTTTACTTCTCTTTTTCAAATAACTTTCTTATTTCACTACTATTATGTTTGCACACTAATACACATGAGCAGGAGAGGAAAGCAGTGAGGGACACAGCCAGCGCCGCTGCAGTCCCCTCCTGTTAGCACACACGCACACATGTTGGCTCTTCAGCAGAAACCTGACAAGAGGGTGTGTCCCGGGATGGAATTTTTGTGAAAAAATGTATCACACTTCGGTGCTCGGCCTCTCCCAGTTGACTCTGAACTTAGCCTCTTGGGGGGGACAGTGGGGAGGCAGTCAGTTCACGAGTTCAGGGCTAAGGGCCTAGCAGAAAAATGCACTTCATCTTTCTTCTTGGCTCAAGCAGCTACCCTCCTCCCCCCAACCCACACACCCTCTTGGAGCTTCGGAAGCCAGAGCTCCTCCAGCCTCCCCAGCAGGGCTCACAAGCCCCATTTCCTTCTGGAGCCAGAAAGGTGACAGGGATGAGGGACACTGACCAGGTGTGAAAAGTTCTTCATCTCCACAAGGAAATGTGCTTTCTCTGTTTTTTTTTTAAGATTTTTATTTATTTATTTAACAGATCACAAGTAGGCAGAGAGGCAGGCAGAGAGAGAGGGGGAAGCAGGCTCCCCGCTGAGCAGAGAGCCTGATTCGGGGCTTGATCCCAGGACCCTGAGACCATTACCTGAGTCGAAGGCAGAGGCTTAATCCACTGAGCCACCCAGGGGCCCACTTTCTCTGATTTTTAAAGTGACATTCGAGGCCTTTCATTTCCCCACTTCTGATAAAACCATAGATTCAAGAAAACGTTCGATTTCCTCCTAAGTTTATAAGAACAATAACAGCAAGACAGTGTCAGCTCGCCGGCGGCGTCCTGAGAGAAGGGCCGCAGGAGCAGAAGCCCGGGAACCCAGGTGGGACACAGAGCCTCGGAATGACTAAGCACGAAGCGGGTCTGGAGCACCCCTCCCTGGCCTGTCAACCTGACAGAGCGGTTGTCACCCCCGTCCCCCGTCCCTTCCCCACGAGGGCCAGGGGGCGGGCGAGCTCTGGCAGAGGATGGGTCATCTAGGAGGGGCGAGCGGACGCTGGGAAGGGGCACCCCTGCCCTGGCCGCTGGAAAGTGTCTCATCTGAGTCTCTCATCAGCAGCCTCTTCCTGTGAAAATGCACACACTCCTTGGACCAGGGGAACTCCGAGGACCCCCACATCCTCGCTGGGATCTGGTCACCACCAGGTCACCGTCTGCAGAAGAGAGCTGCATGGGGCCGCGGAGCACTGTGGAGACCCTGCCTCCCCCGTGGCCGGGCTCCTCTCAAGGGGTAGAATCTGCAGGGAGGACAGGTGACAGCTTCCAAAGGAGCTTGAGCTCCCCAGTCATTGCTCTTTTACTTTATTTTCTGCTTTTCTGAGAGGACTGAGCTTTTGAGCAAATATGTAAACACACTTATTCATTTTTAACAAGACAATTTTTAAAATTAAGTCCTCTTGGCTCCTCGGAATAAGCTGCGGAATTAAAAACAAAACAAAAGAAACCCAACCTTTCCATCATTCAGAGAATGTGGCCTGTCAAGTTCTAGGGTGTCGGGGAGTTCATGCGGTTACACAGTGAGGCAGGAAGAGGGCTCTGGAAGGTCCTGCAGTTGTGTTCCATGGAGCCCTTGGGTGGGGGAGACCGTGTTCACGCTGCGCCTTCAAGTGCGCCTGCCGGAGGGGGTCCTGGAGTCGGGAAGGGCTGGGCCCCTACCCTGTTCCTCACCGGGCCCCGAGGCCTCACGTGGGGCTGAGAGGAGCTCTGGGGGGACGGTGTAGGGAAAGGGGCTGCGCCGGGCCTGGCTCAGAATAGGGCTCCATACACTAGCGTGTATACACATACACTACCTTGCCTTCTTTTGTGGACGATTCCCCTCAGGTGGACTGCTTGGAGGAAAACTTTAAATTAGATGATGGAGAAAACGAATAGAAGAAAATAAGCCACAGTTAGTTGAACAAGACAAAACAGCCAGAGACTACAAGAAAGCGGAGAATGGGTTCTCCGGGGCTAGGTGGAAGAAGACTGATGAGACCTGTGGAATACGGTTAAATTCTCATGAAGGAGGGAAATGTAGCCCTATCCTTGCATTATCACCCCCTTAGAGCTTTTCCTAGCACTTTATCCTTTATTATTGAAAAGACAACGAAACAACCCTGAGGCATATTATGAAAAAAAGGGAACAGTCACCTCCATCATCCCCCCACGTTGAGACATTGGTCTTTGGAACACCCGGAGCTGGCCAGGCACTGGGGAAATGAAGGCACAGAATGAGAAGACGTTTAGGCAGCCAAATAGTCAGAGGACCAGAGTAAGCCCCAGGCTTCCCGAGCTCCTCTCAGCCTCTCCCTCTGAGCAGCTGTCAGACCGTGTCCTCAACTGTGGTCTCTAGAAAAAGGGAGGACTGTGCCGTAGGCCTGGGAGGAGGGTCCGAGAAGGAACCCTGGCAGGGGATTAAGAACCTGGAAGCCCAGGAGGAAAGGGTGGGAGGTTTCTCCTGCCTGTATTTATAAAGGGAACATGAGGAATTCAACTGATTTAAAGTAAGGAGTTCCAGACTTAACAAAGGTGATCAGCTGTTCTCTAATCTCTACTGGCTAGAACAAATAGAGAACTTAAGAGAGGAAAAGAGGTTTGGGCTACAGTAGGATGGGCAGTTCCCTTGCCTTTCCCCAAGGCTTGAGATTTGGAGGTTCAAAGGAAACCCAAATGTAGACGTACCAAATCAGGAGTTGGTAGCGTGTTTGGGAAGGGAGGTAAAAAAGGAGCCAGACTCACCTGTAAGCCAGAAGGCCCCGGGACTCCACAACAGGGCCATCATCTTCTCGTGGCAGTGACAACAGCGACACCCAGTGGGGTCCAGTGCAATTGCAACCGTGACCATCTTCCCAGCCAGAACCTTTTTAAATTGGCGGCAGTGAAATCACCTCCCAGAATAATAATTACACCATAATTCAGAGAGGCGCTGCAAATGGCAGTATCCGTTTCTTTGGTGGCCGCAAGAAAATACGAGTACTTGCCGAAGGAGAACTTCAGTCCGTATGCAGAAATCCCCATGACTTGGAAGCCAAGCCAGGCCCACCTGCCTACTGGCTCATTTTCATCCATTTCAGTAAACACCCACTGGGTGCCTGTCATGTGCCAGGTGTTGGCCTGGCCACTGGAGGTAGGGAGGCAGAAAGACCTCTTGTAGTTCACAGGCAGGAGCGGGGGAGGGGTAAGCATAAAGGCCATACAGTGTGATTGTTGCCGCCTCCAGGGTGGGGAAGCCTTCACCGAAGAGGCAGACATTTGGCGGAAACTCCAGGAGCAAAGTGGACAGTGAGAGCATTGGGGTCACTTTGGGAGTCAGGGGTTTTAGAAGCCCGCAGACCGTCCGAGAAGAGGGTCTGACTGCAGCTTGCCGGGAATGTTTGAAGGTCACGAGGGCCGTCTGAGATGCGGCTAAGCTCTGGGAACAGCCTTCGGAGGCAGCTGTCAGGAAGATAGGACCAGTCATTTTCAAGAGCCGAGGGCAGCGGGCACGTGGGGATCCCAGGAGCTGTGCCGAAGCACAGACTCCACTCCCCCAGCACCTCAAGGTCTGCATTCGTTTGCTCAGCGGACAAGCCCCCGCCCTGGGAGCACACACACTCTGAATGCTGTCCTGTTCTCGGGGTCTCCCGCGACGTGGCGAGCCCACCGTCAGCATCACACCCCGGCCTCTCTTCACCCTCGTAGTCCCGCCACCAGGAGCAGGAGGGGCCATGAATGGTACATTTGGGAAGAATGAACCGGGCATGTTGGGGTTAGTTCCTTCCTCTGGGAAGCGCTAGAAATCCCTGTCCTCCGTTCCACCCTGCCTGGGCCTGGGGGAGGCCTGCCCTGGCCCCACGCTGCTGTCACTCTCGCCCTCAGCGAGTGTCAAGTAGCCTTCATCAGACAATGCAGCTTTTGGCTTCTGTCCACTTGTTTAGAACCTGAGGAAGAATGGTGCTTTTATGTGACCCCCTTTATTCTGAGAAGGCCTCTGAGGCTATCAGAATCTCCGAGGACGGGCAGATGTCATCTGAAAAAGCTACTCACACAACACCAGGGTGTAGAAGCAGAGAAGGCTGAGGATGGAACCGAATGTCCACATTCAAGGGAAGGCAAAAGAGAAGACGATTCGATTCTAAAGGGCAACAGCCGAGAGTTCACAGAGCATGCGTGATCAGAGGCTGTCCTCTTACAGGGAGGTTGGGCTTCCTGTGCAGCAAACACGGCAACCCTCCTGTGTGTGCAGGGACCCGAAGCTGGGGCAGCCCACAAGCGGCTTCAACCGTCTTAGAGCGCCTCCCGGCCGAGGTTCCAGAACCCAGGGGCTGGGCCGTGTTACTGGTGAGCTTCCAAGAACAGACACTTAGTAAGGAAACTTTGGGACATTAGCACTGTCCTCTGTTCCTTCAGCAGTGATGCTCAGAGTATGAAGATGGACTAGCAAAGCATCGTGTTGGCTTCTGATCTCCTGGAGAGCTGATCTTTAAAATGAGATGTGCAGCGTGCCCGGGTGGCTCAGTTGGCTAAGCGTCTGCTTTCGGTTCATGTCATGACCCCAGCCCTCCTGTCAGGCTCCCCGCTCTGTGGGGAGTCTGCTTCTCCCTCTCCCACTCCTCCTCCCCCCTGCTCATGCCCTCTCTCAAATAAATAAAATCTTGAAAAAATAAATAGGATATGTAAACATCAATCTCTTAAAATTTAATAAAGACCTCACACCTATTAGTTTATCATAAGAAACATCAGTACTTTGATCTGTTTGGGTAACTCTCCTAAGGGCGGTAGGAGCCCCTGGTGTTTCTTGCCTTGGCCAATGCCTTGGGGCTCACTGTCCCCTCAGACTAGGGGACACATTTTCTGCTGAACTGCACTCACACTGACCACCCATTAGATATGGGGCCTGCTGTGCTGCCACAAGGGGCTGTCTGCCTTTTTAAACAATAGTAATTAGGAAAGTATTTCCCTAATTACAGAAATAAATTTACTTTAGGAAACCAGAAAAATATAGTAAAGTATAAAATCAATAAAAATTATTCATGATTCCAACTTCCTGAAATAATGAATATTAATATTTTGGAGTATTTTCTCCTATTTCCATATATACTTTTTTTTTTAAAGATTTTTATTTATTTGACAGATCACAAGTAGGCAGAGAGGCAGGCAGAGAGAGAGAGAGGAGGAGGCAGGCTCCTTGCTGAGCAGAGAGCCCGACGTGAGGCTTGATCCCAGGACCCTGGGATCATGACCTGAGCCGAAGGCACAGGCTTTAACCACTGAGCCACCCAGGCGCCCTCCATATATACTTTTTTAAAAAAGATTTATTTATTTGAGAGAGAGAGAGAGAGAACATGAGTGGGGACGGGGATGCAGAGCGGGGAGAGAATCTCAAGCAGACTCCCCAGTGATTGCAGAGCCTGATGGGGGCTTAATCCCATGACCCTGAGATCATGACCTGAGCCAAAACCAAGAGTCAGATACCTAACAAATTGACCCACTCAAGTGCCCCAACGTATACTTTTAAAAAAAATAAAATTGAGATTCATTTTTTACTCTGCTTTTTCTATTTAAATTCTATTGTGAACAATCCTCAATGGTTATTCTTCAAAAACCTGATTTTTAATGACTAAACAATGTGCCACTTGATGAATATACACACTATCATTTAACCATGCCCGTTACACATATGGAAATGTTACACATTTTCTCTATGATCAAGAACTCCACGATGAGCATCTCTAATGATTTCCTTAAGGCAAATTCCTAAGAGCAGAGTCACTGAATCAAGGAATCCACTGACATAAAATACACATAAACTAGAATGTCAGTTCTATGTTCCCAATGCAAAGCTGACAGGCCAAAGGCCTGACAGGCCTGTTAAGGCCAAAGTAAGTTACCTTGAGAGTAAGGCTCAAAAGGCAACACCAAGGGTCCTAGCAGTGTCCTGAACGAGTTGATTTAAAATTTAAATAAAATCAAATTAATGCCCTAGGAGTTACAGGCTAATCTGGGGGGAAAGGAGAAGATGAAGAGGGAGAATGAGGAGGAGACAGCTGGGGGACGGAGTGGAGGTGCTTGTGTGCATTTCACGGAGAGAGGGAGCTACTGAGAACCCCACTGTGAAAACCACCAGGAAGTACTAGACCACCTCTCATGGCTTTCCTTCCTGGACTGCTGGACTCCAAGATGTCTGCATTAAGACTGTGTCATACAAGGTGACCCCTGCATAAGCTCCGGAAACATGCGGGTCCGTCTGCGACAAGCTGCACACCACAAAGCAGTGAGCGTGGGCAGCAGTGGCCGGCCCGCCTCAGCGCCCCCCAGTGCTCGGGCTGTGCGGGGTTCTGCTGGCGACAGGTAACTAGACACGGGTGCCAACAGAACGAAGTTGTCGTGTACTCCTCTCACTCCCTTTTCCTTTCCTGTGGTACTTTATCTCCTGTAGTGGTGGTTCAATCCACAAAGATAATGAGAAAGTCAAATTACATCATGTGGTTGGTATCACAGATCTTTTCCAACAGAAGGGGTGGTGAATGGAATTTGGCTGCTAGTAAAGATGATCTTTGGGCGGGGGGAAGGTGGGGAATATCTTGCAGCGCTAACATTTTTCAAAAAGCAACCATTGTGTCTACTTGTATGACTCATTTGGAAACTGAGCAAGAATCTGAATAGGTGAATCAGAGTTATTAAATGATCAGTAAATATATGAAAACAGCTCCATCTCAATGGCAATTAGGGAAATACAAATTAAAATAAGATGCCATTTTTCATTTCTAAGACTGGTAAAAATTTTGAAGTTTGAGGCCATTCAATGCTATTGAGGATGTGGAAAATGGGCACTCTTGGGGCACCTGGGTGGCTCACTGGGTTAAAGCCTCTGCTTTCGGCTCAGGTCATGGTCCCGGGGTCCTGGGATAGAGCCCTGCATCGGGCTCTCTGCTCCACAGGGAGCCTGCTTCCTCCTCTCTCTCTCTGCCTGTGTCTCTGCCTACTTGTGATCTCTGTCAAATAAATAAATAAAAATCTTAAAAAAAAAAAAAAAGAAAGAAAGAAAGAAAGAAAGAAAGAAAGAAAGAAAGAAAGAAAATGGGCACTCTTGACCACCAATGGTAGAAATATAACTTGGTATAAATTTCTGAAGGACAATTTTGTACTACTTATTAAATGTATATGCCCTCTGATTTAGCAATCTCAAATTTAGTTCAGAGGAAATAGAATTAAAAATTGAGTTCTTCCAGAGCTCCCAGCTGTCTTGGTTGGTACAAAGCATGTGACTCTTGTGAGTTCAAGCCCCATGTTGGGTGTAGAGATTACTTAAAAATAAAAAAAAAACAAAAAAAGTCTGAGGTCTTCCACTGACCTACTTACATTCCAAGTGCTCAACAGCCACATCTGCCTAGTGGCTACCATATGAGGCAAAGCAGACAGATCATTTTCACCATCAGAGAAAGATCTAGGCAGCGCTACTATGGAAATATTTACAAAAGTGGACAAAAATATTCAATGCAGTATTGTTTATAAACCAAACAATGTAATACAGTAAAGAGGGGAATAGTTAATATCACCTTTATAAGTCAAATAGAATAAAAAAATGTGAGGCAGAGCTATATAAACAAACAGAAAGAAGACTGTGATATGTCAGATTTAAATGTACATTGTAGGGCACCTGGCTGGCTCAGTTGGTTAGAGCACGAGACTTTTTTTTTTTTTTAAGGATTCATTTATTTATTTGACAGACAGAGATCACAAGTAGGCAGAGAAGCAGGCAGAGAGAGAGGGGGAAGCAGGCTTCCCGCTGAGCAGAAAGCCCGAAGCGGGGCTCGATCCCAGGACCCTGGGATCATGACCTGAGCCAAAGGCAGAGGCTTTAACCCACTGAGCCACCCAGGTGCCCCGAGCACGTGACTTTTGAACTCGGGGTTGTAAATTCAAGCCCCATGTTGGGTATAGACATGACTTAAAAATAAAATCTTTAAAAAAATAAAATAAAGGGGTGCCTGGGTGGCTCAATCAGTTAAGTGTCTGCCTTCAGCTCAGGTCATGATCCCAGGATCCTGGGATCGAGCCCCGCATCGGGCTCCCTGCTTGGTGGAAGCCTGCTTCTCCCTCTCCCACTCCCCCTACTTGTGCTCCCTGTCTCTGTCAAACAAACAAATAAAATCTTCTAAGAAAATAAAGTATACTGCAAAACAAGATGTGCATTTTTCACATTTTATAAAAATATTTATGTAATCTCTAAAGACACTGAAAAATATTTGCAAGCATTGAACTGCTAGAGATAGTAGATAAAGGGACTGGAGAGAGGAATGGGAATTTTCACTTTTTTTGTGTCTGAGTGCATTTGTTGCAACCAGTATATATTGTTTTTAGAAAGAGATTTCAAAAAGACTTCTGTTTTTAGAAAGGAAGATGTTTACCGGTAAGCCCTGAAGGTATTACAGCCTATTCATTTCTTTTTGGAGCTGGTATCTCCATTCTTTGGTTATTTTGTCTAGATCCAGTACTCAAAGCACTTTCCTGAGGCCCTAAAGGGAGCCACAGATGGGTCTGCTCCAGCCCTAGCTTCCTCCTACCAATCTCTTCCCAACAGCATTTCCCCTACTGTGTTCTTCCCTTCGCCCATCCTTCTGCTCACTCCCCTCCCCCCACTCTTTCTCAGCCGCTTACACCACCAGTATGACCCTGCTTTACCACAGTGCAGTAGGAAGCAGGCACCCCAGCAGATGTGCCTCTGCCCGGTGGAACAAAACTCCCGGTTTCAGTCCTCGGCCTGAGTGTAGAAGGGCAGCGGGCCAGATAAACGAGAGGGGGAGGGGTAAGCGAGAGCACTCGCGTGTCAGACGTACCATTCTAAATACAAATCCCACCCACCACCAATGAGAGGATTTTTTCAAAACAAAACCAATCACACCAAATACAAGAAAACCACCACGAGCAAGTCACATGACCGATTATGTTCCAAATGTGATGGGTTTATTTTATTTTACTCTGATGCAAAACCAAAGATTCCACTACAGCACAGAGACCAATATATTAAAAGGTCATGAAAAAGTGGCGTGGGACATGCAGGACGTGATGTACTGGAGGACCGGGTCATTTCCTGTGTAACATGACACTACACTGTCGCTGAGGAACACATTAAAAATAACACTGCGGAACTCAACTGAAATGTGGCACAAACATGACAACTTCCAGGCATGCCTTCAAGTACCTCCCTTCGGATGGACTTGCGATCTCTAGACTTCAGCATGGGGAGGATTACAATTCTTTGGAAGAATAAAAAGTTCACACTTTTGAAATTTCACAGAAGAATTTTAAGGCCAAAACATAGTGGGTTCTCCTCACCTCCAGGGACAAATTGGATGCTTTACTCAAAACCACGTTAAGCTTCTAGCTCAAACCCTAACCCAACCTTGTGGCCTCCTGCGCTGAAGTTCTTGCCATCGACTAAAGCTGACAGGGTCAGTTTGACGCCTGAAAGAAGAAAACACCACAATCACTCGTTATAGTAAGCATTACACGCTTATCTTCATTTTCTAGAAACAACAGACAGAGTCAAGGGCACAGATTACAGCCGGGTGTGAGAGTTGCAGGCATTCAGGTCTGACTAAATCAACACAGGTTATCTATAATCCTCTGATCTGCAATGAGCAAAGCATAATCACGGCAAATCACCTGGAGTTCAGGGTTAAGAAAAATGCGCCACAAGCCAGAGTGACCAAATTATAGTAAGAAATCTATAAAGACTTGTTAAGCACAGGCACTTGATCGGTTTTACTTTGTATGAACAACCAATTGTGACAAAATGGTCTGAATTGACCTACAGTTGACTGTAGGTTTTATAGGTTATTTTCATTATTCCTCCATTACCTCCAACCCAAGCCCATTGTTATTAATTCCTTTACTCACCCGGTCGAAGGGTCTGAGTATAACCCAGTCCAATCAGGCTGGCATTATTTACTTTAGCCTAAGATTAGGAGATAAAATAGAAACAGTTAGAAAACAATCAACTTCATAATATGTAAGTCCAGTACAACCACTATTTCATGCATCAGATTTCCAAAACTAAAGCAACTTCGGGCCAATCTAGAACTACCAAAACTGAAAATTTAATTAATAAAAAGGTATAAGTCTCTTCAGTTAATAGGACTGGTAGGGATAGTAGGGTCCTTGAGAATGCACGCTTAAAGGCCTCAAGCAAAATTTTTAAAACACTGTGCGTCCAAACACCCCTGGTGTACTGAATTTTTTGAGATGTCAGTTTACAACCTCTGACAGTGGTTAGAACACGAACTCTGGTGAGAGAAGATCTGGATTCCAATCGTGACACTGCCACATTTTTGGGGCTTTGGGCAAGTTACCTGACCTTTCCAAGTCTCAGTTCCCTCATCTATAAAATGGGCATGAGGATACTACTCACCACATGGAGTAGTTGGGAGGATTAAATGAGATATTACACATTAAGCCCTTAGCACAGTACCTGAAATTTGAGAGCTCAATTAGTGTCATTATTAATAAGAATTACTAATACCAACAGGAATAGTAATCAAATCCCATGAATTTACAGATAAGAAAATTTTGAGGCCAAAGAGATGACTCCATAAGGTCAGACAACAGCCAAATAATTATAGGAAGAACTAGGACTAGAATCCACATTCCTGGACTTGAGGTATAATACTCTTTTCACTATATAATGACCGGCTCACTAAAGTCAATAAAGAACATGCACACACCAACCAAATCACAACACTCATTTACAACTTAGCTGAAGCCCAATCTCACAGCAAGTTCTTACAGACAGAGAAGTTCTACAGTCCAGCTTGTATTTAGCAGCAATGCCAAAACGGGTGTTGTTACTGCCGGCCGTCCAAGCAAGGTTTATTGACGTTTCTATCTTCTCGTTAACCTTCTGGTAGATAGACCCTCCAAATTCGGTGCCATCATTCCTATTTTGATAGTATAAGAAAAAGTCATACTAGTTTGTACCACTCTTATCATATGGAAACAAATTCTAAGACTGTTTAGACAAGAATCTCATTTTCCAACTCACCTATTTCAGCAAACTTCTAGTATAAATGACTACCAAAGAAAACAAGGAACTAAATCCAGTTATGTAATTTATAACTGGCTAATTAAAATGTAATTAACATTTGATTCATTTACTCAGCTCCCCACAATGTAAATTTCTTAGGCATAATTCAATTATGCACAAAGGCAGATACTTCAGGGAAATATGATCTATAAGTCTATGAGATGTTGAAAGAATTCAGAAACCTGAAAGTATAGTTCAATAAAGATTTCTGCAAAACAAAAAACACAGCAGCACAAGAATAAGCCAATTCCGAACTTCACTTGAAACAACGATGAGTCCAAAAGCACCACCCCCACAATACCTTAGGGCGTACCGCTCTAGAGATGTGCCTAAGTTACTGCTTTGAAGCATCCCAGAACTTAGTCCCTGAGTTTTCATGGTTTTTCCGATTGTACTGTTTCATCATTTTAACGCCACTGTCTATACCACTGCTTGACTTTATTTCAGGCATCATAGTGAACTGGAATGTCTAGTGGAGAGCAATCTAATGCTTCAAAAACACAGAGCTCTTCCTTTTTTTCTTTTTCCTGGTATATTAAAGTGCCCAGTAGGCCAAGACATAAACTATAATTTAAAAGTTCAAATTCATTTAACCAAGAGGATGCAACCTACAGCATTGAATCCAGGATTGCTTTGAGGATTTCTACTTCTGAATGCCATAGGGGCGGTTGGATTGTGACCAAGAGTACCCAAAAACCTCCGCAGAATCACTGGGGATGGTCCAGGATGCTCACATCAATTACACGGTTGCTCTTCATGATCCAGACCTACTTCCCGATACTGCCAAGCTGAGTAAGGCACCAGAGGAAGCAGAAATATCTCCAAAGGATCCCTTTTATCAGAAGGTGACCTATGCCCGGGCTTTCTCCCTCCTAGTGGTTCTTGTAACAGATTCTAGACCTCCCTAAAGTTTGGTGTACAGGCTGAGAGGCTAGTAACTACCAGTAGCACAGCACAATGCACCAAGTGCACTAACCGTGGGCAGTGTTTTACTGACTGGGAAACTAGTACAGTGAGGCTGGATGTCCACCAAAGCATAGTAAATGCAGGAATGATCACTTCTAACCTTCTCGACGTGCTAATGGCTACCCTCTTCTTGGGCAACGGCACTGGTAAAGGCGGAATAAATGAAAAACTCACACGTGAGTGTGCAGCTGGAAGTCCGCAGCCTTGTAACCCAGGGCGAAATTGTTCTGTGATAGTTTGGATTTGGCTGTGTCAAAACTCATCTGATAGCCAGCAAGCCAGCCTTCAAAAGCTAACACAGCCCAGCCATAGATGGTTGGTCCAGAAAAATCAATATCAACGTTACTGCCAAGACTGAAACAATCCCGTTTATACGAGGCCTTCAATTTTCCACTCTTCTTTCTGTAAGAAATAAAAACATGAGTTTCTACTACCGTCCAGAGTAATATCCTCTCTCTCCACCAATATAAATATTATTTTGATAAATGGCGTACATATAATAAAGTTTCAAATGACAGCACTACAAATATAATTTTGTTAGGATTAGAAATGCATATACTGGGGCCCGTGGGTGGCTCAGTCGGTTAAAGCATCTGCCTTCAGCTCAAGTCGTGATCCCAGGGTCCTGGGATCGAGCCCTGCATCAGCTTCAATGCTCAGTGGGGTCTGCTTTCCCCACCACTTGTACAATCTCTTGCGTGCGCACTCTCTCTAATAAATAAAATCTTTAAAAAAAAAAAAAAAAAAGAAACGCATATACTATTCTTACCTATTCTTCACTGTAAGTTCAAATGATATCATGATTAATATCATAAAGGCATGAATAAAAGTATAAAAAGGAATAAGCTACCTCAGTATCAAATAATCTGAATATGTATTTATTCATGAGAACCCAAATTTCTTTAAATGTTTTTAAAATGCCCAAATGCTATAAAACGTAACACCTGACACACTTCACTTCTAAGTAATTAACCTATCATGAAAAGAAGTGTATTTTTTTAAGGATACAATCCTTTAGTAAACATATTCATTTTTCCTTAAGGTCAGTGTTTTCTCCCTGGACAACATTAGATGGATGGAAGAGACGGATATACTTCTGAAGAATGGTACAGAAAACATGAAATTGATTTTTATCATCCTTGTCTTTAATCAGGCTTCTGAGAATATTTGTCTGGAAGATAACTCAAGTGTGTGGCAGGAATGATACACATGTTGTTACAGCTGAAGAAAAATGCCACTTTGCCCTTTTCTAGCACCAACCCATGTGAGGCAGACAGGAAACAACATGATCTCTGTTTTTTAGACAAAGAAATTGAAGCACAGAGGTTAGGAGATTTCTAAAGGCTAAAAAAGGACGTCAGTAGCAGAACTATTACTTATAGTGTTCCACAGCCAGTAGATAACACTGGTTTCTTAAGAAATTAACCTCAGCAAAATACCACATCCATGAATCTTAGAAGCGCTTAAGAAATATCTAGTTTTGGGGCGCCTGGGTGGCTCAGTGGGTTGAGCCTCTGCCTTCGGCCCAGGTCATGATCTCAGGGTCCTGGGATCCAGCCCCACATTGGCCTCTCACCTCAGCAGGGAGCCTGCTTCCGCCCCCTCCCCGCCCCCCGCCTGCCTCTCTACTTGTGATCTGTCAAATAAATAAATTAAAAAAAAAAAAATCTAGTTTTGGGGGTACGTGGGTGGCTCAGTGGGTTAATAAGCCTCTGCCTTCGGCTCAGGTCATGATTTCAGGGTCCTGGGATCAAGCCCCACATCAGCTCTCTCCTCAGCAGGGAGCCTGCTTCCCCCCCTCTCTCTGTCTGCCTCTCTGCCTACTTATGATCTCTCTCTCTCTGTCAAAGAAATCAATAAAATCTTTAAAACAAAAACAAAAAGAAGAAATATCTAGTCTTGGAACGCCTGCTGGCTCAGTTAGTAGAGCATGCAACGCTTGGTCTCACAAGGGTGTAAGTTTGAGCCCCACACTGAATGTAGAGATTAAATAGAAAAGCTTAAAAAAAAAAAAGAAAGAAAGAAAGAGAGAGAAATATCTAGTCTCAAACGCTTCTAGCTCCTGAACTTTTCCTATAATGTGCCTCTGGACTAGCTTTGTATTTTTGTTCATCTGTTCAATTTTCAAATCAAAACTTTACCCTACTTCAAAGGAATCCTCCTATCTCTTTACTGTACACACAAGGTCCTCTGGTGTTCCTAACAGCAACCTCCTAAGTTTTCCCTGGATCTAACGTTTCATTGCAATTCCCCAGTCTAAAGTGCTCTCTCCCTACAGTCTACAAAAACATTTCAGAAAATGGGGTTTGGATAATTACCCTGTGTTCGGTACAAATATGGTATCAAGAGTCAGTTTCAACCCTTCAGCCAACTGAAAAACAAAGATTTAAAATAAACAATTAGTAATTTTCTGGTTTTTTGACCAAATATTAAGTTACTTACTAAATTATGTCTTTATCCTTCCCCTCCCCCTTACCTCCAGGTTTCATCAGATTCTGTCACCAAAAACCAGGTTTAAATGTATAGGTCAAATTCTATCACAGCCAATAACATTAATTACAGTAAAAAAACAACAAAATTCCAATACAACCAAGTAATCTTGATACTCTCTTGAAATTACTGTAATGAGACAACCCAACATTTAACAAGTCAACCTAAGGAATTTATTCAGTTACTCATATGTCATCTATGGTAGTGTGCATGTAGACATACCTCAAAAAACAGTGCCCTGTACATAGCAAATACTTAACGAGTATCTGCTGATAAATTTTTCTCTGTGAAGACATGAGAGAATTTGAAACAGTTTTCTATGGAGCCAATTTTGCAACAATTACAAAATAAAATCAAACTGCCTCACTATGAATAGTTTGGTTTACCCAGGAGAGGCTCAGTTATAAACAGAACTGGTCAGAACAAAGATGTAATGTGCTAATTATGCACTCACAAAGATGTATTTCTAGAAATCTAAGACATATCAAAGATGGCCACATGCAGAGAAAAAAATATGGCTATTATCTAGGTTATAAGATCTCGCTCACACTGTATTTGGGGTTTACGGATCATTTTATCTGCAAGATAAATTTAACCTACAAATAACTCCCAATGCTTTCTCTTACCTTATTCTCCAAAGAGATTTCTGTTCCAAGAGTATTGTCTGTATTCCATTTCTGGGTGAAGGTAAGTCCATAGTTACAGATCTTATATTTGGTCTCTAGGTTGCCTGATGCTTTCCCTGTATCAGTGTAGGCATGACCAGAAGTGGAAAATTCCTGATAAGCAAGAAAAATAATTACTTTATTTATTTATTTATTTATTTTGACAGAGAGAGAGATCACAAGTAGACGGAGAGGCAGGCAGAGAGAGAGAGAGAGAGGGAAGCAGGCTTCCTGCTGAGCAGAGAGCCCGATGTGGGACTCGATCCCAGGACCTGAGATCATGACCTGAGCCGAAGGCAGCGGCTCAACCCACTGAGCCACCCAGGCGCCCCGAAAAATAATTACTTTAAAATCAACTCATCAAACAGGAAATATTTCAGAAGGTAGTGTTGAATGCATCAGAAACCAATATAGTTTGTTACCACAAAGTATTTCCTGCTTTCTTATTTCTAAAGTTTAATCAGTTTCAGACCTTTCCATTGTTCCACCTCTCTTACTGATACTTCTTGTTCCATAAACTCTCTTACTAAAATGGGAATCTTAAATTCTTTCCTTTAGAACAGAAATATCTTTACTGAAAATAAATGCCTTTACTAAAAAAGACAAAAATATCGAATCTTAAACATTTTACTTTCGTGACTTAAAAGAAGATTACTCATTCTCTATCATATCTTTCAAACTGCTGGTTAATTTTAAAGTCCTTAAAAATCCCCACACCAGAAAGGATTACCCACCCTCTTTTTTTTTTTTTTTTTTAAGATTTTATTTATTTGAGAGGGGAGAGAGAGAGTGAGTGAGCATGCAAGAGCAGGGGGAGGGAGAAGCAAACTCCCTGCTGAGCAGGGAGCCCCACGTGGGGCTCAATTCCAAGGCGCTGGGATCATGACCTGAGCCAAAGACTGATCCACCCAGGTGTTCCAGCCCTACCCTCTTTTTAAGAGAACTTCAGTGCATTAAATTTTTTTTATTTTTATTGTGGTAAAATACATCTAACATAAAATTTACCATTTTTAAGTATGCAGTTCAGTGGCGTGAAGTACAGTTACACCGTCACAAAAACTTTATTGCTTTGATCCACAAAACTATCGGTAAAACTTCTGGTATAAACAATCTCAATACTTGAAAGTATGGACCCACTTTTCACAACATAATGGAATGGCATAACTTGTCTTTCTCCCTTCTCCGCTATCTTTTTAAAGTGCTTTCTATCAAACAGTTACTATGAACACCTCAAAATATATCCTCCTCCCTAGGTAGGTGTCATTTTAGTCATATGACAATGAGCAATAGGAAACAGATCTCCCTCTAAAAGGAAGCAAACAGTCAACACCTGTCATTGACAATCTACGAACTGTCAAGAAATAAAGCTTCTGATTGGCCCTGTTTTCAGAGAACATTTCTGAAATGCTGCCAGCCCTGAGCAGGTCTGTGTCACTGCCCACAATATGAATCCTCCCTTTACCAAATAGCCTGTTCCCTAGCTCTAGCTCTAAGGCTGATGAAACAACTGGGAAACTATGATCTGTTTATCAACACCACGCAGGAAATTTTCCAAGAGAGTATTATGCTGCACACTTTAGGGCAAGGCCTCAGCACAAAATGACAAAATGCGAGTCATGTTTAATAGTCCACACAATGCGAGCACTGCTTTCTTTAGTAAATCCAACCATCCAGTGTTTTATTTTTCATTAATGTCCCTCATAAACTTGAAAGTATAGCATAGATAAACCTCAATTTCAGTGTTAGGAAAACTTCACACACAAAACTAAGGTAGAAGTGTATTTAGTCTACATCTTTTCCTTGTTACCATTATTTCTTAGTTTGAAGTTCTCTCAAAAGTCTAAAATACCTGAAGAACAAATCTTAAAGAAAAGGCCAGAATTTTTCTAAATTAAAAAATTTAGGGGTGCCTGGGTGGACTCAGTGGGTTAAAGCCTCTGCCTTCAGCTCAGGTCGTGATCTCAGGGTCCTGGGATGGAGCCCCACATTGGGCTCTCTGCTCAGCGGGGAGCCTGCTTCCCCCCTCTCTCTCTGCCTACTTGTCATCTCTGTCAAATAAATAAATAAAAATCTTTGAAAAAAAAAAAGTTTAATTGGCTCACAATTGCTTTAGTTTTTCTCTAACTTCTTCATTAGATCAAACAGTGCAAAATACATTTATAACATGCACATACTATCTATAGCTCTACAGTAAAGGCTAGTACGCAACGAAACCACCACAAAAATGTTATGTGAAGTAGATGGTATATGATACAAATATTAAGTGCGATCTAAGAACTGACTGCAATGGATGAATGGAGCAATGGGTGAAATTTATCCTAAATCAATACCAGAGACCAAAAGCAGCCATAAAAGCAAGCACACAAATATGCTCGGTTTTTCTTACCATCTGAATGAATAGTCCCACACCACAGCAGCATGGAAAGGAGATAAAATTTTAGTCGATGATTTTTGCAACACAAACCTAACTTGACCAAATTCTGAAACCCTATTCAAAGTTAGTATAATTTTTCTCTTTTAACAGAACCACGTAACAATATGCCATCCAGCAGTAGCTGCATATGTATTTATTTACCACGAGAAAAACCCAGGAAGAAAATGATAGTGACAAACCAGGAGTATGAGACAAAGTATCGTAAGAATTCCACATTCCTTTAGCTCCTCTAATGAAATTATTGTATCTGGAAATAAAATTAGCACTGGTTTAAACAGGTAAATACTAAAAAGATATGCTCTATGCTATCGGTGAGCAGAAACCAGAGAATACGGTGAATGTAAAATTAATTATTTGCTAGATTTACTGAATGAAAGTTCTGGTTATTCTGGTTAATGATACTTTGAAAATATGCCTGTATCCTTTACTATATTCTTAACTTCCAGTAAAAAAGACCTTACGAACATCCAATAAAAACTGCAGATTAAGCCTTTGTATGAATTTAGTTCTACATTTGTTTTGACCAATCATGAAGGGACAGACTATAATTTGTTTTTGTAAGAGGGCAATAAAACCTACTTGAACCCATCATAATGGAAGTAAGGTTTTTAGTACCCACATATGTATTCATTAAAGTATAAAGATATGATATGGGTCAGAAAAATACATATATTTTATATCTCCTGAGAGTAAAACTCAGCATATTCTTATTATGAGGGGGAGAATTCTTATTATTATTCTTATTATGAGAACATTTGTTCTCCCCCAAAATTCAACCTGATTGTCTAAGGCGAAGGCAAAGACGCTCACTGAAATCTGAGAGTGTGACGAAACTGCAGGGAGGACAGCATAGTGCCAAATGTAGACTGACTCACAGAACTAAACAATTTTTTAACAGGTTCCTTTAAGTTAATTATGCTACATCTATTAAAATTATATTGGGTACTCACCACTCCACTACAGGACTTGGTTTTCAGATCTATTTTGACCATGCCAAATCCTAGGCAAAAAGAAAAATACAGTAATGTACAAAATGTGATATTCACTCCAGTTTTTTTTTTTTTAACAATTTTTATTTTATTTGACAGAGAGAGAGATCACAAGTAGGCAGAGAGGCAGGCAAAGAGAGGGGTAAGCAGGCTCCCTGCTGAACAGAGAGCCCGATGCGAGGCTTGATCCCAGGACCCTGAGACTATGACCATGAAGGCAGAGGCTTAACCCACTGAGCCACCCAGACGCCCCTTCACTCCAGTTTTTACAATTTAGAGATTATGAAAACAGTCCATATGCCCTCTATATGGAAAATACACAGTATCCTCATTAGGTGAGAGTTCCATTAAAAACTGAATTATGGGGGCGCCTGGGTGGCTCAGTGGGTTAAGCCGCTGCCTTTGGCTCAGGTCATGATCTCACGGTCCTGGGATCGAGCCCCACATCGGGCTCTCTGCTCAGCAGGGAGCCTGCTTCCTCCTCTCTCTCTGCCTGCCTCTCTGCCTGCTTGTGATCTCTGTCTGTCAAATAAATAAATAAATAAAATCTTAAAAAAAAAAAAAAAACTGAATTATGAAATAAGTATAATTTTTAAGCTCTCAAAGAAAAAAATTATCAGAAAATATTATGCTTATGTAAGTACAGACTTAATTATACTAGTTAATAAGAAAAATCAAATGTATATAGCACAAAAATTGAAAGACTAAGTTTTAAAAATAAAAAACAGGAACACCTGGGTGGCTCAGTCATTAAGCATCTGCCTTGGCTCAGGTCATGATCCCAGGGTCTGGGATCAAGCCACACATTGGGCTCCCTGCTCAGTGGGAAGTGTGCTTCTCCCTCTCCCACTCCCCCTGCTTGTGTTTCCTCTCTTGCTGTGTCTCTCTCGTCAAATAAATAAATAAAATTAAAAATATATATCTGTCCATTTGGGATCAAGAATATGTTACTCCAAAGAAGTCAAAAGTTCTATCTTCATGCTCATAAAAATACCCATTATTTGGAGGAGGAAAAATGTACCCCCCACTTTAACTGTCTCCAGGGCTGGCCAGAAGGGACAAAAGTATTAAAAATTTCTACTACTTCATCTTACAGATAACATTAAATATGCAAATGTATATGCACACATATTTGTATATAATTGCTTTTAACGCTTATAAGGCACTCTACCTCTAAAGAGTTGAGTCTAATATCTGTTGATAGTTATCCCCTTAAATCTTGTGAAGTAGATTAATATTAACTTAACCTCATTTTACTAGCACTGCATCTTGCATATAGTAAGAAGCATTCAACACTAATCCTTACCCCAAACTGGAAATGTACAATAGCACACTTACCATATCCTTTATTGAAGACATCCTTCGCGGCCTTTCCTAGGTCACAGTAAGTCGGCGTGTTACACATATCTTATGAAGAAAAATAAGGACAAAAGAACAAAAAGAGCCATTTAGTATTTGCTCACCCAAAGTCTTAGTATTTAGTCCTGTGACAAGAGGTATATGGTTTTCTCTGCCTTTGCATCATTAATGCTTACACCCTAATGCAAGCAAAGTTAGGAGAAGGCATTCTGCTTCTTTACGAAGAACTTTCCAGGGGCGCCAGGGTGTCTCAGTGGGTTAAGCATCTGCCTTGGCTCAGGGCATGACCCCAGGGTCTGGGATTGAGCCCCACATTGGCTCCCTGCTCCGTGGAGAGCCTGCTTCTCCCTCTCCCTCTGCCTGCCACTGTGCCTACTTATGCTCTATCTCTCTGTCAGATACAAAGAACTTTCCAGAATATGGGATAATAAAAGGATTTTTTCATGAGATTCACAGAGATCATCTTTCTGACTGCATTTCAAAGAAAAATTTCTCAGAAGCTGAAGGAGAAGCTTTGTTAAATTGGACTTTTTACTTTAAAAAATATATATATACATATATGCAAACTTTACATTGGAAAAACATTTCTTGCGCTGTTATAAAGCCAAGAGCAACTAAAGTGACAAAGTAAAACTGTTTTGAAGAACTGTAAGAATAGATGCATTAAAAATCTTCAGGGTTGGGCGCCTGGGTGGCTCAGTGGGTTAAGCGGCTGCCTTCGGCTCAGGTCATGATCTCAGAGTCCTGGGATCGAGTCCCGCATCGGGCTCTCTGCTCAGCGGGGAGCCTGCTTCCTCCTCTCTCTCTGCCTGCCTCTCTGCCTGCTTGTGATCTCTCTGTCAAATAAATAAATAAAATCTTTAAAAAAAAAAAAAATCTTCAGGGTTAACATTTTTGCCACTGTGAAACTCAGCTCTTAAAATAATTACCATACTAATTGGAATGCATTCATTCAGAATATGTTCTCTCTCAAAGCTTTTTTAAAAATAAAATTGTATAATCTTACCCATTAACCACAAACAGGATAAATTCTACCTGCAGCAATTCTGCTTACCAAAAATTGGTGTATATTCTAAAGTTAAAGCCTTCAAAAATCAAAGGTGCCTCCAGTTTTCACCTTACCTACTTGGTACTCACAAAGCTTTTCTACTGCCGATATGGCTCTCATGTTGAAGTTCTCAGAAGTTCTGTCTACACGGATAAACATACCACCCCTCTGCCCTCTTGTCCTGCAACAGCCTCAAGAGCCACGTCTAGCCAACTGTAGAACCATCTCAAGTAGTCCCATTAGTCCAATACCAGAAAAATAGCAGAAAAATCCAGAGCACCAGCTATTCCATGAAATTACTGTCTGAATTATCTACACAATCAAACTAATAATTACTTATATTCAGCCTGGCTCTTAACCTGTCCCTCTACTAAGTTTCTGTCTATACCATCATATCTGAACACAATTTTAATTGTGATTTAAAATTTGTTCCTAATCTAAACCTGTCAAATATGACAGACATAGGTTAAGAGGGTGGAGTATAATACAAAATATATATATATAAAGAGAAAAGAGTATAGTAAAGGTGAAAGAGAAAGTAACGACACACGGCAATAAAACTTTGTCCTAAGCCAGGGTTTCAGAGTTCATTTCCAGGGCAATTGTTTTACAAGTCAATTTCCTGCATTCAAATTATCAATTCTAGACTATTTACACATTGCCAACTGCAATTTGGTACTACTCTTTTATTATTTCAGCCGATGCTGGTATCTGATGAAATCTGCCAGAAGTCTAAACATGAGGAGGTTGGTATAGAAAGGCAGGCCCTATATAGTCAAATAAAAATGTTATGTCTTTACAGTCGATTTTCATCTACTGACAAGAGAAAAGATACACTTAACTGTTTAGAAACATCCATCTGACGAGTCTTTTAGCATTTTGCTCTATTTTTTCAAAACCACTGCTAAAGACACTTTGCAGAAGTGTAGCCGGTTTAGTTTACTAAGTGATCTCAATTCTGCCTAGTTCAAGCTTACTTTTTCAGGCCCGTGATTCTGATGGGAAATGCACTGCTGGTATGATCAAGCAAAAAACAGAGAAGACAGAGACTTCATATCACTGGGGAGTCAAGCTATCATCGCACATTTCTATCAGCTCTACAAAATGCACCCGTTGCTCGTTGGCATGCACAACGCACGAGGTTGCTTTAGATGCAGACAGCCGGGGAAGGGTTAATTAGGTAACACTGCTTTACACCATTACTAACTTGACAGTCAAGAGCCCCTTTTGTTCCCCGTTTCGCCGCCTTCAGCTGCACACACAGCATCCTCCCCTTGGCGATAAGGAGTGCCACAGGGCTCCCCTGATACTGGACAACAATTCCAGAGAGGAAGCTGGGGGTGGGGGTGGGGTGGGTTTAGGGTTCGAGGACCCAACTTCCCTAGAAACCAACTCCTTTCTGGCCTGATGCCTACAAAGTCCTGTGGGCCCACCAGCAAGGGAGAGGGCGCTCCGAGCGCCGCTCCCCACGCCAGCGTCTCGGCTCCATCCCCTGAGGCGGTCGGGGGAGCAAGGTCCCCTCTGCCGTCCGCAGCCCGCCCGGGCCCGCGCCCCGTGAGGCTCCTCTCTCCCTTCCGAGCCCCCCGTTAGGCTCGCCTCCCGCTGGGTCCTCTGCTCGGTGGCGGGCCGCTACCCACCCCGGCCCCACCGGGCTGCCGGCCGCCCGGCCCACGGTCTCGAGTCCCCTCACCTCCAACTAGAGGGCCTGGCTCCGCTCTGCCAGGGCAACGCTGAAGGTCTTCTTCAAACCAACGCCGTCCGCGCCTGCGCGGCCTCACGCTCCCCGCGGCGCCTGCGCGCCCCTACCCGCCCCTCCCGCGCACGGCGTTTGCGCCGCAGTGTCGCGCCGGGGTCGCGCGCCGCGGGTTCTGAGCGCCGAGAGGAACTTGGGACCCAACTGTCCGGCTCCGTGTGCGCGCCTGCGCGGGAGAGCCCGGCGAGCAGGTGTCAGGAGCGGGAGTCGACGCAGGCGAAGAGGCCCGGGGGACCGCACCTCTGTCGGTGAAGGGGCCCGCTCTCGTGAGAACGCCCGGAGGTTACTAGTTACTGTTGCCATGGGAGGGGATGCGGGGCCGGAGAGGACCTGGGACGCCCCTGACGGATGCTGTGGCCTGGCCTGTTTCGTCAGACGCCGAGAAGATCTTCATGGGAATTTCGTCTCCGGCTGACTAAAATTCAAGAATGCGACCCTTAGGTCATCTCAACTTGAGGATGCGTCAACGGGGCCCCGAGGAGTAAGTGACGTGACTTATCCAAGATCACACAGGTAGCGACAGATTGTAATTCAAAGGGAGAGAGACGGAGGAGAAAGCTCTTCTTTAGAGAAGAAATTATAGAAAGAGAAAATCATCACTCCGGATCCACCAGTTTCAGGAAAAAGTTATCAACAGATGCTAGACATTTGAAGACAGTCACACAGTTCCAAAGCGTCAGCCTACAGACTCCTTACTAAAGAGAAAGAGACCTTCACATGGGAAAAGCCACCCTTCACCAAGCAATCAAACTGAACAGGACCAGGGATGGTACAGGCCATGTCACGTGCTCCCCATGTGATGCACAGAGGTCACAAAGGTATTATTCTCGCTAAAGTTGTGACTCTATTCATGGAACAATCAGACAAATCCAAATTGAGGGACATTCTGCAAAACAACCGCTGAGTCTCTTCTAAAATGTAAATTTCAGGAAAGATTAAGAAAAAGGCTAATGAACTATTCTAGATTAAAAAGAAAGGTATGGCACTGCAAGCAATGTGATCCTCAATTGAAACCTGGATCAAAAAAAAAAAAAAAAAAAAAAACACAAACAAACAGGGGCGCCTGGGTGGCTCAGTGGGTTAAAGCCGCTGCCTTCGGCTCAGGTCATGATCCCAGGGTTCTGGGATCGATCCCCCGCATCCGGCTCTCTGCTCAGCAGGGAGCCTGCTTCCCTTCCTCTCTGTCTTTGCCTGCCTCTCTGCCTACTTGTGATCTCTGTCAAATAAATAAAAAAAATCTTTAAAACAACAACAACAAAAAACAGCTATTGAGAACCATTATTGGCATAATTGGGAAAATTTGACTTTATTATGTTAGTAGTACAACAATGTATAATTTCCTGATGTTCATAATTGCATCTGGTTATGCAGAAATGGCCTTGATTTTAGGAGATGTATGCTAAAGTATTTAGAAGTGAAATAGCATGTATCTGCATGTAGCTCAAATGGTTAAGAAAAAAAACAAACAAAAAATGTACACTTTTCTGTAAGTTTTAAATTTTTCAAAATAAAAAGTTGGGGAGAAAAAAGCCCCCCCCCCCAAAAGTTATTGATGTTCAGTCTACAAGTTGCCACTTGACTCAGTAGGCAGATAATCATTATTTGCCTGGTGTGTGTAAGGAAGGCATTTCAGGCTAATAGATAAGTAAGATAAATGCTCCCAAAGGGCTCATAATGTAGGACTTGGACCAATACCTGCTGAATGAGGCAAAATATGATAAATATCATAAGCAAAGCAGTATTACTTAGCAGGCTAAATAAAATGAGCTTTGGAGTCCAAAGAGGCTGAGTTTGTATCCTAAATGGGCCAGCTCTTTGGTCTTAGGCAAGCAACTTAACCTCTCTGCGACTCAGTCTCTACCTTTGCGTAATAGAAATAAATAGTATCTACTTCAAAGGATTGAGTGATAAGAAATAGAATAACGTATCTATAGCATATAGATACCTGGTATGTGGGAGATGTTCATTAGTTAATAACAGATGAAAAGGAATATGCTGTAAGAGTTTAAAAGCTGTACAAAGATTGGCTCTAATATACGTGTGTGTGCATATATGTGTATGTGTGTGTGTGTGCCTTGGTCAGCTATGGAAGGCCATTAAAGGCTATTAAAAAGAGCACTTGAATGGGAATTTGGCAACACTCCTTCATTCAGCTTCTGTTATCCAAACATCTTTCTTCTGAAAGGACTTGACCTCACCAGCCCTAGGCGTATGGAGAGACTTCCTCAGGAAGGCGATGAAAGAAGGTGTTAAGGAAAACGGCTGCCACCCAGGAAATCCTTCCTTTGCTTCATGTCTCTCCGGCCCTGTCAACTTAGCCGGATCCGGGTTCATGCTCAATGCCCATACCAAGACCCTGGCCTCAACCACCTTGAAACTATGGCCAGTTCTCTTTCCCCCATTGCACTTGGGATCTAAAGCCTTGGGAACTCCAAATCCTAGTAACATGGTGTTCTTCTCCTATAAAGTCTTTAGAAATGGGATTTTAGAGCAGGAAAGGGATTTTAGACTTCTTCATGGGTGAGACATTTGCTAAGTACTTGTTATGTGCAGGGCACCATGCTTAGAGCTGATGTAGGAGGAAACAGCCCTACGTGTCAAGTGCTGTCTGGCTTCAGAAGCCCACGTCAACTCGAGGGTGAGCAGTTTCCCAGTACAGGTCACCTGCTCTAGTCAAGACAGCCTGCTGATCTGCCTCCATTACCTTTTTGGGAGAAAAATCTCAGAAGGTTAGTATAATTTTACCCTCAGAAATAAAAAACAACTGAAGAGTGGAGGCCCCACCATGAAGATTTGGTAGTTCAATTACGCTAAATGTAAAAAAGATTCTAAAGCCAGTGGTATTATTTAATTCTTTTCATTAAAGCAAAAGGGCTCACTTGTTTGTTTTCAGGGACTCCAAAAGGCTGATGAGGAGTGAGGGTCCCCCAGTCACTGAGCAACTAAAGGCATCTTTGAAGAGAAAGAGGTACAAACCATGTCCCTTGGCCTTCTACAGGGAGGCTGCAGGGCACAGAGGGACCCAGTGGTGAAAGCCCCTCAGTATGCTGTGGGAGGAGACTAAAGGCTGCTCCGAGGAAGGGATATCTCAGAATGGCTCAGGTGGATGACAGGGGAATGGCTTCCAGCACAGAGGGACAGAGTGATCAAAGATGTCAATATACTGGGGTGCCTGGGTGGCTCAGTGGGTTAAAGCCTCTGCCTTCGGCTCAGGTCATGATCTCAGGGTCCTGGGATCGAGCCCCATTTCAGGCTCTCTGCTCAGCAGGGAGCCTGCTTCCTCCTCTCTCTCTGCCTGCCTCTCTGCCTACTTGTGATCTTTGTCTGTCAAATAAATAAATAAAATCTTAAAAAAAAAAAGATGTCTATATACCATACCCCAAAATTCCATGTGCAAAGACTTCTCTTAAACAGCTTGAATGATTTAGAATAGCAAAAATTTTAAAACAAACTAAATGGTCAACATTTAGAGGATTCATTAAATAAACTATGATATACCCATGTTCCAGATTATGGTACGGCCAAATGTTCTGATTGGCATTTGATGATCTAAGGGAAAGGTTCAGTGAAAAACAAAGAAGAGGAAGCAAAAGTAAATACGGTGTAACCCCAAACTGTGTATGTGTGTGTGTTGTAATTTTACTTTAAGAAGAAGCAGTGGAGAGACACCTGGGTGGCTCAGGTAAGCGTCTGTTTTCGGCTCAGATCATGATCCTGGGATGGAGCCCCATGTCTGACTCCTTGCTCAGCAGGGGAGTCTGCTTCTCCCTCTATTTCTGCCTCTCCCCCTGCTTGTGCACTCTCTCTTTCTCTAAAGTAAATACTTTTTCAATTTTTTTTTTAAGATTTTATCTATTTGTCAGAGGGAGAAAGAACGCAAGAACCAGAGGGAGTGGAAGGCTCCCGGCTGAGCAAGGAACCCAGTGAAGGACTCGAACCTGGACCCAGTAAATAAAATCTTTAAAAGAAGAAGCAACGGGGGCGCCTGGGTGGCTCAGTGGGTTAAGCCTCTGCCTTCGGCTCAGGTCATGATCCCAGGTCCTGGGTTCGAGCCCCACATCGGGCTTTCTGCTCAGCAGGGAGCCTGCTTCCTCCTCTCTCTCTGCCTGCCTCTCTGCCTACTTGTGATTTCTCTCTGTCAAATAAATAAATAAAATCTTAAAAAAAATAAAATAAAAGAAGAAGCAACGGAATGCTGACCGTAAACATCAGTGCTGGAGAGGCAGGCAGCGTGACTGACTAGAGGAGATAGACATGGGGACATGTAGGCATTAGTGATGGCTAGTTCTGGAGCTGGTGATAGATTAATTATATTGTATATTAAACAGATAAATGCTATATGTATATGTGCATCTGTACCTGCATAGAAAGAAATTGGGAGAATTTACCAAAATTTTGATAGTGACTGTCTCCTGGGTTAGAGTATATGTGACTTTTGTTTTCTTCTTTACACTTTTCTGTATTTCACAAAATTTTTAAATTTGGAAACATGTTTTTCAGTTATAATTCGAAAGCTTAAGGTCAGTCTCATAACGTGGGGAAGTACTGAGGTTTACAAGAAGAGAATTAGTGTTCCATGGGGAATTTCCACCAAAAATTGGGAAACGCCTCTGGAAGGGAGTACCTGGAACTTCAGCAGGGGCCTTCTGAGCGCCCACTTCACTTGACCACGAGAGGGCGCAAGGAACCAGCGTAAAAGCGAAGCTAAACCTGCCCGCGCGCCCGGGCTTGGGTTTGTGAGTCCGGCGAGGAACCCTGCCCTCCTCCTGCTCTCGGGGCTTCATTCAAATTCTTCACAAGGTTTGAGCGCAGGTATGAATCCTACAGGATTGGATGGTGTGTCTCAGGGCTGCCCCACCAAAGCCAGGGGCTCCGTTGAGTGTCAAAAGGGCACCCTTAAGTCTTCGTGAGTTTTCTGAGGAAATGGGTTTTGTCAGTGTCCCCCATGTAGAGTAGGGTGTAGCTGGACCCTCACAACCGGCAAGGTTTCTAATCTCAACCGCTGTATTCACACTTCCAGAAAACATAATTTAGGGGAGAGGTGACATAGTCCTACAGTTGTATGTAACCCAAATACGGCAACAGGCAGTGTTCTCTGTGATTTTCTTTTTCTTTCTTTCTTCCTTCCTTCCTTCCTTCCTTCCTTCCTTCCTTCCTTCCTTTCTTTCGATTTTATTTCTTTATTTGACAGGCAGAGATCACAAGTAGGCAGAGAGGCAGGCAGAGAGAGACGGGGAAGCAGGCTCCCTGCTGAGAGCTTGATCCCAGGATGCTGGGATCATGACCTGAGCTGAAGGCAGAGGCCTAACCCCCTGAGCCACCCAGGCGCCCCACTGTGATTTTATTTCTTAGTGAATATGCAGCTGCTTTTCAAGTGATTTGGTGTTTGGGGGCTTCTGGTAGCAAGCAGAGTAGTGTGGTGTAGAGGAAAAAATAAACTTTGGAACCAGAAACCTGTTGTTCAAATTCTACCATCTATCCGCAATTCACTAGCTGTGAGGCTGGGGCAAATTACTTCAACTCTCTGAACCTCAGTGTCTTCATTTTTAAAATGGGGACTGTGAGAAGTAAACTCCTGGTCAAATGGGGCCTACCCAGAGGGCTCTAGGCATAGATGGCTTTCTTTGGCCAAAGTTGTGAGGAGGCTTAGGCCACCTCCAGGAGACATCCAGGGCAGGATCCTGGCCAGAGAAGGCTGCATCACACCCTGAGTCAGATACACCACAACACCCGGGCACATGGAGTAACCAGACGAAGGATTCCCCTGGAAGGGTGACTCGCGGGGACGGATACTAGAGCTAGGCGGGCCCCCTGGAGAACACGCCAGGGAAATTCAAAGCAAGTGGCTTCCCCTCTCCACAAGGGATTCCAGAGCTCATATGTGCAGAGTTCATGGGTGGGCACTCTTTTATTTTCTAGTGTCACTAAAGAAATAATCGACATCCAACCCTGTGTAAGTTTACAGTGTGATGATTTGATACACGTGCATATGGCAAATGTTTACCACAATCAGGTTAGTCAATACATCCTTTATCTCATATAATTTCCATGCTGCTGTTGTTATGGTGAGGACATTACAGCTCTCCAAGTACACGGCACAGTATTGTTAGCTATAAATTCGTGATAGCCATTCATTTTTTAAAATGTGCTTCTTCGGAATTGGACTCCAGGCAGGTTTGGGGTCTCCTCTTGCAGTGGGAGTCACCCCCTCCTTTTGAGGGAAGAGAATTGGACCTGGTTTGGTCTGCATTTTAGGGTCTTGATCCAAAGATGGCAGAACCTGGTTTGTCCTGGGAAGAGTTTGTAGGCAACCGAAAGGGTAAAAGGGCTCAAGAAGTCAGCTGTAAACTACTCTAGAAACGTAAATATCATTCAGTTAAATTGTTTTTTTTGTTTTACACATTCTCAGTAGGCTGCAGCTGGGGAACATAGTGGCATGGATGAAAGGACTTGGCCCCCACAGGGCCAGAGCGACACTGCCACAGGTCACCGAAGTACGTACACGTCCTCTTAGCTTGCTGACTCCTTCACTGACCCGGGAAGGGCCCTGTTACCTTTTCCAACTGATATACATTGAGACAGGGTCAGCTTTTTCATTTTTTCTGGGCTTTTCATAGTAGTGTCTGTTGTCGCACTCGCCTGCTCCCCTCCCTTCCCCCCCCACCTCATTTTGTGCAACGTGGTCTGTCGGCGATGACAGGGCATGGAGGAAGAAGAGTATGAAGAGTCTGGTCTGCCTGCATCCCCTCCAAATTCCTCCACTGATAGCCCAATGCCTGATGTGGTAGATTCAGAAGGTGGAGCCTTTGGGATCGTGAGGGGGAAGTCCTCGTGAATGGGATTCATGCCCTTACAAAAGAGACCTCAGAGGGCTTCCTCTCTTCTTCTCCGGTGAGGAGACAGCCACTTGGGAGCCCGGAAGCAGGCCTGAACCCGCCCACTTGGGCTGCCTGATGTTGGCTTTCCAGCCTCACGGATTTCTGTTGTTCATCGGCCACCCCAGGCTCTGGTTAATTTCATTGCAGCAGTCGGAACGGACTAGGCCAAGTTGTGAAAGTGCCCGGGGAACAAGGTAGGATGGAGAGGCATTTGGGTTTGCGAAGTCACACACAACCTTATCTAATTTTTTTTTAAAAGATTATTTATTTGACAGAGATCACAAGTAGGCAGAGAGGCAGGCAGAGAGGAGGAAGCAGGCTCCCTGCTGAGCAAAGAGCCCCGATGCAGGGCTGGATCCCAGGACCCTGAGATCATGACCTGAGCCGAAGGCAGAGGCTTAACCCACTGAGCCACTCAGGCACCCCTCATCTAATTTTTTTAAGTAAAAGGAAGGCAGAGCCTATCCTTGAGGAAGGAAGCTCGTGGATGCCTGGTTAGTTAGAACTGCTCCTGGCTGGATGCCGGAGCCGAGTCAGGAGAGCTCTGAGGCTGTTGCTGCTGGAAAAGGGAGCTCCGCAGCCACACCTCACGGGGCGGCGCCAACATGGGGGGCGATTCACAGAGACTAGCATCTGAACGGTGTCTCCGGGGGCTCTGGGGGCCCACCCTCCACTCCCACGATGCTGGCCTGTAAGAGGCCTTCGAGAACATGAGGACCTAGGCTGAGCCGAGACGTGACCAAGCCAAGGCCACACAGTCAGGAAAGAGGCCAGAGCCGTGTCCCCGGCCTCCACCCCTCTGCCCCCGGGGGGGCTGCCCCCACACTGAGCTGCAAGCCATCTGCCAGAGGCGTCCTAGCCTCCTGAGCCATTGCGGGCGGTTTGCTTTACCTCCTGACCTCACAGAACCAAACCATAACATTTACAGCTGCTCTGCGTTTATATCCTGCTGTCTTTGTCTTTTCTCGACATGCCCTTCTCCTCTTTTATTTTCCTGAACATTTCCTGTGAGATTCTGCCAAAGACCTGCTTGCTTCAGCTGCTTTGATTTTCTTTTACGGAAAGCAAAATTTATGGACATCAAACTGGTTTTGACACAGGAGCCGTCACGAATAGCAATTCCCATTCCTAAGTGCGTATAAATCATGGGCTCTGACACTCTGCCTTTGGCCTGAACCAAAGCAGCTGTCACTCGAGAGGCTGCAGGCGGGGGGCCTCACGCGCCAGCCTGCCCTGCTTCCCGGAGAAGCCCCGGGGGTTCCCGCCAAGGGGCAGCAGAGCGACAGAGCAGAGGCTGGGGGGGCCCTTCGGGAATTTCTCTGGGAATTTTCACTTCTTCTGAGCTCTAAATGTTCCTTTGGCCCTGATGCTTAGTGTGGAGCTAAGAGGATCAGCCTGAGATTTTCAGGGAACCCCTAATCCCTGCCAGGGGGCGTCGAGATGGCAGCATCTGGGCCAAAACTGCAGGTGAGGAGGGTTGCTCTGTTCTGCGGCTGACAGAGCTCCTGGGGGCTCCTGGGAGGCTCTGGGGGGCACATCGGGTGCCCTGTGCAAGAACTTGGCCTCCGAGGCCTGCCTTTGTGAGCTTTGGTGCCCTGACTAGGAGCAAAGAGAATGCCTTTGACACAGACGCATTTGTAAAGCTGTCCTCTCCCCGCCACCCTCTGCTACCATCGCGCCATCTCTAATCCCCAAATAATGCAGATGCAGCTCCAGGGTAAATGCTGTCAAAGGGACATCTCCTTTCTCATTTTGGTTGCTGGCATCCTAACTGAGTAACGCCAGGATTCTTAACGAGCCAGCAGCCTTGGCAGATCTGAAAATCTACCAAAAGCCATTTTCCAGGGAGATCTCACATTCTCGTTTTTTAAAATTTATTTTGTTTAAATCCAATTCATTAACATATAGTGTATTTTTCAGAGGTGGAGTTCAGTGATGCATAGATGCATAGATGCCGTCACATGCCTTCCTTAATGCCCACCACCCAGTGGCACCTGGGTGGCTCAGTCAGTTAAGCATCTGCCTTTGGCTCGGGTCATGACCCCAGGGTCCTGGGATCAAGCCCCACTTCAGGCTCCCTGCTCAGCGGGAAGCCTGCTTCTCCCTCTCCCACTCCCCCTGCTTGTGTTCCCTCTCTGTGTCTCTCTCTCTGTCAAATAAATAAATAAAATCTTAAAAAACAATGCCCATCACTCAGTTATCCCATCCCCCCACCTGCTTCCCCTCCAGCAACCCTGTTTGTTTCCTGGAGTTAAGAGTTTCTTATGGTTTATCTCCCTCTCTGATTTCATCTTATTTTATTTTTCCCTCCCTTCCCCTATGATCCTCTGTTTTGTTTTTTTGTGTTTTTTTAAAGATTTTATTTATTTCTTTGACAGAGAGAGAGAGAGAGAGATGACAAGTAGGCAGAGAGGCAGGCAGAGAGAGGGGGGAAGCAGGCTCCCCACTGATCAGAGAGGCCAATATGGGACTCGATCCCAGGACCCTGAGATCATGACCTGAGCCAAAGACAGAGGCTTAACCCACTGAGCCAACCGGCCACCCTGTCTCTGTTTTGTTTCTTAAACTCTACATGAGACTTCATATTCTCACTTTCCTCAAAACTGCTCTGGCTTTTTAGGAGACCTAGAAACAGTGACCCCATTGCCAAATAAGGCCTCAGTTTAGGGGAGAGTTAGCCTTGGTGAGTTGGCTTGAACAAAGGTCTGCGGAGGGCCTGCCATGGAAAGGCCCTGTGTTGTGCTGGGTACTGAAGTTTATGGACAGTTTTGGCCTAGAAAAGAGGTAAAAGACACCTGTTTAGAGTGTTACGAGTGCCAGCTGCTGTACTAGGCCCTACACACGTATTCCCGCACTGAACCCTCGAAATGTAGTCATTATGGAGGAAAGGAGTGTCAGCTACTGGTTGGGGACGTTGTAGCCCAGAAAGGTGAAGTAACTTGCCCAACACTCTGAAGTTACTACACATTTTTTTGTGCATCCATTTATCACATCAAAATTGTATGGAAATGCTACTGAGAGCCAGGAATTCGACACATGAGCTTATCAAGATGAATCAGCGATGGCCTTGCCCTCAACGGTGTTTGTCATCTAGCGATGGAGACAACTAAGTAGACAATCACAACAGAGCTTTGCAAATACTGAGATCAGTAGGTGGATAGATGTGTAGGGGAGGTGGGTGTTGTGCGGACGTACGATAAGCCAGTCTTGGGATCCAACCAGGCCAGCCCAACCCCAAATCCTGTACTCCCTCAGTGCAGAGAGAGACAGAGACAGAGACTTCTGCTTTTCCATCTTGTTCCACGCCCTAATTGTGACCCTCTGGGGTCTGATGTCTGTATCCTCTCATCCCCTTTGTCTGTGGGAGGCAAGAGGGAGAGCATCACTCATGGAAAATATCTCAGTGTTAGGTAGTTAGCCAGAACTTGATGATCTAGATGGCTTTCCTCATCGCCACCTCTCACCCTGTCCCCACAACCTGTTCTTCATCCCAAAATCTCTGCTTTCCTAACACCTCAGTCCACCCTGCGTGGGAAATTAGAAAGGGCCACGTTCTCTCAGCTACTCGCCACTCACTCTCCACCTCCCACATCAACTGATAGAGTTCCGCTTTCAAATCCCACCCCTTGGGGTGCCTGGGTGGCTCAGTGGGTTAAGGCCTCTGCCTTTGGCTCAGGTCATGATCTCAGGGTCCTGGGATCGAGCCCCGCATCGGGCTCTCTGCTCAGGGGGGAGTCTGCACCCCCCCACCTGCCTCTCTGCCTACTTGTAATCTCTGTCAAATAAACAAATAAAATCTTTAAAAAAAAAAAAATCCCACCCCTTGCTTGGTTCTTCTCATGGCTTCTGTGCCAAGGCCTGATGTTTGACCTCCTCCTCCCCATCTGGGCAGTTAGAACCAAGACCTGAGGGATGGCCCAGCATCCCCTTTCACCCAGCACAACCCCAGCCCCACACTGCCACCAGTCCCACTTTCTGAAGAAGCAGTTTAGGTCATGCCGTTTTCAAGCTTCAATGCCTCTGCTGACTTTACACTGCACGTAGAATAGAATCCAGTTTTCTTGGCAGGGCACATCAGGTTCCTCATCGTCGAGCCTCATCTCGTCTGTCCACCACCTGCCCCAGCCGCACAGAATCTCTCCCTAGAGCTGAAATGCACCTCTCTTCCTTTCCACGTGCTTCACTCTCTGAGCCTGGGGTGAGACCATTCCCTACTTCTCAATCCAGGAAACTCCTACTCATCCCACAAAACCTAGTTCAAATAGCACCTCCTCTGTAGATGCATTTCTTTACTTCTCCAGAAGGTCTAGTTATGCCCTCCTCTGTGGTCCTCCAGCCCCGCATTTATGCCTTTATCTTAGCGCTTGTTATAATATATTGGAATCCTCCCTAGATACATTGTGTGTCTTCTGACTGGACGCTAGCTCTTCAGGGCCAAGGACTGTGTTTAATTTGTTCTCCCCAACATCTAACCACAGGTTCTACTACATACGAAGTGCCGATGAATGTTTCTGCTGTGTTACAGGATTTCCCATCAGTCCTTTTGTCTGTGTTTATTGCCAGAGGCCTTTGGTGCCCTGATATTCTCTCTTCAGTTAGGAAACAGGAAACAAAGATCCCCAGCAGAGAGGGAACCCTGGGGCTCTCTCCTTTATCCTTGGTCATAATTGTCCAACTTCAAAATAAATCCTGTAACACACCTAGTCACCAGGCTTATCATACTATCAAAGGGTGTTTGATGTTTTCAACTGAAGCAGGGCCGGGGGGGAGGAGTAGCTGCAGAAGTAGCTCCCATGCACCATTTGAGTGGTGGACAAGCGGCTCCAGCCCGAGAGAGGGAACCAAGGGAAGGAAGTCTCAGGTTGCCTGTTGCTGAATGGCACCAGCTATTACTCAGGACCCGGAAGGTTCCTATGGCACAGAGTGTTGAGATGCATTTCAGTGGGATGATATTCTGGAGGAAAACCCAGTTATACCAAGAGTGCCATTTATGGCTTAGAAACTATGCATTTTTAGATTTTATTTATTTGCTTGTTTATTATTTAAGTAATCTCTACACGCAATATGTGGCTCGACTCATGACCCCGAGATGAAGAGTTGCATGCCCTTCCCCCTGAGCCAGCCAGACATGCGGCCCACCACCAAGTATATTTAGATTTTCTTTTTGAGATTCTATTTATTTATTTGACAGAGAGAGAGAGACAGCAAGAGAGGGAACATAAGCAGGGGGAGTGGGAGAGGGAAAAGCAGGCTCCCCACTGAGCAGGGGCTAGATCCCAGGACCCTGGGATCATGACCTGAGCCAAAGGCAGACGCTTAACGACTGAGCCACCCAGGCGCCACTATTTTTAGACTTTATTTATTTGACAGACAGAGATCACAAGTAGGCAGAGAGGCAGGCAGAGAGAGAATGGAGGAAGCAGGCTCCCTGCTGAGCAGAGAGCCCGATCCCAGGATCATTACCTGAGCTGAAGGCAGAGGCTTTTTTTTTTTTTTTTTTTTTATAATTTTATTTATTTGACAGACCAAGATCACAAGTAGGCAGAGTCAGGCAGAGAGAGAAGGGGGGGGGGGGGGAGGAAGCAGGCTCCCTGCTGAGCAGAGAGCCCCGCAGGGCTCGATCCCAGGACCCTGAGATCATGACCTGAGCCGAAGGCAGAGGCCTTAACCCACTGAGCCACCCAGGTGCCCCTGAAGGCAGAGGCTTTAACCCACTGAGTCACCCGGGCACCGCTATTTTTAGATTTTAAACAGCAGCTCACACCTGAGATACCGGTATGAGTCTATGCTGAAAACAATGAAACCAAGAAGTGAGGGGGGAAAAATATTTTGACCGAGATCTAGATTGTTCTGCTAATACTTTGGCAGTGATAAGCACGGGTCTAAATGATTTGACTTCTCTAACAGTCTTGCTGAAAATCAAGGAGACAAAACGGGACGAAGCAGATGTTTTAAAAAATTCAAATTAGGAAAATGGAAAATGAATGAAATCCCACCTGGCATCAGCTCAAGTCCATTTAACATGATGCGATACAAATACATTACACATAAAATGTATCTGACGCTTCGTATTGAATTGTGTGAATCTGCATAAGATGGGCTTTCTGCGGTTGTCCCCACCATCAAGAAAGGGGGGGGGGGAATTGTTATAAATCTCATTATTTTCCTAATTAAATAACCCTGGCTTCAAACAGTTCAATTTGCAGTTTAGGAAGGATTATTTGCCCATTGACACTGAATCGGAACAGGTGCTATTATGTTCCCAGCTTTTAAGCTGTTGGGATTTTTACATCTGGATGCCAGAGCTAATCAGAAGGCATTTTCTCTCTTTTCTATCTGTCTTCACGATCTGAAGCTGAGTTTAAAGCTTCCCGGGATATTTTGTAACTCATTAGTTTTTGGCATCCTCTACAGCCATTTTGGCCAGTATGATTCATTCATTCTTTGAGCACGATTAGCTGTGAAAACAGATCTTAGAACAGACTCCCTCCACCCGAGAAGGATTACTGAAGGTAGGAAATGCAGGTGATTAGCAGAGTTCGCCTTTGATACAGACATCCTGCTCTTCTGCTAACCCTTTGAACTAACTTTGATATGCAATAATTAAGAGGGATTCAACCCCTGGAGGAGAAGCCGTTGTGGCCCTGCCCCTTCTCTCTCTCTCTTGAATCCTTGTTTTGAACTATTGATCAAACAGATTTAAAGGGATTTGTTGAAGCCTGTGTGGGGTAAGGAGGAAGGAAATGAAGGGGGGTGGGGGAGAGAGATGAGGAGGCACATCTGGTATAAATAGTTCCAGAAAGAACCTGCTCATTTGGAGTTCACACACCTTACACAGACGAAGATTTGCTTCCCCTTCGAGAAAAGCAGTTCCAGACGACCTTGCGGGGTTTCTGTTTTGCTCTCTTGTGGGGTTGGAGCAGCCCAGTTTGGAGGGCGCGGAGAGGTGATTAGAGGATGGCGGTGGTGGTCTTGCTGGGGCTCAGCTGGTTGTGCGCCCCCCTGGGAGCTCTGGTTCTGGATTTCAACAACATCAAGAACTCTGCTGATGTGCATGGGGCTCGGAAGGTAAAGCACCCGTAAGGCAGCAGGGGGCAGTTCACGGGGGTAAGGCTCACGGAGGGGCAGTTGGCAAAGGGATGGGACTCCCTAGAGGAAAAACATCAAATGGGAATGGCACAAACACCAACATTACAGGTACTCAACCTGTAGCTCAGCTTCTCGAGGATGTAGACCAACAATCTCACCATCTCTGAAACACACATCAGAAGGCATTTTTCTTCCATTGTCAAAAGGGCACAAGACAATGAAATCCCGAGTTTTAAAAGTAGGACGATTTTTTCGAATGCAACCTTTGCAGCACATAGGTTTCTTCATCGGAGATTTGATTTCCCCTTTGTGGGAGAAAACCAATTATATTGAAAAATTTCTGCGCCGCCAAAGGCCTTTCACCACATGCGAGGCACCACTATGATGCGGCTTCCTCCACCTCCCACTTTGAATTCAAAGTCCTCTTCCACCTTGTTGGGTTGCCCAGCCCTGTGACAAGTTTTTCCTTACAGGGTTCACAGTGCCTGTCTGACAAGGACTGCAGTTCTAGAAAATTCTGCCTCAAACCTCAAGATGAGAAGCCATTCTGTGCTACTTGTCGTGGGTTACGAAGGAGGTGCCACCGTCACGCCGTGTGCTGCCCTGGGACGCTCTGCGTGAACGGTAAGCTATTGTAAACCCCTGCAGGATGGTGTCACCCCAAGGAACAGTGGTTTTCAACTAAAGATAGCATATGAGTCTCGTAGGCTAGAATATTCCAAGATGGGCACTCTCCGAAGGTTTCCTGGATTCACGCTTGAAGTCATTCATGCAGCTGCCTTTTCTTAATGCAATAAAATAGTTTATTTCCTGGCGATAATTTTTGTCAACAACTTAGAGATAATGATTTTAAAGGAAGGGGCTCAAGAGGGGATCTTTCAAATTCTTTTGTTTTCACTTGGATTCCACTACTTAACTGCTTTCTTTGCTGTATGTGCACGTAAATATTTAGTGCATGTGTCCCAGAAATCGTGCAAGCTATATATAAACGGAAGGCAGAGGTACTGCCAAACTATGTAACAGTGTTAATAATCAGCGTGTCTGTAGTCCTAATCCTTGAAGTTAATAACTCCAACCACACCTGGTTGTCCCTCAGATGTTTGCACGACAATGGAGGATGCAGCCCCCGTACTGGAGAGGCAGATCGATGTGCAAGATGATGCGGACACGAAAGCAACGACTGAGCATCCAATTCAGGAAAACAAACCCCAAAGGAAGCCAAATATTAAGAAACCACAAGGCAGTAAGGGTAAGAGAAGCATTCTAGCACTTTTTTCTTTTTCTCTTTTTTCTTTAAGAGAAAAACATTTCCTGGGGCACTTGGGTGGCTCAGTCCGTTAAGCATCTGCCTTCAGTCCATGGATCCTGGGATCAGAGCCACTGCTCAGCAGAAAGCCTGCTTCTCCTTCTCCCTTTGCCCCTCCTCTTGTTTGTGCTTGTGCTCTCTCAAATAAATAAATAAAATTCTTTAAAAAAAAAGAAAAGAAAAGAAAAACATTTTCCCCCCTCGGCTTTCAAGGATAGGCTGAACCTGACTTGATTCCTCCCCACTCCAGAGACACAGAGGGATTATGTCCTTCTAATCGCTCTCCATCCACAGCTTGGAAGATCACGTAGGGAGTAGCATAAGGCAGTCAGCCACTGAAGAGGCCAGGGGACTAGCCATGATCATGAACTGGTTGGCAGGAAAATCTTTAAGTGAATTTTGAACACATATGTTTTTATAGTCTGTAATTTAATAAATGGAGGTTTCCCTAAGTCCTCAGGATAAAAAATAAAAGAGAAATGAAAGTCGATGAATCAACTTTTTATTCTTAAAATACAAACTTCACTAAGATGAAGCTAATTCCTATCTTGGACATAAAATAACTGGAATATTTGAAGGCAGTGGATTGGCCAGTCTGTGTCTCCAAGGCTAAGCAGCCCCTTTATGAGTCATGGGCTGTGTCCATATAAATCCCATTTAATAAAACACTGATGGGGGTATTGATTTCATTCCTCAATACTGGAAATCTCATCTTTCTTTTTTTTTTTTTTAAGATTTTATTTATTTATTTGACAGAGAGAGATCACAAGAAGGCAGAGAGGCAGGGAGAGAGGGGGAAGCAGGCTACCTGCTGAGCAGAGAGAACCCGATTCGGGGCTCGATCCCAGGACCCTGAGACCATGACCTGAGCCGAAGGCAGAGGCTTTAACTCACTGAGCCACCCAGGTGCCCCTCATCTTTCTTTTTTTAATAAATGATTTTTTTAAAGGTTTTATTTATTTGACAGAGAGATATCACAAATAGGCAGAGAGGCAGGCAGAGGGTGTGGGGGAAGCAGGCTCCCCGCTGAGCAGAGAGCCAGATTCCAGGCTTGATTCCAGGACCCTGAGATCATGACCTGAGCCGAAGGCAGAGGCTTAACCCACTGAGCCACCCAGGCGCCCCTGGAAATCTCATCTTTCTCTGAAAATGTTTGAACTTTATAAAACAAATTCTATTAGGTAGGGCTAAAATTCCCATGTCCTCTACTTTTGGCATAAGAGCTAGCCCTGGGAGACCTGCGTCCTGCTTTTTTTTTTTTTTTTTTACTTTGTGGCTCTAGATCCTACACCTGCATCCCAGCTACAAGTCCCCCACATTCCACTTTGCCCCATTTATTGTGACAGCCCACACGAATCTTGTTACAGGACAAGAGGGAGAAAGATGTCTTCGAACTTTTGACTGCGGAGCTGGACTTTGCTGTGCTCGTCATTTCTGGACTAAAATTTGCAAGCCAGTCCTCCTGGAGGGACAGGTGTGCTCTAGGAGAGGGCAGAAAGATACGGCTCAAGCTCCAGAAATCTTCCAGCGCTGTGAGTGTGGCCCTGGACTATTATGTCGAAATCAAGTGACTGGCAACCGACAGCAGGCAAGGTTAAGAGTATGCCAAAAAATCTAAAAAGCTGTAAAGATTTCAAAATAAAGACAACTCCTTATTGTATTCAAACAGAAATCTCAGACATTAATTTAAAAATCTTTCGATAATATCTCTGTAAATCAAGTCTTGTGGCAACTGGGATGGACTGACCTAGAGCGCTGTGAGGTCTATTTCTGCAAAGTAATGTGACTCCTCAGAAAAGTTTAATTTGATCTACTGACTCAATTAGTTCAAATAAATCTTCACATAATTTCTGGTGAAATTCTGGTACATGACAGTAGCTTGGGGGGAAAAAGTGATGGTCTGCAGCTAGTTCTTATCTTACCAGTGAAAATTATCACAGTAAATTAAGGGAAAAAATTTTTCCTTAAAATCCCTCTTGTTTATTTTCTTTCATTTCCCTCTTGTAAGGGAAATGCCCCTTCACTGCAAAATAATTTGGTTAATAAAGAAATAAAATTCAAAAGGTAGTATTTTACGTGTATTATAGTCCTTTGCAAGTTATAAAGCATTTCCACGTATTTTGTTTTCGACAGCTTTAATCATTTGATAACTTTTTACATTTTATAACTTTTAATTATATAAATATAATTTATATTACATACATATGCTTTATATTTTAAATTACATATACTTATATAATTATGTGTAATTTATATATTATTAAATTATATTAATCGTTATATTAATTACATGGATTATATAATTTCAAAACTAGGGTCTTCAAGGAGTGTTTTTACTTTCAATAGCTTTACTTAACCATTTGATAACTTTTTTTTTTTTTAAGATTTTATATATTCATTTGAAAGGGAGGGAGACAGAGCACAGGCGTGGTGAGAGGCAGTGGCAGAGGGAGAATGAGACTTCCTGCTGAGCTGGGAACCTGCCCTGGGGCTGGATCCAGGACCTGGAGATCTGACCTGAGCCGAAGGCAGATGCTTAATCATCTGAGCCATCCAAGCACCCCATTTGATAACTTTTTCTATTTTACATTTATACTTTTATTTTACATTTATACTTGCACTTAATATAAGTATACAAATTTACATATAAAACCAATGATATAGAATATATAATGTATATAATTAACATAATTAATCTATTTTATATAATTTCAAAGCTCGGGCTTTCAAGGAACATTTTTATTTATATGCTTGACCATTTGAACTTAAAAATTACCTTGGAGGAAAACTAGGGCAAATAAGTGAAAATTCTGTTTGAAGTTGAAGAGGCCATATTTTGTACATATGGGTGCATGTTATAAGTGGTTTTGCTTAGGGAAGCGTTTTCTCATGAATTACAACCACTTTCAGATTTCATTTAAGAGATAAACCACACACCTAGTCTTAGGTTTTAAGTATATATGACAAAATTGAATATGGGGTCCAAGACAACCCAAGAAAAAAATTAAATTTATGAAGGTCACTAATTTCTAAAGAATACTGAATCATCGTTCAGTTCATGCCCAGTCATTGACTAATGTGTAATAAATGGGAGGAAAAGTAGTAGGGTAATGTGGTTTACAGCAGAAGGGCAGAAAATGAGAAAATAAAAATTCCCATTGAACATTGCTAACATCTCATCTTTTCTCTCCACTAAATCCTTAGTAAAGTGTGATCATGAACATATGTGATGTGTTATTTGCTAATAAAATAAAACTTATTTGCTAATAAAATAAGAAGAACATCTGATAATAGTATGAGAGGCTTTATTGACTACAATGCAAGCTAAGGTATGAAGAAGAAACAATCATTTAAAAACACCAAAGACCCTTACATAGCAAAGGTTAAGAAATAAATTAAGACTCCTGCTGAGCTGAGCTGGCCTGAGAAGGACGGGCCTCATTCACTCCGATCCTTGGGTTCTCGGTATTTCCACTGGATGTAGTCAAAGATGTCTTTCTCGCTATCCACTGGCAGAGGCTCTCCAGCGACTCCTGCCAAGTACAGTGAGAAAAGAAACTTACAAACTGGTTTTGGAATTTAGTTATGAGGGTTTAGCGACAAGAGTTGTATGGGACTCACTTTCAGAAGGAAAAGAAAATGGTAACTAAAACCACTAAACTAAACTAACTAAACTAGATTAAACTAACTAAAGCCACTAAAACATGATATTGACCTCCCTCTCCCCTATCCTTGCACATGAGCTTGTGTTCAAGCTTTGTCACATATATTACCAGTACTATGAAAGGAACCTGAATATCCCAACTGGGGCCACTGAAGTGATCCTAATCCACAATTTTCCTCTCTGCTGGATCTCCACCATAGCCACCGCAGATCATAGGAAATACTCTAGTTTCCTTTGCAACTCAAAATGTGGCCCCTAGACTAGCAGTATGGACATCACCTGGAAACTTCCTAGAATGCAGAATCTTGGGCCCCCCTCCAAAAAGCTTCTGCATTTAATGAGGTCCCCATGTGGCGCACACACATATTTACATGTGAGAACCACTGACCTCATCTACCTGGGAAGAAAGCCCTATTTTATACTTTCAGGACAAAATGACAAAATCTTTATTTTCCTAGTAGAGAATAATAAACAAACACAGTACACTGTGAAATGTTAAAAACCATAGATTAAGCAATTCTTACTCTTTAAGCTTTTTTTATTTTTTAAAAAAATTTTAAGTAAACTCTGTCATGAGCTTGAACTCATGACCCAGAGATCAAGAGTCACATGCTTACTACTGACTGAGACAGCCAGGTGCCCTAACTCCTAAACTTCGGAAGGCATGCGGCTGAAGCCACCAGGTTTGTCCTGGCACTAAAAGCAATGATACCTAGGTTCTTCAGAAGTCTTGGAGATACATGAAAAACAAAACAAACAAAAAAACCCACTTTAGACTAATAAGATTTTTTTTACTGACCATCATTAATTCAGTCTAATAGAGCTAGAAAGAACTCTTGCCATCAAAGCTTCTAATTGAGGGCCTGAGAGCATGTATGGATTTAAAGACCCTTTTGTTGCCTAAGGGACTCACAATACAAAGAAACTACAATTAACTGGCAGAATTACTTAAAGGCTTTTGAGAGAAACCAAAGCTGCTAAACCAAAGTAGCCTTGAAAATAACTTTCTCTCAAGATGACCAGGATTATCTCTAATGCAGACACAAATACCCACCAGTGACTCCCAAGGGACGGATTGTGTACTCATTGATTGTGAAGCCCTTTTCTAAGGCATGAGCTCTCATATTCTTATTGAAAATATCACTCCCGGTGAAATAGAGAACACCGCAGTAATACTGATCCTTGGGTATCAACCTAAAATAAATAGATAAACAAATAAATCTCTCACCACACATTTCGAAATTTGGCAAAAATAGGACTCTTATAATCAATAAGGCACAAAACACCTACAATAAGTCTATGTGGTCTAATAACCTTGGGAGGAGACTATCATCAGGTAGACTACTGAAATTACTCCAAGCTCGCAGTTAGTCTAGCTTTCAGTAAACTATGTCCTGCAAGACGTGTGGGGAAAAGAAAAGCAGGAGCACATATTACAGCTGACTTTCCCGCAGTTAACTACTTTTGAGCTGTGGAAGGCATCACGATGAGATACAAATCTAGAGAAAATAGATGATATTCTGTAGACAGTCATTATTCTTTGCATATTTTCAGGCTAAGCATTGTCTATACCACGAACATACAGCATTTCAGAAAGAAAGGGGGTTCTAAACATTTAGGTGAACTCCAAGATACACAGAGGACAAGGAAAAAGGGAAAAATTAATAGGTCAGCAACAAATTTCGAATAATACCTTATATCAATTCTCCTGTGTGGATACTCCTTTTCATCATTTTTACTGGGAAGCTGGCAAACACCCTAAAATGGATATTTCAAAGAATGCTTAAAAAGATGTTTTTAAACTTCAGGCTTAACTTTAATCGAATGTCATTAAATGTGAGGTTTTTGCTTTGAATGCAAGCAGTTTTAGACTTCTGGGCACTTTTAACTTAGTGGCTTTTCTATGCAGTATGTCTTGTCGCCACCTTCCTCTTGTACTTTGTGGTAATTAAAGAACTACAGGAAACAGCAGGCAAGGATTCTAGGTATGAGGGTTTGGCCTTTGTGTGATTCCAAACAAGAGCTAATCAGGGAAAGCATCACACATGAAAGACGCAGACCAAAACAAACAGAAAAGCAATCTGGAAGAAACAATTATGATGGAGGGAGGACGATCAGCTATTGGTAATATTCTAAGATAACAGAAAATATTCCATACATGAAGGGCAGAATACTACAAAAAAAGAACACTTAAGAAAAAGGTTTAAATCAAAATTAAAAGTAGGATAGCGTAAGTAGAAGAGTTTAAAATTGAGGAAATCTCCCAGAAACAGAAAAGACAGATGAAAAATAGGAAAACTGTAAAAGAAAAGATAATTACAGGATCATTTTCTTTCTTCTTTACAGGTGAGTTTTCATTATACTTCTAGTTTTCAAACAAACGTTATCAAGGTCTATTTAGTAATCTTTTTCCTTTTACAGAAAAATGGGCCAAAATTCTGGACTGGGGAGCAACCCATAAATACATAAAAAGAGCCATAAGTATCAGAAACTTCCAATTAAAAAAGTTTCAAATGCCACACTCAAACCAAAGCACACATGTGACAGGCTTCTGGTCCTAAAGAACAGTCAACTTAGTACACAGATCACTAAACGCTATACTTTTTCACTTAGTAACATAGAAAAATTAAAACCTAGAATCTAAAATGGGTATTTTCTTTAGCTGTTGCTAAGTCTGAAAGATTGAATGAAACCTGTTTATCTTCAAAATACGAAACCTACCTTCTTAGGCATTAACAAGTTCCAACTCAGCCTTCAAATGGATCAGAAACGCTTTCCATCTGGAATTACCATGAAGGATTACCTTGCGGATATGGATGTTCGAGTGCCACAGGCAATGATCTCCCCGTTTGTCACATCAGTAATAGGATTTTGTCTAATGGCTTTGTTCCTTTCCTAAAGGCTCATTTTATTTCCTGCACTTTTTCTGAAGTGTTAATGTTAAGGAATTCCTCTGTATTATTGTAAATTCTTTATTAGATTGAGTGGATTAGTGTTGTTTGGCATTTCAATTGAGTAGCTTCATGTGGAGCGTCTGAAATAAAACCTCTTTTGTTGCCTCAGGGTAGTCAAGGGATCTTCTATTGTCCCTTGAATCCTTACTGTAGATAGATATTACACAGAAAATCATCCCGGGCCAAACTTGCACAAAATGCTAAAATCTGAAAGGTACTCACCATATATGAGGAAAACAGGCATCTAAATGCAGAGGAAAATTTTATTCTCCTTCCAAAAGCTGTTTTATTCATAGGAAGGATAACTCAATTACCTAAAATCATGGCTTTACAAGAATATCTGAAACATTAACCCTGGCTTTCCTGAGGTTTGGGGACTATTAGTTTACAGGAATTCATGTTTTGAAGAGTACTTGAAAAACACATGAATGGTCATGTTTTAAACAATAGTCAATAGTTACGTTAACAAGAGGTTTTGAAATCAAGTGGATTTAGAACAAGAATGGTTTATTCCACTCCGATATTTCTGTTTTTTGTAATCTCTATGCCCAACATGGGGTTTGAACTCACAACCCCAAGATCAAGAGTCCCATGCTCCACTGACTGAGCCAGCCAGGCGCCCAGGTTTATTCCACGTTGTAAGCGGAATTCATTTTGTGGCCAATTGCCTTTCAGAAACAGAGATCCCAACTTCTTGGGTTATCTCTGCTAATGATCTCACCCCCTCATCACTGCTCTGACTCCTGCCATGCTCCCTGACAGGCTAACTCTCTTACCTCAAGTCCTTCCCCAAGGCTCTGCCCCTCAAATAGGCGGTTTCCAACCATCCTAGTCAATGGGTTTCCTGCACATCCATCTCCCCAAACCCTGCTCTTCCTCTTTTAAAATAGTACTTGTTATCTTAACCTAACATGCAATTTACTTATTTATTATGTTCATTGTTAACTACCAGTCCCTTCTCAAACCCCCAAATATAAATAAAGTTGAAATTCACTGGTACATCCCAAGCTCCTAGAATAGTGCTGGGGACGTAAGAGAAGCTTGATACATAGTTGATGAACTAGCCGAACACACCTCCTCATCCCACTGGTGCTCACTCTCCCTGTCTTGTTCTTCCACACCGCCATTCTCCCTCACTTTCTGACCCTCTTTTTGTTTCCCAATTTACTCCTTACCAGTCGCTTTCACGGATCTGCTTCCAAACAAATATTACATCTACATTATATTATATCGTATTATATTAGTATGGCACTGTACAATTCTTTGGGGATCCATTCATATGAAGATACATGTACAAACCCTTTCAAGTTTCCATGTATATTACTTAATTTGATCTGCAAAATAGTCCCTTGACACAGGAGAAGTGTATCACTTTAGATGAATTTATTAAGGCCTTGAAGAAGCAAAGCAACTTGCCTAACATCATACAATTAGTTAGTAATGGAGACAGAGAAAGATTTGATAGCTTCCGTATGCAAGTCTATTCCTTCATAATGCAACACAGCAACACACACCCTTTCCTCTGCAACTAGATATAAATCATCTCTTATTGCCTCTACAATAAATTGATTTGAGAGCTAATCTGGACTGCTCCTCACCCCAACAAATACTAATTATAAATGTCAAAACTGCAGGCTCAAACACGGCATTTTTTAAGCTTCAGAGACTATATGAGCCACACGTACAGTACCTGAACTTTATACACAAACCATCCATCCACTGAGATGGATTCCTGCATCACAACATAAAGGCCTTAGTTTCCAGCTCTGTCAAGTTGTCTTGCTCAATTGTCAAATCAAAAACAAAAACTGCTTTCTATTTTTTTAACCTTTCTTCTAGAAATAGATGTGAGGGATTCTCTTCCTGGCAATAGCTGTCTATGTGCTGCTAGGAATATGAGTAAGGGATTGGGAAGGCCAGATAGTGCAAAGCTTTCCACAAGTCCAGCCCTGCCCCAGGACTGGTGAGTGGCTCTAGTCTTTCAAGCATCACACACACAGTAAGGTCTGCATCAGCCTGGTTGCAGCAGTCACTGGAATCTGACTGTGAGACAAAGGTCCTCTCTGCTAAACTGAGCAGCTACTACTGGGATAACCCCATTCCACCACTGCCAGCAACTCTGCATGTTCACATTCACAGGGCTACCCACCTTTCCCTTTCAGCTTATATGCAGCCCACCAGCTTGCAATGTTTCTTTGTATTCTTGCTAGCTGGATTAATAGCCTCTGCTGTGTAAGGCTAATATACCTCTGGATTATTAGCCTCTGTTTCTTCTGGATCTCTCTTTGAGCACAGCACAATACTATTCAAACTGCAAAAAAAAAAAAAAAGCTTCTGCTACCACATCGCATAAATACCTTCCTGGTCGTTGACTCTGGAAAGAGCTGATGGGCTTCTTCAGTACGAAGACTGAAGGCCTTTCGCAGAGATGACTATTGGAGGTAGAGAGTTAGGGCAGAAGAGGTACCCAGAATATGCTCAGGCATACCAGGACACTTTGTTAACAATGAAAAAATTTTTTCAACTTGTCTAGCATGTGTTATTTTTAGGATTTTATCTGAGTGTTCTTTAAATGTAAGATTTGTGCACATTAATTTTAAGAATTGATAAAATCAATCTCAGTTTAAAAGGGATACTCCTAGAACATATATCAACACTATTTTGAATAACATCTCATGTGTCTAGGGGCGCCTAGGTGGCTCAGTTGTTAAGCCTCTGCCTTCACCTTAGGTCATGATCCCAGGGTCTTGGGATCGAGCCCCACGTCGGGCTCCCTACTTGGCAGGGAGTCTGCTTCTCCCTCTGCCTGCTGCTTCCCCTGCTGTGCTCTCTCTCAGTCTCTCTCTCTCTCTCTCTCTCTCTGTGTGTGTGTGTGTGTGTGTGTGTGTGTGTGTGTGTGAAATAAATAAATAAATAAATAAAACCTTTAGAGTTAAACAACAACAAACATCTCATGTGTCTATTTCTGGGCATAGAGTAAAAGCTCTGAATCTGATAGATTTGGGAGAACAGTTCATAGATTTGATTCCCAAAGACTGACTAGAATTTTTATTTTTACTTTTCCCAAAGTTCTTTTGAAAACATTATAAAATGTGGTCAACTTGGGCGATACAGTTTCACAGCCAATTAAAATCACCATATTGAATTTAATGACATCATTTTTTGGGTGTCTCATAAATATGCACAACATAAAGTCTGCCATTTTAACCATGTTTAAGTGTGCGGTTCTACAGCGTTAAGTATATTCACATTGTTGTGCAACTACCACCAGCATCAGCCTCCAGAACTTTTCATCCTCCTCAACTGAAACTCTGTATCTGTCACATAGTAACTCCCTCTTCCCCTTCCCCATAGGTCCCTGGCAGGCACTATATTCTACTTTCTGAAAGAAATGATATTTCAATCATCTATATCAACCATCTTCTACTTTTAAGTCAAAAGCACTGTCAAATCCATGCAGTAAGACTCAGGCTAATATTAGCATGTCCGTTCCCACAAAGCACAGTCTCTTTCCATTTCACACAAAGAACTTGGGAAAATGGGGACTCAAAGTATGAATTTCAGTGAGCGGTAGAAGAAAGGTAACTATTAACCATAGTCCTAGATTGCCATTTGCCTTCCTGTCAGTTTTTATGCAGGGACATTTATTAACCTTTTTTAATGCATTTGGCATTTGTCTTGAATCTTCGAAGCTTTATTTCCTAGGAAGATTACAGGATTTTAACAGTTCATCATGACGGGTGTCACTGGGAAAATCTCGGTGAGCATCCCCCTTCTATTAATTCCTCTGCTTACCGTGCCACAGAACTCGTCTGTATCACATACCCCGATTTCTTTTCTTTCTTTGGTGTTGTAACAGATTAATAGTCTTCAGACAATTCTAACCTCGTGTACTGAAGAATTCTGAGTCAGAGAATATGAGAACATTTGCTATTTTAAGGAAAACTTATGATGCATCAAAGACATTTATAGAAATTTTAAAAAAGAGTAGATTATGCCTAATTATGTATTCCAATGGCACAGATTATTTACAAAGTGGGGCATTTAAAACAAAATTCTTTACTAAAATATTCTGAGATTAGCATCCTGTTAAGTCTTCTTTCTATAAATTCTCATGGATATCCTATTTATTGACTGTAACGCTAAGATGTGGTGAAGTCACATACTCAGAATAGGTACTGACCAGTTTCCAAGGTTTTTTTTCCCAGAAGTGTTAACACAAACGAGTACTTACCATGAACTTTGTTTCACCTTTTGACAGAGTATCTGTAATAAAATGGACCTTCTGTAACTGCTCCACAACACGATGTAACAGCTTTGGCTGTGGAAACATAAATAGAAATAAGAAAAAGAACAATTACTCTTTTATACCAAGAAAACATTTTTAACAGGAGTTTTCTGATTATCTATGGAGAAATGCCTAGTTTCCCTCTAAGTACTTTTTTCTTCTAACACAAAATTCACTTATCAAATGAAACATCTTTTTAGGAACCATCATTCTTCACCAATATCATGATACCCCCAAATACACATCATCCGTGTTTATCTGTGTCATTAAATCAAAAAGTTAGCTGCTTCATCTTTAAAAGGTATATATTCTAAAATCAAAAATGTTTTGCCTGCATGGGTTTTTTAATAGGAATAAAGTTTCTTAATATAATATTGTTTAATAGAAAAATATCCCCTTAATGAAAACCTGAATATTATACTGGATATTTCTAAAATATCCATGAAAGACAATAAATACTTCTGGAACTGTTTTACTAAATTTCATTTTGTTTTTCCAAAATCAGACTACTCCTTCCATTCCTTGTAGAACACCATTGTATATCCCTGTCAACCACTACTTTGCCTTTTACAAAATTCAGTCAGTACAAAGCACTTACACTGACTTTTCAGAAAGATTAAAACAAAAATTCACTCGAAAATATCCAATTATCATTTTGAAAATGATATTCACTGCTGTGTAACACTTGGCACATTTGATTATAAATTCTGTGGTACCTGTTTGGTTGATTCAGAGGTAAAGCTTGGATGGGTCAGAAGAACGTCCATGTCACCACTGGACTCTGCGCCTATGATAATAAAACATATGAATGGAATTCCCTCCACATAAATCTATCAGTTAAGCAAACGGAGCCAAAGTGATGTCACATTGAGAAGCCTTACTTCTTATAGCCTAACTTTCTTTTTCACTGTACTTCATATTCACAATTAGTTACAAGATTTCAATTTTCTGTCCAACTATTCAGGTATACTGATGTCAACAGAAGAATCTGGGATAATAACAGTGATTGGCATTAGATATGCATTATATACAATTGCTAAATATATTTAAAATGCACCTAAATAATTACTCAATAACGATTAAAACATTTAAAAACAACATTCTTGCAAAGATGACATTCAAATGGCCAATAGACACATGAAAAAATGCTCATCGTCACGGAAATGCAAATTTAAACCACAATGAGCTACTACCTTACACCCGTCAGAACAGCTAAATCAACAACACTAGAGCCAACAGGTGTTGGTGACGAGGCTATGGAGAAAGGAGGGCCCTTCTCGTGCTGTTGGTGAGAATGCAAACTGCTGCAGCCACTCTGGAATACAGTATGGAGGTTCCCCCAAAATTAAAAATAGAACTACCGGGACGCCTGGGTGGCTCAGTTGGTTAAGCGGCTGCCTTCGGCTCAGGTCATGATCCCGGCGTCCTGGGATCGAGTCCCACATCAGGCTCCTTGCTCGGCGGGAAGCCTGCTTCTCCCTCTGCCTCTGCCTACCACTCTGTCTACCTGTGCTTGCTTTCTCCCTCTCTCTCTCTGACAAAAAAAAAAAAAAAAAAAAAAAAAATAGAACTACCATATGATCCTGGAATTCCACTACTCCATATTTACCCAAAGAAAATAAAAACACTAATTCAAAAAGATACATGCACTCCTATGTTTACTGCAGCATGATTTACAATAGCCAAGACAGGTGACCATCTATCCATGGATAGATGAATGGATAAAGATGATGTGGTACATATACACACAACGGAATATTACCCAGCCATTAAAAAAAAGATGAATCTTACCATCTGCAACAACATGGACGGATGTAGAGTGTATTATGCTGACTGAAATAAGTCAGCCACAGAAAGACAAATACCATATGGTTTCACTCTTATGCGTAACTTCAGAAGCAAGACAGACAAAGAAAAAAACTAGACTCTTAAATATAGAGAACTAACTAGTGGTTGCCAGAGAGGACATGGGTAGGTGGGGATGGGTGAGACAGGTGAAGGGAATCATGATGAGGTCGGAGAAGTGTACGGAATTGCTGAATCATTAAATTGTACACCTGAAAATAACTGTATATTATACTTGGATAATATAACATTTAGTTTGATTATATAATATTTAAATATTAAATATAAACATTTAAATAACATTAAATATAATAATAATATAATAAAATATAAATTTAAAACAAACTTTTTTTAAAAATACACCTATGAACACTATATATATGAAAACCTCAAATTAAACAATATGTCCTAACTGTGAAGATTCATCAGAAAATCCATTTCAATTCTTACGACCGAATTCATTTAATGAATACTGGTAAAAAATTACTATTATGGTATCATGGATAAGAATACAGTATTTGAGGGGCACCTGAATGGCTCAGTTAGTTAAGCATCTACTTTCAATTCTGGTCATGATCTCAGGGTCCTGGAATGGAGCCCCACATCAGACTCCCTGCTTAGTGGGGAGTCTGTTCTCCCTCTCCGTCTCCCTCTGTCCCTAGCTCTATCTCAAATAAATAAATAAAATCTTACAAAAAAAGAATATAGCATTTTATAATGACAGATTTTTGTTCTGATCCCCCACTCTACAATCACATAACTTTAGGAAGATTATATAAAATTGTTTATACTTTCTTTTATTATAATATTATGAAATTTTGTCTCCATTTAAATAGATTTTTTTCACTTTAAATTTTTTTTCAACACTGCAAATAAGGGCTGTATATTCCTCTAGCTCTCAGTTTTTCTGTCTATAAACTAGTAAAAACCATTCTATAGGCCATTGTGCAACTAAAAACATATGTGAAAGCATCTAGAATAGGACCTGCCACACAGCTGGCATAAAATAATACTATTTCCTTTCTTTGTATTTTTAGAAGTACAATACATGTAAAACATTTTTTTTTTCCTTCCAAGATTTTACTTAATTCAAGTTAGCTGGGGTGCCTGCGTGGCTCAGTTGTTAAGCGTCTGCCTTTGGCTCAGATCATGATCCCGGGTCCTGGGATCAAGCCCTGCATCAGGTTCCCTGCTCAGTGGGAACTTGCTTCTTCCTCTCCCACTCCCCCTGCTTGTGTTCCCTCTCTCGCTTTGTCTGTCAAATAAATATATAAAATCTTTAAAATAAATAAATTCAAGTTAGTTAACATAAAGTGTAGTTTTAGTTTCAGGAGTAGAATTTAGTGATTCGTCACTTACATATAAGTAAAACATGTTTTTGGTCACCGAAGTCATGGCAGTGTCTCTAGACCACCATCTTATACATCAATAATGTTTAACCAGATATTTAAACATAAAGAAGACTAGATTCAATGTGTACTGATCCCAGCACATTCATGGAAGCTATTTTAAGAAAAAAAATTTTGTCTTCTTTTCATTTCTTTCTCTTAAAAGTTGTGTCTTTTACCATCTACCTATCACCAAAAATGTATTACTCTATCCATTTAAAAAGCAAAACAATTATTCAGCAAAAAAGGGAAAATAATCCAAGAATCTATTAACAAAGGAAGAGATAAAGAAAGTATGGAACATCCACATAACCAAATGTCATGTAGCTATAGAAAAGAATAAGGATGCTCTCTACATACTCATGTGGAAAGATCTCTAAGATGTATTTTTAAGTGAAAGAAATAAAATACAGTACTGTGTTTATATTATGTTACTTTTGTGAAAGAAAGGGGGAAGAGGACAACAAGAATGTATATGCACTGGATAAAGAAGATGTGCTACAAATTTACAATGGAGTATTACTCAGCCATAAAAAGGGATGAGATCTTGTCATTTGTGACAACATGGGGCAGGGGGGGACCTAGAAGGTATATTGCTAAGTGAAATAAGTCTGACAGAGAAACAAAAATAACACACGACTCACTTATCTGTAGAACCTAAAAAACAAACCAAATATAAACAAAACAGAAACTGGCTTACAAGTACAAAGAACTAGTCGTTGCCAGAGGTGGGGGTAGGTGGGGAATGGATAAAATAGGTGAAGGGGATTAGGAAATACACACTTCCAATCATAAAATAAGTAAGTCATGGGGATGAAAAGTACATCATAGTTAACACAATATCACATTAACATTGTATGATGACGGATGGTAACTACATTCATTGTGGTGGGCACGGTGTAGTGTACAGAATTGTCATCCCTATGCTGTACACCTAAAACTAATGTAACACTAAGTGTCAACGATACTTGAATAATAAAAATTTTTTAAATAAATAAAAATTTAAAAATGGGAAAAAACAATGTATATTCACATTTATTTATGTTTACATGTAAAACCACTGAAAGAACACACAGGAAAGTGATCCTTCATAGGACAGTGGTGGGAGGGAGTGGGGAGAGTGAACTAGGACAGGGGAGAAGGCAGATTCTTCGTGTATACCTTTTTTATATTAAAACATGCAACCATATAATAATAAATAATAAAAGTAATAATACAGTAATAAAATAATACTAAAAGTAAAAATGATAATAACAAAATAATAAAAGTAAAAATAAAACAGAAATATGGAAATCCAGAAAGGCAGTCATCTTCAACTGAGCATGCTTTTGGCTTACTGTATATCCAAGTCTGTGTTTTGAAAAATTTAGATTCCAAGGCCCCACCCTAAGAATATTCTTATTTAGTAGGTTTGTAGCAGGATATAACAATGTGTATTTTTTTTTTTAACTTTCTAGGAATTTCTGATGCACAGAAAAACTTGACAACTGGTTAATTTTAATCCTCTCTTTTGCAAATATGAAAAACAGGATTATGTGGAGAGAGAGCGTCAATCTACAGTGACAGTAGATTTGGCCTCAGGACCCAGTTCCTTAGGCCCCAGTTCAATGTTCTTTCTACTTATCAGCAATTATGGATTTAGCACTTTTTCTCCCTAACTCCAGATTCTTACAGCAGCTACCCCGGGAATTTGTGATAGCTTATCATCTACTGCCTAAGTGAAACTCCAAAGGCAGCCAGAGATTCAGTCAGATATCTATGGCAAAAATTTTAAATCAAGTTTTTGTACTTCAATTTTTAAAGTTAATTATTTAAAAATTATTTTACCCTTCCAAATTTTGAGCCAGTAAGAAACCAGGATTCTCTTGGTTCTCATTTAGCTTGTATTTACATATGAAAAGGATATCTTCCGAAGGACCTGGTTGTTGAGAGAACTGGTTTGGAACTAGTGTTTCAGTGACATTATTTTTAGATGAATTACAGAAAACTCAGAAAATAAAAGAAGTTAAAAAAACCCACAAAACATCCCACCACCTACCCACAGCTCACTAGCATCTAGCCAGATAGTCACTCTTAGGATTTTAATATACATAAAATTATTCTATAAAATTTATTAAAACTAGCCATTAAAATATCCTATAATAAAATCAGGATGAATTTCCTTTCATTTCTAATACATATTCCTATCTATAGACAAACTTAACTAACACGCTACTGGGTCTTAGAAATACGAAGTAACACAAATTACATCTCTTTGATCCATTTTTTTGTACACATTAGGCAATTTTAACATCAAGGCATGAATAACCTAAGATTAAGAAGTATGTTACCTCTTCTGAAACTGCCACAGACTGTAGCAATGTATTCAGAATCCACTTTTTTAACTTCATTTAGTACAATATCCTAATAGAAAAAAAATTAAGTCAGTATTCTAAAAATGGCTTTTCACCAAGTGACATTCTCAATTCTAATCAGAGAATACAATTTAAATTTAGCACACTCTTACTTGCATTTGTAACATCTCTTCCCGAGGAATTCTTTTCTCAAAGTCCTCAAAATATCTATAAAGACAGAATAAGTAGACAAAAGATTTTTGTGAAATTTAAATCTTCTTAAAAAGTAAACTGCCTACTATATCAAGTGCCCTTATACCAGCAGATCATTCAAAAATCAAGACTGAAGTTCAGTAAGAAGATAACAGTAAAACTGGGGGCTGGGAATAGGTTTATTTCTTAACTTAGACCAAAATTTTTAAGTGCCATCCTTTGTGATATTCCAGATACTCCATCTAAACTTATTTTCAGTAAACTTCACCTTCATATACCAAGAGTAAATAAATATATTTAAATTAGTATCTTTCCAAATTAGTCTGCTCCCTACTGGCAAGTCAAGGGCTTACAGTTTATTGCTCTTATATCCTGCAAAATTTTATTTTAAAACATTATCCAGATAACATTAGGCTACGTGAAACAAGCCAGTCAAAAGACTATATATTGTATGATTTCATTTATATGAAATGTCCAGAAAAGGCAAATCTATATTGATAAAAAGTACATTAGTGGGTTGTCAGAAGCAGACAGGGACAGAGAAGGGCAGCTGGGGAGAAATAGGGAGTAAAGGCCAACAGATATGACCTTTTTGGGATAAATAAAGATGTTCTAAAATCAACTCCAGTAATGGTTGTACAGCTCTATGAATATACTAAAAACCATGGAACTGTACACGTTAAATGGGTGAATCGTATGATATATGAATATTTCAATAAGGCTATTGTAAAAATATCTCAGTATGAAATAACTAAAATGATAAAGCATTGGATCAAAAGTCATTCTCACAACAACCAAGTTCTTCAGAAGATCTCTATTACGTAAATGCAAGGACAGTTGAGAACATCCTGGTCCCCTACTGGTTCCAAGTCTTGGAAGAGTAGTGTCTTAAGTTTAAGGTACATGTTTATGTACGATGCATTAGAAAAAATCAATTAGAAAAGGGGTTCCAGATGGTATCCAGCACATAAGATAATTATAGATGCTGAGATACAACATTCCTACTAGTTATTCCCACACTGTTATTTAGATGTTTGGGTTTTTTTTTTCCTTTTCTGTTTTTAATTTAGCATTCCATGGTCGTGTCCTAGCTTCTCAGGGAGACTCTAAACTTCTTAAGAGCTTTATTGACCCTGTTTATTTCCTTACCCTGGACCTAATGCAGTGCTTTCTACAATGTTTAAGCACAAAATAAACACCCGCTGAATGACTGATATACTCAGCCCTATATGCTTTAAGAGGAAGTTCTTCAATAAAGTCAAGAGAATGAGGGAAACACTCAAGAAAACAAACAGAAGGTAATAACAAAACGTGTGAAAACAGGCATATTATCAAAGTCTGCAACAAATCTTAGCATTCCTAAATAGAGAAAAGGTCATGTTTAGTTAAATTTGAAGAATTATTGTGGTGTATGGAATGGCTATAAGGAATTTTACTTTTACATCTCAGGCGTCAAAAGAAAATGTGCTATCTTACTTCAACCCAATTCGTTGATGATGGTTCAACTTTTCTTCATTTTTTCTGAGATCTGTACAGAAGACACATAAAGTTGAGGTGCTAATTTAAATATTTTTGGGAAAAAGTCGCTGAATTTTGTGATTCTTTTTACAAAGAACTACTAGGAAAATACGCTGAAATGACTTTGGAAAGATAAGAAAAAAAAAGAAAAGAAAAAATTCAGATATTAAGAACTAGATAAAATGTTCTTCAAATCAATGTAGTTAAAATTGAACAGTTGATTTCATGATCATTTTTACTTACTGAATCAAAATTTCAATTACAGTTACACAGAATAATAGATAAAACATACCAGGAGCATACCACACTACACTAACTATAGTAAAAGGCAGCCTTATAAGAACTCACATTGCTAACTTACAGTGACAGCAGCAGTAGCAACCACAACTTTTGAATGTTTTATGAATAAGTATTTATATTGCCCATCTGCTGTTCATTCACTCCTTCATTCAATTAGTATTTATTGAGTAATAACTTGTGCAGGCACTGTGCTTAACATTCTGTTGAAAGGAGAGGTATTATTTTCATTATTTAAAAACCATCATATCAAAACATCATATCTTAAATCTAAAAGTGACTTAAGGATGCCTGTCTGGCTCAGTCGGTTAAGCCCCCAACTCTTGCTTTCGGCTCAGGTCATGATCTCAGGGTGCTGAGATGAAGCCCCATTTGGGGCTCTGTGCTCAGTAGGGATCTGCTTCTCTCCCTCTGCATGTGCCCCTCCCCCGTTTGTGTGCACTTACTACCTCTCATTCTCTCTCAAATAAATAAAAATATAAATCTTTAAAAATAAATAAACAAAAGTTACTTAATTCTACTTGGATGTTCCTTTACTGGGCATGAGTATGGGAGTAGCCTGTATGCTCCCAAAACAATTCCTATCTGTGGCCACCTTTACATATTCACAAACATAAATTCTCTCTGGAGATATAAAATGGAGAGAAATAAGCATCTTTATGATACATGGAGCACTTAATATTTCTCAGAGCTGTATGTACACAATAAACACTAGAAATGCAATGGAAATAATGACATAGATGTTGATGGTTATATTATGTATCCGTGAATTGTTAAATAATGTAAAAACCGTTACAGCAGATCTCTGACACTTCCAAGGTATGCAACTTTTGGGAAACAAATTCTTGACCCCTTTGGCCAGTATTTCAATCAGATAAACCAAATATGCCACAGGCAGAAAAGCACAAACCCTTTCTGAGACACAAACACAGTATAGAGCTCATTCTTTCTTATAGGACTCACACAAATTCTTAACTTTAAGTATTACTCATTAATCACGCCTCTTAAGGGTCAGTTACTATTTGTAAGTACTTACTAGGTACCAACCATTGTCCACTAAGTGCTTCTCATACATTACTGCATTAAGCCACATGAGGCAGAAATTATGATAGCATTTTGTAGCTAAGAAACCAAAGCATCCTAGTCATCCATTCTAATCAAGTGTGGTGGAGAATGGATTCAAACCCAGATCAGTCCCTAGAATCTGTCCACTTAACCATGTGGGTACAAATAATTCACAAATAAACCCCAAATGTCACAGATATACTGCAACAAATCTCTATTTCTATCTCCATCTATAGTAGACCCTTAAAATTATGAAGAAATAACTTATATTCAAAGGATTGCTGGGTTTAAGGAAAAGGTTTTATAATTACTTGACTTAGACTCTACTTTTATCACTTTTTTGAAAGCAAAAATTCCTTTAATAAAAATTGCAAGCCTCTTACAGAATCTTTATCAATATGTATCACTTGGCCTTTAGGCTCAATGTGTAGGATTCTGTTGTCCAAAATTTTACTGGAGAAACGAACACAATTCAAATCTAAAAATCTGCAAATGAAGTCATTCTAAACCAAGAAGCCACATCTTGCTCTTCTTGATTTTCTTCTAAGTTATAAACATAAACATGTTAAACACAGGAATAAAAACTACACTTTATACCTATTCTCTACTGTAGAGTTAAAAAGAAAATCTTAGCATCCCTTTTTATTAGTTGAGAAAAGGTTTCTCAAGTTCTAGTTTGCTAGAGCATTAACCGTCCTTCAGGAGCATATCTGACTTGGAATTGATGACCTATTGTACATACTCACCTTCTAATGTTTTAATTCCTTCATCTACAAACTTCCTTGCAGCAGATGGACTACAATGAAAGAAAAGCATTATCTCAATATCAAGTGAAACTGAATATCAATGAAACTCAATATTATTACTGTCTTCTCTTGTCAAAGAGTTATTATGGAGCTAAACAAGACCTGCTAAAGTGTTGTGGTTATTTTGGTGACTTTATCCAAAAAGAAGAATTCTTGAAGCCCCAATCTAGGAAGACAACCATAAACCTGGACATGAAAAAGACATCTAAGCAGCTAGGTGTCATAATGTACATGTACTTTATTCATAAAACAGACATACACAGGAAAACAGATCATCCATTCAAGTGAGTTTAACTGAGGGCCTGTTATGGGCCAGAAACTCTTCTAGGCATTGAAAATACAGCAGAAATAAGACGAATAAGTGCCTTGGTCTTACCTACTTACATTTTAGTGAGTAGAGAGAAAAAAATAAATAGGTATATAAACAAACAAAAAAATATCAGGTAAATGAATTAAAATATTTTTATTTATTTTATTTGAGAGAGAGACAGTGAGAGAGAGCATGAGCGAGGAGAAGATCAGAGAGAGAAGCAGACTCCCCGTGGAGCTGGGAGCCCAATGCAGGACTCGATCCCGGGACTCCGGGATCATGACCTGAGCCGAAGGCAGTCATCCAACCAACTGAGCCTCCCAGGCGTCCCAGGTAAATGAATTAAAATAGGGTAATGTGACAGAGTGGATGGGTAGCAAGGGAAGGCCTGTAAAATGGTATTTAAACTGAAATTTTATTTTTATTTATTTATTTATTTATTTATCTTTAAATATTTATTTATTTATTTGACAGAGAGAGAGAGAGAGAGAGAGGGAGAGACAGCAAGAGAGGGAACACAAGCAGGGGGAGTGTGAGACGGAGAAGCAGGCTCCCCACCAAGCGGGGAGCCCGATGCAGAACTCAATCCCAGAACCCTGGGATCATGACCTGAGCCGAAGGCAGATGCTTAACGACTGAGCCACCCAGCACCCCTAAACTGAAATTTTAATGGCAAAGTATCTTTGTACAGAAACTGTGATACAAAAGCAGATACTCATAGCAGAAAGGCAATGTGGCACAAAAGAAGTAGAATTGAATTGGGAGTCAGCAAATATGGGTTCTAATTCTGACTCTGCCAGTTATCCCACTTTCTGTATTCAGTGTTCTTGCTAGAAAAGGATAATAACACAGAGGCTCTCTGAAACAACTTCTAACACTTTAGAATGGCCTTAAGTCCCTAAGGAGTCATGCTCATTTTCAGTATACGAAGCTTAAAAATTTAGTATATTTTAGAATAACTTTCATCAAAATGTTGCCATTTAAATGAAAAATCACCACATATCTAAAAGACTGCCTCGGGGTGCCTGGGTGGCTCAGTCAGTAAGCATCTGCCTTCAGCTCAGGTCATGATCCTGGGGTGGGTCCTGGGGTCAAACCCCACTCAGCGGGAAGCCTGCTTCTCCCTCTCCCACACCCCCTGCTTGTGTTCCCTCCCTCTCTCTGTGTCTCTCTCAAATAAATACATAAAATCTTAAAAAAAAAAAAAAAAAAAAAAAGACTGCCTCATTCCATAAAGATAAGACTTAAGTAAAGCATTATAACCTTAATAGTTTTTTTCTAAGATTTTATTTTTTAAGTAATCTCTACACCCAACGCGGGGCTCAAACTTACAACTCCAAGATCAAGAGTTGCATGCTCCACTGACTGAATCTACCAGGTGCCCCACAGCCTTAATGTTTGAATATTAATCTTTATGTTGTCAAGAAGTCTCCAAGAAGCCCGCTTTGGTGCTAACTCAAATTTTAAGATAAAGATTCCTTCATTAAAAAAAAAATGCTTGGGTGCTTGTTCCAAAATTATAAGGCACTATGTTAGGCGCTATGAAAAAAACAGTTTACATGCTTAAGATAAATGTCATGCTCAGAGAGGCAAAAGAGGCATAATCTGCAGGGAGTGAGAAGCTGTACATGTTAGTGGAGTTCAGAAGGAGATTATTTCTGGCTGGGGAATCAAACCGGTTTTATGAAGGAGGTAACGTTTGCCTTGAATGGGCTTTTCAAGTAGAGGTAGCACCAGAAAGACCAGCCTCAGACACATAAGATATGGAAGAGTGAACTATATGGTCAAGGACAAAGACAAAGACAAAGAAAAGGTACAGGTCTTGAAGAGAAATAGCATGTACTTATTTTGGCTCACATAAAAAAAATAAAACCAACCCTACTTCTGTGTCTGCTTAGAAAATATTTCTTACCCAATGCCACTAACTCGAGTCAGAAAATTGATAGATGAACTTGTGTCATCCTGCCGAATCTTTAAGAAAAAAAAAAAGTCTAGTAATGATTTAGGAATGCTTTGAGGACTTAAATGATCTTATTGGAAATGTACCAGTCTGCGAAGAGACATGAAGAGCCATTTACATTTGCCTGGATAAACATCAATGGTTCTAGATAAGTAACAAAGCAGATGAAGATGTCTCATCTCTACCTTATCCCATACTTTAAAAAGGCTTATTTATAAAAGACTGTAAGTAGTAGAATTATTATCAGGATGAAATAAAACCATAAAAATGCTTCAGAGAGTATAAGAATAGAAATTCTAAAATATAACAATGTCTTATCAAAGCTTGTAATTTACCTTCTGAATGATACTGAATATAAGGAGCTAATTCTAGCACAGATGTTAACAATCTCTAAAATGCCACATAAAATAACTAAGTATTTTACAGGAACAATATTCAAAGTTTTTTAAATAGAACACTTAAAGCCATAAACTCCACTCTTCTTTTCCCTCCTAGTCTCACCAGGTAAATAACATCAGTCACCCTGCAATGATGCTACATGACAGCTGTTATAAAGGCAGACACTATAATTGAATAAGCAAACAAGTTAAAACTTTACCTTTTCCAGCTTACGCAATTTTCCAGTCGCTAAAAATTCATCAATCTTTTCAGCAATCTTTGTTCCTACTCCAGGCTAATGGAAAATTAAAAATATAAAACTTACATAAATATAATGCTTACCAAATCACTCAAAGATAAAGTAAAAAATAAGAAATGATAAAAAAAAATGATAGTCACATGACCAGTTTTAAAACAAAGGACACAGAAAATTGAACTATGGTGAAAATACATATTCTCCCAACAAAATCTTTAAATGATGACAAAAGAGAAGCCCTAATAAAACAATTCTAAATGACTTAGTTTTTAAAAAATTAATTTTTGTTGTAGAAAAATTAGAAAAAAGTTGCATATAGAAAAAATATAAATCATTTGTTAATTTCATTGCCCTGAAAATTAAAATAAACTGTAATCTCATCACCTAACATCTACTATATACACTTTTCTGCTTATATACATAAGCAGAGTTATATGTGCATATACATATATATTTGTATATATAACTATTTTATTTTTCTTACAAAAATAGAATCATTCTGCTTTGTAAAGTACATTTTTTTAAACTTAAAATACATCACAAATTTCCATATCAATATATAAATACAACTTTAATATCTTTAATGGCTGCGTGGTATATCATTGTATGACTATACCATAATTTACTTAACACATACCCTACTACCAGAGACATTTAGATAGTTTACAAGTTCTAATATAACAATATCATGAACTTCCTCTAGAGCAGAGGTTCTTAAGCTTTTGCACTGTCATCACCTTGGGGATGTGTTAAAACACAGAATGCCTACAATTTCTGGCTTAATAGGTTGCATGCATGCATGCATGCATTGACTGATTGATTGATTGATTTTAGGTAAACTCTACACCCAGCATGGGGCTTGAACTCATGCCCCTGAAATCAAGAGTCACATGCTCTACTGACAGTCAGCCAAGTGCCCCAATAGGCTGCATCCCAGGTGATGCTGCTACTGTCTAGAGGGCACTTTGAGAATACTGCTCTAGAACTGCACAAAGATGACAGCCACCTCATGGGACATTTTAAGTTTCATTATTAAAATTTTAAAAAAAATCATTCCTCAGTCCCTTTAACCACACTTCAAGAGCTCACTGGCCAAATGTCACTCTTGGTTACTGTTAATGGACAGCACTGCTCCAGAATATAGGCCCTATGAGAGCAGAGATCCTGTTTTTACTGGTTTACCCCCAGCACCTTGGCATATTGGTGCTCAAAAATTATGAACTTATGAATCATTGTATACATATATCTCTACTGGTTTCCTCAAAATAAATTCCTCAAGATAAAGTGGAATTGCTAGGACAAAAGATATATACATTTTGCCAACATTATGCTAGATAATCCTTCAGCAAAGCTAGAAATAACCAAGATTTCCATCATTAGTAACTGAATGTCTTTTTCCACATCTTTATCCATACTGTATACTGTATTTGATACTTTGATAGCACCATACAGCATCTTGTTTTAATTTGCAACTCTGATTATTAGTGAAGTTGAACTCTTTTTCACGTTTTTGACTTTTTTTTTCGTTTTTGACTTTTTATTTCCTTTTTATTTTTACTCTTCTCCTTTAAATAAGGGCTTTTTTAGAGTAGTTACAGGTTCACAGCAAAATTGACCACAAGTACACAGTTCCCATATACCCGCAGCCCCCACACTTGCACAGCCTAGCCAATTATCAACATTTCCCACCAGAGTGCTACATTTGGTATAACTGATGAATGTACACTGAAATATCATCATCAAAGTTTACATTAGGGTTCGTTCTTGGTGGTGCTGGCCCTCTCTAAATGTTCAAATGCATCAATATGTCCTACTATCTCTTAGTCCTAAATTCACCCTTCTATATTCTTGATTTATTTAATGTTTAAGTGTTCCAAGACTACTTAATGCACATTCAAGTTCTAAAAATAGCAATTACCAGACAGAAATGAACAAGACTTAGCAAGAAAAATCGAGTAGAAAATGAAAACTGCTCAGGTTTCTCATTTCCTGTATCAGAAGATACATACTGACCTAAAGCAATTTAGGCCCAGGCTATTTTCTATAACCTAACATTAAAGATTAAAACACAAACACTCATTCCAAAAATATCAGATTTCTAGAATTATTGAAAAGCACTCGCATGTGCCAAAGAGTAGGTCAGTGATTCTTAATAAAATAGTAGAAAGGAATAATGATGAGATTTTCATATTAAGTACAGTGTTGTGCAAAAGGAATTTTGGATATTTTTGTGTTCTTTTTAGGGATATACCATAGGCTCAGATTTGCATAAAGTGCATCAGAACTTGTAAAAGTTTGAATCTAATAAGTGCGTATGCTACCTGCAATTAACACAAAAAGAAAATCCAATTATTGATAAAAGGAGAACAGAATGGAAGCAGAAGTGGCTCTGGAGGTTAATAATGCATGAGTTCACCAAGCTCAGTAATCTGGTGACACAAGACAGAAACTCAGAATGAAAATCCAATGTATTTATATCTTCCTTAGCTCGTCTATTTGGGGAGGATATACTGATGTTGAGAACTGTTTATAGCACAAAGGATTTAAAACCTATATACCAGGGCATGATTAGCATCGAGTAATAAATTCAAGATGAAGATGTGACACATGACTAATGTGGATAACCTGTATAAGATTTAAGGTAATTTTAAGATCCTGAAAGGTGAAAATACAAGGATATTTAGGGTTCATACTCTGAAGTATACATACACACCCACTTGTGAACACAAATGGCTAAAGAAAAACAGAAGAAGGCAGTAACTATCAGGACCTAGACTAATCAAAAGCCACATCAGTTTGACATGTTTAACAAAAGATAAATAAGACACAATCCACAATTTTAAGGAACTTAGAATCTTTTAGTGAGATTTAGATGAAAGAGAATAATCTATCAATAGATAGGCTTTTCTAGGATATTCTTAGCAATATTAATGTAAATTACCAAGACATGTGACCCTCTAGGAACCATGACACTGTGACACAGCATACAGGGCTTTAAAAAAATTACAAAGAAGAGGGCTACATGCAGTAATATACAAAGGGGCTTAATTATGTGATTAGTAGGTAAGATTTCTTTGGGAACACCAATTTTCATTAACTCACGTAAATTCCTACACCTGGGGATCAGAAAAAGCAAGCTAGAGACCAGACATGCAAATACCATTCTGTCACTATACGGTTCTTGAGGACTAACACTCAAGCTGAAATTCAATGTGAGTATATGTATATATGGCAAGATATAGAAAAAAATTGTAATTACATATACTTAAAGCAAATTGCAATCCATACCCTTCCCAGCAGTAGGTGTGGTGAAAACAGGAGTGGTGAAATCTGCCTGTGTGGGTCCAAGCAGCTTCAGAGAGGCAAATTGAGTTTTGTGGGAATCCACCAAATTTGTGCATGTGTGAACTCTTCCATCACTTTGCTCACTCAACTTACCAATTTCTTAGCTTCTGCTCCACTTTTTATTTTGTGTGGGTACTTCGCTATCACAGATGCTGCTTTTCTATAAAGAGAATAAAAAAAGAAATCCAGGGACGTCTTAATTTTTCTTAAACTAGAATACACACGAGCAAATATGCAGCTTCAATTTTTATCACGATCACTAATGTTCCACATTTGTGTCAAACTTAAAAAAACTCGGGACACCTGGGAGGCTCAGTTGGTTGGATGACTGCCTTTGGCTCAGGTCATGATCCTGGAGTCCTGGGATCGAGTCCTGCATCGGGCTCCCAGCTCCACGGGGAGTCTGCTTCTCTCTCTGACTTTCTCCTCGCTCATGCTCTTTCTCACTGTCTCTCTCTCAAATAAATAAATAAAAATCTTAAAAAAAAAAAAACTTAAAAAAACTCAAGAGGAGCTGGCAGACCACTTGCACAACTTTCAGAAGTATTTGAAAATCCTCACATGTGAGGATAACATAACTTTACCTGCATGTTTAAAACCAGGGAGATTCAGCAAACCAGTAGCCTTTCCTTTTTGGGATGAAGCCAGTTTTTAGATTGTTCCTAACTTCATAAAAATGTGCCACCTAGTGATGATATTTGGACTACTAGATACCAAGCTGGCTTAAGGATGGTGTTTTTTAAGATTTAGTTCTTTATTTTAGAGATGGGAGAGAGAGCAAGAGACAGAGAGAGAGCAGCGTGTGGAGAGGGGCAGTGGACAAGAGAGAATCCCAAGAAGACGCCCCTCTAAGCTTGGAGCCCTAAGCAGGGCTTGATCCCATGACCAAGACCAGAACCTGAGCAGAAACCAACTGACTGTGCCACCCAGCTGCCCCTGGATGGCTGTTTTTAAATTTATGGCTTAAAACTGCAACTGCACTCCCCTGCGTCCTTATACTTATATTCTTTTTCTTCATTGCTCTCATTTCCGTGCCACATAAAGCACTGACCTGATTCTTGCCCATCTCCACACACATCCAGTTCAGTAATCTGGTGACACACTAGGCACACCCTGGGAGCTCACTATGGTCTCCTGTCTATAATTCCCACACTAAATGTAGTTTAGCAGTGATGCTGATAAAAGCCAGGGCACATCTAAGTCTCAAGCATAAATACTGGGTAGTCTGTTCTAATATATATAAACCTTTAGATTTGGATTTCAACTTCTCTATTAGCATATTACCATCGATGAGTCTGGAAAAGTAGGTTGAGGGCAGTTTGTTGAGGGAATTGTTTCAGTAAAGACAAGTAGTTCCAGACAAATGGTATCATGAGGCAAAGCCTGAAGGAAAGAATTAAAGCCGGAAGGCTTTCTGGATGTCACAATGCATTTGGGCTTTACCATGGTAAAGAGGAAATATTTAGTTATCTGACATGGAAGAATGACAGGATCAGATAACTATTTTCAAAAGAATACTTTGGCCAAAATTAAGAGAAATGTATAATCAGGGTAAATGTAGGCAACACCTGCTTTTCCAGACTTATTTCCCACTCAGGCAAAGTGAATTACTGATTTCCAGGAAAATGTTATACTCCTTCAGGTCTCAATGCCTTTTGGCACATTTTGTTTCCTTTGTCTAGACTGTTCTTCCTTTCACTTATCCCCTGACAGTTTCCTTCAAACGAAATACCTCCTCTCTCTGAACTTTTTTTTTTATATAGGTTACTTTTTTTTTAAGATTTTATTTATTTATTTGACAGACAGAGATCACAAGTAGGCAGAGAGGCAGGCAGAGAGAGAGGAGGAAGTAGGCTCCCCGCTGAGCAGAGAGCCCGATGCGGGGCTTGATCCCAGGACCCTGGGATCAGGGCCTGAGCCCAAGACAGAGGCTTAACCCACTGAGCCACCCAGGTGCCCCTCCTCTCTGAACTTAAATAGGATACAGAGTTGACTCTCTTATTTCTAAATCAAATGTGTGGATGAACAGTACAATTACTTTAAACAGGCAGTCAAGACAGATAAAGAAAGGAGCATAACCAGTTTTTAATTATGTTGAATGGGAAGGGAAGGGGAGAGTTGAGCTCAATTTTGAAAAGATTAAGATAAAGGTAACATTGGCCTAAAAATCTTTTTTTTTTTTTTTTTTTTTTTTTTTTTTTTTTTTAAAGATTTTATTTATTTATTTGACAGAGAGAAATCACAAGTAAGCAGAGAGGCAGGCAGAGAGAGAGGAGGAAGCAGTCTCCCCGCTGAGCAGAAAGCCTGACGTGGGGCTCGAACCCAGGACCTGGGATCATGACCTGAGCCGAAGGCAGCGGCTTAACCCACTGAGCCACCCAGGCGCCCCTGGCCTAAAAATCTTGAGAAAAGCCCAATGAGATACAGATTTGGAGTCAATGACATAATCAGTATCCAAAGCCAAGAATGGTAAGATTGCCAAGGAAACTATGAAAACGAGGGGGGAAAAAAAGGACTAAGGGCAGACATCCAGGAACTACCAACATTGAAAGGAAGATTTAAGAGGTAAAAAAACAGATATGAGTGCCATCACAGGATTCAAGAGTAAGACTTGAATGGAATGAGCTAATGGTAAATGCCAGTGAGAGTCCAATAAGGTGAAAGCATTTTCAGAAGAATGGCAGGATGGAAATTATACCACAGTGAGATAATGAACGACTAGGGCCGAGGATACCGAAGCAGGAAACAGATAATTCAAGCAGTTTAACTGTAAAGGGAGGAAACAGACAGGAGCTAGCTAGAGGGCAGAGGGAAGTTAAGACTGCTTTGTTTTTGCTTTCAAGAGCTGAGGGACTTAGACATGTCTGTAGGCTAAGGGCACAAGTAACTGCTGTGGGAGTCATGACTACCGTGAGGGCGCTGGCGAGTTGGAAAGGGAGCGGATCCAAGGATCAGCTAAACACCAACCAGATGGAGATATGATTTCTTGAATCACATCTATTTCACAGCACAGACCTCATCCGCTGTCTTTCATTGTGGCTTCAAATCAAACTGTATGATCAGCAATTCATATTTGATCATGGGAAAAATACACCTCAGCTACGCCTATTTTCAGTCAGATCTGGGAACGCATCAGAAATGACCCTACATTGTTCTGCCCAAATTATCCCTGAAATATTGCAGTAAGGTACCACCAGAGAGTCAATACCCTCAGTTCTTGCTTTTTTCTCCTCTTGCATATGGTCCAAATCCCACTAACCCCTCGGCCCCGTTAACTGCCACACGTCCCAGGACTCGGGCTACCCAAGAACGCGGCGCCGTCCCACCTGTAAGCATTGTACTTGTGGATTGCCTGGTTCACGTTCTTCTCGAAGTTTGCGAGTTCTGCAAAGGCAACAAGAGGCTGGGGTGAACAAGAACCGCGAGTAAACCAACGAGGGCTGAGTTTTCCAGAAGGGGATCTAGCACCTTTGTAGGAGACAGTGAACCCCCGCTTGTACACGGGCCAGGCCAAAGACAGCCCAAATGGTGACACAGGAATCCCCCGCCGGACTGACATTCAGCCGCCAGCAATGGGCGCCGAAGTTAGACCTGCACGGAAGACTACCCGCCGCAGCCGGCCGACCCCATCCACAGGGCTGAGGGGACGGGAGAGAAGCAGGGGAAGGGAATGAAGTGGGAAGAAAGGAGAAGAAAGCCAGCGGCGCCCGGCCCGGTGCTAACCTGTGAGCATGTCGGTGATTCCCCCGTTGAGCGTCTCCTGCGGCGCCTTCCGTTTGCTCATGGTGGCTCGCACCCGAGGACCGCAGAGTGCTCAGAGCCGGGGACTGGCCCCCTCTCCCAGCTTTAAGGAGGGGCCGGGACTTGGAGAGGGGGGCAGGACCAGCCCGGCCCCGGCAAAGCCAGCCAGTCCCACTGAACAATGGCCGCCTCTGACAGGAGGCGCGGCGCACGGCGCGCGGGGTGACGTCACGCGCTCGGGGCGTGCCGGGGGGCGCGGCTGGAGCGGGGCTCCCGCGGCGCGTGAAGGAAGGGTTTGCAAAGGTGAAGGAGACCTGGGAGGGGAGGCTGGGCCAGAGCTCGGGTTGGGCAACCGGTTTTTTTGTGGGAAGACCTGGGTTCTTAACCTAAGACATGATGTTTGTTCTCCCAGCACGTTGCTCCGGATTCCTCTTTCCAGGAGGGGAAGAACGAGGAGTCGGACTGGGAAGTCCCCGCTTCAGGTGGCGGGGTGCGAGACAGCGGCGGCGGAGACGGCTTGTGTGCGCGTCTCATCCGTGCGCAGGGATGGTTACTGAGGGCATGACCTCCTGTGTGACGGGAGGCGAATGCCGGCGTCGTACCTACTGACCGAGGTTTCTGTAAGAACATATGCGGGGGCACGGTGCAGTGGCGTTTCCGACCTCGGGTGCAGGCAGGAGGGGGGAAGGAAACGCGCTGGTTATAGGAAAGCCTCCTAGACTAAGTTTTTAGCAGATAGGCCAACCAGCGTCAAAGGTATTTTATTTTTTATTCCCTTGCCTTTTGCGGTAGGAGCTAAAGTAGAAAAACAAAACGACAACAACAACAAAACCAAAGCAAAACAAAAACAGTAGGAAGGGGAGAAGTGCTTAACCCAGATAATGGACCATGAAACTGTCGTTCAAATACGATGGATGCTTCGCTGGCCCCGTCGGCGACTGTGCACATACCGTTCTTGTCCTGGGAGTTGTCCGTTCCGGCCCCTGTTTGGATGTAGGGATTACTTGAAAATAAAACTTAGATGGAAATGTGACATCAGCAATATTTTATTTTACAAGTGTATCTCCTGGGTTCATACTGAACTGCCAGTTCCAAGCAATCTCTTTGTATGTAAATAAGATTAAAAACTTATTACAAAATAATACATGGGTGTTGTAGAAATATTTGAAAAACGTAGAAATGGATAAAAAGTGAACGATTATTTCACTATCCAGCTTAATCACGATTAACTTTTTTGTGACATACACTTCTAGTCTTGTAATCCAGTTCTTTAAAAATTACCATTATTTTTCAATAATGGGATAATGCTTTAGATACAAGTAATTTCTTTGATTAGCAAGGTTGTGTTCGGTTGTTTTTTCATAAAAACAGTGTATAAAAACTTTTTTCATAAAAAACAGTAGTTTTTCATCAGTGTACATCTTAAGTTAGGCTTATTGGATACTTGTATTTCTTCTTTTGTGAATTTCCAATCTGAATATCTTTTGTTCATATTTCTATTAGGAGTAGTTGTCCGTTGTTAGCTCTTTTATTTGTATAAATACTAATCCTTTTTTGCATATTGTATTTGGGTTTTTTTATTGTTGTTTGTTTTGTTTTTTAAAGATTTTATTTATTCATCTGTCAGAGAGAGAGAAAGTGCAAGCAGGGAGAGCAGCAGAGGCAGAGGGAGAAGCAGACTGCCTGCTGAGCAGTGAGCCAGGACTCATCCTAGGACCCTGGCATCATGACCTGAGCGGAATCAGACGCTTAACTGATCGAGCCACCCAGGTGTCCCTGTATATTGTATTTGTATAGTTTTTGTAAATATTTGTGTTTTCCCAACTTGTACCTTGCTGTTTTAAAACAGTGTCTTAACACCTTGCTAACCCCTTTGTTTAGAGATGAGGTGTCTTAGTATTTTTCTCAGTTCAGTTTTTTTCTTACTTAATCCTTATTCCAGGCTCTGTTCATATTATTTTGTTCTGAAGAATGATCACCCCTCATTAAATAAAAAAAGTTTTTAGGGGCACCTGGGCAGCTCAGTGGGTTAAAGCCTCTGCCTTTGGCTCAGGTCATGATCCCAGGGTCCTGGGGTCGAGTCCCACATTAGGCTCTCTGCTCGGCAGGGAACCTGCTTCCCTTCCTCTCTCTCTGCCTGCCTCTCTGCCTACTTGTGATCTCTGTCTGTCAAATAAATAAATAAAATCTTAAAAAAAAAAAGTTTTTATTCAGGGGTGTCTGGGTGGCTCAGTCCTGCCTGGGACACTCTCTCTAAAAAAAAAAAAAAAAAAAAAAGAAGAAGAAGAAGAAGAAAATAAAAAAAGAAAAAGATTTTTTATTTACCTTTGGAAAATGAAACTTACAACTTTAGGGAGTTGTGGGATCATTTTCTATATAAGTATTATGCCATTTTTGTATGAGTATAAAATACTCATTTTTATATGGAAGTGATATGAGGATTATACTGTCTAAAAATCAGTGCCAAAGAATCCAAGGCAGGTGATCAATTCTCTGTCCTCATCTTCTTGGACCAACCAGTAACATTTGATCCATTTTATTTTTTTTTAAAGATTTTATTTATTTATTTGACAGAGAGAGATCACAAGCAGACAGAGAGGCAGGCAGAGAGAGAGAGGGAAGCAGGCTCCCCGCTGAGCAGAGAGCCCGATGTGGGACTCCATCCCAGGACCCCGAGATCATGACCTGAGCTGAAGGCAGCGGCTTAACCCACTGAGCCACCCAGGCGCCCCATTTGATCCATTTTAAACCACTCTCTTCTTGAAATAATTTGTTTTTAATTGGCTCTAAGATAGCACATGCTCTGCGTTTTCCTTCTGCCTTCATACCCACTCCTTAAGTTTTTTTCTGCATGTTTGTGCTGGTTCTTGGCTCCTCCTCCACTCTCCAGGCTTTCTGGGAAAGTGCCTCAGGCTTTGCTCCTCTAACCGGCTTTCCCACTCTGTCCACTTTCACCTTTTAAAATGCCATGCCAGCTTGAAGACTCCCAGATTTGTATTTCTAGCCCTGACTTCTCCCTTGAGTTCTACTCTCGTATATCAAACTGCCTGCTGGCTGTCTGGATTTGTCCATAGTAAGCATCTCACTAATAAATTTCCTGAAGAACTCTTGATTTTTGCCTCACTAACTTCTCCTTAACCTTTTCCCAACTCAGTTAATGACATTTTAATCCACCCTGCCATCAGTTCAAAACCCTAGGAGCCATTCTTTTTTTTTTTTTTTTAAAGATTTTATTTATTTGACAGAGAGAGAGAGAGAGAGAGATCACAAGTAGGTGGAGAGGCAGGCAGAGAGAGAGAGAGAGGAGGAAGCAGGCTCCCCACTGAGCAGAGAGCCCGATACGGGGCTCGATCCCAGGACCCTGGGATCACGACCCGAGCTGAAGGCAGAGGCTTTAACCCACTGAGCCACCCAGGTGCCCCCCTAGGAGCCATTCTTAATGACTCTTTTCACACCCAACATCCAATCTGTCAAGTCTTGTCTGTTCTGTCTCCAGAATCCATTCTCTGAATTGAATTGCTCTCACCCACTCTACTGCCACTACCCTAGTCCAATCTACCGTGATCTCACTCCCCGACTGCTGCCGTAGCCTCCTCAGTGGGCTTCCTGGTTCTGCTCTTGTCCCCTACAGGCCATTCTCCAAATAGGAGAAAAGTCGTCTTTTAAAAACGTCTATCAGGAGTTGGTTAGGCTGCTGCCTTTGGCCCAGGTCATGATCCCCAGGGTCCTGGGATCCAGCCCCACGTCCGGCTCCCTGCTCTGCGGAGATCCTGCTTCTCCCTCTCCCCCTGCCTGCTACTCTGCCTACTTGTGCTCTCTCTCCTCTCTGTCAAATAAATAAATAATATCTTTAAAAATATATATTAAAAAATGTGTATCAACACTCCATTCATTTACTTAAATATACTTTCATTGCACTTAGAATGAATTCCAAATTCCTTTCAATGACCTAATATGATCTATCTCCTTCCAACTCTCCTAATTGAGTTCTCACCACTTTTCCCTTTGTCAGTGCACATGTATGTTATGTAGCACACACATGTACCTGCTTCAGAGCTCTTTTCTCATTGTTCAGGGCTCTGCCTGGCTACCTTCCCATCGTTCAATTCTCAGCCATGTGGTCATATCCTTGTCACATTCCTGAGCAGCCCCCATGCCCTCTCTATTACTGTGGAACTACTCCATTCCATGAAAATGATTTGAAACGTACGCATGTGTTACTTGCCTATTATCTACTCCCTGCTCTGTTTTTCCTCCCCTAATGTGGACTGTAAGCTCCAACAGAGTAGGGACTTAGTTTTTGTTTGCCACAGAATAGGGGCTCAGCAAATCCGTCATGAATGAATATCCTAAATTGCCATTTTGCTGAAGTATCAAATACTTTAAATTACAGAGGATATTGACACATCATGATGTAAGGTGGCTAACTGCCCAGGTTGGCTGGGACTGAGGGGTTCCTGGGATACAGAACTTTTAGGGCTAAAATCAAGCCAAGTTGGTCTACCCTTAGATATGCACCCTTAGATATGTCACTAACAAAACTTAAGTTGGAAAACAACACTGAGTACTGTTTAAGGGCTCCTAACTGGTTAACATTTTTTCTTAGTAAACATTTATTGAGATTGAGCATAGTAGGGGAAAAGGAGAAAGAATGATGAAAGGTACATTAAGCAACACTGGAAAGTTGTGAAAACTGGAAAGATTCCATGTAATACAAGGGAGTAAGCCAAGCTGGTTGGGGGTAAAGCTGGATGGAGTAAATCAAGTGATAACAGACCTCAAATTTCCACGAGAATAATGTTTTGGCTTTGACAAAAAAAAACCTCAAGAAACCAGGGGCGCCTGGGTTTGGCTGCCAAAGCGTCTGCCTTTGGTTTGGGTCATGATCCCAGGGTCCTGGGATTGAGCCCCGCATTGGGCTCCCTGCTCTGCAGGAAGCCTGCTTCTCCCTCTCCCACTCCCCCTGCTTGTGTTCCCTCCCTCTTAAAAAAAAAAAAAAAAAAGAATCCATTCTCTGCTTTAGAACCTACAAGTCTGTGGACTCTGAGGAAAATGAAAAGTAAGAACTGAGTTGGGCGATCAGATTTTTGAAATATAAACTGTCAGTTTCCTCCTTCCTTCTACCCATCCCAAGCAAAAAATTTTACTTGTTTCACTTCGTCAGCATAGACAGAGCTAAACAAAACAAAAAAAAAAATAATAATAAAAGATAAAACACACACACAAAAGAAGAGACAGCTGAAAGCCCCTAGTCTCTCGTTTCAGGATTCCAAAAGCCTAAACCCTTTAAAGAGATAATGTTAGGTACTTCTGACAAAATATGTGTGAGCTAGCGGTGCTCATTCAACCAACAAACATTTATTGAACACCCACCAAGAGCCCTGCCCAGCCTTGGGTGCTGTATATATGGCAATGAATGGACCAAGTCCCATCTCGTGGAGCCATTAAAAGGATGTATAGAGGGACAAATAAATATATCAGGTGGTGACAATGGCATAAAAACAAGTCAAGATAACAGAGTTACAGGGACAGTTCCCCGGGTGGCGGGGTAGGAGATGGGTACCAGTATAGAGGATGTCCTGATAAGGCTGCATATGAGAGATGTAAGCGGAGAGGAAAGAAGCCACGAGGCTCTCCGGGGGAGAGAGTGATCCAGGCAGAGGACGATGTTCAATGTTCGTGTCGACTCCGAGGCTAAAAAGTTCTAGGCAAATGGGTACAAATTATGTGACCATTCCAACAAATGGTGATACCAACAAAACCTCATCTGAAATGAAGTCATTTTTCGTTCAATTAATTCCTTTCGTTAAGCGAGGAAGATAGTGCAGGTAGGCCTGGATGAGCAAGGATGAGAGCGGCCAGTGATGGTACCAAGGAGCACGGAGCACGCCCAGTGGACAGAGAGGGGACCAGACCAGTAGTAGCAAAGTGAGAGCGGAAGGCCATGCTGAAGGAAACAGGAAGCATTCAGGTTCTGGATATATTCTGAAGGTTGAACCAGCAGGACTCATTGGATAAATTGGATGTGGAGTGTGGAAAAAAGAGAGTAGGTGGGGTGAGTCCGTGGTTATTTAACTGAGTAACTGGAAGAACAGAGCTGTCGTTTAAGGCGTTAGGAAGACCGTGAATAACAAGTTTGGGAGGGAAAAATCAGGAGTTGACTTTTGGAATGTGAGATGCATATCTAGTTAACAATTCTGAAGGGACAGTGGGATATATTATCCTGGGGTTCAAGAGAGAGGTCCGAGCTGGAGGTATAGTTTTTGTTTTTTTTTTAAGATTTTATTTATTTCACACACAGAGAGAGAGAGCACGCGAACATAAGCAGGGGGAGCAGAAGGCAGAGGGAGAGGGAGAAGCAGGCTGATGGATGCGGGGACCATCCCAGGACCCTTAACCACGGAGCCACCCAGGCGCCCCTGGCGGTATAATTTTGAAACCATCAGCATCCGTGTGGTATGTAAAACCATGAGGCAGGAATAAATTGCTTTTAAGGAGTAAGGCTAGATTAGAGAACTCCTTGTGTGTGTGTGTGTGTGTGTGTGTGTGTGTGTAGTGGGAAGCGGGGCAGGGGTGCAGCTAGGTCAGAGCTCAGGGAGAGGTCACAGAATCAGCTCAGAAAGAGGAAGAGCCACCCGTGAGGATGAACAGGATGAGCTTAGGTGAGGCATGTAAAAAATTTTTTTCAGAGAAGAGTAGGGTATATATTAGGAAAATCGAGCACCGCATAGAAGTTGGTGGAGTACGAGGTTAGAAATCAAGATGAGTGTCTGCTGGACTGAGGAGACCAGACATCAGTCTTTGGTGCTGGAGAGTCCCAGAGGGTTTCAAGTAGCCAAGTGACATTTTCCAATTTTCACTCTAACAGGGCTGTAGAGGATGAATTCTTGTTAAGTGGGAGATGTTAGAATCAGGGAGATTGTTTAAGAACCTAAGGCAGGAGAGTGTGAGAGGAAAATTTTTTTTTTTTAATTAAGAGGTGAAGAATAGGCAGGTCTTGGAGGAGAGGAGTGAGGACAAGTCTAGCATGGTCACTCATCTCTGCCTGTAGCACTTGGTGGATGGCAGTGTCGTCACCTGAGCTCATAGTGATACAAATGACAGGTTTGGGGGGTGGGGAGAGAATCAATTCCGTATTTTTGAGGTATTTAGGTATGTTTACCACAGAGGTAAAGCTACATATTTGAAGGTTAGGGATATAGATACAGCCATCAACATAAACATGATAGGTAACGCCATGAGCATCAGCCATGGAAAAAGTCAACACTTCCATTCAGTTTCATAGAAGACATATTCTCTTTCGAATGCCCTTGAGGAAAGCATAGGGTCATTTCAGATATAAAAATAAATGTAAACATCTCAAATAAAATATTAAGTAATTGAATTTTTAAATGTTTTTTAGTTTAATATAATTTAATTTTAGAGCAAGAGAGAATATAGTGGGGGGAGGGGCCGAGGAAAAGGGAGAGAGAGGATCTTAAGCAGGCTCCACGCCCAGCTCTATCTCACAGATATCAAGAGTTGGACGTTTAACAGACTGAACCACCCAGGCGCCCCTAGGTGACTGAATTTAAAAACAAACAATTACAGAGCAATGAAACTATTTTGTATGATACTATCTATAATGATGGGTACGTGTCATTATAAATTTGTCCAAATCCGGGGCGCCTGGGTGGCTCAGTGGGTTGGGCCTCTGCCTTGGGCTCGGGTCATGATCCCAGGGTCCTGGGATCGAGCCCCACATAGACCCTCTGCTCGGCAGGGAGCCTGCTTCTCCGTATCTCTCTGCCTGCCTCTCTGCCTACTTGTGATCTCTGTCAAATAAATAAATAAAATCTTAAAAAAAAATTTGTCCAAATCCATAGAATGTACCACACAAAGCTGAACTCTAATGTGAACTATGGACTCTGGATGATAATGATGTGTCAATGTAGGTTCATCAGGTGTAAATAATGTATCATTCTGCTGGGGGCTATGGGTAGTGGGGGAGGCTATGAACTTGTGAGTGCATGGGGTGTATGGGAAATCTCTGTACCTTCTACTCAATTTTACTGTGATCCTAAAACTGCTTTGTTTGTTTTTTAAAGATTTTATTTATTTATTTGACAGAGAGAGAGGGAACACAAGGAGAATGAGTGGGAGAGGAAGAAACAGGCTTTCCTCAGAGTTGGGATCCCCATGTGGGGCTTGATCCCAGGACTCTGGGATCATGACCTGAGCCAAAGGCAGAGGCTTAACGACTGAGCCACCCAGGTGCCCCCTAAAGCCGCTTAAAAAAATAAAGTCTATTGGGGCATCTGGGTGGCTCAGTTGGTTAAGCGTCTGCCTTTGGCTCAGGTCATGATCCCAGGGTCCTAGGATCAAACCCCTGGGATCAAGTCCTCTGTTGGGCTCCTCGAGTCAGCGGGGCGGACTGTGCTGATTGCCGATCTATTGCTTCTTAATTCCAAATCCATCCTTCGTTGTCTTGTTTTTGCTACTGAACCTCTCTCTCTTGCCAACTGGCACAATTTCAAACTCCATCCTAAGGGACATTAGAGGAACACTGGAAGAGGAAGGGGCTCTTCTTCCTGGTTCTGGGGGGCTTCTACCAGCAGCTCCCAGCGTGTGTGGCAATCAGCAGGAAGATTCCCCTTGCACCTCAAAGGTGCCATACCACCCCTGTTGGCAGTTTCTCGGTGAGTTGCGCGGTGCAGCTCCTCCCAATGGACAGCTTTCTATAGCGCCTGGACAGCAGCTTCCCAGTGAGTTTGGCCAACTCAGCACCAAACTCCCTCATCACCCAGTGGCAAGCCACAGCCATAACCCCTCGATGCAGTCTGGATCTCAGCGGGCTGAGGGGGGGCGGGGGGGCGTGGAGCAGTGGGGTTGGGGGTTGTGGAGTGGAGCTTTTTCAGCTATTGGGGTTATGGCTACTCTCTTTTTCTGCTATTCCTGCATTCTTAGTTTTCTTTACCCTTTAGAAACCAATTTTATAATTGGCTTCAATAAAATCTTTAAGTAAAAAGATTATTTATTTGACAGAAAGAGAGAAACAGAGCAGGAACACAAGCAGGGGGAGTGGGAGAGGGAGAAGCAGGCTTCCCAGAGCAGGGAGCCCAATGCAGGGCTTGAGCCCAGGACCCTGGGATCATGACCTGAGCTGAAGGCAGACACTTGACGACTGAGCCACCCAGGAGCCTCAAGATTCCATAAAATCTTTTTAAAAAAAATTAAAAATTTAAAAAAAAGGGAGGGTGGTGCCTGGATGGCTCAGTTGGTTAAGAAGCCAATTCCCTGTTATATTAAATTTTCCTTGTTAAATCTGCTGTGTAGCTTCATTCCCTTGCCTGGACCCTGAATGAAAGAATTATGATAATAGATAGTATTGTAGTTATGATGAAAACAAACCAAAAAAAGGGGCTACACTTTTAGAGATACATGCTGAAAAGCATATGGGTGAAATATTTTAATGTCTGAAATTTTCTTCACTAATAGAGCAGCTGGTGAAGAGATAATATGATTGTCCAGTATTGATAAATTTAAATCTGGGTGACTAGAACACAGAAGTTTATTACACTACTCTGTATATCTGTATATTTGCCAAATCTTCACAGAACAAGTTTTTTAAAAACTCTGAACATCCTGATGTTAGGGCACAGTAACTAAACAACATTCCAACCAACCGGGAGGCAGTTTGTGTTGAGAAAAATTGGACTTCTGCCCATTCCTCAACACCTCCAAGAAAGAGTCACTGTTGAGACACCTCTTAGCCCTCTCAAGATGGTCAGATTTAATTTAACCTTAGTAAAACTCTCCATGCCTCAGTTTCCTCCTGGATGAAATGAAGATAATGAAAGGACTTACCTCATTAGAATTGTGAGGACTGCAGGCGACTACATTTTTAACAGTCATAAATCTACTGAATTGTAAGAAACACCCTCATTTTATGTACCACTAAGGGAAAAAATGCTATCAATTAAACTGTGGCACAATGTCTTCACTGTAATCCTGGATGACAAATGGATTAGTCACACCAGCCTCTTGTTGTTTTGAAATTTTCTAGCTCTTCTGAGGGATTTGGCAATTTCTCTTGCCTTCTGCGGCATTGCTTGACACGTGATAAATAGTCCTTTTGCTTATAGTTTGGTGACAAATGGACAGCCTCTCCTACTTCGAGGTATATTCCTTTCTTAGGACCCATAAAAATTTGACTGTTAACTTTGAAAGAAAATATGGAATTATAGTCATATAGCCTCAAGAAGTATTTATTTGTCCAATATCAGATTTATGTTCACTGCTTTGTTTTTATGCCTTTCTGGGTACAGTCAATTTCTGTCTCAAATCAAACCAAAAGGGTAATATTTCTGAAGAGATTTTAAAAGGCAGTTAAACTCAACATGGGTGGTACCAAACGGATACAGCTCCACTGAGTGATGGCCACGGCCGAGTTCACATGTGTAATTCACAACCGACACCGATCCCTAGAACTGTGACCTGCCATTGATTAAAGATATAGCCCACTGAGGAAAAAAATGTGTGGTAGAGTTGATGAAACACGCATTTCAAGCAAAGTTAGTTCACTGTCTGGCATATAATAACCAATTCATACATGCTGGTCCTATTCCAAACACATCTTGTAAAGACAGTGTTTTTCCTCTCAAATTGCCCTGTCCTATATAGTAGCTACTTGTCACATGTGACTATAAATATTTAAAAGGAGGGGTGCCTGGGTGGCTCAGATGGTTGCATGTCTATCTTTGGCTCAGGTTGTGATCTCCAGATCATTGGATGGAGCCCCACGTCGGGGTCCCAGCTCAGTGGGGAGTCTGCTTCTCTCTCTCCCTCTGCCTCTCCCCCTGCTTGTGCTCTGTCTCTCTCTCTCTAATAAATAAATAAAATCTTTAAAAAAAACATTTAAAATGAAATTAAATAAAAGTTCAGTTCATTAGCTGCCCTAGCCACATTTTAAATGCTCAACAGTCATATGTAATTAGTAGCTACCTATGGGCCAGAACAGATTAGAACATTCTCATCATCACACAAAGTTCTATTGAACAACGGTTTTCTAGGAAATTCTATCAATTATAACATCAAATTATATGCCATAATATCTTTATTTAAAGTTTTGAATCTTGCTTAAATTGGGGTCAAGATGACATAGAGGGAAAAGGAAATGCTATTTCATTTATTCATCAGGATGGGTCTAGAATAAAGGATAAAGATAAAATTAGCCTTGCTGACTAGCAAATAGATTACTGTCAATTTGCAAAATTTCCTCTAACAGGTGAGTGGTTAAACAAGCGTGATAGATCCATAGCCAGGAGTACCACTTGGCGTAAAAAGGACACAACAACTCAGATGGAAACAAGAGTGTTACACTGAGTGAAAGCTAATTTCAAATGTCATACACAATCTGGTTCCATTTGTATGACATTCCCCAAAGATTACTATAGAGATGGAGAATAAAGAAAAATTAGTAATTTCCAGGGATTAGGAATCTTGGAGGGGAGGACGGTGGGTGTTTAAAGGGAAAACCTGAGGGAGACCTGTGTGGTGATAGGTCAGTTCTGTATCTTAATTCTAGTGGAGTTACACAAATCACACGTGAAAAAATGGTGTAGAACTAGAGGCACTCAGTGAACCAGCATCACTCACCTGCTTTTAATATTGTAGTGTTGTTACATAAGATGTAACCACTAAGAAAAACCAGGTGAAGGAGAACATTTGCAACTTCCTGTACATCTGTAATTATTTGTAACTTCCTGTTAATCTATAATTATATTAAAAGAAATTTAAAAGAACTTAAATTGTTTTGAAAGAAAAAGCTAAAAACAAAAACAAAAACAAACCAAGACTAAAGAAATCCCTGGAGGTAGAAGCCCAGTTTTGTGCATGGGTGCCAGGTTGGGGGGGTGGGCACCAGGTTATGCTAGATTATCCAGATCAGCCCCAAATTGAGTCACAAGGATTCTAATATTAGGCACACGGGGTGGATTTGACAGGAGAAGACAGAAGGGCAACAGGACCCTGGAGGCAGAGATGCAGCCACAAGGGAAGGATCACCTGGACTCCCCAGAAGCTAAAGCAATCAAGGAAAAGACTCTCCTGCAGCCTTCAGAGGAAGCGCTGTCCGGTCAGCACCTCAGCCCGGACTTCTGGCCTCCAGAACAGAGAAAGAACAGGTCGCGGCTGTGGTAAGCCACGCAGGGGGTGGGAATTTGCTCCAGCGGCCCTGGGAGTCTAACACCACTAGAGGGAGCAGGCTCTGCAGTTGGGCCTGTGGGTTGGCCTCTCCCCACCCAGCTCGGGGCAGATGAGGCAAAAGGAAAACCCAAGGAACTCACCACCCGTCACTGCTCGGGTCCAAGTTCTCCAGCCGGTCTTTGGCCTTCTACCTTTCAGCGACTACTTGTACTTGTGTAGATAACGCGGAAGGATTTTAGTTATACTCAAAGGGAGGACTGGGGAAAGTACATCTACTTCATGTTTTTGGGAGTCCTACCTCGAGTTTTCACCCAATTAGCATATTCCGTTTACACTGGTCTTTTTAAACCATTCTGTTGGCGACGTCATTTTCTTGTTCAGAATTCTTCAGTGACTCCTGAGTGCCCATAAAATAAGCCCATAAACTCTTAGCCCAACATTCATTCCCTCCCCAGTCTGGCCCCATCCCAGCCTGTCTTTGTGGTCTGACTTCCTACTATGCTTCTCACCGTTGTTTCCAAAATCATGCTGTCTCCAATTCCAGCTCTTTGGGATGTTAAGAAATGTGACACTCACATGGGGCGGGGAGGAGAAAGGCTCTATTGTCCGATGTGTTCCGTGAACAGATCGACACGGTTAAGGCGGTTTATAATCACAGGACTCTCAAGAACTTTAATATGCCAGTGTACAGTGTGACTCTCCAAGAGACAATTAAAGCCTGAAGTGTTTCCCAAACTTCCTTGACCATGAAACCCTTGGTACTGCTTCCATGGAAGCCAGTTTATGAAACTCCTCTATTCCAACTTCCTTCTCCGACCAAACTCGCCTATTTGTGATCATCCGGACTCGTTTTGCTTTCCTGCTCTGATGCACAGAAGTCTGGTGAAATGTCGAAGAAGCTGTGCTAAGTGCAGCCCCGCACCACGTGACCCACGTGCTACTCGGTTTATGACATTTTGCGTTAAGTTGGTTTTTGAGTTCCCAAGTCCTAACCATAAATATTGTAAAAATAGATTGTGGAGCCCGGTGCAAATGTTTGAGTTCTGTTACAAAATATAGAAACTATTTTTTAAATAAGTCAATTTAATAATACTGCTAGATGACAGAAGCAGGAGCTCCCCTGGCCCAATGCCGCCCCACACAGCTGCGTCTGAGCAAGGGCAGGAGTGGGCACAGTGTCGGCAGATGTGGGGTTGACAGGTCCCCTCTTCTTCTTTCCTTCTTCCCCACGATGACTCACCCCCAGATGGTCTCGGGGACCTGAGGGAAGGAAGCTGCTCGTCTGTGCTGGCTCTCGCGAGCCACCCTGTGGTGGAAAGGATGGTGGCCGGGGAGAGCTACCGTGTACCCAGGAGGGAGCACGACCACTAAAGTCGTTGGGGAAAGGGACGTTTTAGCAGCAGTGAAATGAAAAGAGGAAGAGAAAGAATGGGACCAGGCAAGTCTACCGTTTAAGTCTGTCTGGTTCCAAATCCAGATGAAACACTAGCTGTGAGGACAGGTGGATCAGGGCCTCTGGAGATCAGGAGGGGTCAGGAGAGGACAGGCTGACAAGTGTCATTCATACTTTGTCCTGAAAGAGTCCCATTGGACATTTGTCCAGCGGTCTGTGGGGCAAGTACCTCGCGCACATTTCCAAAGCAGGGAAAGCAGCTCATGCCTGGCCTCAGTGTTTGCTGAGCCTCTGTGAGGGAGGACTTTCCAGTGTGCAGACAATGTTGCTGGTAGTGCCCACGGAGGGCCACACCCCTGGCCCGTGGTGAATGTCATAATTCCCAGGGAAAGTGAGAGGCTCCTTTGTCTGGGTGCCGACGACTTCTGGGACGTTGTTAGAGCAGGGGGCCAGCATGGGAGGACCTCAGGCCAGGCAGCCCCATCAGGTGGTCAAGGCCACCCACACAGTCAAGAGGCCTGTTCCAAGCTGTTCTGTTCTTCTTCCTCTGTCTGTAGCCAGCTCCAGTCTAGAGACTGAAAGTCAACAGGCATGTTAAAAATACAGGGGCCACCACTATACCCCGGGTTGTTTGTCCTCCTCGGGACAGCACAATTTAAACCAGCACAATTTACAGGGAAATTTCAATCCTCTCATTAATAGTAATTTTCTTATTAACGGCTACTCTTGAGCTAAACCTATGTTTTCAAAACCATACAGGAACTTTCCCTTGGCCTAGTGAGAAGTCCTTCAGATGCTGTGACCACGGAAACTAGGCGGGGAGTTTCAGTATTACCGGAGGCTCACAGCACTTACTTATGCTCGCTGTGGGTAGGTGGTTCCGAGAGCTACCTCAGCCACCCATTTCCAACCCTACCAGATGAAACAGGCGGATGAGACTTCCTTTTCCTCTGGCAGAAGTGCCCTTTGGCCGTGAAATGCTCAAAATACGCCCTGTCAGGAGGAGGACACACAGCGATGCAGAACAGAGAAAGCCCCTCACCGGAGATAGACACCCGAATAAGTAAGAAGTGATTACAATCACCAGTGGCATCCCGTCTGATTCCTCTGACAACTGAGAAGTCAGGGGGAAGCTAGCAGGTCACGGTCTTGGCAGGAAAGGGCCTTTCAAAAGCTGAGGAATGACTTCGGGTTCTGTCAGCAACGTAAGCTTTGCCTTAAAATGTACCTGTGTCTTGACTCACTTTTTGTCCAGTTGGCTTCCCTGTAACTAGTACTACCTACCGCTAAGCCCCCTGAGAGGGGGTGCGGTGACAGGGTCTGGCCCTGTCCCCTGAGTTTTGCACAGTACTCCCCACACACGGACGCTCAGCAGGGAGAGAAAGACCTTCTCAGAATGACGTCCCCTCCCTTATAAAAATGGTGTGTTGCAAGGGTTAAATGAAATACTGCACACCAAGTGCCTGTCCCCCTTCAGTAATTGTTGGCATCGCTGTGAGTAATAACATGTACTAGGAAATCGTTAAGCATAGACTGAGACGGAGGACATGCTGGATTGCCTTTCCGTTTTCTTTTTCTGGTTTACCGGGGAAAAGACGGACACGGAATAGCGAGGATTTACGTAGCCCGTTACCCTCAAACTCTGGTCCTGTTCTTTGATGGTGTCTTGCATTGCATGTTCTAGCTGCGAACACAGGGTGTGCGCTTCAGTCACCAGCTCTCCACTGGAGAAAAGGATCACAGTATTAGAAAATGCTCGACGTGGTTTTTCAGAGATAACACTATTGTTTAGAAAACAGGCTACAGAGCTTTGGACAAGATTTTAAAAATTGAATTCCAATTATTTTGACACCGAGGGTCTTCAAGTGCCAGGTCCTGACAAGTAATCTCACTGACCTTGCTAAGCACTTTTCAGAAGCCCACACCCAGCCATAAGTCAGCATTACCGTTCACAGTGGGAAAAAGAAAATATCTTTTTAATTTAGAAGTTAGAAGTCAGTGAGCGCGCTCTGACTTAACTAGATAGTTGAATTTAATTCTCTCCAAACTGCCAAAATCTGAAGATATCCCACAAATCACCTGTTTTCCAATTTTTGAAATAGAAAAAAAATGTATGTAGACCAAGTAATTTCAAAATTTCCACAGTTTCTAGAGATCTATGAAAAAGCAAGTCCTGGGAACTGATTGAATTTGATCCATTCTCTCTTTTCTAGGATTAGAAATGCACCCGTCAGTTCAAGAACCTCGGTGGGGAGAGAGGGGAGAGTACAATAAGCCACTGTCCTGTTCCAACCTCAGCTCCATAACACAATACAGACAACCTGTGCTCCTGGAATGACTTCTCCAGAGCCTCCAGGATATCACGGCGGGACTACGCCCAGTGCAGGGAGACAGTGCCCTGGAACTGCTCACCTTGCAAAGCATGATGCTCTGCTACAAGGAACACAGGCCATGTTTTTGCTCAGCCCCTTCCGCGTGGCTACTAACTAGGTTGAAGGCTCAGTGCCAGCTCCAGAGGGCAATGGAAGGGACACATGACCTGGTTACCATCCTTAAGCTCACCGCAGGGTGGGGAGAGTTAAGAATCTAAGGCCACATGTGATTTAATACCACAACACACAGGCTAGGAACTCCCCAAGCACAGGAATAGGACTTTTAAAACAGCTTTATTGAAATGTAATTTACATGCCATAAAGTTCACCCATTTAAGCTGCATTAATTCGATGGTTTTAGTATATTTACAGAATGACACAATCTTTACAATCTAGTTTTAAAACATTTTTATCATCTAGAAGGAAGCCTTGTACCCATTATCAGCCCTTTCCCATCGCCCCTCCTCCACCTGCCCTAGGCAATCATTAATCTATTTTCCAGGTCTGAAGACTGGGTCCCGGGAATGATTTTAACCATTGCCAGTGCCTAAGGCCCGACACGTAGTAGAAGGCGTCGAGGAAACTGCAGGGGCTGAACTAGACACAAAAACCCGCACAGGCAGTCCAAGAAGAGAGAGCTCTCTGTGTGTGAATGGTCAGGGCACTGGAGGAGGGGGAACCAGATATGGACAGCAGATATGTCCTACAGATGGGAGGACCACCCAGGGCAGGAAGTTGGCCAGAGGTTCTGGAACCTCAGCAAGCATCAGCAACCAGCTCAGGCTTCTGAAAAGCTGCCTGGTGGCGGCCCACCTCTGAGCCGCTGACTCAGCATCTGCATCTAACAAGTGTCCAGATGTGGCTGCTGCTGCTGGTCTGGATCAGACTTCCAGAACCATCGGACTAGGCCAAGAGTTTGTACGGGAACAGCAGATTAGCCTGGAGAGTGGCTCCAAGGTGGCTGTTTAAGTCTGAAAAAGCTCAGCTTGGATCCTCTAGGGGAGTGGGAAGCTGCTAATAGTTACCGGCCAAAAAAACAACTTGATCGAATGGCATTCTGTGAAGATTCACTCCAACAGAAAGGGCTTGGAGGTGGTACTCAACGGGAAGCAGGGAGGGGAAACATTCTGTTCACCACCTCGTGGCTATGGCCCAGGAGACTGGAGAGGAAAGCAAGGGAGGGGTGGGGGTCGAGGACAGGCAGGAGGAGGCAAACCGTAGCTTGGTAACTCAGAGTGGTGGGGGTTGAAGGAGGAGGCAAGATGACAGTGGCATGGCCACCAGAGCATGCCCTGTGGGGAATACGGTTTTGAACAACAGATGATGGCTGACATGACTAGCACTTTCCATATCCTCATTAAGCAATTCGAAATCCAGTCCTCAGACAAGAAAAGTACTTAGCTAGCAAATTACATGGGACAAGGAGAGTAAAATACATCTGCCTGGCATATGAACCAACACAAAGAAAAACATGCACGAAATCATTAGACAGATGAAATGATCTCTCAATGATAAACAAGCATTTCCATGCCCTCCCGATGCACCCGTGGCTATCACGCCTGGCATGGAAGAGTGACCCACCTTTTCTTGATGGCCTCGGGTATGCTGTTGGGGGCAGCAGAAGGCTGAGACAGCAGCTGACCCGAGTGACTGAGGCGAGAAGCATTCATGCTGTCTGGGCTTCCACTGACAGGACCACGGACTTTGCTCTGAAGGACAAAACCAAAAGAAAATCAACAGAATTTTGGAGCAAATGATCACAACTTTGCATTCCCACCATGGTATTTTCTCATGAAACAACTGGTCACAAGACACTAGCTAGTCCTATAAATTATGACTCAACATCCCTTCTCATGACCACAGTTTGCATTTCGGCTTAGAAAATCCTTGTCTATAGGTGTACTTTTTAAAATGATTTTATTTATTTATTTGACAGAGAGAGAGAGAGTGCACACATGTGCAGAAGCAGAGGGAGAAGCAGACTCCCTGCTGAGCAGAGAGCCAGAATCCTGAGATTATGACCTGAGCCAAAGGCAGACACTATAGGTGTACTTTTTAAAAAATTTTTTAATTTAATTTAATTTTATTTATTTATTTGACAGAGAGAGATCACAAGTAGACAGAGAGGCAAGCAGAGAGAGAGAGGGAAGCAGGCTTCCTGCTGAGCAGAGAGCCCGATGCGGGACTCGATCCCAGGACCCTGAGATCATGACCCGAGCCGAAGGCAGCGGCCCAACCCACTGAGCCACCCAGGCGCCCCTATAGGTGTACTTTTTGATAAAAGATTCTAAATACAGGGAAATTTGAGTACCTGTATTCACAGGTTTAATTCATTAGTTTGACTGCTTAACGAACTCTAACAAAGAAATTAAGACAGGGTTTTGTTTTTCCAAGTAGAAGACTGAGACACACGAGAAGCTTTTAAGTGGCTTTCTGTGAGTCACATCGCCTGTGGGACAGCCGAGAAGAAAAGCACAACGTTCTGACCCCCTCTACCCCCGGGCACAATGGCTGCTGCAGCCACTCCCCTCAGTCAAGGTGAAACCAGCGGCTGGGGCTCTAGTTGCTTGCAGCCCGCAGACGTGACCTACTGTCAACCTTCCCAGCACCTCATGTCAAGCCTCCAGCCAAACACCCGGTCGGGTGGCCTCGCCATCTTCTCGTGGACCTGGCTCCTGCCCTTGCTGCAGCCCATGTGACTTCAATCCCACTCAGCCCTGCGAGCTGGAGGACCAGCCCTGGTTCCACATCCTTCCTTCCAGCTGAATGTCAAGGTCCAGCTTTCACCTGTCAGTCAAGCACCCAGTTTCACCCTGCGGCTTGTCACCCATTGAGAGAACCAGCCATCTGCCTCCTCTGCTCTGCCTGGGCCTGCGGGTATGGTGGGAGGGCAGCCCTTCCACTGCCCTGTCCCTCGCAGCACAGGGGCTCCATGACTCCAGCCCCCACCCCCAGAGCGGCCCCTCCCTCTCGGGGGCTGAGGTCTGTCCTAGCCTCAAATCCGTTCTCCAGCTGCCACGAGGGATTTCTCTAGAGCCCAAATGTGATCATACCATTCCCATACTTAACTTCCTGCAGCACGAAAGATGAAGACAAATTCTGGGGTGTTTTCTATGCCTCCAGAACAAAGTGTGGCCTGCATATGCGCGGCCCTTGCCTGCCTCCCCATTTCGTTCCACACGACACCCTGCCCCCCACACCTGAACACTCTGCGTGTAGCACCCAGAACACAGCCACTCTTTCAGGCCAACGTCCTGGGCCTCAGAGAGAGCCACGTCTTCGCTTGGAAGGTCCTCACCACCTACCCACCTAACTCCTACTCATTCTTCAGCGGAAGCAACACCTCCTTGTGGATGTTCCCTGTGCCTCCCTCCCTTTCAAGAGGCTCTTTTCGTTCATGCTACAGCCCAGCTTATAGCACTCAAGCTGCTGAACAATACTTCCTGCCCCCAAATTCAAATTCACTTCCCTGTGCATGTCCCTCACCAAATTATGAGCTGCTGGGTCAGGTCCCATGCTTCTTTCCTCCTTTACCTATCTTCATCACATTCCTAGGCTCCTGGGCACATGGTCAGGGCTCAGTAAACGTCACATGAATGCAGATGGCAGATCAGGCCATCCCCGGGAGTACCTCAACTTCCCTCTCCTTCCTCAATCTTCTCTCCTTGTCATCTTTCCTTTTTTCTTTTCTTCCTTTCTTACAGGAGGAAACGTCACCCACACTTTCTCAAGGCTGAGGAGTCCATGCACACTCATCTCGCTGATACCCCGTTGTTCTCATGACTTGCAGACTCCAGTCTCCTGCCCCTTTGACACTGTGACTGTCCCGGTGCACTGTCCCCTTCTGCTTGGCCTACAGATCCAGTCCATGATCTTAGAAACACCACCCTTGCAATCCTGCTTCCACCTTAAGCAACTATCGTCCCATTCTCCCCTTTGCTCTGTCAGTGTCAGTGACTAAACTGGTCTTTGTCCCAGGCAACCTCTCTGCAGCCTGCACGGCGCAGGTCTCTCTCCCATCAGCTCTGGTTTCCGTGGCCTTTACCTGGCTCTTCTCCTTCTCTGTCTTAGGCTCTTTTTTGTGTCCCGTTTTCTCTCTGAGCAACACGCAGCGGAATCTCAGCTACAGCGACAGTGGCAGTGGGGGGAGGGTGCCTGGGTGGCTCAGATGGTTAAGTGTCCACCTTCGGCTCAGGTCATGATCCAGGTACTGGGATCGAGCCCCATATCGGGCTCCCAGCCAGCGGGGCATCTGCTTATCCCTCTGCCTGCTTCTCCCCCTGCTTGTGCTCGCTGTCTCCCTCCCTCTCAAATGAATAAATAAAATGGACAGTAAGACAGCGGGCACAGGAAGTACGAGGGACAGTACTGAGCAGCACAGACTTGGGTGAGGGTGAACTAGTCCTGCAGACATGCCCTGTAGTGAGCTGCATGGAGGTCCCCCAAAGATCTGTCCACGTCCTAACTCCAGGAAGCTGGGAATATGACCTTAGTGGAAAAGGGGGTCTGCGCAGATGCAGTCAAGGATCCTGAGAGGAGATCATCCCGGACTACTGAGAGAGGACCCAGATCCAATGGCATGGGTACTTGTACATGACACCCAGGAGACAGACACAGAGAAGAAGGCCTTGTGCAGACACAGGCAGATACTGGAATGATGCGGCTGCGAGCCAAGGAATGCCTGGGGCCCCCAGAAGCTGGGAGAAGCAAGGAAGGATTCTCCCCTAGAGCTTGCAGAGGGAGCTCAGCCCCACCAACACCTTGGTTCCAGAACCGCAAGGGAGTGACTCTGGCGGCACCTGACTATAGTGGCCTCAGGAAACACATGCAGGCAGAAGTTAGAACACCTGGCCTGGCCCGACCCCACCCCTCCCTGACCTCTCCCAGCCAGAGGAGGGTGGTGAGAGAGGAGCGGCGGCAGCAGAGGGCTTGGCTGTTGGCTCTGTGGTCCCCCCTGGAGGGTGGTGACAGCAGCAGAGGTGGAAAGGCCCCAAGAGGCAGGGGGTACTGAGGGCTAAGGGCTGGGCCGTGGGGCTCACGCACACAAGCGATCTTCAGAAGATTCCAGAGCTCCTTCTGCCGCTTCTCCTGAAGCCGGACAACAGTCTTCTCATCTTCATTCATTAAACTCACCACCTCTTCCACCTTGGGCAACAATTCCAGAGCCTTCTGCTTACATACCACAGTTTTACTGTAAAGAACAAATGTGACAAGCTCCAGTGGCATTGGGGCTGGAGAAAGCAGGAGAACATAATCCTTAGGAATTACGAATCCAACAGCAGCTGTGGGTAAATTTTCTGCAGGTTAAGTGAGTCAGAGGGGAGTGAGAAGATGACCCCACGGGCAGCCTCACTGCTCTTCCAAATTCCACCCTTGGGAAGGGAAGTTGGGGCGAATACCTGAGCTGCGTATAAATCACTCTCACTTTCTTCTCAAAGCCTTGGATGGCCTGGAGGAGCAGCCGGACCATCTCCTGACTGTCGCCATCCGTTCGCTGGTCTGGAAAGAGGGAAGGAGCCCACAGTTCCTCAAGGGGGCCAGCAGAGAGCACCTACATCGTGCGCTGACAAAACAAGGCCCCACATACCTCTGGGTTTCTCCCGAAGCCTCCTGTAAAGCTCCCTTGCCTGCTCTTCTCTGAAACATATAAAGGAGAAGCTCTGTCAAGATGCAAGGTCAGGGGCGCCTGGGTGGCTCAGTGGGTTAAAGCCTCTGCCTTTGGATCAGGTCATGATCTCAGGGTCCTGGGATCGAGCCCTGCATCGGGCTCTCTGCTTGGCGGGGAGCCTGCTTCTTCCCTCTCTCTCTGCCTGCCTCTCTGCCTACTTGTGATCTATCAAATAAATAAATAAAATATTTTTTAAAAAAGATGCAAGGTCAAATAAGCACATTTGAAACACTGCTTAGGGGGGGTTCCTGGGTGGCTCAGTCGTTAAGCATCTGGCTTCAGCTCAAGTCATGATCCTGGGGTCCTGGGATCAAGCCCCGCATTGGGCTCCCTGCTCAGTGGGATGCCTGCTTCTCCCCCTCCCGCTTCCCCTGCTTGTGTTCTCTCCTTCACTGTTGTCTCTCTGTGTCAAATAAATAAATAAAATCTAAAAAAAAAAACCAAAAAAACCCCAAACCATTGGTTAGCTAATTTCTGCCAGAACAGTTACTGACTTTTAGAAGCAAGACTGGCATTGTCTTGACTGGAGAAAATTATCACCCCTGGAGATGGCACAGGGTTCCTCCAACAAGGAAATAACGGCCCCTGTCACCAAACCCGAACCATCGCTAAGGTTTAATGAGAGAGAGTCTCAAGGAAGCGAGTTTCTATTCTGTCCCTTGGAATTTCCTGTCCATATGGCTTCTGCAATAATGACCCCAGTACCATCACTGGGTCTAAGCCCAGAGAATATGGGCCGGGTGTAAGCCCAGAGAATATGAGCCCGAGAGAATATGGGCCGGGTCTAAGCCCAGAGAATATGAGCCCCACCTTGAAAACTCAAGCCCAAAGGCAACACAAACTTCTATCCCTTTCCAGCCTCAACACTGAAACTGGCTGATATTTTCAGCAGTGACTTTCATTTGAAAACTAAAGGAGAATAAAGGGTTAAATGATTGGAGAAAAGACAGACTCCGAATCACCAGATTTCTGATATTTGAGCTTCTGAGCCTGAGAACCCTAGTAAAGGCATTGGAGGGACCCGGCTGAGCCCAAGCCAGAGCTCCTGTGAGTCTGAGGCCGTTTGCCTGTTTCCCTCCCCACCTGCAGCCTGGGAGCTCCCCGTGATTCCCTTTGGAGTCAAGGCCAAATTCCTGATAAAGATACAAATGAACAGTTTCTGGGTTCAAACTCTTAAGACTGGCCAGGCTCCTTCTCTGTTCTACTTTCTGGTCTCTGAACCATGCCTGATCAGTGGGGGCCGCACAGACAATGACGTCAGTTAGGGTGGTGAACGCAGCCTCTGTCACAGCCTTTACAGTTTCTGAACACCTGCTCTATCAGAGTTGTGTGATGTGACCTTCACAGCTCTGTGAGGTCAGACAGTTCTGCTCGCCACTCGAGAGATGCGGAAATGAAGGCTGCGGTGACAGTGGTTTGGCTGCGCCCATCTCCGGAACTCTCCATGTGCCCATCTCTGGAACATGCCACGACGGTTCGCCAGAGGCTCATGGGCTCCACGGAACAGTGTCGCAGAGCTGCCCGGGTAACCGCACCCGCACCCTTGGTTGTTGGTGACACCCATGCAGAAGCCTGTCTGGGGCGCCTGTGGGTGGGCCCGCCGCCCAGGGCTACTCACAGGTCGTCCAGCGTGCCGCCCTGCTTCCGCCCCATGGGGCTCCTCTGCAGGTCCACGATGTCGGTCTGGAGCGCCATCATCCGCTCCACCAGGAGCCTCACCTCATTCTCCTAAGGAAAAAGCTGTGCTAATGTCAACTGACGTAATAAGGGCCTTCTGAGGCGCGAGATTTCGGGGGCAACACCCTCCAGATGCACTGAAGAGTCTCGACTGGCTGGCTCGAAGGGATGCAGCTTTGGAGTCCGATGGCTGGGGTTCTGAGCGTGCGACCCTCACTTTCTAGCTGTGTGACCCGGGCCGGAGTCTCCTCCCTCCGCCACTCAACAGGCTTCTAAGGGGCCACTGCGGGGTTGAGTAAGATACGGCAGGTAAAGCACCTGGCAGCGGGCCTGGCACAGAGAAGATGCCCGAAGCACATTCCTTTCTCTTCCCTTCGTTTGTCCATCCTCCATGGGGAGGCCCAGGCTCCCGTTGCAGAGCTTAAGGCAAGCGTGAGCCAGGGTGGGACACAGCACTCACTGTCACTGTGGCGGGGGTGGTTATCTACGTCATACCCACCTGGAAGCACACATGCCCGTACGGATTCATAGAAACTGTTGTTAGGACACAGAGGTGAAGGTCCCTTCCCAAGTTCACGGCAGAAAATGGAGAAAGGTCCAGAAAAGGCCTTGGAGCCTTCAGTCTTCCATTTGTGTGGGGTTCACCAAAGCTAAACTTACTTCCCTTACCTCACAATTAACGTTTTTCAGTGGTATTGGATTTATGCTGTCCTACGACTTTATGCTTGGGCTTTTTGTCCAAGTCGATTTTTGTCCTATCGATTTAGTGTCTCAACAAAACTAGGCAAAACCCCTGGTGGGATAGAGTGTCGATCATTCATCCGAGGCCCTAAGAGGAAGGGGTCTGGGCTGCCCGCAAGGACGCTGCCCATTTTCCCTTACTCAAGTCTGCGCCAGGTCTGGGTGGTTCCTCCATCTGCCCTCGCAGGGCCTGCTTTACTGGCTATCACCCTAGCCTCTTTCTAGCAAGGCCCAGGCAAGGTCAGAGAGCACGACGAGGACAACCAGATTTCAGACTCACGAACTGATCCAGTGTTTGAGGAGAGAGTGAGAAAAGGCAGTGAGAAGCCTTAGCCCCCCTCTCAGTAAGGACAGGAATCTAGAAGCAGGAGTCTCCTACCCGCCCACAGAGCTCCACAGCCTGTTCCATTTCCCTCCAGGCCAGCAGCAGCTTATCTGACGCTGGGGAAAAAAAAAAAATAGGGGGGAAAAAAAAGAAAAACAAAATGAAAACACCACAAAACCAAAATAGAAACAAACAACTCAATTATAAGAGGCAAAAGAAACCTCAGGAAGGAAAAAAAAAAAAAAAAAAAAAAAAGACAGGAATGGTCTCTCCAAGCGGAATGCAGAGAGTTTACTCACTGATCCCAAACTCCGTTTGCTCACTGTACTTCTCCAGGTCAATCTGGATGCTGGTTTTAAAGAAGTCCAACTTGGCTTTGAGCTGCTGAGACATGGAAGCCATAGAATTCTTCATCTTGGAGAGGCAGCTGTTATTCCGAAGGAGATTCATCCTGCAGGGACCACAAGAAACAGAACCTTCTGGCATCCTTGGGATCCACATAGCATTTCCTGGACAATACTGAAACCACCTCAAGCGCCAAGGCAGGTCCCTACTGTAATTATTATTGTCATAACAAAAGCAGCCCCCTCTAATCATAAAGACAATCTCCTAGCCCTCAGCGAGCACGAGGTTCTGCACCAAAACTGGAATTCAGCCCAGTGCCATGCCAAGGGCAACAACCCAGAGAGGGAGTCGGACAGTCCCCGGCATGAGTCAGGGGAGTTTTGCTGACCCAAATTCCAAGGAGCTTTTCCAGAGTCCAAATTCAGCCCCTAGTTCAGCCAGCCCGGCCCTCAGTACACTCCTGCTCCATGTGCTGACCTCCCTCAGCTCGTAAAGTCTAAAAGGGCCTCCCCCTCAATCCTGCCCAGCCAACCACTTCCTGCCCGTCCAAACCAGTGTCTCCCTCTTGTCTCTCCTACCAGTGGCTTCTGGGCCCCTGCCTCCGCCACCTCCCTGTGGCAAAAGCCACCAAGCAATTTAAAATAACTCCCAAAGCGCCTGGTACAGTACATGGCAGCTCGCTGTCCCTGCTGCAGTCGGTTACAGTCCTCCTTCAGGGTTTGGATGCTGTGCCAGACCTGGCCCCACACCTTCCTCAGCTGGAAGAAAGACAGGTTCCTCTTGGGCTCTTGAACTGGAACAGAGACATACGTGACCGTCAGAGAATAATGCCCTGAGGTTAACCATGTCCTGCCTCGCGACATCACTGGTGTTTTTACATTTTTTAGTGACTATGCAGGGCGTCTGGGTGGCTCAGTAGGTGAGGACCCCAGGTCCTGGGATCGAGCCCCAATTAGGCTCCCTGCTCCGAGGGGAGTCTGCTTCTCCCTCTCATTCTTCCTTTGTGTTCTCCTTCTCAAATAAAGAAAGAAAATCCTTAAAAAAAAAAAAAAAAGAAGAAGAACTACTATGCTATTGCATAACTTTTTTGGGTGAGAAGTCTGGTTACTGTCACACATATTTTTTTGTACCCCATTAATAGCACCAGCATGGACCAGTCAATAAATACCTACAAGTACGATTTGAAGAAACAGTTTGTGACCCATGTACAGACACTCACATGTATATAAGCTCGTATGCTTTTTTTTTTTTTTTTTAAAGATTTTATTTGTTTATTTGTCATAGAGAAAGAAGTGAGAGCAAGCACAGGCAGACAGAGTGGCAGGCAGAGGCAGAGGGAGAAGCAGGCTCCCCGCCAAGCAAGGAGACCGATGTGGGACTCGATCCCAAGACGCTGGGATCATGACCTGAGCCGAAGGCAGCCACCTAACCAACTGAGCCACCCAGGTGTCCCAAGCTCGTATGCTTTTAATAAACCTTTATGTTTATAACATTTAAGGTCATATGAAGTTTTCTAAAAATTCAGCTTCAACCAGTAGTACTAGAACATGTTTAAATAGGCAGGAAGTCTGGAACGAAGACTTTGGACTCCTGATCTGTTTATTCTAAATGTGTGTGTGTGAGTATGTGTGTGGTAGCAGGAATGGGGGACGCACCAGTATGTTCATCTAACACTCATACAATGGAATACGACACAAGCATTAGAAATTAGGGAGCTCAGGGCACCTGGTGGCTCCATTGCTTGAGCAGCCCACTGGGTCTTTCTTTCTTTTTTTTTTTTTTAAAGATTTTATTTATTTATTAGACAGACAGAGATCACAAGTAGGCAGAAAGGCAGGCAGAGAGAGAGGAAGAGAAGCAGGCTCCTTGCTGAGCAGAGAGCCCGATGTGGGGCTCGATCCCAGGACCCTGAGACCATGACCTGAGCCGAAGGCAGAGGCTTTAACCCACTGAGCCACCCAGGTGCTCCAGCCCACTGGGTCTTGACTCAGGTCATGATCTCAGGGTCCTGGGACTGAGCCTTGCTTCGGGTTCTGAGCTCAGTGGGCAGTCTGCTTGGGGATTCTCTCTCTCCCCCTCTCCCTCCACCCCTCCCCCTACTCCCACGCACACATGCTCTCTCTCAAATGAATGAATAAATCTTTAGAAAAAAGTTTTATTAAAAAAAAAATTAGGGAGTGCTATATGAACCAACAGGGGAAAAATCTCTAAAATATATTATTAAGTGAAAAAAGCAGGGGCAGAGCAGTATGTCATATGCTACGGTTTGTTGGAGAAAAAAAGATATATGTGTGTGTGTATGCATATGTGTGAGTGTGTGTGTGTATACACACTTTATAAATGAGTAGTAAATGAGTAGAATACTCCTGGAAGATATACCCAAGAATCTGACAGAAGCAGTTTCCCTGGAAGAGACTGGGAAATTGGGAAGAGAGGATGGCTTGTTTTTCACGGTTTATTCTTTTCGTACCTTTTGCTTTTTTTGTATCGCATACATGTATTAATTATTAAAATATAAACAAAACTTCAAAGATCTGATTTGATCAAGTTCAGAGAGCTGCAGCGGTATTCTCTGTCCTGTGTTTAAAGTTCTACTGATCACGTTGAAGTTGAAGACTTTCTTTCCTCTCTTTTGGCTGGACTACTCATAAGCCCCAACTAAAGAAGGCTGCCCTGGGGACCAGGTAAGCTCATCTCCTTGGTGCGGACCCCTCCCCTGGTCTATTGTCTCTCCCTGTGATTATTTTTTTAAGAAAACAGTGATGTTCTTACGGATACAGCTGACGCTTTCAGGTTGGGGCCGGGGGGAGATCTGAGTCTCATAGGCGATTTTACTGTTGTCAAAGAGAAAGACGAGATCCATGTCCAGCGTGCGGCCCTCATTCAGCTGCAAAGGAACGAGAACAAGATGAGATCTTGTGGATCCCACCCCTGCTTTTTCCAAGTAAAAACACAGGGATTTCAGAGCGTTTCCCTCTGTTCACCAATGGCATCATCTTTAGCCGGCAAGTACCGAGCACCCACACAGCCTTTCTTAATGACGCCAGCCTAGGCTTCCCTTTCCTGTTCCTTTTACATTTATCCAAACATAAGCCTTATTTACAACTTACTACTTTCTATCTATTCTCCATTGTCCTTACCCTGCACGTAGATGTTCGCCATCTCCCTTCCTAGCCCATGCTTGTTTCTCCTACGTTGGCTTTCCCAGATCCTTGGGGCAGGGACCGTGCCGTGCACAGCGGTGGCTGTCCGCACGGTTCTGCACACGAGAAGTACACTGGAAACAGCTTTGGCTGACACAGGGGACTGACGCATTGCTTGGCAACAGAGGCAACAGAGAGGCGCTGTGAGCGGTCTGGAAGTAACAAGTCAAGCGTGGAGGGATTCAAGTCTCCCATTAGGCCACGCAGGGGACTGGACGTTCCAACTGAAAACACAGGCAGGTGTGTGCTCCGTGTGACAAAGCAGAGTTGAAATCCCAACAGCTGGGCAGCACAGTGTGAGGAGAACAGGGCCTTCAGTGAGGAGCAGGGCTCACCTTGCCATCTGAAATACACTGAGCAGCAGGCTTGTCAGGGATCAGCGCCAGCCCAGCCTCCTGCAGCAGCTCCTGGTCCTTCTCGGGGATTCCTGTGTCCTGCTGGATTCTGGCCTGCAAGCTCTGCAGACTCTCGTCCTCTGTCACTGGATAGGTGTGAATGATGCCTGTGACCATGTTCAATATATGAACCAGCTGCAACACAACCCAGATGTTACTGGAAAAAACCCCATCGTTCCAGAGAGGCCCACCTACTTGCCTGGATCGTCTGCTGCTCCCAACATTTCCCACAAAGAGAGGGGCTGGGCTAGCGGGGGGAAGGGAGCCGCAGTGCCAAGCTTCATACGTTCTGGTCTTTAATACTCCTGTTTGTCCACAGCTACCACCTCACAGCCAAGGTCACCTGGCTGGGGGGCAGGCACTCTCGCGGGGCCTCCCTTCCCACTGCTTGGATAGCCCGGGACCTGCTCTTTAAGGTGCTCTTCTTTTTCCCAAGCCCTGCCACCGCCCATGGGGGACCCGACCTGCTGCCTTGAGGCAGACCTGGCTCTGCACTCACCTTCAGGTTTAAGATGTCATCCAGGGCCTTGAAGCAGCCGTTGGGCCCGTACACAGGATCAGTGCCCCTCTGTCGTGGGTGCCACATCAGCATCAGCTGCAGCCACTTCTCTAGTCGATGTGCCAGGATGCTGCAGAGAACCAGAGCATGGTGTGAGAGGGGACGGCTCCCGCGCCCTTCTCAGGCGGCCTCCCGTACATGCACTGCTACACACAGCTGCGGCAGCCAACATGGGATTACTGAAAATGAATTAACCTGAGGGAAAGCGAATATTTTCCAGCCAAACTGAGGATCTGGGTGCTCATCCCTTCTTGTCTGCTACAATATCCTCTGAAAACCAAGACTGCTCAACAGGTGGGTCAACAGACTCATCTCCACTGGGCTGCGTGAGAATGATCTATCCATGAAGCTCTTTAAACATTGCAGGCATGTCCCACCTCCAGGCAAGCCCCACACACAAGCTAGATGCCATCATGCCAGATTTGTTAATCTGCCACCCCTCACCCCACCACCGAAATAAACACTCATGGTCCCACGACAAAGGTCACGCTCCTTCCCAGACACAGGTCCACCTCGTGCAGGTGTTCTCAGCCTCCAGAGAGACCAACTCCCTACTCACGTGCCTTTGTTCCCCTCATTCCTTCCCCCTCAAACTTCGCTCCTCTTCATCTATCCATGTTCTGTACATCTTTCCATATCCTTCCAGAAAGTTCCAGCGCATCTAAAGTCATTCCACAGAGTTCTAGTCCACACGATACCTCGCTCCCCATTCTCTAAATACTCAGGGTAATTGTTATCCATGCTACTCAGTTGTGCGTGACTGCCCTGCTCTTTCTTTTGTACTACTACCAATGCTGATCTTACTATTTAAGTGTTCACATTCGGGCTCTAAGACTAGATTGTAATGCTGCTCAAACTACAAAGACTTGTTGACTGTGACACAGTACAAGGCTACACAAGAGTACAAAGAGAAGTCGAACATAATTCCCTACCCTGAAAAGGCTTCCAGTTGACCAGGAGATAAACCCTATACAAAACTAGATGTAATACACAAGGCAGAAGCCAGTATGGGTGGTAAGAGGTATAGATAAATTGTTATGTGAATTTAGGAAAGAGGATTTCTAGATAGGGTGAGGGGTGGGAATCCATTCTAAGTTTAAGACGGAGATGGTTATGTCAAGTCCTTAGTCATGGGAGGCTATCCTAATAACCTATTTAAAAGCTATTTGGTGCCATCGCAGACATTTATTTGCACAAGAGGATGAGAACTACGCAGAGAAGCACCACTGGGCCTTACCTGTTGAGATTATTGGGGTAGGGTAAGGAGCTTGAAAACTTCACGGCTCCGTTCAGGTCCTCACTGACAACGATGTCCATCTCACTCTTCTGCCGGACTTTGGAGTGCCTGCCAATGGGTCATCTCCTTAATTAGAGCCTCTAAGTCACTTAGCGGGCAAGACACACTTTACATCTGTAACAAATCCACTTTACAACCGTACGGGATACCCACAGGTCGCAATTTTGTCTTTGGATGACAGTGCCTCAGTATCCTGCTGGGATGGATTCTTTCGGAGCCAGATGCTAGTCTGGATGACCTTCGGGGGTGGCGGCAGCAACCATCCTGCCCCCAGAGCGCCACAGCCCGCACTGCCGACTCCTGACCTCACCCTTGGCATGTCTTCATCATTTCCCCTACTTTTCATTTTATTGCCGGCAAAATTCACGTTTTGACAGAGGATAAAAAGAGAACTTCCTAACCAGGCTCACGGCACACGGATCGCATAGATGGGAAATAGGCGGGATGCATGCCCGCACAACGCACTTCCCTGTAAAAGCAGGCGGTTCCACGCTACCTCCTGCGGGGAAGGAGCTTCTACATTTCCCAACTGAGAGAACTCACAGATGTGTGCACGCATCCAAAATAGTATTTGAAGGGACAAAGTGTTAAACCCAACTAGTTTCAAAGCTTTTCGGTGATGAGGAAAAGAAAGTAAGTATGAAGTATGCTTCAAAGAGGACCAAGTACTTTGACACTGAACATGGACTCCTTTCCCACAATTACCCCATATGGGAGAGCCTGTTTCTCGTCTCCAGTTCAGTGGGAAGGAAACGGAGATCCGCAGGGTCACTCAAGTTCACACAACTACAGTGTGGCAGAAACGGGGGACTCGAACCCCCTATCTGCTGTTCTTTCTACTCTGTCTGAATGTCCCAGTCTTTCCTTTCCAAAAACACCTGGGAAATTCAAATCACAAATGTTTTAGTCCTGAGCGCTTCTCATCGGCAAGGGGTGAGCTGGCCCGGGGGGAGCACGCAGGAAAGGCGCCGGTGTGAGGCGGCAGCTGCTGTTCACAGCTCCGGCTGGAACTATGATTGTAAGGCAGAGGCACCAAGAGTGTCATGACGGACAAGTGAGACAGACGATCCTCTAACAGCAAACTTAGTCTGTCAGTGGGAAATTATAAACATAAAATAGTAAATAAGATGCTTATTGCTTAGTTCCTGAAATGTAGGTCAAAGTAGCATTACAAGAGAATTACGAAGCTCAGATTGCATCTGTCCCGAAATTACTATCCACCGGCCACCTACGATGAGAGAGTGAAGTTTTTAAAAAGTCATCTGAGGCATTACAAGGCAGATGGACAGACTTTCTCACAGACTAGTCCACTGAACAGCTCCTGACTGGGGGTCCAAGAGGGCTACTGAAAGTGTCACCTGGTCATCAGCACTGGTGAGTGGAGTTCTAAGAAGCTGGTTTTGCAGACAACGCACTTACCATAAAGATGCTGAGACATTAGGGATAATGTTTTCAAATAGCACTTGTCCTTCCAGTTCAAATGGATTTTAACTCACCTTGTTAAAATAATGGAAAAACTTGGGGCGCCTGGGTGGCTCAGTGGGTTAAGCTGCTGCCTTCGGCTCAGGTCATGATCTCAGGGTCCTGGGATCGAGTCCCGCATCGGGCTCTCTGCTCAGCAGGGAGCCTGCTTCCCTCTCTCTCTCTCTCTCTCTCTCTGCCTGCCTCTCTGTCTACTTGTGATCTCTCTCTGTCAAATAAATAAATAAAATCTTTAAAAAAAAATAATGGAAAAACTCAACATTTGAGCTGCAGAAATGCAGTAATTCTTTGGTTAGTTAAAAACACTACTGATGTACAGATATTTAATGTTATTTTCATGATGGTTACAGTATCAGGTGTGACTATAAATGAATGAGCTAATTCCTCAATATTCCAGAGCTTATGCAGGTCACGAGTATTGTTTGTTTTAAAACCAATCACCACAGGAGGGCATACTTTGCCATTTCGCCAGACTCCTTAAGAGCAGGGATCCTGGCTGCAATCATCTTCCCATTGCCAGTGTTTGGCTTATATATGTTGACTAAAATGGACTGCCATCACAAAAACCACTTTTCTGGAATGGATCTCCAAGGCTACATCTTATAAATAAATAATTCATGATGCAAATACCTATCCTTTGAAAAAATTAATGTTTTCATTACTTCCAGAAAGGTATATAGAAAAATGGTGACAGCCAGTGCTGGCAGTGGTGTGGTGAAAGAGGCAGCTTGGTATGTTCCTGGTGGAAACATTATTTATATAGCCTTTCTGTTGAGCATTCTGATACACATCAAAAACCTTTAAAATGTGCATAGTCTTTGACAGTTAATTCCATTTCTAGGAATTATCCTAGGGAAATAATTATGGATATATAAGGATTTCCACACAAGGACACTATTCTTGGTGTTCTTTTAAGAAGTAAAAATTATAAAACACCCATGCTTCCAGTCACAGGGGGATAAGTTAAAAAAAATTCCAGTAGAGCCACTCAGCTGAATACCAAACAGACATTACAAATAACGGAAAAACATAAAGCATTTTCAATAGCCAGACTGAAAGGCAGGTTATATGAGGATGTTTGTAGTAATTTATTTGTGGGGTTTTTTTTGTTTGTTTGTTTGTTTTAAGGTATAGCACATACACTGAAGGGCCTAGAGACTCACACAAACATTCATAGTGGTTGTTTCCAGATTGTGTGAAGGAAATTCTCATGGTGCAGAAATGCTTTGGGAGCACATTCAAGACAGTTCACATTACACTATCACTGATGGAAAAAAGGGTGTGAAACCCAAAAATGAACCAACAGACAAACAGAGGCCAATTTGCTTGTACCCACCCCCCAAAGTACACCAAAAACCAGTGCTATCAGGTGCCTAGGGAGGGGGTAAGGAAGCCAGGTGGCTGGGAGGCCGGTCCGAGAGGACTTTTCAGTGCATATTCTTTTATTACTTTTGGAAGCTCGAACCATGTGAACTGCTTCAGAAGGACGAAAACTGGAAATCAAGACAAAATTTGGAAAAACAGTAACATTATTTAAATTAGCGTGTGGCCTCTCAAGGAACACTCTGAGTGAAACTTGATTCACGGAAATGTCAGTTTTTGAACTGTGCATTTTGGTAATGATGAGCCATCACATATACCACAAACCCTTGTTTTTGTAATAAAAAAAGGTAAAGATAGAACTTTTTAAAAACTTAATTGTCTCCTTTAATTTTTTTATTAAAACATCATTTTTTGGGTAACTTATTTATGTACATATTGGTTCCTATTTTAAGCCACTTTCTTGTGCTTTTGAAACAAAAATCTCTTTCATGGTACAGTAAAATGTGCCCATAATACATTTCTGCGTAAATACTTCTCATCTGTCATGTGTGCACGTACTGTATTTGTTTACTAACACACAGCATCCTCAGTGGAAGTGCACCAATGTGTGCAACAGGCTGTGAACACGGCCATGCTGCTATTGCACACACACAGCAAACATTCATCTGGTGTTACATTTAAAGACGTTAAAAACTGCTCTATTTTTCTAGGACTTCAGAGCCTGGACCACCCGCATGCTGAGTCCTAATGGGACATCCTCTATGGGGGACAGATGACAGATGTCTCGGGCTGGGAGCACCCAGTGAGATGGGAACAGGTGAAGGGCATGACAAAGACGGAGGGACACACTCCCCCCTTCAGGGGGCATTCCTGGCCCCACCCGCAGGCCCCAGTCCCTCACTCACCACTGCCACGGGGCTGCCAGTTAGGGAGAAAAGGGCGGAAGCCGGTGATGCACTCGAAAGCCAAGGTACCGAAGCTCCAGTAGTCCACGGTCACCGTGTACTTCTGCTGCTCCAAGAGCTCTGGGGCCTGTGGGAGAACAAGTGCTGGGGAAGCACTGAGGGGCTCCTGCTGCTAGGGGGCCTCTGCAGGAGGAGGCGACCGGTCCTTCTCGTCACGTCCCCGTCTTCCCCCGACTCCATCCAGAGGACATGGCGTGTCCACTTGAGGGGGGAGGAGGTGACCACACGTATAGCTGGTGGTATCTACAAGTTCTCTGTACCTCATTCACTCCTGATGCTGATACAAGGGTCCCCAGGGGTATTTTTAGGTAGGCCAGAGCACAGCATACACCCTTTCCTTGGGTGCCATGTCCAGGTGGGAAGGTAGGTTACATACCAGAGAGGAAAAGGATACCAGGCTAGGCACACCGAATGCATAACACACATGTTAAATGCTGACTGCGTCTCCTAAACCAATGTGCCTCAGGACGTGTGGTCATGCAATGGGGATGGGATATTTACAATTGGGCAGGAAAAAAGCCGGATGCAAAACCGCTGCCCAAGCAGAAAGAGCTGGAAGGACCAAGCAAAGCTTTGAAGCACGGTGGGATGGAACCTGCCTCAGAAGAAGGCTCCTCATATGAGGGTTTGGGAGGAGACATTTTAGGAAGGAGCATCACAAGCAAAGGCAGGGAGACTGGGCTATACACAGTCTAGCTAGACAGTGTCACTTATGGAAGGGCCAGAGAGTGCAAAGCACGAGGAAAAGTTAGGGGATGGGCAGATTAGTCTCTATATCTGGTTATGGACGTAAGTTTTAGTTCCTGAAGGTGAAGGATGTGACTGAGCGTCCTGGTCAGAGCACAGGCTCCCCCACTTAACTGTTGCTGAGCCCATGAGGATTTCAGAGGATGCTCAGAAGGACCTACATAATTATGTGATACAGACATAGGACTCGAATCATAGCGCCCCATGGGTCACCACTGTGAAACCTCTATTCCATTGAGCAGGTCATAAAGCAAGGGAGCCCAGTCCCCTAGTTGGTGGGCTAAGCAGGAAGCAGAAATGAACTCAGACTTCAAAGATCTTTCTCTTCTTTATTTAAGAACTAGAAAAAATAGGGGTGCCTGGGTGGCTCAGTCGGCTGAGCAGCTGCCTTCAGCTCAGGTCATGATCCCAGGGTCCTGAGATCAGTCCCACATCAGGCCTCCTGCTCAGTGGGGAGCCTGCTTCTCCCTCTCCCTCTGCCTGCCACTCCCCCTGCTTGTGCTCTCTGTCTGACAAACAAAATATTTAAAAAAATGAAAAGAACTCGATAAAATATTTAAACTCATTTAGCCCAGTGGCTTTCAACCTTTTTTTGCTTATTAAACTGCCGACCCTTTTTTCAATCAAAATTTTACTGGTTGTTACCATCCACAGGCAATCTATGGCCAAGTCTAACTGAGTCTCTTGCTAGGCATTTCTTGACTTATTTTCTACACCCTCACTGCTACTAGCGGCTCTGAGCTGCTTGTCACAACAGCCTCCTTACCTCCCCAACGATTTACTCTTGTTCAGTGCAATTCACCCTCCATGCTGCATCAAGGGTGGTCCCTTCAAAGGGTAACCCGGATCCCTCTCCAAATTAAAACCCTTCAATGTCTTTCTGGCCCTCCACGGACTACATCCTTTGCTTCAATTTCCTCTCCCTTCCCCTACCTCTGGCCCCTTGCATCTACGCATCCTTCAGGTCCCAGACTAGGTGGGGGCCTCCTAACACGTTTTCTTATAACACCTTGCGCTTTCCCTCTGTAGCACTTGTCACAATTTTAACTTCTTAGTTCTCTGTGTAAGCGTGGGGTTAATGCCTGCTTTTTCGCTTAACTCTGAGCTTCTAAAGACCAGGGAAATGCTGGTCTTCTTTCCCATTGCATCGCCAGCTCCCAGCACAGTGCCTGGCAGACAGAATAGACCATACTCAGTCAGGGCTTCCTGAATGAATGAGTGACTCACATAGAAGCCCAGTATTCAGACCAAGTAATGTAAAGAAGGGGTGGGGAGGGGAGGTCAGAGCTCAGCTCCTTCTTGCTGGCCCGAGACATGTCATAGAAACTGCAGCTTCTACAGACCAGCATGAATCTAGTCTAAACTCTTTATTTTCAGATAAAATACTGAAGCCTACGATGTTACAGGATGTGTGTGAGAGCACATGCTAGCAACGCCCTTCTGACATCAGAGAAGATGACCCCATCCTTCCACTGGGCCTCCACTGGCAAAAAGCACCGACTTGAACAGAGTACATCTCTGTCATACAACAATTCCTAGACATCTGGGACGCCTCAAGAGAGCCAGTAAGATTTAGATGCTACAAGGCAAGGACAGAGAGGAGCCACACGCGGACAGCCATCAGGGAACAGCTGAGAAGCAAACATGTAAACCCCATTTCTTACCAAGTACTGCAGGGTGCCCACAAAGGAAGTACAAAGACTGCCCTGATCCAGTTCCTTGGCATATCCTAGGTCAATAATTTTGTGTATTAACTGGAAAAAAAAGGAAAAATCGGGAGGATTATGAGGGTACCCTGTCCTCCTGTAAAAACTGATCGCTGACCAGAGCAGAGGATACTCTGAATTCCCAGGTTCTGTTAGAGCCTGAGTTCCTAAGAACCACCCAATATACAGGAGACCACCTTCAACACGGCAGATAGAGGGCAAGAGGAAATGTACACGGTAAAACTGCTCCCAAAAGGCACATGTTCTCCTTTGCTCTGGAACTACTCACCAGAGGAAGGCCAAAATGAACGGACTCTGCATCATCCCTCAAGATTGCGAAACCTGGCCTTGATGATGTGAAAAACCTGCTCAGTGAATGCCCACAGTTCTCAAATCTTAGAACCACTGGCAAGAATGCGTGTGAACCGGAACTAGGGTGAGCACTAGGTCAGTCATGGGTCAGGCCCAGAAATGCCGACGGAAGCTCCCCCATAAGAGACTAAGTGGCCCACAGGTTGGGTTACTACATCCCACTTGGCTGAGCCCTTGTTTGTCACCCCCAGCTAAAGGAACAAGGCTGCAAGAGGGCATGTGCCAAGCCCCATGGGGAGGTAACTGCCACACCCAAGCAGGAGGGCCCCTGCGGAGGGTCCCCAAGAGCTCTGGAGAGACTGCAGGCTGGGCCAAGCCCTATGGGCAGGTACCAGCTCCAAATGCCTCCCCTGCATCACAAGCAGAAACAGCTCAGAGCTGATTTCCAGGTTAGCGTCAAAAGTTGCGCTCTCGAACACACAGAAAATGAAAAGTCGATTTCTCAGAGGTGCTGGTCTCAAGGGGCAGAGGCGGGAAGAGAAACATTATTTTCCTTATCAGATTCCTGCAACTGGGGAAACTAACAATGTGACCTCCACTAGCCAGCAAGAGCTTTTTGCTGAATTCTGTTTCAAATCAAAAGTGTTCCCACAGTATCAAAGTGAATACAAAGTCAAGGAAATGCAAATATAAACAAAGACACAAAGGGTGTTCTTTCTCTAGGAGAGCAGCTCTCCTGAGGCGATCCCCAGGACTTTCCCGGAAGGTCACTCACTCTTTGCTCTCCTTGCTGCAGGACGATGTTTTCTGGCTTTAGATCCCGATGGATGATTCTGTTTTCATGAAGGTATCTAAGTGCAGAGGCTGAGAGGGTGGAAAGGGGAGTCAATTTTCATTAAGCCTAAAATATGTGCTTCACTTCAAAATCGCCTATCCTGTGAAAGATTGTGCCCTGACACGCACTCTTTCAGTGCAGATTCGGAGGGAGGGACAGGGCCTGGGGCAGAAGCTCCCAGGGTGACACAAAAGGAGTCCTGGCTACTGGAGAATGTGGAGAACAAGAATCTGACTTTTTCACACAAAGTCACCAATGCGTCTAGAGCAGTGGTCCCCAACTGCATTGCCCAAACCTGCAGCGTCTGAGCTTGTGAGAAATTCAAAATTCTGGGGTCCCACCCCAGACCTACTAAATCAGAAACGTTAGAGGTGTTTTAACAAGATCTTCAGGTGATGCTGATGAAGTCTGAGAAGGGGAACATCTCTGGTGTAGAGGCTCAAAAGTCTAAATTCCACAGGGAGGGTAAAGGTGAAGGGGCCTCTGGGCAGAGACCACTCTGCTCATCGGATCTGAGGTCCACTGATGTCCGAGCCGGCTTTAAGGAAGAAGTGGAAGAAGAGACTATGTGTACACTCCACGCACCTCACAGTTCAACATGGCTTTATTATGTGCTCAGTTCTCTCCTAGGCTCTGGGAGGTACATAAAATAAGAGGCATGATACCCAAGAACTCAGAATCCAGCTGGGAAGGAAGGAAGGAGCCTGCGCGACCCTGGCTGTGTGGAGATGTGAGCATGTTGTACGGGAAGGTCATGGCACACAGCACCGGCTCCTGCTGCAGCCAGGCTCCAAGCCCGATGTGATCTGCACCCATGAAAGAAGTTTAATAACTTCAACAAAGTCCTAGCTCATTGCACTACAAAAGACAAAAATGAGGAAATATGTGAAGGTGATAAAATTATCATTATTGGAGATGGTATGACTCTGTACTTAGAATAGAAACTCAATAGACGAGGGGCGCCTGGGTGGCTCGGTCAGTTAAGTGTCTGCCTTTGGCTAAGGTCACAATCCCAGGATCCTAGGATCAATCCCAGAGTCAGGATCCCAGCTTAGCAGGGAGTCTGCTTCTCCCTCTGTGTCTGCCTCTGCTCACACGCTCCCTCTCTGTATCTCTGTCTCAAATGAATAAATAAAATCTTTTCAAAAATCTTTTAAAATGTTTAAAAAATAAAGCAAAATAAAATGCCCTTTTCCACCTCTTCAGCCAGCAAGAATTTTAGATGAAAAATAAAGGGCATTTTCGTACATAGCTGGAAGGAGGAAAAATTGCTGGCCTTTTTGGGAAATATGGTAATATCTATTAAGTCTTAAAAATGTACATATTATTTGACCCATTATTTCTACCTCTAGTAACCTAATTATAAAGTCTAGTCATCTAGCTTATAAAGCTCCATAACATACACATAAGGATGCTTCTTGCATAGCTTGGAATAAAATACTTAGAAATAAACTGGAAGTCATCAATTAGGAACGGCTGGACAAACGATGACAGAGCCACATTATAGCATGCACTGGTCTCAAAATCTTTTAAGTTTATAGAGAATATAACTCAGATATAGATAATTCGAGTCAGAAGGATGACAAAGATGGCGGTTTTTGGTTTGTTTTAAAAAAGGTAGTAAACAATGGGATGCCTGGATAGCTCAGTCAGTTATGCATCCAAATCTTGATTTCGGCGCAGGTAATGATCTCAGGTTCATGAGATTGAGCCCTGTGTCGGGCTCCATGCTGGGGCTGGAGTCTGCTTGGGATTCTCTCTCTCCTCCTCCCCTTGCTCCTCCCTGCTTACATTTTCTCTCTTAAAAAAAAAATAAAATTAAAAAAGGTAATAAGCGAAGACAACACTAAGATGTTCAACAGTGAGGCTTCCTGTGCTGCCAATCCCCGCCACCTCTCTCTCTCTTACTCATCACACCAGACAGAATGTAGGCAAACCAGGGATGTGGGCATTTCCTGTCTTCTCTGCAGAGCGGGAGAAGACCTTCCACAGAAACCAAATTGTCAAACACGCTGCATAAAGACTCATGTTGCAGGTTTCCTGAAAACACATCTCAAAGTCCAACCCAGATAAACAAGTGACTTCCATCTTACTAGGGGAGTTCCATTGCAAAATATTAAGTTAATTATGAAATGTCTAATTACAGCTGCCCTTTTAACCCAGGCTTTGACCACATAGTTCCAGTATTTCATACTTGTTCCCTATTTTTCTTTTCTTTCATAACTGAATACAGAGGACCAGCTTAGGTCCAATGAATGTCCGAATGAAGTGAAAGACACGTTGCACAATATTCCACTCTATTTTGTTCCCAATTGTATTAACTTTTAAAGACGGATGCTTCTGGGGGGCGCCTGGGTGGCTCAGTCAGTTATGTATCCACCTTCGGCTCAGGTCATGATCTCAGGGTCCTGGGATTGAGCCCCGCATCAGGCTCCCTGCTCAGTGGGGAATCTGCTTCTCCCTCTGTCTCCCCTCGCCCCCCTTGTTCTCGCTCTCAAATAGATAAAATCTTAAAAAAAAAAAAAAAAAGACTGATGCGTTTGACCTGCAGTTTTATTTGTTTTACTAATTTTTTTCCTTAGAGAAAAAGAGAGTGCAGGGGTGGGGGGGAGGCTGGGGGGAGAAGGGGCAGAGGAAGAGAGAGAGACAGAATATTAAGCAGACTATACTGAGCCTAGAGCCTGACTTGGGGCTTGATCTCACAATCCTAAGATCATGACGTGAGCCCAAATCAAGAGTTGGACGCTTAACTGACTGAGCCACCCAGGTGCCCCTGCGTTTCCCTAATTCTTATTACAGGATCAAGACAAAAGATAGCCAAACATTTGAATAACTGTGCAAACAGAATAACTGTGCAAACACAACCTTTCTGGCAGGGATGGGGCAGCCGAAGCAGATCTCGTGGCTGGCCGCCAGCCCTGCGTGCAGCAACTCCACAAGTGTGCATGCTGACGGACTCACAACAGGCCCATTTTGGAATCTGACCAGCGTGTCAGGGCATGATCTCTAGATGTGTGGGCTGGTCTGCTCCAAAGCAGAATGTACGGAAGTTAAGACTCACTGTGTTTTGAGCAAGTACACACACCCTGGCTAACAAAACTCCTCTGAAGTCAGATGTGCACGTCTCACTGTCTATACCGCAGGCCACAAGCTGGACAAACGTCCCAAGGAGCCCCAGTGATGAAGGAGAGCATTCAGATCATCCTGCAAGTACCACTCCGGAGGTACACAGGCCTGATTGGGAATTGTCATCTGACCCTCAGTGAGGACGGACGCAAGCTGCTAAGTGAGCCACGTTAATAGCTGTCGATTTGCGTTTAAGCCACTGTGCCCAGCAAACTTTAACCCTCGTCTCAGGACATTTGTTCTCAAATACTTTTGTCAACTTGATATTGCGTCTGGAAATAGAGAATGCTTCAGGTATTATTACATGTAGTTTGCTGGAGTGAATAAGATAGTCGAAATTTCGATTGGCAACAACCAGAATAGCTCCCTTTACTGAAGCCGTCTGTAAAAGGCACAGCCTGACTGTGTTACGTTTTACAAAACAGAACCTGAGGTGCAGGGTCACAAAATGAGTCCAAGTTGTCTTGAATTGGGAGAACCTAATATAATTGGATGGAAAATGAGAATCTGAGATGAAGAAAAATACTTTCGCACCTGAAAATCTGTTAAAACTCCAAACCCTTGGGGCACTTGGGTGGCTCAGTCAGTTGGGCTTCTGCCTTCGGCTCAGGTCATGGGATCAAGTCCCACGTCAGGCTCTCTGCTCAGGTGGGAGCCTGCTTCTCCCTCTCCCTGTGCTGCTCCCCCTGCTGTGCTCTCTCGCTCTCTGTTGGATAAACAAAAAAATTCTTTTTTTTTTTTTAAATCTAAAGCCTTAGTGATAGTGATAATACAGCTGTATAAAAATTGAAAACCACGTCATAGAACATAAAGCCTAAAAGTTACTTTCTCATATTCTAATTCTAGAAAAGAGTTATAAGAAGCACTGACTCTGTGAATTTCTAAGCTACACAGTGACACTTCCTAGGATAGGCTGCAGAGAGGATCCAGGTTAAGGATTTGCCACAGGAGAACAAAAGCCTTCTTTGTTATCCTTGTCAGGAATGGCATCTGGGTAGTTACCCCAGCTTTCCCTTAGCTCACAAGAAGACACAAATATCTAACCGAAGAACGCGACACTCTGGAGTTCTTACTGATGAACCAGAATTTCAAATCACAGCTCCCACATTTTTTTTTTTTTTCAGATTACAAACCACAAATCAGGGACCAGCCAGGACCAGCTAGATTTCCATGCCGAAAAGCAGTTTTTTAAGAACTGTACTGATGAATCCCTACTTTCCACACCCCAAATTTAAAGGGATTACTAACTCCTTTAGGAACATTAATTGTTTGGGGTGCCTGGGTTCAGTCCGTTAAGCATCTGCCTTCGGCTTGGGTCATAATCCTAAGGGTCCTGGATGGAGCCTCATGTTAGGCTCCCTGCTTGGTGGAGAGTCTGCTTCTCCCTCTCCCTCTCCCACTGCTTGTGCTTTCTCTCTCAAAATAAATAAAATCTTAAAAAAAAAAAAAAAAGGAATATTCTTGTTTGGGATACATTCCATAGAAAAGAAATGGAAGGATAAATGGACCCAAAAACAGAGAGAGAGATTAGATTAGAGGAAAAAGGAAAGATCTAAGTCACCAATGACTAAGAAGTACAACAGGATGTTTGTTCACTCAATAAAAATTGACTGTGTTAAAAAGGAAACAGGGGGATCCTGGGTGGCTTAGTGCGTTAATCCTCTGCCTTTGGCTCGGGTCATGATCTTGGGGTCCTGGGATCGAGCCCCACATGGGACTCTCTGCTCAGCAGAGAGCCTGCTTCCCCCTCTCTCCCTGCCTCTCTGCCTACTTGTGATCTCTGTCTGTCAAATAAATAAATAAAATCTTTGAAATTAAAAGAAAGAAAGAAAAGAAGAAAGAAGATAAGAAAGAAAGAAAGAGGTCCAAAATGGTGCCCGTGGTACTAAGGCCACATCACCAACAGGGACTTAATGCCTAACCTAACTGGGCACTTGAGTGGCTCAGTTAACTAAGCGCCTGCCTTCAGCTCAGGTCATGATCCTGGGGTCCTCGGATCGAGCCCTGCATAGGGCTCCTGGCTCAGCAGGGAGTCTGCTTCTCTTTCTGCCCCTCCCCCTGCCTGTTTTCTCTAAAATTAAAAAAAGAAAATAAGATCTTAAATTAAAAAAAAAAAAAAAAGACCTAACCTAACTGCATTTTCAGCCTATCTTAGAAATATAATCTTAACTAGTTAGTCTAGAACTATCTGGTCAGCACTAGTGAGGTAATCTGCCTGACAGACCCCTGCTATCCCCCAAAGGAGAGTGACCTTGCCTGAAACAATCCGCTCTTTGCGAGTGCCTTCTGTGTCATTCCCCCTTCTGTCTATAAGTGTTTCATTTTGTACAGCTCTTTGGAGCTCCTTTCTGTTGGCTAGATGGGAAGCTGCCCAATTCATGAGTAGCTGAACAAACCCAACAAGATCTTTAGAATTTACTCAGCTGTCTTCTGTTCTTCAACATAATTGGTGACAACTGTGGGATTTGAAGGAAACTTCTGATAACTTCAGGAACATAAGAAAACACAAACATGATACCCTCGAACCCTTCAAGTTCTCCTTCTTGCGGTCCAAGGGCCATTGGTAAGTCCCTCTTGGTTGTGAGTTTGACTCTTTGTACTAATGGGCAGTAAGATGGCTCTCCACCTCACTGGCTTTCCACAGATCCCCCATTTGATTGGCAACCCCAGCCCTTGGCTCAGTCCCCAGATTCCACGATGGGAACTGCTGGCGGTTCAGTTCACAGTTCCCCATCTGTCCCTATTCTTTGGAGTCTGCTCCTTTTGTCCTTACCCGGTCCCCAGTTCCATGTGAGGAATTGCTGGTGGTTACTCAGATTGGGTCCAAAGTGATTTGTGCAGATGAAGGCTACTGTTAATCTCAGAGGCCCAAATCCACGAAACTAGTGAGCACAAGCAAGCATGTGAAAGCTGTTAGAATGCATGCTACCTAACTCTGAGACTCCTATGTCTTAGGCTAGTCACCTAACTTAAGAATAAATTGGTTACAGGTTGGGGCGCATTGACACTAGGGCACCTGCAACCTCAAGAAAATGTCCACGTGATGAGGTATCCCGTACAGCACCTTATAACTACCAAACCAGCGGCAAATTCCCCTTAGGTATTAGGTTGGCTCCAAGGGGATCAAAACCTTAGCTTAAACAAACAAATAAACAAAAACCCTTAAATTCTGAAGAGTTGAGGGCACTACCTTCCAGCAACCTGCTTATTTAATGGTTAAGAACTATGATTTGGGAAGCTATAAATATCTACAAAAACAGTAAAATCTTATTAAAAAACAACCTAGAATTACAATGGCCAATGTGGGAAACATTCCAATTAAACAAGATCCTTTATTTAAGAAGTACACTTAAAAGCAAGGGTTCCCAAATCAAACAAATAGAACAGGATACCTATTTTAACAGATGTACAGAAGCTTCCAAAAGGTTTCAAGATTCCAAAATAGCTTCATTGAAAATTTCACTGAAAAAAGGCTAATGAAAAATCAGACACAAAAGGTATCTAAAACAACACCTAGGGGCACCTGGGTGGCTCAGCTGGTTGAGTGTCTGACTCCTGAGTTTGGTTTGAGTTGTGATCTCAGGGTTGTGGGGTTGAGCTCTGCAGTGAGCTCCATGCTGAATGTGGGGCCTACTTGGGATTCTCTCTCCCTCTGCCTCTGTCCCTCCCCTGCCATGCTCCTCTCTCTCATTCAAAAAATACATAAAACAGGGGCACCTGGGTGGCTCAGTGGGTTAAAGCCTCCGCCTTCGGCTCAGGTCATGATCCTGGGGTCCTGGGATCGAGCCCCGCATCGGGCTCTCTGCTTAGCGGGGAGCCTGCTTCCTCCTCTCTCTCTGCCTGCCTCTCTGCCTACTTGTGATCTCTGTCAAATAAATAAATAAAATCTTTAAAAAAAAATACATAAAACACCTAGGTCTTCCGCACTGGACCCTTCCAGGGGCAAATGATCAAAAAGCTGGCCTGGAAATCAATGCTTTATTGGCAATCAACTGGGACACTGGAAAAGAGGTTTTCTCAAAGGTTTGGGGCATGTCCTTCACATCTCTGCCTCCGAAGGAAGGCCCCCAGTGACGCGACTCTGTGGGATTTTCTGGTAAAGTGCTACGTTATTCCCTTAAACAGCTAAGGGGAAACTCAAATCAAAACTAATGAAAATCCTTGCCAAGTTCTGGTAGACACTGGAGCTACACTCTCCTCTTTAAACCCCACTCAGAGTCTACAGATGGGATCCTCAAAGACTGGCAGAAGAATTCCTAAGAATTCCTATTAGAGTCAGCTCTTCCTGATATCTGTCTCTAGCATCCAGTAGAGAAAGAAAAAGAAAGTATCTTTCGCATCCTCCCTGGGGAGGGCTCTTGATTCCAAAGGATTGTTCAACACTGCCAGGAATATTTACTGTTTGTTCCAGCTCCAACTTGACAAGATATTTGGAAGAACTTTTTTTTTTTTTTAAAGTAATCTCACCCAACATGGGGCTTGAACTTACAACCCTGAGATCAAAGGTTGTAAACTCACTGTAGTCAGAAGGTGGCCCAATTGGAAGCTGATACTCAGAGGCTGATAGGAATTATTTTTAAGGCCTCTCCCCTAAATGAAAATAAAACTATGTATCAGAGTCAAAGTAAAAAATTTCTGAAGTCTTTGTAGAAGGATTTGCTAAAACATTCCAAAGACAAATGGCTCCAAATCCAGAACACAGCAATCCTCTGACTTTGATTAGAAATCTTTTTCTTGATATAAAAAAAAAGCAAATTAGAGATAACGTGGTTTAAATGGGGAGATCAGCCTATGCTATCATTTAAGTTACAGCCCAATTCCTTGAGAAATTAAGAGAAACTGTCCTTTCCTTACAAATCTTTACAAAACCAGAGATGCAGCTCTGCAAACAATTCAAAGCCCACCTGTCCTTTTTACCAATACCAAAACCTCCCCTAGTTTTCTCAGAAGTTTTTTAAGGAGTGGGAAAATTCGGACTTTAGGGAACAAAAGTACTTCTTTTTAAAAAAAAATTTTTTAATTTTTAATTTTTTAAAGATTTTATTTATTTGACATAAAGAGAGCGAGAGAGCACAAGCAGAGGAAGTGGCAGAGGGAGAGGGAGAAGCAGGCTTCCTGGAGCCTGATACAGGGCTCGATCCCAGGACCCTAGAATCACAACCCAAGCCAAAGGCAGACACTTAATTGACTGAGCCACCCAGGCACCCCCAAAAGTACTTCTCAGAGGAACTTGCATTCTTTCCCTGAGCCTTTGAGAGAGAAGTGCTCTACCTGGTTGTCTCCAGGAAGGCTCATCTAGACCTTCCCCGATTCCTGGGACTGAAGAAAGAAGTGGGGGAGGCTATTTACAAATACAAATTGCTGTAGAGGCCCCCTTGTTCCAAATCTGGTCGGCGGCTTCCACACGTTTACTTTTAAGGACAACTATAAATCTTCAGTGTATTCCCCACAAATATTGGTAGAAAAAGCTTTAGACCTCTAAGCAGATAACCTTATTTTATCTTCCAGAGACCTGATTTGGATCCAAATGCTCTTTTATAAACTAGTGAGTTTCACATTCTCATACCCATCTTATTGCTAGAATTTTAAAATGAAAGCTCTAAGGGCTCTGTTGGCATATGCCTGTATGTTTACAGGGGCCTATACATATGTGTGTCACAGATATATGGTACATTCTTCCTCTGAATGGTATTGCCAAAATTCATGTGCAAAAGGGCTCTATTTAATCGGCTTAAAAACAAACAGGCATTTTTATGAAGTATTCCTAAAATTCTCAGAAATATAATAGAAATTAACCCAAATGCCTTTCAGGTTCACATGTTCTGGGAAAATATTTGGAATTAAAGTTAATTTAAGTTTGTTGACTCAATTAAAATAGACATGTCTTCAGTGTTGTCAGAATTAAATATAATGCCGACATACATTTAGTCTACATAGGTTTACAATTAAAATAACCTGATATTATCTACACGATAATACGATACGAACATATAATAGCTATATTATATCGTCAACAGGAAAAATGACAGAATGAAGACTGACTTTGTCTAATGTCTCATGAAGTTTCCTTGGGTCATTGAAACAAAAGTGTATGCTTCTAAAAATTATTAAATAGATTCATAGATTTGCCAACGTAATCACCACTGCTTACGTGTTAGTTTTCACTAGAAACTAAAGTTCTAAGGGTTAAAAATTCTAAATAATATGTAATCAAAGCTACTAGAAATAATAAGAGAAACATCTCTATATGCAAGGAAAGCAGGGTATGGTTTTTGGTAAGAGAAGGTATGAGGAACAGAGAGACATTTTTATTGAGGGAGAAGACATTTTCGCCTAAAGTAAGGTTACTTATTTCAGAATGGAAAAGAGGAAAAACACAGGACAAAATCTGAATGTAAAAAGATGTAGAAGGTTTGTAAAAAAGGAAATCTTGGGGAAGGAATTTTATGTGTGGTCAAGTTGGCTAAGATTAAAATGAATTTATTTGAACAAAAAAGCAGTTTTAAGATCAAAAATAAGCTGGTACAAAATTAGAATTTGGTTTTCTCTCTGTTAAAAGGACAAAGTTTTCTTGGACTATTGGTCTAAACGAAGTCTTTCTGACCTTGAACTACCTGGTATTTAGCAGAGGGCTCCTAGAATATCTCAAAAAATTTATTCTCTCCATACAAAGGGGTATTGGAAAACTAACTGGGCTTATTTGCTATGTTAAATTACATGGAAAGCATTGTCAAACGGGAAAAATCCTAAGCTTGCTTTATTCTGTACTTGTGTAGGTATACAAGTGTTCCAGAAACTGTATGAAATGCCTGGAAATCTACATGTTCTAGAAAATTATCAGTAATAATTCCAGTTACTATCCTAAAATGTTGTTTATCACAGAAATTACTAAACTTCCTTATCAAATGAACTCTCATCAGATCTTCAGCAATGCACATTTTTAAGTCTTTGTCACTTGCAGAAAGTTACTGTTCTACTCTGATGCTCTTCTGATGTGTTTCGGGCGCCTGGGTGGATCAGCTGGTTAAGTGCCTGCCTATGGTCAGGTCATGATCCCGGAGTCCCGGAATCGAGTCCTACACTGGGATCCCAGCTCCGCGGGTAGTCTACTTCTCCCTCTGACCTTCTCCCCCTCATGCTCTCTCTCTCACTCTTTCTCTCTCAAATAAATAAATAAAATCTTTAAAAAAAAAAAAAGAAAAAAGAAAGAGTTTCTGCTCAGGTGCTCTATCTTCAAAGAGAACAGGTTTGTACTTTGGAAAGAACCTTGGCAAGTACAGGTTTCTGATTACTTTAAGATCATACAACTGTCCTCAGTAAGAATTTCCAGAACTAACACAAGAACCGGATTCAGGCAGAACAGATGTTAATTAAATGACTGGGTGACTGGAGGAGGATTACGGCTTTTTGTTTGAGACACTGCTGGCTCCTCAATGTTTTGTTTTTCCAAATTTTTTAGCTACCTCTGACTTACGGCAATTTGATCAAGCATACCTTTGCAACAAAAGTATGAATGAAACATTTCCCTTTTCTCCCTACCTGATCCCTCCAGAATCCAGAAGCTCTCAAGCATTCTTTTCATGGTAATAGTTAGGTATTTGTGTAAGTTCAGTAAGACTCTGTTCTCCTTGTAACAGAACAAAATTAAAAACATGGGCTATATTACCGAGGACTTGACTGAAATGTCACATTTAAGCGCGATATGTATAGACTCAGATATGACAGACAGTTTAAGGAACTGCTGGGAAAAATCACTTGGTATCTTGCTTATAAAAGGTTCCTAGCAGCCTTACCAGATGAGTAAGAAAGGTCACTTCCTGGCAGGCCCAGGATATTTGGGGGAACATTACGAAGAGAGAAATTCACCGAAATTATTGGTACTGCTGGTAAATTCTGATGGTAAGTCCTTGGAGTGGCTTCCTGGCCTCAGAGGCTATTAGGAGTTCAATCTGATTCTTTATGAAAAGTTCCACAAAGCAGTCTTAAACGGAGCTTATATGACCAATCACTATTCTTGTTGCATTTATCTAAGTAATCAGGCCAAGTTTAATGAAAACAAATTAGTTTTGCTGCAATTATTTTTAATTTTAAAATGGGGGTAACTGTAAAGAAAAATGGTTTGCCCTTTTGTAGATATTAGATTCTAATCCTATTAATTTTCTTTGAGCTTCTGTTATATACCCGTAAACTGAACTGGATCCTGAATTTCTTCCAGTATCTAGCGATGACTCTCCCAACTAACATTTCTCTCTTTTTTTTTTTTTTTAAGATTTTATTTATTTATTTGACAGAGAGAGATCACAAGTAGGCGGAGAGAGAGAGAGGGAGAAGCAGGCTCCCCACCAAGTGGAAAGCCCAATGTGGGCCTTGATCCCAGGACCCTGAGATCATGACCTGAGCTGAAGGCAGAGGCTTAACCCACTGAGCTACCCAGGCGCCCTCCAAACTAACATTTCTAATTTTTCTTCCAGCCTTCTGATTTGGAATCAAAAAGACAAAGACTGCCCTTGAATCTCCTTGGAAAGGACTCCAGGTCCTCCTCACCACCCAGATGGCATCCAGACCCAGGGGCAGCTACATAAAATCACTGAACTAAGCCACCTGGCTTAACAAAGGGACTCAACACGGTCTCTGATTTTGATTTGGTACGGGTCTTGGGGACCATGGCTTGAGTCCACTCTAGACATTAGAAATCACCCTGTGTATAATAATCATTGTAATCTCCCTGGTGAGATTTTCCTCAAAAAGTTTTAAACGCATGTTCATAGCCACCAACCACCAAAGATCTGCCTAAGACTGGAATGTCAAAAAAGGAACGAGGAGAGCTACTGATTGAAAAAATGAGAACCTGAAGTCGTGATCTGTGAATACCACAGAGATTTGGCAAGAAAACTGTAAGAACTTGAGAGCAATAGCTGGGATCCATTTGCTGATGTCTTAGAATTTGATCACATCTCTAGGTTAAGCTGAAAGTCTAACCAAAAGGGAGGACTTGTTAAAAAAAAAGAGACAACAGGCCCAAAATGGAGTCACTTGTGCTAGGCCCACATCACCAAACTGAGACTTAATACCTAACCTAACCATAGATTCAGCCTCTCCCAAGAATGTAATCTTAGTCTGGAATTACTGGGTCAGCACTAATGGGGTAATCTGCCTGACGGGACCCCTGCCATCCTCCAAAGAAAGGTGACCTTACCTGAAACAATCCATTCTTTGCTAGTGACTTCCCTGTCCTGCCCCCTTCTGCCTATCAAAGTCCTTCATTTCGTACAGCTCTTCAGAGCTCCTTTCTGTTTGCTAGGTCAGATGCTGCCCAATTCATGAATCACTGGATAAAGCCGATAAGATCTTTAAAATCGATTCAGCTGAATTTTGTTTTTTTACATTTAATACTACTATGTACCAGTCACTCTGCTGTCACTGGCCTTTCCAAACAAAACATACTAGAAGGCCAAGTGTGAACATGTGGAGAAAGATTTCATCCAGCTGAGGGTTTCTTGGCTAAAAGAGCCCCTAGGACTAATCAGCAAGGTAACAAGGCAGTCACACCAAGTGCTGGAGAAAAGTGCACAACCATTCTCGTTCTTTCAGCAAGTACTGAGAAGGTACCTTGTACTTCCTAGGTATCGTGGAAAATGGGTCACGGAAGCCAAAGCATTTTCTTCACTCACTGCAGAGTCTGGCCAGCAGCTCCCCCACCAGAAGTCAGTCTCCACTGTCAAGCATGGGCTGAGAGCCCATGGCAAGAGCAGAGACACCAAGTACCAAGTCAGTGCAGGAGGCAGCAGGGGTGAGGCAAGCCATGAGAAGGAGAAGCACCGTGAGTGATGGGTCAGGGCAGGTCTAGAGCTGTGTCCTGGAAGCCAGGAAGGCTGAGGGTCATCGGGGAGGTGCAGGAGCAGCATTCTAAAGGGAGCGGCCATGAGTGCAGGGTAGCAGGATGGCTGAGGATCAGGGGCTTTTGAGAGCCATACAGATGCTAAATTGGCGACAGGGGAGGTAAGAGGTCTGGCCTTGAAGGATGACAACAAAAGTGTCCTCTTCAAAAGCATGAAAGATGGGTGAGTAAGGGGCTAAGGAGGCCAGGTGAGGGGTCATGACAGTGATGTGCTCTGACACTGAAGTCAGCGGGAACAGAGAGGAAAAATGGGATATGTGACACAAAGGAGGGCTGAAAGGATCTGGAGCCTTTGATCGGGAGGGTACAGAGCAGGAAGAGGGCAGGTTACAAGAGATGAGATTTGTGTCTGGGTTGAGGAAGGCAAGATGGGCTGGTGACACAAGAAAGGGATGCCGGTAAGGGATCCGGCTTAAGAAAGACGTCTAGGACTTCCATTTGGTAATGACTTTGGGAGAAGTATATAGACACGGGTATGGAGTTGAGGCTAGAGCTCAGTGTTGAATACACAGACTCTGGAGGGAATACGGTTGATAAAGATGTCGTGAGAACAACCTGGCAAAAGAATACTGGAGAGCAGCGGGCAGCCGGTCCAGGTGCACAGAAGGGCAAGGGGATGGAGCAGGAGTGATCAGAAAGCATTTGGGCAAAACTGGCTGAAGATGATGCATTAAGGGAGAGGTGAGAGACATCGGGGACGCAGTCAGGCTGGGACAGTGGAGAGGGCGTCAAAGACATTCTGGGGCGCCCATTCTGAAAACCAGCCTCCTGAATAATAAAAATGGAATATTTAGTTATAAGGGAACTTAGAGACCACCTAGCTCAAACTATTCATTTTAAAGTTGAGGACATGTAGGCCCAGAAAGTTACCAGAGTTTTCCATAGAGAAGAAACAAAGAGATAAAGAGACCAAAAGGTGGGGTGCCTGGGTGGCTCAGTGGGTGAAAGCCTCTGCTTTAGCTCAGGTCATCCCAAGGTCCTGGGATCGAGCCCCACATCGGGCCCTCTGCTCCGCGGGGAGCCTGCTTCCTCCTCTCTCTCTGCCTGCCTCACTGCCTACTTATGATCTCTGTCTGTCAAATAAATAAATAAAATCTTTAAAAAAGGGGGGGGGGCAAAAGTTCCTTGCCCATGGTGACAGATCTGGGAACATGGAGAAGCCAGGACCGAAAGCCAGTTGTCTTCTTTTTTATTGTTGTAAAGTTCATTTATGCTTTCCAACATACTTTATATACTAATGATCGGAATTTCTGAAATCAGGTAATCCTCTTGTGTCATAAAATCCACAGTTAGAGAAATACGAAATAGGTCACTTCTCTGATTCATAGGGTGAAGTTCTCTTCTCTAGAGCCCTGTATTCTCCTTGAAACCCTCTCTGCTTTTTAATGTTGATGTACTTACTGCTGCTGCAAGGAGCAGCTCCAATAGGGACCAGGATGGTGACCCCGAGAATACAGCACAGATGAGATGGGGAACGGGATTCCTGAAGGTTCAGAGGACAAGATGGTCAGTCCCCACAGTGAACTGGCCATCTGGAGGATCAAGGAAGATGAACTCAGACTTAAGACCTGGTAAGGTCATTAGATCACACAACTGGGCCGCCCATGTGACCAAAGGCCCAGGCAGGTCCCCCTTAGACAGTGCATGTATCCATCTGTGTTTGTGTTTGTGTTTGTGTCATCTGGTTGTGTCCTTCAACCTCAAGTGCTCAGGAGTTTGAGCCTCTGCCAGCAGAAGGACACACACTCCAACATTTTCCAAAGGATAATGAGCAAGACCATTTAAATAGAGTCCACTTAGATGTAACTTTGTTGAGCTATTTTAGGGTTATGTGGAAATCCAGATCATTTCTGGCTGCTTCTGACCTGTCTTCGGATGTCTTAACAGCGTTAAGAGAATTTGTCTAGGGGCAGCTGGGTGATTCAGCTGGTTAAGCACTGGGTGCCCTGCTCAGTGGGAAGTCTGCTTCTCCCTCTCCTTCTGCCCTTCCCCCCGCCCTGCTCGTGCTTGCTTGCTCTCTCAAATAAATAAATAAAATCTTAAAAAAAAAAAAAAGTATTTGTCTAATGGGTCTGTCCAGGCACACGCTCACCGAGCAATGGCTCGTTTTCTCCTGTGTGCTCTGTAGTCTCTTCTTAGCCAAATTAAAGTTCATTGGAAAAATCTTTTCTGCCCATTATCTTGATGCTGCTCTCAGTGGGCATCTCTATAAGGTTAGTGGCACAGAAGAGGCTACGTTAAAACAGGTTTAGGGCAGAGGAGAAGGCGATGGACTCTGGACCCAGGTCAAGGGTGCGGCTCCGCCGCTTATCTGAAGTGGACCCAGGAGAGAACAGCAGTGGCAGCTCCAACACCGGAAACGTGAGGCCAGCACTTGGAACAAATTGGAACAAAATATGCTCAGGAAATGTTTCCAAATACAAAAGAGTTCTGTTAGATGAGCTCTAAGAAAAGCTTTTGAACTCTGAGTGGTGAGATCCTTGCAAAACAAAGAAATTTGATAAATCTTGTACACAAGTCAGAAATGGGAATGAAAGTAAAATACAGGCTTATCAACCACCTCCACCACAACCACAATACCGGGGGATGTGACTGCCCCCCCAAAAGTGACTGACACAGGAACAGGTCTGACGGGTAACCATTTCCAGGAAGGGAAGTTTCAAAAAGGCAACCAGTAGCCTGGCTTACCAGATCCCAAATCAGGGTGACTGAGGTTTTTTAAAAGGGATGCTATTAATCCAAATTAATAGCAAGGGGAAAGGAAATGAGAATGGAACAAACTTGCTGACCGCACATGATGCTCAGAGCAGAAAACACCATGCTGGCCACTTTTGGGCTCACCTCATTTGATCCTCATAACAATTCTAATGAGGTGAGTGCCAAGCTCATTCTACAGCTAATATAGAATGTTCCAAGATGTTCTTAAAAACTAGGTAATGTGCCTAAAGTCACAATGCCAGTAAGTGGAGGAGTGAGTATTTCACCTGGGACTGTTAATTATACTGTGGCCATTTTTTTTTTTTTAAATAGGTCCCTACTTACTTTAATTTCCTTTGGGATTTGCACCATTCACTTGACAGATATTTACAGAGAAGCTGCCACATAAGATGCCACTATTGCAGATGATGGAGATCCAGTAAGGACTCGAGTCTCTGCCTTCAAGAATTTAATTCTAGTGTATCTGTACTTCAAGGCTGCATTATGTCCAACTCAGGGTCACAAAGAGGAAAAATAGGGACTCAATGACCTCAAGAATTCTAATGTTTATTCACCTACGGGAAAGCGGAACTACATACGCACTTGGGAGTTTACCAGCATTCATTATTCTGACCTATGTACGACTGAGACACACACCTACAACTTCAGTGCGTGATATGAAAGCTGGCGCACCAGCCAATGGTAACTGGATACAAAATGTGCTCAGACCAAAGAAGACGCAACCAGTTGAAGCTCCATTAATATCACTAGAGAATCACTTGAGGAAGTAAAAGTTGTAAGAGGAAGTAGAAAGGTCTGTGTAATCCAGCCAATAAAGTTGAGACTTTCTTAACTATTTGCTGAATGCAAAATAATCTCATCAGTGAAAGAAAAATATCTGGGAGAACATTCTAAAAAATGACTCAAAGCTCTAATCAGAGAGAAATTTAAAAAATAAATAAATAAAGTTTCCCATGAAGAGCAAAAGAATATTCCCCAACCTACTAATCTGCCTTTAATGGAACTCAACAGAGAATAAATGAGTAATCCGGCCACTGGGGTAACAAGACAAGTATTGTCTAAGCAAAATGGCTCAGCGAGCTATGTGGCAAAGCGTCAGAAGAACAGGTAGGATTCTTAACCTATGGACTAGACCCCTAGGCAGACAAAGAGGGCCCTTCCATAAACCCACCCAGGCCAACTCATGCAGGAATCAGCCTGGCTAGTGCTGGACGCCATTCAAGTCAGATAGAACCAGGGCAATGTCAACTTGTCCGCACAGTGTGCTCCATCCAGAGGACAAAAACATGGGAAACAGAGGGAGATGGAATTTTCTATGTCAGATTGTTTGGATCCTAATTGATGTCATTGCTCTCTCTACCTTCATTTCCTTCTTGCCCACCCTCTGTGAAAGGCGGCACAGGGTAAGGGAGAGGTGGACCCACACTAACGAGGCAAAGTGTTTGAGAGACTGGAGGCCCACCCACCCTTCCAGGACAAGAGTTGGAAAACACAGGTTTACAAATGTGGCAAAACGGTAATGACTGGTGAATCCCGTTGTGGGTTTCACTGTACTACTCTTTCAACTTTTCTGCACACTTGACATTTTCCTAAAAAAAAAAAAAAAAAAAGTTTGAGCCAACAAAAAGAAAAAAAGCATGCAGCTTCAAAGAGACTGCAGTGGAGAGGGATGAAAACTGTACCAGCTCCCACGTCTAGGGGCAAACACTCAGTGGTAAGCTCTGGATAACTTTAAACTTTAAATCTTAAACTATCAACTTGTACCAACAACCCTGGAGATCAAAAAAAAAGGAGGCTTGGTCAGGCCCTCTCTCTGTCTGATCATCTGTCTCTCAGCTGGGGCCATGTGCTGACCAGTGGAGATCGCCCTCCATGCTCCCTCCCAGAGCAGGCACCAGGTCCAGAAGACTGCATCTGAGTTCTGTGACCTGAGGTCACTCTTTTCCCCAATGTTCTCAGAGACAGTGGCAGACACCCTTGTCTGAGGACAGTAACGGCACCAAAGGATTAAACGGGAGCAATTTTTCCTATGCCTATAATTGGAAAAAGAACTGCCAATGTGGAAGTGGAAAAATAAGTTGCCAAGGGACGAATTCATTCAGATGACAACCTATTCCATTGCTCGCCATTCCAGGAAAATAGGGAGTGGAGCTTTTTAATGGGAAGGAAATCTGTTATTCTATATACACCATAATTCACTTCATGACTTAGTCCGGAAGGAAGGGAAATCTATTTGAGTTCAGCACCTGCCTGACTAGTCCCCTGTTGACCTCCCCACTCCGTCTGCGCCCCCTCCACCCCACCCTCTGTAGGGAACAGAGGACCAAAATAGCTCCCCTCTGTGCTCCACCAGGACTCACAGGCACACCACACACTCTCCCCAGAGGGCACGGCCAGACCTCCAGGGCTGGGATTTACCAATGTCACTCAGCAAGGTAAGGATGGGTCCTTCCCGCAGGCCACAGCAGTTCTCGAACTGGTTCAGGTACTGTCAAGAAGGTAAAAAGAAACATCAGAGTGAGCAGTCCCCGGCCACCTACAAGCCCACAGTGTGTTTTCCCAGCTGAAGTCATCTGGGGGTTCACCCCAGGCCCCGGCTCTAGGGACCTGGGCTAACAGGTGGCCTGAACAGCAGGACTGGCAGGAATTGGCCCAAGGCGGAGGAGGAGGAAGCGGTAGTGAGAACTCCCAGAAGCGCTCAGGCACTCACAGGTGAGGTGTCTGAGTCAAAGAGGAGGGCTTTGCAGGCTCACCTGAGCTGCCGTTCTGAGGGAGGCAGGCCAGAGGCCTTGCTCTGCCACCGGGGGACTGCTGCTCCTGAGAGTCCCACAGAGGGCGGGGTGGAAGGCACTCAGTAAACGCCATGCTCTGACCATTTCCCCAGCATGGCCAGTGGGATGATGATGGGGGAGTACTTAATGAGCACTTACTACGTGCTTGGGACCCAGCAAACCTCTGCACAGTTTAGCTCAGTGAAGCTCTACCTACATAGAGGCTGAGCTCCCACTGCCACCAAGGGAGGTCAGGTCGGCATCTGCACCTCACAGGTGAGGAGCCCGAGACCGGAGGGCTTCCGTGAGGCCTGCTCACACAGCCACTCTAGCGCGGCCCTGGGATACGCAGCTGAGGCCTGAGCTCAAATACTCGCCCTCTCTGCCCTCCCAGCCCCAGCTCAGTCCGAGGCTGGCGGCTGGCCTCAAATGAAAACAATGGAGAAGATAACTTCCCAGCTGAGGGTTATAGTCATTAAGGAACATTTATATTCAAGAACATTGAAGAGCCTGTTTTGTGAGCTGGGCATACAGATTTCACTCTTTTCATCGGTTCTGGCTTCTACCTTTGCTCAAGCGCTGGCCTAGCTGGTCTCTTGGTGCCCAGGGGAGGAGGCTTTGAACTCTTGAGAGGAGGAAAGATAGGCTCCCTCATTTGGAGAACAGAGGACCCAGGCACTGTGGGCAGCGGTGCCCTCCCTGCGCTACCCACCCTACCCCCTGCCATGGGGGGCCGGCCCCACGGACAGAGGCCCCTCAGAGTGCAAGGGCTTCCTGCCTCCCACAGGTCATCCTGTGCCCCGTGGCGGGTCAGTCATGCTACAGTGTGCATCACCTTCTTCCCTGGCTGACTTGGCTCTTTGCTGCCTGCAAGATCAAGTCTCAAGTTCTCTGCCGGGCTTCTGAGCCCTCCGTAATCAGGTCACATCCCACCAACTCCCATGCTGCCCTCCAAGAACCACCCATTCCACTGCAACAACATGACTCTATCTCCCATTTTAAAGAACCACATTCAGTAATTGGATGGTTGTCAAAGGTTAGGAAAATAAAGAATAAAAGTGAAGCATTATCAACTTCCCCATTTCTCATCCGTTATCAGTCCCCAGCTTGTCGGTCATGCCAATGACTGTTCACATCCTGCTGTGCCACTCCCGCGACCTGCCTAGCTTGCGTGGCAGGAGAAAGCCACTCAGAAGAAGAACCCTTGTGGAAAGTTTCCTCTACAAAAAGAAAGCGGAAGGGGCCAGAATAGAAATGGAAACAGCACACGAAGCTAGGTCCAAGAAACTGCCATGTCAAGACAGAAGAAGTGCCTGGGTATCCTGCTTCCCATCCCCCCGAACCCCCCTTAATACCGTGACCCTTCTTCTAGAGTGAAGAGTTCGGGAGATGTGCACTAAGAGCAACCTCTTTTTCAACACAAAAACAACTTCGCTGTCCAGAGACAACTTTTATTTTGCTTCTTCCTATGTGGCATTCTTCAGCGTCCTGGGTGGAGAGGGGGCCTGCAGTCGGCGTCCCGTGGGCTGTGACCCAAGCTCTTCCACACTGCAGCTGCACCAGGCCTGGTAACTCGCCTCACCAGCCTGGGCCATGGTCTACAGCCTTCACGTGGTACCAGCATCACAGGGATGTGGAAAATCCAACAAGGCCAAGTACAAAAGCAGGCTGTATAAACGCATTGGAGGCCACGCTAGGGAGGGGGCCAGGCACGACCGTCTCTGAGACAAGGAAGGGCTGCAGGCACCCACCCTGCAGGACGTGCTCTGGTAAGGAGAAGTAAACGCGCTAGAGGGACGAACGGCCAGATGGTGAGTCAGTGGTGGCTCTGGAACATCAGCCCAGTTCCCTGCTTACTAAGCCGGCTCCCTTCCTGCTCCACTCCGTGACCCTGTCTGTAGTGGGGCCACATTTGGGGGACAGAACCCCTCCCCATAAGCACAGTGATGACGTGTACGCTGAAGGATGGCAGTGGCCCTAACATGCCCAGGGAAAGAAAGTTTGTTTTGGAACTGGTCCAGTCTTTCCCCATCCTCCAAACCTGGTGACTTTTTCTTGTCATTTCAGGAATCACCGCGCAGGACATACATTCAGAGAGCCCCTCCCTGACTTTCCCGTAAGAGCTTCTGATTCAGTCCCTTGATTCACATCACGCACATCGCCCCACCCTGAGCACAGAAGAGGGGCATCTGGGGAGGAAAAGCAAGCCCGCCACAGGCACCATGGCTGCCTGAGCTTCCTGACGAGGAAGGGGGCAAAAGTCATCCCCGCTGCTCCCTGCCCAGATGGGCTGCACCCAGCCACCCTGCGTCCAGCCACCCCAGAAGCCTCACCTTGCGGAGATCTCCTCCCTGGCAGTACTCCATGGCCAGCAGGGGCAAGTCATTGGGAGCCAAGCTCTGCATCCCCTCGGGGACGTCCCGGGCAGCCACCACATTGGGGTGGTTCAGCCTAGGAAGGAGACAGCAGTGAGGGAAAAACCCAGGCTCTGGCTCAAACCTGCTCCCTGCTCCGTCCGTGTCTCAGCAAAGCTTTACAACAAAGGCCCGGACTAGCCGAGGTCAGTCCTAGCGGAGGTCAGGCACCGACTAGTCACCTCGGCACTGGGTCCGTTAGCATTCACCCAGCTCTACTTTCAGCACCATGAGCTCAAGGACTCTGAGGGCCTGAGGTGCAACTAAATTTTCTTTAGAGTGCCCCATACCAAGTCCTCACTGAACTTCAAAACTGCTCTGAAAAGCACAAAAAGTAGAAGGACTTCCAACCTCAGGCCATTCAAGCAGGGATGGGGTGTGTGTGCACACACGTGCGTGTGTGTGCATGTGCGTGCGTGTGGAAACAAGGCGATGCCTCCCTTTTAAGAAGTTCACGAAGGGAGCACCTGTTTGAGGCCTTAGAACAACTAGGTTGCTAAATGCTTACCTAAACCCCTCACTACCTGGGAGGACAGCGCCCATCCAGGGCCTGACAGACCACCCCTGTCCCCACACTGGGGGAGTAAATATCTGTCATTGGTTCACAGCAGTGGAGAGCCACACACCGCCTTGATACCAGAAATACAGGGAAAAAGAGCATCTCTGCCATGACAAAGATAAAGTCACAGTGATGGCTATTTTAAATTATTTAATATAAGAAATAAAACTGAGCAAAAGCCCTCGAGAAAGCCCAGAGTTGGACTCTAAGGGCCATTCCTCTACAAGTCATCTGTTAACCCTGATTGAGCTCAGGACTAAGATTTATGACTTTTCCAGATGCAACAGGTGGGGCTGTTGCTCCAGATCCTCAAGCTCAGAGGGCTTCCCTCCAACTTCACAGCAGTGTCCCAAGGCCCCTCAGCTCCCACAGTCTCCTCGTCCCCCTGCAGTGATGGGCCCTCACCTTCTCATGATCTGGATCTCCAGGCACCACCGCTCTCGATTCCGGGGGCTGAGCTCCTGCCGGCACTGCTTGATAGCAATCTGCTCACCTGTTTCCTGCAGAGAGAGCACGCACAGGGAGGGGATGAACAGAACTCACGACCAAGCCCACCGAGAAAACCAGGGGTCGAATACAAAATTGTCTCTTTAGGGCCTAAAGCATGGATTGTGGGACCTCCGGGATCCCGAGGCCCACATATGTATCCTCTGATAGATGTCCCCAAGTCACTTGCCAGCCTCTGAGGCTCGCCTCCACACCCCCACCTCTTCCCGGACTTTCCCCCTTCTAGCCAACCAGAGTCTACACCAATGCCTTGTTTGGTTTCCACCTCCTCCATGAAACCTCTGCTCACCACTCCTGTCGAAGAGATCTCTCACTTCTCTGAGCCCCGGCTGCTAGACAGAACCACAGGACACTGCCGGTATTGACCAGTCTGACCCGATGGCACTTGCCATCAATGGCACTTGCCTGTGATTCAACCTAACAGTTGCTGCCACACTGCCTTCATAGATCATGCAAGAGTTTCATCTCTCTAGAGAGAAGGCAAACCTAGCATAGTAGTTGGAACACGGAGGATGATTCAATTTAGCGTTTACTAGCTCTGTGACCTGGGGCAGAGCATTTGGTTGGACTCAGTTTCTTCATCTGTAAAATAAGAATGCCTACAGCCACCTTTCGGGGCTATCCTGAAGCTCAGAAGCCAGCAGTGTCCAGCCCTTAGCAGGTGTTCAGTAACACTGCGGAGAGCAGAGCAGACCCAGGTCACGCAAGAAGCCCGGCGTTAAGATCCCCTGCAGCTTGGCTCACCCTGGCTTTCCAGCCACTCTCCCGAGAGGCCCCCAGCCATCAGACACTGCGGCTGAATCAGACCGCCCATCCAGTCCCCTGCTTCTCGGGTCTGTGCTCTTGCTTGTGTGGGAGCGCAGGCGCTACGGGGCCCACCTCAAGGGGCTGTTGCTCTGCTCTCCAAACAGGCCACTCCTTCACACACACAGCTACCAAAGACCTATGTTCTGTAGAGTCACAGGGTTATCTTCTCTCTTTTCTTGGTTAAATTACAGGCTTATCTTCATGCACGTTAAGCTCTTCTCCAGTAACTAGCACGATGCCCTCAGCGGAGATTTTGTGAATGGAAGGGAAGGCAATCCGTAAAACATTTCTGAATAATTCACTGACTGCCTGGGTCCTGAGGATAACTCATCCCTTTCCCTTGGTCCTCTAGGCAGCACCAAGGAGCCCCAGGACACAGACTGAAAGGGGCGAGCCCTACAGCTACAGTGCTGGAGGCAGCAGGGACAGTGGCTCTGGCCTCCAGTGCTCAGCCCACCACAGGGGGCAACCATGCACTGCTGCTACCTCCTCAGGCCCCCAGGGGCCTCCAGGATGGCTGAGGCATACTGGGTGGCCCTAGCCATGCCTCTGGTGGCAGGGGCCTGGAAGCCGGGCCCGCCGTCAGTGAGCAAGCAGACTTTACCAGCATCCTGTATATTCAGTGTCCAAACAGCGGCGAATGACCTCGCTAACAGCCCTATGACTAGGGGAGAGCCACGCCTGCAGGATCTTTTCACTAGAAAAGACAGCAGAACAGTACCAGAATTCTACTACTTGCCCAACTGAAGACGGATATCCTAGAGGCCGTGACAGACCATTTTCTTAGTTTTATCATTTTAGGAAAATGCATCCCAAAAAGAATCCTCATTCTTCTAATTGGAGCAATTCATACAGTGCTGAATGGGACTTGAACGAGACACGCCAAGGGCCACCCAGGTGGCTCAGCTGGTTGAGGGTCAGACTCAGGGTTGCCTCTCAGGTTATGATCCCAGGGCTCTGGGCTCAGTGGGTAGTCTGCTCAAGATTCTTTTCCTCCCTCATCCTCTCCGCCACTCCCCCTGCTTGCATCTCTCTCTCCCTCCCTCTCGCCCTCTCTCTAATGAATAAATACAATCTTAGAAAAGACACAGAGAGAACTGTGGCAGCCCTCCCGCGTGCACACGGCGGTCTCGCAGCAGCAGAACTGCAACGCGGGCACGCATTTACCAGACTGGCCGTGATCCCTGCAGGAACACACACCTACCCAGTAAGAAAAAGGAAAACAAAGTCTCCAACCATGAGCAAAAGTTGTCAAATAAAACCACCAAGTCACTGCTTGATAGACCAATCCCTAAATCCGACATGCTCGAAAGAGAAGCTTCAGAAACAAGGTGGAACCATCTTCTGCCTCTCCCAGCTCGGATGCCAGAGAGCAGATGCAACACCTCCACATGCTCGCAGAAGGAGCTTCTACCGAAGCCCGACACTGCTGCCGCATGTCACGCAGTTACCTCGGGCGCCTACTTTTTCCTTTTTTTAACAGCGCTACTGAAATATAATTCACGCACCGCACCACTGATCCATTTACGGTGTGCAGCACACGGGTATGGGGGTATGGTCAGCGTAGCGCGACCAAAGCCACACATCAATTTTAGAACATGTTCATCAACCGCCCCCCCTCAGGAAACCCCATATTCGCGAGCAGTCACTCTTCCCCCAGCCCCTTGAGCAAAGGCAACCCCCTACCTTTATGGATTTGCCTGTTCTGAACGTCTCACAGATGGAATCCCACGATATGGGGACTTTGGGGATGGCTTCTTTTAAGGCCCACCCGCGCGGCAGCCACATGCCTGCTTTTGTAACGACACACTCCTTGGTGCAGCCCGTGGCAGCGCGCTTTGGTAACCGGGTCCTGACAGACGGTTCACACACTGCTATCAGAACCCCGATATTTGGCCCAGATCCGAGGCACTCTCTGAAGAGCTGACCTCTTCAAAACTCATAAATCCTGTTGCTAGTGAACCAACCAGTATAGTTGTAACAAGTGAACTCGGTAGAAATCCATCTAGTACTTTTCACAAATTAGGGAACATGTGAAAATTCTGTTTCTTCATCGATGTACAGACTGGTGTTCAATCTCACAAAATGTTACACCCCCTATATATGAACTTCCCAATTCCTGTAGGTTCTCAAACAGATTTAAATTTGCTTTCAAGTTTCACTTCCCCTGAGTGTTCGGACTCAAACGTTTTCACCCACTTCTAGGGTAACTTCATCAGTAGCGGCACTGACATGCCACTGGACGTGCTGGTCTTCGGTCAGGTGGGATCACATGGAAACTGAGACTCGACTGCACAGTTCTAAACTGAAGGGCCAAGTGTCACACAAGGTCACAGGGCCGAGGGAGTCCCTTCGGCAGGTAATGTTTTGATGGACAGTCTGATAAGTAACAGTTTAGAACAAGATAATGCAACTCTTGGTCTGTTATCTCAGAATGACTCAGAGCTTAAATCAAGATATTTAAAGATCTGCACCTATTTTAACTTCAGTATACAGAACAGTGTGTTAGTTTTTTGCTTTGTTTTACTCCTGCTATTAACAAATTGCCACAAACTTAGTGGCTTAAGACCCAAATTTATGTCCTTACAGTTCTGGAGGTCAGAAGTCTGGTACAGATCTCACTGGGCTAAAATCAAGACGTCAGCAGGGCCGTGGTCTTTTCTGGAAACCTTAGGGAAGAATAAATTTCCTTGACCTTTCCAGCTTCTAGAAGCTGCCTGCATTCTTTGGCTCAGGGTCCCTCCCTCCATGCCCAAAGTCAGCAACAACCAGCTAACTCCTGTCACGTTGCATTACTTTACACTGACTCTCCTGCCTCCCTCTTCCACTATTTTTTAAAGATACATTTCATTTTACTTTATTTTATCTTATTTTATTTATTTGATAGAGACAGTGAGAGAGGGAACACAAGTAGGGGGAGTGGGAGAGGGAGAAGCAGGCTCCCTGCTGAGTAAGGAGCCCGATGTAGGGCTCCATCCTAGGACCTTGGGTTCATGATCTGAGCCAAAGGCAGACACTTAACGACTGAGCCACCCAGACACCCCTTCCACTTTATTTTAAAAACTTTATTTAAGGGGCACCTGGGTTGGTTGGTTAAGCAATTGCCCTCGGCTCAGGTTATGATCCTGGAGTCCCATGATTGAGTCCCGCATGGGGCTCCCATCTCCACAAGGAGTCTGCTTCTCCCTCTAACCTTCTCACATCTCATGCTCTCTCTCACTGTCTCTCTCTCTCAAATAAATAAATAAAATCTTAAAAAAAAAATAAAGACTTTATTTAAGAGAGACAGAGATAGGGACAGAGATAGCAAAAGGATAGCGGGGAGGAGGGGGAGGGGGGTCACTGCTGAGCAGGGAGCCCAGTGCAAGGCTAGGACCTTGGAATCACATCCTGAGCCAAAGGCAGACACCCAACCCAGTGAGCCACCCAGGCGCCCTTCCCTCTTCCACTTTTAAGCCCCTCATGACCACACTGGGCTGACCAGACAATATGGGATAATCTTCCCACCTAATGTCAGCCAATGAGCAACCTTCATTCCCCTTTGCCATGGTGCCCTAACATACTGACAGGTTCAGGGGTTAGGACGAAACCATCTTTGGGAGGGGCCATTATTCTGCCTACCACAGACAGTATGCTTCCTTCATAAAAAATGACAAAAAGACCCCAAGACGTAGATTTATTAAGTGATTTAGAACATATTTTAGGTAATCTATCTACACATTGGATAATTGTAGACAACTGTGATCTGTTCAACACAAACATTGGATCTAACACATAGCTGTTACCCGGTCTAACCCAGAGTCCAGGAATAGATGTTGATATAGAAGACTGATATTAAAGATTGAAGATTTGATATCAGCCTCAGTATCCTGATGCAAACTAAGAAGTGAACTTCCCAATATGAATACGAAACACATTGTGGACTAAATGTGCACAGACACCAAAAGTCACTTTCTATTTGTGGACAGCTCAGCTTAGTCCTACCGTTGCAGGGGAAATCCTAACAATTTCCGGGGCTTGGGAATGTCTCACACAGATATAAACACACTTAAACTTTTCTTATACAGCAGGCCTTGAGGCAGTATTCTAAAACATTCCAGTTTTCCATGAGTAATATTTCATTTGAAACAGAAACCCAAACACAATGACTTTCTGTTGCTAAAAACATACCGGCTCTAGAAAGCAAAATTCAATTAAACAGTTCAAAAACAGACTAAAAATACTGGTTTTGAAAGACTGGGGAGTTTGATCTTCACTAGCAATGAAACACCAATAGCAGCGGATGACTTTCTTTATTTGGGTTGGAACATCCTTGAGTCTTAGCTCAGTTCTGTGGAGACCTAGACTTGGCCCAAACTGTATCAGCCTCCAACTTCTGGTAAGTGGACTCCTGGTGTGGGAGAAAATTTAAAATCGGTTTGTATTTTGAGAAAATGAAGACAGGGGGCAACGGTGTTAGCCACAGTGAATACAATTTATCATGAAGGTCCCTCAAGTCTGTGATTCTTTTGTACATGAAAACATAAAACTTGTGTATAAAATGTGTGTGTGGGGGGGTACCTCCTCAGATGGCTGAGAGCTACCAGAAAGCATGACAGTACAAGTGAGCTGGAGGCCAGTCCACTCAGGAGCTGGCCCAGCTTCCCAAAGTTAGCCTTCTTCACACGAGGAGGGGAAACAGGCTGGAAGCCAAGAGGTCCATTCAAACTCTTGGCTGGGAAACCTGTCTCCTGTTACCATGGCAACCATCCAACAGGCCACTGTGGTAAAAGGGGCTAATTAGTAATAACCAGCTCGTTCCTTCTCAGGCCCTGCCCTCCAAGATGAACTTCAGAGAGGAGGTACAGAGCTAGGCCTAGAGAGATCCTCGGGACAGAAATCAGGCCTGAGAGTCAAAAGGTACAGGGTCTCTAACTATAGCTTCACCCCTGACTCAACCACACTGACCAGTCTATGCCGAGAAATCTCGGAGTTCAACCCACTCCCTTTGGTGTAAACAGCCAACACGCACAGTGGCCTCCAAACTCACCGACAGAGGCTTGTGGGGTGAGATCAGGGTGTAACTCCTTCATCCTTCACCTGCTGTATGTGGGACACTGAGCCTGCTAGTTTAGCTTCTGGGCCTTTATCCAGAAGAGGGAGAGGGGACGCTACCCCTCCGTCAAAACGTGATACAGCGTGAGCCTTGAGCAAATTACAGCAGCAGCATTTCCCTTCTCTGGCCTTGTGTTGATGTTACTCTACCCATTTGATTTGTCTTCTCTTCAGACTCTCTACAGTCCCTCTCCTTCCAAGATTCTGCTCAAGTTCCATTTCCTCAAGAAGCCTTCCCTCTCCCCTGAACACTCAAGAGAGAATATGGATAAAGCAGCGAGCACAGCTGGCACAGGACACTCTCAATAAACAGCAGACATTCATATCTCTGCACAATTTGGTGCCCATATAGACCTATTTCATAGACGGCGGAGCATTCATTTTACCTCCTCAGAGCATAAGCACACTGAAGACAAAGTCGTTTCTTTTTTCCCCCAGTGGACCCTGGGTCTGTGTACAATAAATTCTTAGTGAACTGACTGAGGTCTTTACCACTTCCAAAACACACACATAAGCTGAAGTGAGCTTAATCTTGTCCAGTGAGGAAACAAGTCAAAGTCGGTACCACTTCATAGAAGAGATCATTAATGACACCGTGCCTCTTAGAGCTTTACATGAGCCACTCCGTACATTACCGCATGTCATCCTCACGGGCGTCCTTTGGGAAACCAGGCAGCAATTGCCAGCCTCTTTCATAGCAAAGTGCACAGAGAATAGTGCAAGGCATCCTGGGACATGTCCAGATCCTTTCAGAAAGCAGCGGCCCTATTTCATGCTTAGACATGCTGAGAGCCAAGGAGATCAATTATCTTAGCATCCTCAAAAATCCAAGGGGGGAGTTGGGCTCAAAGTCATGAAGCTGGTAAGAAACAGAGCCAGGAATGGAACCCAGGTATGGGTGACTGGGAGTCATGTGGTTTTCCCCCTTATTCCCAAAAGGGGCTGCAGGCTGAGGTCACCCGGGTCATCTTTTTCTTCTTCTTCTGTATTTAACAAAGGTCTTGTTGAAAACATCAGCCTATCTAGACCATACTGATAAATGGTTTGTGCTGACCCCCCCGCTGAGGATTTAAGGCAGTTCAGACGCGGCAAGGACTGCCAAGGCCCATGCTTAGTAACAGATTCCAAAAACTCAGGGAAACAGGGATAAGGGCATTTGGTACACTGCCCTTCCTCACTAAGAAATATTTGTTTTAGAAAGATTTATGCATCTTGTCTTCCAAATGAGAGTTTTTCCCTTAGTGCTTCAAAATGGTTTAAAAGCAACTTTTTTTTTCTTTATCTGACAGAGAGAGAGATCACAAGTAGGCAGAGAGGCAGGCAGAGAGAGAGGGGAAGCAGACTCCCCACTGAGCAGAGAGCTCAATGCGGGGCTCCATCCCAGGACCCTGAGATCATGACCTGAGCCGAAGGCAGAGGCTTTAACCCACTGAGCCACCCAGGTGCCCCTTCAAAATGTTTTAGACTGATTGAAGAGAACTGAAAATGTTCTAGGGGTGTCCATAAGCTTCGATCGCCCGCCATGGAAAAGCCACAAGCCACGGTGGGGAAAGCAGGAAGTTGGGATTTTCAGATTCCAGCTCTTCACTTCCTAGCTTAGCCTCTTCAGGTAAATGACCTAACCTCTCTGTGCTTCAATTTCCTCAGGGGTAAACAGAAATAAAGACAACAGGCAGGCTCAGTTGGAGGAGTGTGGGACTCTTGATCTTGGATCATGAGTTCCAGCCCCGCTTTGAGTGTAGAGATTACTTAAATAAATAAACTTAAAAACCATAAAAGGTAACAGTTCTTTCTTTTAGGGTTATGCAGACTGAAGATAAAACATGTAAAATACCTAGCCCATTGATGGCACATGGTAGGTTCTCGATAAATGATAGGTCTGATTACTAGGCATCATTTATGTGACTGAGGATACCAATGCCTAGACTCTTTTATGCAATTGTTCTTGTGATAAACTAAAAAGTCTCTCTTGTAGACAAGATAAAGTATATGGACTATTAGGAAATGTACACTGTTAAGAAGTATAATTATTATATACTGACTGGAGTTGTCAAAACCACTTATCCCATTAGCTTTCTTCGAGACTCTGAACACTGGAACATCCACCAAAGAAGACACTACTCCTGTTCTGATCTTGGACATCAGCTAAAGAACTGAACCCACAGGAGACCTAAGAATTTGCCCCCCACCACCCCAGGAACAACCCAGAAGGGTGATGGAGAGCTTCCCCAACTGAGCCAGGTTCATCAGCAAGGTTTCACTAGGTACTTGTGAAACTTGACTCCTCCTGCTCCCTCAGCCCTCACCTTCCACTCCCCCACTAAGTCCTAAAATAGCTCTTAGATCTGCCCACTTCTCTCCATCGCCAACCACCATCAGCCCCATCCAATCCCTCACTTGTCCAATCTCCAAAACCCACGTGATAGGGGGTGCCAGTGGTGTCCTGGTACCAGCTCTTCTGCGAGCGGATTGTTAAATACTCGGGAATTTGGTGAGACGTGCTCATTAAACTGTCAGTGGCTTGAAACAAGCCATGGTGGGAGTAGTTACTCCGTGGAAACAGGTAAACCCTACCACTCTGGATGATATTTTGGAGAGCCGACTTCCCAGCACATCACTGCCTGGGCCCCTTCCAAACTCTTCCCACAGTCAGAGTAGACCCCCTTCCAACAGCTTCCTGTTGCTCTTCAGATAAAAACCAAAAGCTCTTAGCAGGGTCCCACTGTCACTTTCTACGTAGCAGCCTCCTCTGCACCTAGCTCCCTTTGTCCTCCCTTCTGGTCCTGCTGACCTTTCTATTCCACCTGCTTGCCAAGACCTGCCCCAGCACAGGGGTTTTGAATAGGCTGCTCCCTCTTCCTGGAACTCTCCTCCCACGTTCTTAGACCGGCAAAGCCTGGCTACCTTCTACCAATAACTCAGATCTGCACTTAAGTGCCACTTCCTTGAAGAAGCCTCCCCCTGCCCCCGCCCCGACCTCCAGACTGATCACACCTTCTGGTATAAGGTATCACTGCCGTGAGCCCCTCTCCTGTGTCAGACTTATGATAGTTAGGAGCTTATATCTGTAATGACTGATTAATAGCTCTTTCCCTTTTCCAAAAAGTTCTTTAAGGAAAGTGAATGACTTAATGCACCTAACACATGTATAACATAAAGAAAATTGCTATGGGGGAACTGAAAGAAAGCCAAAGCCAGACAGGGCCCTGGCTGACCAGGAACTTAGAGCTGTGACAAGATACATTCCTATACACAGACAAAAGGGCAGGATATGAAGCATGCCAAATGATTGGAGCTGGGGAATTCAACGGAAGAACTAATTTTTATAGAATGAAGGAGTCCATGGGAGGTTTATTGAGGAGGTGGTCTGAAGCTGATCCTGGAGGAATGGGCAGAAGCACATAAAGCTGTCCAGGAAGCAGAGGCTTGTCCCAGAGAAGGCTCAGCCAACCAACTTGTTGGGAGTCAACAAGAGGAGGTAATGCTAGAAAGACGGGGTGAGGCCAGACTGTGAAGAGGCCTCAAACAGCAGAATGATGTGAGTTTGGCTTTTAAAAAATACAGATTAAAGAAAAGAAAAAAGAAAGAAAAATTATCAACAAAATGAAAAGGCAAACTAGGGAGAAGATATTCGCAAATGATACATCCAATAAGGGATTAGTATGCAAAATATAAAAAGAACTTACACAACTCAACTCACACAAAAAGTAATAATCCAGTTAAAAAATGGGCAGAAGTGGGGCGCCTGGGTGGCTCAGTGGGTTGGGCCTCTGCCTTCTACTCAGGTCATGGTCTCAGGGTCCTGGGATCCAGCCTTGCATTGGGCTCTCTGCTCAGTAGGGAGCCTGCTTCCCCATCTCTCTCCACCTACTTGTGACCTCTCTCTCTCTGTCAAAAAAATAAATAAAATCTTAAAAAAAAAAAAAAAAGGCAGAAGACCTAAATAGACATTTCTCCAAAGACATACAAATGGAAAACGGACACATGAAAAGATACTCAACATCACTCATCATCAGGGAAATGCAAATCAAAACCACAATGAGATATCACCTCACACCTGTCAGAATGGCTAGAATGAAAAAGAGAAGAAATAAAAGGTGTTGGCGAGGATGTGAAGAAAGGGGAAACCTCATACACTGTTAGTAGGAATGTAAACTGATGCAGCCACTGTGGAAAACAGAGTGGAGGTTCCTCAAAAACTTAAAAACAGAACTATCACATGATCCAATAATTCCACTGCTGTGTATTCAATCACAGAAAACAAAACCACCAATTTGAAAACACTAATACATGCACCCCTATGTTTACTGCAGCACTATTTATAACAACCAAGACAGGGAAGCAACCCAAGGGTCCATCAACAGATGAATAGATAAAGAAGATAAAGAAGATGTGGCATATATGTAAAGGGATATATAGATAGATAGATATATAGATACACACATACACAATGGAATATTACTCAGCCATAAAAAAGAATGAAGTCTTGCAATTTGAGACAACATGGATGGACATAAAGAGTATTATGCTAAGTGAAATAAGTTAGAGGAAAAAATGTCACATGATTTCACTTCATGGGGAGTCTAAACAAAACAAATGAAGGAACAAACAAAAAAAAGTAGAAACAGACTCATAAATACAGAGAACTGGTGGTTTCCAGAAGGGAAAGAGTTGGGGGATAGGTGAAACAGGTGATGAAATTAAGAGATACAAACTTTTGGTACCATAAGTAAGTCATGGGGGGATGAAAAGTACAGCATTAGAAATATAGTCACTAATACTGTAACAACACTTGCGGACAGATGGTGTTGATATCATGTATGGGTATGGGGACAGATAGTGACAATATCACAGTGAGCACTGTATAATGTACAGAATCACCAAATCACCAAACTGTACACCTAAAACTAATATAAAAGTGAATGCCACTACTGGGTATTTACCCTAAAGATAAAAACATAGTGATCCGAAGAGGCACATGCACCCGAATGTTTATAGCAGCAATGTTCACAATAGCCAAACTATGGAAAGAACCTAGATGTCCATCAACAGATGAATGGATAAAGAAGATGTGGTCTATATATACAATGGAATACTATGCAGCCATCAAAAGAAATGAAATCTTGCCATTTGCGACGATGTGGATGGAACTAAGGGTATGCTGAATGAAATAAGTCAATTGGAGAAAGACAACTATCATATGATTTCCCTGATATGAGGAAGTGGAGATGCAACGTGGGAGGTTTGGGGGGTATGAAAAGAATAAATGAAACAAGATGGGACCGGGAGGGAGACAAACCATAAGAGACTCTTAATCTCACAAAACAAACTGAGGGTTGCCGGCGGGAGGGGTGTAGGGAGAGAGTAGTGGGGTTATGGACATCGGGGAGGGTATGTGCTATGGTGAGTGCTGTGAAGTGTATAAACCTGGTGATTCACAGACTTGTACCCCTGGGGCTAATAATACATTATATGTTTATAAAAAAATTTAAAAATTATTAAAAAGAAAAAGAGGGAAAAAAGTGAATGCCAACTATACTTCAATTAAAAAATAAAATAAAAATTAAAAACAAGGTTTTTGAACAAGGCAAGGAACTTGAAAGTAGTAATTTTAGAAGACCAATCTACATACACACACACACACATTTTTTGAGGCCTGTATCTATAAAGTCAGGAACAAATTCCATCTGACAATAGCTCTCCAAACTCACAGAGCAGACAGAGGCCATTTTAGTTGGAGATGACAGACACATGGCACAGCTGGACAGAATTCCTTTTGAGGGAAACCAAACATCTAGTTCAGCTGCTGCAAGACAGTTGCTGTGGTCAAGAATCTAAAAGCTGTGGCCTCTCTAGAAGCAGCCCAGCCCAGGTATGTATGTATGGCCATAGAATGATCTGACTCTTATGTTGTAATGCTAGGGCCATGGTTATACTCAGACCAGAACACATTTGAGCCAGTTGTTTCTGTGGCCCGCTCTGCCATAGGGTTTGCTGGAATTCTGGTTTCCCAGTTGAATGTGGGAATGACCACCTCCAGAACTGTACTCTGCCCTCCAGCTCTGGCTCCCACATTCCTCGAGGGGTCATTCCATCTGCTTGAAGCTGACAAGACTCAGGGCAGGGCCTAGAATGTCTTCCAACTAACTGATGAAGATTGCTATCTGGAACGACGTTCTCCTGTGGCTGGCCAGCAGCCTTGATGACTCTCCTGTGGGCTGTTGCAGCTGGCTCCTGAGAAGCGGTGCACAATTTGCCATCCCTTCAGTCCAACAAGGGGCTCACCAGCCCCTGATCAAAAAAGCAGGTACCTTCCATCAAGGACTTCACAGGTCTTATTTTGGAGTCAGGAAGCTAACTTTAGTTATTTGGTGACTGATGGTTCCCTAGAGCAGTGGTCTCCAAATTGGGTGTATGTGCACCACCGTGACCCAAGACTGGAATCCAAACAAATTAAAAAGAAATTACGCTTTTCTGATATTAGCTTTAGGACAGCCTCCTGAGTTTATTTCTCAGAAGATAACACATCGCTTGTGGCCTCGAGGTAGACAGAGGAAAATGAGCATTCCATAGGCACTGGTAGACGGGGGCTCCGGCTTAGGTAGATCATGGACTGTATTATCCAGTTTCAATAAAATGACTCTCATAAAATGGACAAGTACCTAAAGAAATTCCTGCAGAGAACTTTGGCGCAAGCAAACAGGAATATGCAAGAACTAACACTTCTATATTGTACGCAACTCATTTCAGACACAGGAGTAAAACAATGAGGATCTAATCAGATCTAAAAAGAAATCAGCCCAAATAACTCCAAATTATAAAAATTCTTTGAAACATGGGTTTTCATCCACTATTCTTAACGATAAAATTCTCACTTTCTCTCTTTTTTTTTTTTAAGGTTTTATTTATTTGACAGAGAGAGAGATCACAAGTAGGCAGAGAGGCAGGCAGAGAGAGGCGGGGAAGCAGGCTCCCCGCTGAGCAGAGAGCCAGATTTGGGGCTCAATCCCAGGACCCTGAGATCATGACCCCAGTGGAAGGCAGAGGCTTAACCCACTGAGCCACCCAGGCGCCCAATTCTCACTTTCATATAGATCTGTATATTCTGTGCTGTGCAGTACTGCAAACAATACCAGGAAGGCATCATAATGAGTACATATTTGAAATATTTTTAAACCGATTTTTTAAACACTTAAATATATTTTTCTACGACCATCCTTTAAACTGTTCTATTTTTGTATGTTTTGTAACATACAATGTATTAGTACACGATAGCATGATGGTAGCACAGATATAATTTAAGATACATAAAACTGAGTCTGAAAAATTAAACTATTTTTACTATTTACTTGGGGAGCATAGTCAGTAAAGTTTGGAGATCAGTAACTTAAAGAGTCAGCTCAGAAGCTCGAAGGCCCCTTTCCAGTTCCCAGTTCTCACGCTCTCCCAACAAGCCCAAGGCCAAAGGTGAGGCCCATCCCCCCCACCCAGCAGCGTGGGGCAGAGGCGATTGGAGGGAAACCTGTCTTCTCCGCCTCGCCTACCACCCCTACTCGCCTTTGCCCTTCCCAGCCCCACGGAGGCCCTACCTGATTGTGCCACCGGATGACGTTTCCAAATCCCCCTGTCCCGAGTCGTTCTTTCATCTCCCAGGCCCCACACGTCTGGGTTGGCAGAGAAGGTGCCCAGCTCATACTGATGCCGTGCTAACTCTGTAAGCAATTTGGTGTGGGGGACAAAGATTAATTAACATTAAGAAAAAAGTGAAACTCAAGGAGATGGAGAAGGTAAGAGAGAACATGCGAGAGACCGTTTTCTTTTTGTAAATAAACGAGGGTGTCTGGCGTGCGGGTTTTGGCAGCGAACTTTTGTTTTTCTCACCTTCCCGCACCCCCACCTCAGCTGTGGTGGAAGGAGACGGGGAAGAAAGTCACTCGAAGAAGATCTTTCTCCACACCCCCCGAACTCGGAGGGGGACCCAGCCTGGACTCCAGCAAGGGGCGCCCTGCCCCGCGCCCATTCCGCTCAAGGCGGCAGGGACAGAGGCTAACACTGGGTTTCCCTACGGTCACGTGTGTCTTCACACAGTCCAAACGCATCGTGACTCTCTCCCAAAGCCACCACCTCCAAGAGGCCACCTGGAACCACCCGGGCAGGGGCTGTCCTGGGCCTCCCCACTCTAACCCGCGCGAGAGAAAGGCTTGTGCGTCCGGAAACCCCGACTTTTAAACTCCACAGAAGTTTCTTCGGGAGCCACAAGGGAGGAGGGAGGCGCGAGCTCGCCGGTGCAGAGCAGACGGGGGTCTGCAGGTGTCACCGCCCCCCCCCCCACACCGCGGCCGCCCGGGGGACTCACCTGTTGGCAGGAGTGCGGGGCAGGGGAGCCGCTCCCCCGGGAGGGGGAGGCGGGGGCTGGGGCGGCGAAACCGGGGGCTCTGGCACCTCCCCGCAGACATTAAAATGCGGGAATCTTAAACCTGCCGGCCCAGCGCGACTTCCTCAAACACTTCCTGCTCTGACGTCACGGAGCACGTGGGCCGGGCCCGCCCTTAAAGGAGCCGCGGGGGGCGCCCGCCCAGACCACGCCCCGCACCCGCCGCTGTGGGGGCGGCCCCGGGGCAGCTCCTCATCCTCGCCCAGGTGACCCTGGGAGGAATGCGTGCGACTTCTAGACGGCCCCCGTCACCTGGGACACGCGGCGCTCCCTGAGATAAGAGAGTGCCTCTGAAATGACCCGGAGCGCGCCCACCTCGCTTTACGCAGGACTTGAACCTGCTGCGGCTTCTGGGACGGGGGAGATGGGGATTTCCTCACCAGAGCCCTCCCGGGGTGAACTCCACACCGCTTCCTAGACTTCTAACGGGGTGGAATTTCCCGTGCCCCCGCCAGGATTTATTTAGGGACTGTTTACAAGAATTGCCGCGCCTCCTTTCCTCGGGCTGCGTCCCCTTTATCTGGAGGATTTGGGGCCCGGTGTCAAGAAGAATAAATCACAGCCTCACTCCCTGGAAGTGTCAGCCCCCACCACCCCCTTAAAAAAATGAAGACAAGCGGGCAGGGAGCGGGGGGAATCTCGTAGTGCTAACGCGAAACTGCAGTTTCAGCCGCGGTGATGTAGGGAAATTGTGAGAGAAGCTCACAGCCCTGGGGGTCACCGTTCAACTCCTACCTACTTGACATTATAATAAGGTCTTTTGCTTCGGAATTTCTCAGTTCCGTGGCATTATGCTATCACACAAAGGTGGTGTGTGTTGGTAGATTTACTCAACCAGGAAAAAAAAAATTAAAGGAAACCTGAAGATAATACCCTACATTTATAAAATGTTCTCTGTACTTAGAATTCCTCATTCAAATACTCAGGGCAACCCCTACACATGGGATAATAATTGCATTTTTAAAAAAACATTTTATTTATTTATTTATTTGACACAGAAAGAGAGAGAGCAGCAAGAGAGGGAACACAAGCAGGGACAGAGGGAGAGGGAAAAGCAGGCTTCCTGCTGAGTGGGGAGCCCAATGTCTCTGGGCTCCATTCCAGGACCCTGGGCTCATGACCTGAGCCAAAGGCAGATGCTTAAGGACTGAGCCACCCAGGCGCCCCTGCATTATTGTTATCCCCATTTTGCAGATGGGAAGACGGATGTGCAGAGAGGAAAATATGTCAAAGGCATGGGCTAGTAAGTAGATGAACTGATATTCCAAACCAAGTGGCATGTTCTTAGGTCCAAGCTCTTAATATCTGGTTAAAAGTATACTAATTTCAGAAGGAGGCAAACTGGATTTTTAATCCTAATACTGCTATTGACTACTCTGAGATTTTAGGGCCAATTACTTAACCACTCCAAACATCCATTTCTTTTCTTTAAAATGTGGGCAACATTAGGTTGAATCACATGAAATTGCCTTTTTTTTAAATAAAACAAACGGTTGAAACACCAGCAACAAACATCAGTGGTTTCATCAGGTTCAGCCTAAGAGCAGCAGGGAAGACAGGAGGGCACAAGTCAGAGAAAGGAACCAACAGGGTTGTTGAAGCAGAGGAGTGAATGGTAATAGCCATGCCTGACACTGAGGACACTCCCACCTGCACAGAACCTGTGGCCGAAGTTAATTTTTAGGAACATATTGATGTTACTTGAAATGGTGGGGCCCGGAGCACACAGCAAGAAAGATTCTTGAGACATCTTCGATGCAAAATGTGGTTTTATTGAAGCATGGGGACAGGACCCATGGGCAGAAAGAGCTGCTTCCCTGGGATTGTGAGGGACAGCCAGTTATATACTTGGGAGCTGGGGGAGGTAAAGATCAAGGGAAGTTTTCAAAAGGACTTTCAGATTCTAAAGAGGACTTACAGAATCCTGGAAGCCTTGCATATTGTCAAGCCAAGGTTGTTTTTCCCTCTAGCAAAACATTAACATTAAGACACCTGGGAATTTCCTGGAGGAATGTTATTCTCTGCCTGTTTCAAGTGTTTGTCAATAGGCTGTAGGTTATAAGGAACTTTAATTTTATCTACATTTCCTTCTGCCTTTGTTCTCCTCATCATACCCCCTGAACAGTTCTGACCCTTAAATCTTTAAGGTTGTTGAGGGTGGAAGGGCTTATCTTCTGTAACTTCTTCCAGCTAAATAGGGTCATAGAGATATCCCTACCTGTGGGTCAACATTAGTCAGATGAGGAATTTATATGTATAGGAGTTACCAAAGTCAGAGGCAACCAATCCAAGGTAGACAACATACACGAACCTCCTTAAGTAGAAAGGATTATTTGTCAGTTGGAAGTTACCGCAGTGAAGAAGTTTTGGCACCAAGCAGGGAGACACCAGAAAAGACAACAAAATAAGGTTAATATTATAATGAGAAAGAGGAGCCCAATAAGAATGACATTGATGGGGTGCCTGGGCCGCTCAGTTGTTAGGCATCTGCCTTGGGTTCGGGTGGTGATCCCTGGGTCCTGGGATTGAACCCTGCATCAGGTTCCCTGCTCAATGGGAAGCTTGCTTCTCCCTCTCCCACTCTCCCTATTTGTGTTCCCTCTCTCACTGTCTCTCTGTCAAATAAATAAATACAATTTTTTTTAAAAATGATATTGATAGTTAACTAAAATTTTACTCCAGTACTTTATTGTCTTTTAAAGAGAAATTTGAGATCTTCCACAGGTTCACAGGAATAAGAAGGCACGTTAGTTTGCTCATTGGTTTCCAGTGAAGGAGCTACAGGTTTTATTCTAAATCTAGGAGCCCATGAAGAGTGCCCCTCTAATTGTATTGAAGTGGGAGTACATAATATGACCCGATAGGGGCCCTTCCATTTTGGAGTTAAATTTCCTGCTGTATTGGACTTCCAATCCTTTAAATAAACCATCTCTCTGGGGTTTATATGGAGTTGGTTCCTAGTGACGATCAGGTCAGGTTTAGGGAGGATATAGTTTGTGTATTCATTTAGAGATTACGAATTAACCTGGCCTCAAGTGAATAACTTAACAGAGCATCATAGTTTCCATCTATTGATAGGCGTTCAGTGAGAAAAGTTTTTTCATATAGTAACTCAAAGGAACTTAACCCTATTGGTTGTTTTGGGGCTATCCTCACTCAGAGAAGCCCTAACCAAAAAGATTAATCCAGTTTTCTTAAATCACAATGCTTAAAATCAGATATCTACAAAGATGTGTTATTGAAACATTTTCTCTGTAGTCTATAATCACCCTCCTTTTTAAAATCAGAGATAGCCAAATCAAGACTAATTCCTTTGAAAAACAAGTCCAGTTGTAACAAACTTGGCCTTATTATTTACATACGCTCAGAAAGAATAGTGGTTGGCGATATAGATCTCTTAGAATCTGCTTTGCTGGAACTTTTTGTAAGGAATCTCCAGGTTGAATTTTAGTAGTGTCTCTAGGCCAGAAACCAAGCCAAATGCTTGCCATCAGAGATGCAGTACCTGTAGATGTGGGCAAATTCCTCTTGCTGAAGTCCCCAAGGTATCCTGTAGTTCCTGCACCTGCCAGGAAGTGACATTTTTTACTCACCTGGTAAGGCTGCTGGAAATTCTGCAAGCAAGGTATCGGGCCAACATTTCCATGGAGCCCTACTGGCTTCATGCTTCATAAAGTCAGCCTTAGTTCCTTAAAGCTGTCGGGTCACATCTGAGTCTATGCAGGTCTCTCAAATGTGACCTTCCAGTCAAAGCCCTGGTCAAATAACTAATGTTTCTAATGAAGTCCTACAACAAGGAGAACAGATTCTTTTTTTTTTTTTTTTTTAGATTTTATTTATTTACTTGACAGACAGAGATCACAAGTAGGCAGAGAGAGAGGGAGGAAGCAGGCTCCCCTCTGAGCAGGGAGCCACATACGGGGCTCTATTCCAGGACCCTGAGATCATGACCTGAGCCAAAGGCAGAGGCTTTAACCCACTGAGCCACCCAGGTGCCCCATGGGAGAACAGATTTTTATTGAACCCATGCAAATGACTAGGATTGCCATGGAAGAAAGAACACTTACTGAGACCTTTTGAATTTTAGAGGGTTCCACTAGAGAGAAAAGTTAAATGCTTCAATTTGTTCCTCTGTGAACAAATTTTATCCTATTTCTGTACGTCATGGATATCTTAAGAGAAAGTTTCCTTAATCTGGAAGAACAAAAAGTACAGAACCAGGAATGTTTCAAACAAGAGTCACAAAAACCATAATCATCTTCTTCAGTTCATTTAGTCTCATGTTACTAATTCTTGGTTCCATGTGAATGCAGCTTTTAGCTAGTTCTGGACATTTTTGCCAATTTTAGTTTTAGGATTTTAAAGATCAAAAACTTGTATTTGTCAGAAGTCTTTTTTATGAATCTCCTTGAAGATGAAACACATTTCACAAGAGAATAAGAACAATAACTATCAGTGATAAAAAACTGAAAAATGGACTTGACTAACTATCTGACGAGAGGTTACAAAAGAGCTGACAAGGAAATCTGGTCATTTCTGGGACACATAGCACATCAATAATCAGAATATAAAGTGATGGCCTTATACCAGAACGTATTAATTTGGGAATTGCATATAATCTCTAGAATATATAGCATTATATATTCTATATATATTCTATATATATATATATATATATATATATATTCTATATATTCTATATATATATCTAGAATATATAGCATTTACCCAAGCAATACAACCTAAGTCTTTTTATTTGTCTAACACTGCTTCCAGAGAAAATTAACATACCAAATAAGCAAGCCTAATTGGTAAAAATAAGACTTCATTTATCATTTAAGCCTTAGGAAGTATGTAAAAAAAACAAACAAAACTCAGAAAGTTATAAAGTGCATGATTGAATAGTGGATTACAGATCATTACAAAGCTTATAACTTATTTATTTATTTAACCTTTAACCAAGGGACAATAAGAGAGTCAAAACGCAGATATGTAGTGTTATATACGTGTTAACAAAACTTACCTCCTTTAACACTGAGATTTCTGTAATCAAAGACCTGCTAACTGGCGCCTGGGTGGCTCAGTCGATTAAGCCTCTGCCTTCCGCTTGGGGCATGATCCCACAGTCCTGGGGGATCGAGTCCTGCATCGGGCTGTCTGCTCATCAGGGAGTCTCCTTCTCCCTCTCCCTCTCTGCCTTTCCCCTGCTTGTGCTCACTCTTTCTCTCAAATAAAAAATAAAATCTTAAAAAAAAAAAAAGAACTTCTTGGGGCACCTGGGTGGCTCAGTGGTTTAAGCCTCTGCTTTCACCTCGGGTCATGATCTCAGGGTCCTGGGATCGAGCTCCACATCGGGCTCTCTGCTTGGCAGGGAGCCTGTTTCCCCGCTTCTCTCTGCCTGCCTCTCTGCCTGCTTGATCTCTCTCTGTCAAATAAATAAATAAAATCTTTAAAAAAAAAAAAAAAGAACTTCTAAAGAGAAAACATAAGTTTCGTTTTTCTGGGCAAACAAAAAACAAATCACAAAAAAACAAAAAACCCTTTGTTTATATTTTCTTATCAAGTGCAAACCAACATCCAAGAAAACTTTTTTGAACAGAGAAAAGCAGAATCTCAATCTTCTACCAGTGTACCTTTAAAATCCTTTCATTTTAACTTTAACCCTGACCACATATAAAATTCCTTTCCAGGGGCACCTGGGTGGTTCCATCAATTAAGCATCTGCCTTTGGCTCAGGTCGTGATCCCAGGGTCCTGGGATCCAACCCCACATTGGGCTCTCTGTTCAGCAGGGAGTCTGCTTCTCCCTCTCCTCCTCCCCCCACTCATGCTTGTTCTTTTCCTCCCTCTCTGAAATAAATAAAAATCTTTTATAAAAAATTCCTTTCTGGGGCGCCTGGATGGCTCAGTGGGTTAAGGCCTCTGCCTTCGGCTCAGGTCATGATCCCAGGGTCCTGGGATAGAGCCCTGCATCGGGCTCTCTGCTCAGCAGGGAGACTGCCTTCTCCTCTCTCTCTGCCTGACCTCTCTTGGTCAAATAAAGAAATAAAATCTAAAAAAAAAAAAAAAAATTTCCTTTCTAAAGATTTGTGTATATAAACTTCTACAACTTTTTTCTTTCAGAGTTGGTTCCCCTATTTCCGTCAGTCTTGACTACACTTAGCAGAATTTTGTGTTTTCAGAAAACTTAGTCTCTAGTAAAAACTAAATAGTAACCCATTGTGAACTGTTATGCCAGAATTTTTTCAAAAGCAAATTTAAAAATACATTTTACAATTTTAAAAACATCATTTTTTTAAATAGTATAATCTTTTAATAAAGCACAAAGCATATTTACCAACAGATCCAAGTATCCTCAGCAATATGAAGTCAAAAGCACAAACCTAAGTCTGGTAATTAATACTTCAGTATTTTATCCTATTTGGAAAAAGCCTAAATGTCCAATGAATTCAATCCCATTTATTATCCAAGCAAAACTTTAAATTTTCAGTTTATCAAAGACTTTGAAAGCTCTCTTATCACTTACCCATGAAAACTTTGAGACAGACAAAATTAACCATCATTTAAGTCCTCTTTTTGCTGACAAATTGCAACAGAGACAACGTGAGCTTATCTGACCTTCAGCAAACCTTCACTTCAGAGTCAATCAATTTGTTCCCCATTTTCAATTTTTACCTGGGGTGTCAGGGGGAAAATCGGAAGTGGTTGGTGTATGCAAGCCACACCTGAGATGGGGCAGAGACAGGAGGAGGAGGAGGAGGGGAAGGCAGAAAAGGTGAAGGGCTGCCAGAAAGCAGAGAAAAACGGCTCGCCGTTCTAAAACTCGTCAGCTCAGGCAGATGAGCAGACACCATGTTTTTCTTCCCACCGAAGTGCAAATAGGTAGTCCATATCAGGCCAGAGTAACAGTAAAGATAGAAATCCACCATGGTTTAAGTGACATTCCAAAACATGTAGTCATTGCAGCCAAATTCTCTAGGAAACAGTCTCTGATTGGACTTTCATTCCATTGGATACTGGTTTCGGCTGGTTCCGAGTGGAGTTCCCTCGGCCAGAAGCAGCTAGACCAGGGACGTTGAGGGGATCACTTAGACCAATGAGGAGGAAACTTCACATGGGAGTCTTAAGATTGGCAGCCATCCTGATGACTTAGGTGACTGTCCCATGCCCAAGACAGACAATTGTATATAAAGACAGAAATGAAGAAAGGGCATCAAGTTTCTGGGTCTTATTACCATTCTGGCCAGGGTACTAACATCCAGGCAAAAGGTAGGCTTTCTCGTCCCCATAGAGAAGCCACAGGCTAGAGGATTTCAGACTGAGAAATTGACATGAAAGTGTTCCAGTAAGACCACACTCCTTGAAAAGTCCCTGAAATGAAAGTAAAGGGAGAGGAGAGGAAGTACTCACTAAGTTTTCACCAAGGCTCAGAGTTCAGATGAGAAGACCCGAAGCCCCACATAGGGTTGGAGTGCTGTGGTTTGAAGTGGTGGGGTTCAGGGTTCACAGCCAAGAAAGAATTCTTGAGACATCTTTGGTGCAAAATGTGGTTTTTATTAAAGCATGGGAACAGGAGCCATAGGCAGAGAGAGCTGCTTCCCCAGGATTGTGAGGTGCAACCAATTATATTCTTGGGAGCTGGGGAAGTAAAGACCAAGGGAAGTTTCCAAAAGGATTTTTGGGGCACCTGAGTGGCTCAGAAAATGTTCAGTATACTGCAAACAACTTTATGTATTTGAAAACTCAGGGGCATCTGGGTGGCTCAGTCTGCCTTTGGCTCAGCTCATGTTCCCACGGTCCTGGGATCCAGCCCAGCTTTGGGCTCTATGCTCAGCTGGGAGCCTGCTTCTCCCTCTCCCTGCTGCTTCCCTTGCTTACTCTCTCCTTCCATCAAATAAATAAATAAAATCTAAAAAACAAACAAACAAACAAAAACCATTCATATGCTAAAGAAGACTCACAGGATACTGGAGGCCTTGCTATCCTCAACCTAAGGTTGCTTTTCCCTCTAGCAAAGCATCATTAAGGCAGCTGAGAGTTTCCTGGAGGAATGTCACACTCTGCTTGCTTCAAGTGTTTGTCAGTGGGCTGTGGGTTACAAGGAAATTTAATTTTATCTACATTTCCTTGTGCCTTTGTTCTCCATATCAATACATCAAACCAAACAGGTGGGTCATCAGGTCATAGGTGGCCAGGCCCACATACCCCAGTATTTACCATTTTGTGCATGGAGCATGACTAAATCCTTGTAAAGTGCTTAGAATCATTCCTGACATATTCCAAGCACAATATAGGTGCTTGTTTAACAAATAAACTAAGACGTATTTATTGAGCACCTAGATGTTCTGGGCCCTATATAAAGTCCGCTTGCTGTATGAAATCATAAAAAATTTCTCTTTAGGGGCACCTGGGTGGTGCCTGGGTGGCTCAGTGGGTTAAGCGTCTGCCTTTGGCTCAGGTCTCAGGTCATGATCTCCGAGCCCTGGGATGGCACCCCTGCTAATGGTGGGGGTGGGGGGGTGTCTGCTTCCCACACGCCACCTCCACTCTCCCTGCTTGTACTCACTCATGTGCACGTGCTCTCTCTCTGTCAAGTAAATACATAAAATCTTTAAAAAATAAAAAATTTCTCTTTAATCCTATCACTTCTGCAAATCCCTATCCCTGAGAAACTTAGCAAGACAGCCACAGCCCTGCCAAAGACTTATTCTGCTCCATTATAATTTAAGAGTTCTCAATTACCCAGCTCAAAATAACTTGGTTTTCAATGGAACATCAATCTCCCTGATAAGGTAACATATATTTAGATCTTTAAATTTTGGTGATGGCCCAGGAAGAGGCCCCCCAGATTTTATCATATCCCACCATATTTATCATCTTAAGCCCTGTTTTCCCTCAAGATAAGACATGTCCACTGCCTACGTCTGGTCTCTATCCTGTTCTAGAGACATGAGCATACTGTTTACAAAGAATTATTTTCAGATAGAGCAAAAAAACATCACCCTTTTCCTTGCTGCTTAGTGTGCTTTTTAGCAATGACTATAGGCTAATCAAAAAACACCAAGCAGCTTGAGTGCCTGGCACAGTCCTGGGCACCACTAACCCAGGAGATACAAGCAATGTAACTCATCAGAGGTACCCAGAATCGTACTGAGGACGTAAGATACACGGAGAGCCATCAACTGATGAGTAACAAGGATGAGGCAATAAAAAATCTGTCCTAATTAATTCTGTGGAAACAGAACCATACTAGCGATAAGGATATATTTTCTAAAGGGTTTATTTTAAAAATAAAATCTTCTTCTGAGGATAAATCAAAGATAACTATCTTCTTACGCAATCTTTTTGTATCATCAGTTGAGAAAATTGTTCTCTCCCCTAATAGCAGCCAGGCAAAGCAGCACTGAGCTCTTTTGAATGAGGAAAGAATTGTTTTCTGAACAATCTGGGAGCTGAGTCATACATAGTAAGAGAAGACAGATTAACAGATAGGAAGCCGATGAAACAGACCACTCAGAATAGGAAGGCTTTCCCCAGCAACCCCCCCCCCCCCCCCCCCCCGCCCCGGCCCGCCGCCGGCCCCTCATCGAGCCAGCTCTGGTTCAGTGATTTCAGTAACTCTCATTATCTTTCCAATTTTGTTATACTCCAGCCCTGCAGAGAGAAGACTCTGCAAGTCCAAACTTGCTCCTTGAACAAACAAAAATTCTTCTGCCAGAAAAGTTGGAAAACTCATTAGTTGAAAGACATGAAGAAACGGCTTTTCTTCTAGGGGAGCTGACGGGAGATGCAGAAGGGCTGGTGGAGAAGGAGGGTGGGCATGAACTTCAACAGCCAGCACCCTCGGGGGTCAGCACAGAGCTCGCTGCAAAAGAAGGAAAGAAAAAGCCGCTCACTTCCATCTCGGCAAATGAGATCTGAGCCAATAGAGAAACTTCAGAGAAGCCAGAAGCAGAGCCTGCCAGGTCACCGTGCCTCAAATCTTTCATGAAACACAGAAAGCTGAGGATTTAGGGCCCTTGAGTCACCACCCTTTCTGGAGGAAGAGAGCTGGGGGCAGGAAATCACTTTGCCTGCTCCCTTCATTTTTACACACACGTGTTTTTCTTCCAGTAAATCAAATGAAAGAGAAAGAAATAACTAAAGGACAGCTGCCCAACCCTTGGCAATGGTGGCAGGGAAAAACGGAATGCAGGCTGGGCTTGCTTGCATGTTTATACCTATTAAACATAACTAGCAGGTGTGTTTCTTATCTCACTTTCATTCTGAGCTTTTACTCCATGGAAGGTACATGATAGAGATGTAAAGCAATGTAAATTTACTGAATGAATGAATGAATGAATGAATCGGCCAATGCAAAGACACTGTATTCTTCAGCACTTGATTATCCGAGGTGAGCGGAGTCGGAAAGACATGAATTCTAATCCTGACTCTGCATTTTCTTGGCGTTCAGAACTCAGGCAGTTTACAAAATCTCACTGAGCCTCAGTTTTCTCATCTGTGAAATGGGGGCTAATAAAACCTATTCCTCACAGTTCACAGGTATAAGTGAGATTATATACATGAGGCACCTAGTAGAGAGCCTGGTGCTTGTTAAGCCCTCTCTGAATGGTAGTTATTAATACTGTTACCTTTAAAATGCAATCATCCTGACTTTAGCTGAGGATCCCTGTCTTTTGTGATTCACAATGAAAGGGTTTCAAACCTTTCCCTGCCCCTTACAGTAAAAGGGCAGTCCTTTCACCTTTCACATTTCTCCAGGAATTTGGTGTAGGAGATGGTGGTGTATGATGGTGGGTGAGGTGGGTGGCATGTATCTTAGTTAACCTCTGATTCTGACCTCCCACTTTTATAAAATTCTTTTTTTTTTTTTTTTAAGATTTTATTTTTAGGGATGCCTGGGTGGCTCAGTCATCTGAGCGTCTGCCTTTAGCTCAGGCCATGATCCCGGGGTCCTGGGATCGAGTCCTACATTGGACTCCTTGCTCAGCAGGGAGCCTGCTTCTCCCTCTGCTTCTGCTGCTCCCCCTGTTTGTGGGCTCCCTCTCTCTAATAAATAAATAAAATCTTTTTAAAAAATTATTTTTAACTAATCTCTATGCCCAACGTGGGGTTCAAAATCATGACCCTGAGATCAAGAGTTGTATGCTCTACCAACTGAGCCATCCAGGCGCCCAGCAAAATTCTTAATCCCCCTTTTTAAATAGGTCCCCCTTTTAAATAGTATTTAAATAAATACTGGGTATTTTGTTCCTACATGTCTAGTGCAGTCCTTCAAGGCACCGCTAATTTTTTTTAGAGAGTCCATCTGTTTATGGAACATGTTACCAAAGAGATCTAATCATAAAGAACAAAGCCTCTGTTATCTATCATTGGACCCCTTGATTGCTTCTTTCCTTGCTTCCAGTTTCTTCTCTGGTACTGAGGAAGCAGCCGTAGAGGTGGTTGGATCTCCTGCTGGGGCAAAGCACCAGCCCTTCTCCTCACCTGCCTGATATTGACATTGGCCAGCGTGAGTCACCAGGCAATAAGAAGATCAAATGTTTGGTAATAAGAGGTTTACACTGCCATCCAGATAGGTCATTCAGATAAGTTTTCTCTGGTAATAGCTGTCTCTCTCTCTTACTGAGCTAGGTTTCCTATCTTAATTCTTTTAATAGTTAAGGGGGTGGTAAACGTTTTTCTTGAGTCAGCTGGGTCCTGATTGCCTTCAGCTCAAAATAATCCAAAAGTCAAAGTGGCGTATTTCGGGGTCACATATTCCAATCCCCGCCAAGGGCTGAGCGGATGCAGGTGAACTCAGAGCGAGGCCATAGTTAGCAGGTGAGCGCTAGGCTAGCCGGTGCAGAGCATGGTGCTAGCTTCCAGAGGAAGTGAGGGCCTTACTCCAACTCGGCCTTCCTCGGGAGGTCTGAGCACCTTAGCACAGCTGCAGAAAGGGGGTTCCCACTAATTTTGACACAATATTAGTTCATTATTACCTGCCTCCTCCAATACTGTTAGCTTCCTCCTGCCTGCCTCTTCAGTGCCCCACATCACCGAGTACAGTCTTCCACGTAATAATTAATAATAGTAGTAATAATAATAATAATAATAATAATAATAATAATAATGCATTTATAACTCTTTCTGTATTGGAAAAGTTGAATCAGTTTCGGGCTCAGGTTGCCATCCTGGGTTCATGGATCCCGTTCTTTGCCCAGGCATGGAAGTCAGTCCTTTCCTTCCCATTCATCCAAATGATCATTCCTAGAAGGAGTTGGTATTTCACAGAGTTCACCAAAAAGTCAGGAGAGATGAAAGAAGGTCCATCACAGAGCCACAGCAATTTGAAATTAAACATCGGACAACTTCTCTTTAGAAGCTCCTATTTCTACCACCTGGATTTTAGCCCCCCACCAGACCTTCCCCCAGCTTCCAGACCTCCTGCTCTTGAACCAAGAACAGATCCTTCCTGGTTCCTGAGCAGTCAGCTCTCCTCATCAACAACCCCCAACCTCAGCTCAGTCCCAAAGAGGAGCCTGCAACCAAGGACTGTGAGACGCCCAGCACAGCCTCTAACTTCCATTCTGATTCCCAATGCCTTGGGCTCTAGCCCAAAGCCTGTCCTGTGTCGCTGCTGATGCCACATCCACCAGCTCCTAGCTGCAGCTTCTTGGGCTGACATGATGTTCGCAGACCCTCTGTGACCCCTGGAAATCTTCCCCTTGGCATGAGCAAGTTCTGAGCTAAACAGGCCATGTATGTGGTATCTAATATCTCTCTCTGTCCCAGCCCAGCCTCCACTTTCGGTAAGAAAAATGGACTCGGGGGCGCCTGGGTGGCTCAGCTGTTAAGGGTCTGCCCTCCGCTCAGGTCATGATCCCAGGGTCCTGGGATCGAGCCCTGCATCGGGCTCCTTGCCCGGAGGGAAGCCTGCTTCTCTCTCTCCCACTTCCCTGCTTGTGTTCCCTCTTTCACTGTGTCTCTCTCTGTCAAATAAATAAATAAACTCTTTAAAAAGAAAGAAAAGGAGACCGGTAGTGATTTGCTATGAATTATGCCTCCCCTTAGAAGCTAGAAACGCCAATCTGAATCAATTCACACTGGTCCTGTGGGCAGGTCTGTCAAGTGGGCAAAACAGCATGACCCAGAGGGATAATTCCTTGGAGTAAAAAGAACTGTAGACCCCTATTCATTTTATTATCAGGAGATGTCAGATAATTTAAATACACAGATAATAGCTCTATTTTATTTTGGTCCTTTTAAAAAATTAGATTTATAGAGGTATAACTTACATATAATAAATTTTACCAACTTTAAGCGTACCATTTAACAAGTTATTTTACAAGTGTATATAGCCTAGTCACTATCATGAGAAAATCACTCTGTAGAACAGGTCTATCACCCCAGAAGATTCCCCCAGACTCGCTTGCCATCAACCCCTCCCCTAGCTCCTGACCCCAGCCCTGGCAATCACTGATGCATTCACAGTAGTTTTACAGTCTGGTCCATTTTCACTTAACTTCTTAGCAATTTCTAGAGAACTGCTAAGGTGTGGTCAGAATGCTGGGTTGGGCTGGATTTCTCATGCCTAAGAGTCAGAGGCCAGAGATGACCAAAAAACTGACCCAACAGGGTAGGGCTCCAGAAGAACGCAGGGCTGAGCTTGCTGAGGTGCGAAGGACTGCTAATCACGGAGCCTGCAGAGCCTGTGCCAAGAATGAGAAACAGAGAGGAAAGGGAAAAGCCAGTGCACAGTCTGGCCGGGCAGGGGGTGGGGGTGGGGGGTGGGGAGCACAGAGGAAGGCCACACAGCCCTCTGAGATGGGAAATTTAATCACAGACCCAGGCTATGTTGCAATTCAACTGTCAGACCCAAATCCATCCGGAGCCCAGGCGGCCTTTAGCACTTCCTCTTGTCAGGCCTCGGTCCCACCAACCTGCCAGTCCCAGCTTCTCCTTTCCGCAGGAGGCTGCCAGCCACGCTCAGGGCCACCAGATGGCCAAATAGGCAAACTGGGTCTTGGTCCCTGGGTCGCTCCACTTCCTGGCTCAGGAGCCCCAGGGCTCTATCTGAGTGCTTCGCACCCAATCCCTTTCTCCTTTCTCCCTTGGGCCTCCATCTTCAAGTTCAGGCCCAAGTGGGGCCCTTTGTTGGAGCATTTGAATTTTAATTGGAAGGAGGAGAAGAAGGAAGTAAATTAACATGTATGGAACATCTTTTACCAGAGGGAAGGAAAAATTTGACAAGAAGGAAGATGAAAAATGAAAATTGAAAACTTCTCTCCAGGTCTTGATTTTTCCTCTCCTGTCCCCCAAGAGCCAACACTGTCAAACATCATTTGTATGTCCTTTGCACAATGTGGAGAGGGGATATTGTTTAAAAGCAACATAATATACACGTGGTTCTGTACCGTCCCTTTGTCACCCCAGAATTCATCTTGGAATGTTTTCCATATCAGCATATATATTAATTTTGATATAATTTCAAACTTATGGAAAACCTACAAGAATAATAGAACTCATGACCCAGAGTCACTAATCATTTGCATTTTACCCTTTTATTTAATCATTTTCTCTGTATCTATCTCTCCATTTACATATTATTTTTCCTGAGCCATTTTAAAGCATGTTGGGGACACTGTACCCCTCCCGCTCATTTCCAGTGTGTATTTACTAAGAATAGGAACTTCTCTTACGTAACCACAGCTCAATTATTACAATCAGGAGACTTAACATTGATACCGATCCCTGATTCACAGTCTGAACTTAAATTCTGTCAGTTGTTCCACTAACATTCTTTTTAGCTGTTTCCCTTATCCGGGATCACACATTGCATTTAATTTCCCTATCCCGTCATCTCCTTTTATCTGGAAAAATTCCCCAGGCTTTCTTTGTACTCCTTGACGTTAGCGTTTTTAGGAAGCACATGCCGGTTATTTTGTAGAATACGGGTTTGTCTGACGTGATGTTGTGCCCGTATCAGAGTAGTATCTCTGGGGGTTCAGGATGTCATTGTATCTCACCCACTACTGGTGCCCCTGACTTTGCTCACTTGGTTAAGGGGAGGTCGGCCAGATTTCTATGCTTGTAAAGTTATTATTTTCCCTTTGTAATTAAGGAGATTTGTGTAAATGTCCAATTCCTCATCAAACTTTCACCCATTCAACTCAGCATCCACTGATGACTTTCCTACTATCATCTTATAGATGGAATTCTATGTAAAGAAGGTGTTTTTTTTTTTTAGCTGGCATTCTAAAAAAGAGCTTTCCCTTCTCTGACATTTATATATTTGTGTGTTTATATTAGTGTGAACTCTTAGATTCTTTTTTTTTTTTTATGCTTTTATGAAGCATAAAGCAGGGTGAGCGGCAGGCAGAAGGAGAGGGATAAACAGACTCCCCACTGAGCAGGGAGCCCAAGGTGGGGTGGGGGGGTAGGAGGTGGGGGGAAGAAGGGGGGTGGGAGGCTCCACCCCAGAACCCTGGGATCATGACTCAAGCCAGCCAAAGGCAGATGCTTAACGACTGAGTCACCCAGGAGCCCCCAACTCTTAGATTCTTATATTATTCAATGAGCATAATCCAATGCCATTATTTTTATTTGTTTTGATAATCAAATTGCTCTGGACAGCCAGTGAAAGCCACTTCAGATTTAAGTGTCCTTTTGATCTGTCCCCATCATTCTTTGAGCACTTTTTTACATTCTGGCGTGAAAAGATGTTTTAGGATCATCTTATGCTTTCTAGACAGCAGCCCTGGAATCAGACTTTTCTCCCAGGAGTCCTGGCTCCCTTTGGTGGAGAATGATGTTTGGAAACTGAAATCGAGATGCCAGCAGCTTGTACATTTCCACCTAATTGACATCAGCTGAGCATTATTCTAGGTGTGTATGTAACACGATTTATATGACCCGTCCCCTCTCATGGACATATTTGGAATGTTATCAGTTTTTTGCTAATACAAAACTGTGCTGCTATGAGTGTTCTTGAGTGTATATCTTGGCTTACATTTGGGAATATGTCCGTAGAGCAAATTTCTAGCAGTGAAAGGCTGGATCAAGTTTATACATTCAAAATATGATATGCTTCCAATTATTCCTTGAAAAGAATAGAAAATTATACTGATTTCCATATACTCCCATCAGTGAGGTATGGGAGTGTCTGTTAGACCAAATCTTACTAACTCTAAATACTTACAACATTTTAAAATTTTGTCAATTTGGCTGCGGTTTCCTGTGTTACAAGTGATGCTGACTAACTTTCATTGGTTGGCCTTGTGTGTTTCATACCTCCTGCTCACATTTTTTTCTCATAAGTATATATTTTCTTTATTCATATATATAGAATAAAGATATATATATATATCTTCCCTGTAAACTGAGAAAATTAGCCTTTGACAAAATTTTTCCCAACTTATTTTCTGACACTGCTTAGTTTTGTTGTGAAAAACTTTTAAACATTTATGATAGCCCATTCACTGATGCTTTGTGGCCTCTGGGCTTTATATTCTGTTTAGACAAGCCTCCCTACCGCAAGATTATTTTTTTAAAAAATCTAATTTTCTCTTTGTACTTTTATAGTTTCTTTCTTCTTCTTCTTCTTCTTTTTTTTTTTAGGGTTAGTAATCCATTTAGAATTTCTTTTTGTATGAGGAATAAGGTAGTGATTCAGTACTATTTTCCCCCCAAGGAGCTAGCTTATTGTTCCAGCCATTTATTTAAAAATCCATCTTACTGAGGCTCCTGGGTGACTCAGTCGGTTAAGTGTCTGCTTTCGGCTCAGGTCATGATCCCAGGGTCCAGGCATCGAGCCCCACATCAAGCCCTACATCGGTCTCCCTGCTCAGCAGGGAGTCCCCTTCTCCCTCTGCCCCTCCTTTCTCAAATATATAAATAAAATCTCTAAAAATTAAATATCCATCTTATTTCTCACTTCATTGAGATGCCACCTTTATCAGAAACATCATTCTCATTTGTTCTGATTCTACATCTGAACTCTATTCTGTTCAGTTCAGCTTTCTCTTATTCTCCAGGGTCAGGGGTACTATCTTAATTATTATAGCTTCATAATATGTTTTAATATCTGGAAGATAATACACGAAGATAGTTCTCCATCATTGCTAGTGACGAAAAGGAGAAAGGATGAAGCGACTGACTCCAGGCTACAGAGAAGTTAGTAGAATGTGGAGACTCAGGCCAGCCTCTCATTCCCCTTCAGGACTTGTTTGAAAATCATTGCCTTATAACAGGACTTAGCAGGTTCTGACGTGTCACGAGGATTCAGGAGAACATCAGCATGGCCACCTGCCCCATCCCTCCCTGCTCCCCCCAACAATAAAGGTCTTACAGTTAATCTTAGGTAGTAATAGATGCTTCTGAAAGGTTGTGTTAACCAATTTTTATAAAGTGAATCCTTTTCCTATGAATGAGAAAGAGTCCCTGTTGAAAAGAACCCTTTAAAGATCTTCTATAAAGGAGAGTCCTTTTGCGATTGTTAAATTTGCTCCTTCCTATGGGGGTCTGCCAATCAAATGGGGCCACCAAATGTAGGGTGACTGATCGAGCAGAGGCCGGCAGCAGTGTGCGAGCCTGAAAGAATTCATGGAGGCAGAACAAAGGAGAGAGACGTTTATTTTGTTTTGTTTTGTTTTGTTTTGTTTTTAAAGATTTTATTTATTTATCTGACAGACAGAGATCACAAGTAGGCAGAGAGGCAGAGAGAGAGGAAGGGAAGCAGTCTCCCCACTGAGCAGAGAGCCCGATGCAGGGCTCGATCCCAGGACCCTGGGATCATGACCCGAGCCAAAGGCAGAGGCCCTAACCCACTGAGCCACCCAGGTGTCCAAGCAGCGGTGGACAGGACAGCGAGGGAGAGAATGTCCCCACGAGGCTTCGGTGTAGGGGTTGTCCTTAAAGGAGGAAGGGGAGGAGGTATGGGAACATATGGAATTTTCCTGCTTTGGTACCTGGGTTCAGCTGTAAGTAACCCACTGGTCAGCTAGGGCTTATGGCTGTTTTGAAGTGGGTGACCTGATGGGTCTCTCTGTATTCAGCCAGGGGGGCGGGGATCTCTGTGGGTCCTTCTACTGTGCTCAGCTTTCCATGGTTGAAGCTGGTGGCCTAAAAGCAGTCTCTACACTTCTCTTATCTGTTCTGGGATTCGTATTTGGAGAAGATATCAGGGCCTCTTAAAAAGAGGCACACCCGTCCTCTTACTATGGTCAGTGTGCGGTGAGACCAAAGATATCTGTGAAAGAAGCAATAAGATAGAGATCAGAGCCTCCTGGGGAACATCCTTCTTATTTCAGCAGCATCTGATAGTCTCTGAAAAGTCATCTGGCAGAAATAAGCAGTCAGACAAATGATGGCATCAACGGTCTAAACAGCTAGTTCATCTTCCTTAGTCAGGAAACGTGAAATTGCTGTGGAGGGACAAAGGGCAGAAAAACCGCTGGAGAAACAGGCTCTTCTACTGGGATGCTGTGGTTTTCTGCAACAAGGTCAAGAAGTATCTCTTATTCCCAGATGTTTCCTGGTATTGCAGAGCTAGGATTTGGTAAGCATCCATCCATGGCTGATCCGAGCAAGGGGCTTCATATAAATCCATAGATTCATAAATTGGATCACCATACATAAGTTTTAGGACATACACTTTTCCTGTTTAAATGCATTTTGCAGGGCACCTGGGTGGCTCAGTGGGTTAAGCCGCTGCCTTCGGCTCAGGTCATGATCTCAGGGTCCTGGGATCGAGTCCCGCATCGGGCTCTCTGCTCAGCAGGGAGCCTGCTTCCCTCTCTCTCTCTCTCTGCCTGCCTCTCCATCTACTTGTGATCTCTCTCTGTCAAATAAATAAATAAAATCTTTAAAAATAAAATAAAATAAAATAAAATAAATGCATTTTGTAGGGGCACCTGGGTGGCTTAGTGGGTTAAAGCCTCTACCTTTGGCTCAGGTCATGATCCCAGAGTCCTGGGATCGAGCCCCGCATCGGGCTCTCTGCTCAGCGGGGAGACTGCTTCCCTTCATATCTCTCTGCCTCTCTGCCTACCTGTGATCTCTGTCAAATAAATAAATAAAAATCTTTAAAAAAATGCATTTTTAAAATGCAAAGCGGTGTATCCTGGGGGAATAATCAGAACAGTTCAACAATGTATAGTACAGAAAGTGAAAACGCCCAGAGATAGTTTTCTGCCATCTTTTTCTACTTAATACTTTCAATGTCTTGAAAATATATCTCTGTCCATTCATATTCTTCTTAATAGCAGTTTCATAGCCAGTTGGATGAATGTATCAATTCTTTTTTTTTTTAAAGATTTTATTTATTTATCTGACAGAGAGAGAGAGAGATCACAAGTAGGCAGGCAGAGGGGGAGGGGGAAGCCAGCCAGGGAGCCTGATTCGGGGCTGGATCCCAGGACCCTCGGATCATGACCTGAGCTGAAGGCAGAAGCTTTAACCCACTGAACCACTCGGGTGCCCCATGTGTATCACTTCTTAACCCATTCATGGCTCTTCCAAATGTCAGCCGTTATATAAGCAGCAATAAGCATTCTTGAATATGTAATGGGACACCTGGGTGGCTCAGTCAGTTAAGCGTCTGCCTTTGGCTCAGGTCACGATGCCAGGGTCCTGGGATGGAGCCCCGCATAGGGCTCCCTGTTCAGCATCGAGTCTCTTTCTTCCTCTTCCTCTGCCCCTCTTCCTGCTTGTGCTCACTCTCTCAAACAAAAAATAAAAATCATTCTAAAAAAATCCTTGAATGTGTATCTCTGCACACACATCAAGAACTTCATTGACATTCCTAGAAGTGGAATTGCGAGTTCAAAAACTATGCAGCTATAAATGTTGTAATAGTTATTGCTAAACTGCTTTCCAAAATGTTTATGTTTTCCGGCATTTTCTGGATGAGGCTCTTGCATCAGAAAAACTAAGGGATGCCTTTCCCCTCTCGGCCTGAGTCTGCAATTCTCTTGTGACCACAATAAGATGAAACTATGGGATCCTGGAGACAGGGTCTCACTCCACTTTTATTTTCTGTCAGATACTTACTAAGTGGTGTCCAGTTAAAGCCCACACTGCTGTCTACCTGTGGGATTGTCCACCATCCAACAGCTTCTCTGCCCCAGAGCTGGGTGGCCCCTGGACACTGCTGACAGGTGGCCAGCGACGGGATCTGCCACTGAGCCTTCGTGGACACAGTCAGTGGAGGTCCTGAGGGGATGGGGTGTTTTGACCTGCTGCTTTCCTCAGATCAGAAGTTGAGGACCCCTGGTGTCATCCGATCACAATGCTTTCACTTCTTTGGCGGGACCAACGGGAAAAGAGAGAGCTACTCCTCACATGCAGAGAATTGTAAAAAGTGTGATTTCCAAACAAAGGCTTAACAGCCCCTTTAGGACAATGGTTTTCCCAAGGGCCTTTGATCTCGCACCCTGGGTACAAATATACCCTCTGTCTAGGAAAAGGCACACAGACCTTGGTGCAGCTGCATTAGGAAAACAGATGAACCACAGCCTTTGTATCCCACTTTGTATCCCACTGACTTCCATTCAGAGGGCAAGTTCATTTGTAGGAGATTTTCCTGAAGACTTCCTATATATTGCTGGAGTGGCCATTATGGCAGTCAGTATCTGAACCCAGGTCTTACTGATTTAAAACTTATGCTAGGGAAAGACAGTCTTTTCAACAAATGGTCTTGGAAAAATCAGATAGCTACACACAAAAGAATGAAACTGGACACTTACCTTATATCACACACAAAAATTAACTGAAAGTGGATCATATACAACTCCATGGCAAAAAACCCCAAATAATCTGATTTAAAAATGGGCAAGGGGACAAGTCAAGGAGCATGCAACTCTCGATCTTAGGGTTGTAAGTTCAAGCCCCGCACTGGGTGTAGAGATTACTTAAAAATAAAAATCTTTATTAAAAAATAGACAAAGAGGGTGCTGGGTCACTCAGTCGTTCAGTGTCTGCCTTCGGCTCAGGTCATGATCTCAGGGTCCTGAGATCAAGTTCCAAGTCAGGCTCACCACTCTGTGGGAAGCCCACTTTTCCCTCTCCCACTCCCCCTGCTTGTGTTTCCTCTCTTGCTGTGTCTCTGTCAGATAAATAAATAAAATAAAATAATAAATAGCAAAGGACCTGAACAGACAATTTTCCAAAGAAAACATACAAATGACCAATAGGTACATGAAAAAGTGCTCAACATGACTATTAGGGAAATGCAAACCAAAACCACAATGAGATATCCCCTCATATTCACTAGGATGGCTATATTAAAAAAAAAAAAAAAGGAAATAACAAGTATTGGTGAGGACATGGAGAAATTGGAACCCTTGTACGCTGTTGGTAAGGATGTAAAACAGTAGAGCATCTGTGGAAAACAGTGTGGCAGTTCCTCAAAAAATTAAAAACAGGATTACTATGTGCGTCCAGTAAACCTACTTCTGGATACAAACCCTGAGTAGCCAAAAGCAGAGACTTGAAGAATATTTGGACAACTTTGTTCATTATTAGTAATACGCAAAAGGTGAAAGCAAACAAGTGTCCATTGACAGATGAATGGATGAACACAAGTGGTACATAAGCACTGTGGAAAATTATTCACCCTTTAAAAAAGAAGGGAATTCGACCCAGGCTACAACATGGATGAACCTTGAGGACATTATGCTAAGTGAAACAAGCCCGTCACAAAAAGACAAAGACTGTATGATTCCATTTGTATGAGGTTCCTAGCATGATCAAACTCATAAAAATAGTGTAGATTTGTGGTTGCCCAGGAGCAGGGGGAGTTGTTGTTTCATGAGTACAGAGTTTTTGTTTTGTAAGATGAAGAGTCCTGGAGATGTGTGTTGGTGATGGTTGTCCAATAATGTCAATATATTTAATGCCACTGAGCTGTACACCTGAAAATGGCTGAGACAGCAAATTTTATATTATGCGTATTTTACTGCACTTAAACATTTTTAACAGTCCATGTTAGCTCTCCTTCAATGTAGAGCCTACGTTGTTTCTCAAAAGTGTGCCCCACAGACCATTAGTCTCTTAGAAGTTCAGATTCCTGGGCCTCGCCCCTGACCTATGGGATAGCACTCTAGGAAGAAGAGCCCAGGAATCTGCCTTTTTTTTTTTTTTTTTTGACAGACAGAGATCACAAGCAGGCAGAGAGAGTGGGAAGCAGGCTCCCTGCTGAGCAGAGAGCCCGACGCGGGGCTCGATCCCAGGACCCTGGGATCATGACCTGAGCCGAAGGCAGAGGCTTAACCCACTGAGCCACCCAGGTGCCCCAGGAATCTGCCTTTTGACAGGTTCAGATGATTCCTAAGTCCACCAGTTTGAGAACCAGTGTCTTAACAGCCAAATGGTCCTCTGCGTGGGAAAAGTGAAAGCCAGGACTTTGAAAATCAAATGGACCACAGTGCCCACCTGGCTCAGTGAGTGGAACACGAGACTGGATCTTGGGGTTGTGAGTTCAAGCCCCACATTGGATATAGAGATTACTTAAAAATAAAAAAAAATTTTTTAAATGGGGGTGCCTGGGTGGCTCAGTCTGTCGAGCACCCGATTCCTGGTTTTGGCTCAGGTCATGGTCTCGGGGTCTTGGGATCAAGCCCCACATTCAGCACAGAGTTGGTTTGTCCCTTTCCCTTCCACTCTGCTCCTCCCCCAGCTCACGTCGCTCTCTCTTTCTCTTTAAAATAAATACATAAAATCTTCAAAACAAAACTGAACAAAAAACAAACCGCAAAGACATCTTGTTTTTGCGGCAGGGGCCTGCTCGTCAGCAGCCTGCTCGCTGTCTTCAACACCCTCACCTAGAGGTTCAGGACGCTGCCTCACAGGTGGGCCTCATGCACAGCTGCCCTGGGTCAGGCCTGGTTCTGACGTGAGGCCAGCCTCTCTAACCTGATAAAGTTGGGGGATCATAACTGTCCCACTAGGTTGGCATGAGGATGAAATGAGAAATAAACACAAATTATGCATTAAAGTAGTAAGCAAATATATTATTATTATTGCTATCATAGTTATTATTATTATCGTAGAATACTGAAAATAAATCATTTTGGCAACCACACACTGTCAGATCAGTCTCTTGAATGCAAAAGGAGACCTTCCTCTGTAGGGAATAAAATAGAGTACAGGGATAGGGCTGGTGTGCAGCCCAGCCTGCTAGAGTTTAGGAAATAGTCCTCACAGTCTTCCAATCCCTGACCTGATTATAGAGAGCAGCCCCGTGTGGCTGGATAATCCATTCCTAGCTGATAATTTAATATATACTATTAATTGTAAATTCCTTTTTTGAATAATTGTTATTCCAACACAGGCACACAGTAAAGGAGATTAAAGGGAGCAAAAGGGGGCACCTGACTAGCTCAGTCAGTGGAGCATGTGGCTCTTGGTATCCAGGTTGGGAGTTGGAGCCTCACACTGGGTATAGAGATTACTTAGAAATAAAATCTTAGGGATGCCTGGATGGCTCAGTCGGTTAAGTGTCTGCCTTTGGCTCAGTCATGATTCCAGGGTCGCACATTGGGCTCCTTGCTCAGTGGGGAGCCTGCTTCTCCCTCTGCTCCTCTCCCTGTTCGTGCTCTCTCTCTGGCAAATAAATAAAATAAAATCTTTAAAATAAATAAGTTGGGACGCCTGGGTGGCTCAGTTGGTTGGACGACTGCCTTCGGCTCAGGTCATGATCCCGGAGTCCCGGGATCGAGTCCCACATCGGGCTCCCAGCTCCATGGGGAGTCTGCTTCTCCCTCTGACCTTCTCCTAGCTCATGCTCTCTCTCACTGTCTCTCTCTCAAATAAATAAATAAAATCTTTAAAAAAATAAAATAAAATAAAATAAATAAGTAAATAAATAAATAATAAAATCTTAAAAGTAAATAAATAAATAAAAGAAGCAAAAAGCACTCGGCACATTTACATTGGGTCTGTTTGTCTAAAGCATCATTTGTAACATCTTACCGTGCTGGGGAGCATGTATCCTCCCTTATTTTCCAGATGGGAAACCCAGAATGGATGGTTTTACCATCTTTTTCTCCCCATAGGGTGACTAACCACCTTGTGTTGAGTGGAGGTCAGACTAGAGAACTATGAGGCTCAGGACACCCGGGTAGTTCAGTCGGTTAAGCATCTGCCTTTGGCTCAGGTCATGATCCTGGGATCCTGGGATCCTGGGATCGAGTCCCGCATCGGGCTCTTGCTCTGTCAACTAAATAAACAAAATCTTAAAAAAGAAAAGAAAACTATGACACTTTAATCATAAAATCACCTGCCCATGTGACAAATATATAGGCCTGGATTTCCATGTCTTGTTTGGATGGCCTCAACGTATGACAAACCTGTTGAATAAAATCATTAATATTACTTAGTGAAAAGTGTTTCTGTATCATCCATGAGACCAAAACCTGATTACTGGAAGTAGTTACCCCCGAAAATAATAGGAAACCTGTTGTGGATTTTATATAAGATAGTATAGCCTTCAAGTCAGATTAGAATACCCCTACAGGGTAACTGCTAATAAAGCAAGATATGTTCAATAATTAAAGTCCTACATTGAGTTCGGTCCAATTTCTCTCTATATTCTAATTTTTCCAATATAGACAAAATTCTAGACCACATGTTATTTTAACAGCTCCAATATTATGTGTCCAATGTTCTTAAAATTATTTATCACAGAAGCAGCATAATATATTCTTATTTTACTGTTCTGAACACCAGTCCTTCACTGTACTCACTTGTCCTTACAATCTTCAGGTTCCCACCAGGTCTGTCCTGCTTACACTCAGTCCCGGGGATCTGACTCAGCCTCGCGCAGCACTCGTGCAGTAGCGCAAGGGAGCCCATAAGAATTCTGCCCGCGGACATCCTGACATTCTGCCGGCTCTTATGTTGATCAACAGTTAATATTGCTATTAATCCTAACCACGATTTAGGGTTATTTGGGATTGGAGATGTGTTAGGCCTCCCAGAACAGAGAAGACACAGACCTATGTCCAAAGTGACCTGCCCGTTGTCAGCAAGCCTGTTACCACAGCAGACATTTGTGACCATGGCGACAGGGTGTCTCTGGTCCCCAGCGTTCTTTAACCCTCCTGGAGAGCATCGCAAGCACCAGAAGCAGCTGGGAGAGGCTCTGAGGACCAGAGGGGAAAGGGGGTCACCATTAGCAGACGTGGCATTGGCTTTGCTGACAATGACCAGTAACAAGGCAGAATAGGTTGACATCTTTGTGGAAGGTGGCAGAAAACAGCCTGGGCCAGAGTGCTCCCCCACCCCTACAAACTCGACCACTGTTAATTGACCAAGCACACAGAGGGAGTTTTTATGTTACCTTTGCTATTGCTGTTAGGAGCCGTACCTCCTTTACCTATCCTCCTGGCAACCTCTACCTTAATATCTCTAATTTTTCTATTACTTACAGGACACAGTGCTGCTGTGGGGGAGGTGCTGTCTAATCAGAGCACCGGATACCTGCTACATTGGGTCTGTTCAAAATCTTAACTATTTTTGGGGCGCCTGGGTGGCTCAGTGAGTTAAGCTGCTGCCTTCAGCTCAGGTCATGATCTCAGGGTCCTGGGATCAAGCCCCACATCGGGCTCTCTGCTCAGCAGGGAGCCTGCTTCCTCCTCTCTCTCTGCCTGTCTCTCTGCCTGCTTGTGATCTCTCTCTGTCAAATAAATAAATAAAATCTTAAAAAAAAAAAAAATCTTAACTATTTTTTTTAAAGATTTTATTTATTTATTTGACAGAGAGACAGAGAAGGAACACAAGCAGGAGGAGTGGGAGAGGGAAGCGAACTTCCCGCTGAGGGAAGCCCCAGGCGGGTTCGATTCCAGGACCCCGGGACCATGACCCGACTGGAAGGCATTTGCCCGACACCTGAGCCACCTAGGCGCCTCTGAACTATTTTTCAGTGCTAGAAATTTTTCTCCCAAACATAGGTAGGATGCCCTTAACCATGTTTACTTCGAATTGATGCTCTTTGTTTTGCCACCTTCGGGAGCCCCTCCAACTTGATGCAAGTGAACAGCTCTGCGCTAAGGTGGAGTCCCACCCCTCCCTCCTCTTCCGCCAGATTAACAACATGGCTTTACCTTCGGCTCATAAACAGATGAGCTTCCATTTCCATATTAACCCCACCGCTTTCTACTACAAATGGCTAAGACTCTCCTTGGTTTTCATTTGTTTCCGGTTGTGTTTCTTTCTTTCTTTCTTTTTTAATATTTTATTTATTTATTTGAGAGAGAGAGAGAGAGAGAGACAGTGAGAGAGAGAGCATGAGCGAGGAGAAGGTCAGAGGGAGAAGCAGACTCCCCATGGAGCTGGGAGCCCGATGTGGGACTCGATCCCCGGACTCCAGGATCATGACCTGAGCCGAAGGCAGTCGCTTAACCAACTGAGCCACCCAGGCGCCCTCTGGTTGTGTTTCTACCTGCTCCCTGAAACTGCTTCAAAATCTTCTACAGATAATTCTGCCATCTCTGTCATCTCAGTCTTGGCATTTCTTTTCTTTCTTTATTTTATTTTATTTTATTTTATTTTATTTTATTTTATTTTATTTTATTTTATTTTATTTTATTTTATTTTATTTGACAGAGGGAGATCACAAGCAGGCAGAGAGGCAGGCGGGGGGCGGTGGGGGGAAGAGCAGGCCCCCTGCTGAGCAGAGAGCCCAATGCGGGACTCGATCCCAGGACCCTGAGATCATAACCTGAGCCGAAGGCAGAGGTTTAACCCACTGAGCCACCCAGGCGCCCTAGTCTTGGCATTTTTTGATTGTCTTTTTTCGTTCAGTTTGGGATCTTCCTGATTCTTGATATGATGAGTGATTTTTTTTTTTTTTAATCAAAACCTGGGCATTTGGGGTGTTACATTATGAGGCTCTGGATGTTTTTAACCTTGTATTTTAGCTCCCTGCTTCTGACATAATTCTCACAGAGGATCTTAATGTGAGTTGGTGGGGGTACTGCCTCATTACAGTCAGAAGAGGGTAGAAGTCCAGGTTTCCCACTCAGCTGATTTTTGTTTTGTTTTGTTTCATTTGTTAAAAAAAAAAAAAAAAAGTATTTTATGGTAATTTTCAACCATACACAAAGGCAGAGAAAATCAAACTATGAACACCTGGCCATTCTTCATTCATCTGCTCCCCACACATTAAAAAAAAAAAAAAAGCTTGGGACACCTGAGTGGCTCAGTTGGTAGAGCATTTAACTCCTGATTTAGGCTCAAGTCACGATCTCAGGGTCCTGAGATTGAGCCCTGCATGGGGCTCTACCTTCAGCATGGAGTCTGCTGGACCCTCTTCCCATCCCCCCCTCAACCCTGCTCACAAACTCTCCCTCTCTCTCAAATAAATAAATATATCTTTTTTTTTTTAAAGATTCTATTCATCCAGAATAAAGAATCCAGAATTGATAGAGATTACAAGTAGGCAGAGAGGCAGGCAGGGAGAGAGAGGAGGGAGCAGGCTCTCCTCGGAGCAGAGAGCCCAATGTGGGGCTCGATCCCAGGACCCTGGGATCATAACCTGAGCCAAAAGCAGAGGCTTTAACCCACTGAACCACCCAGGCGCCCAATAAATAAATCTTTTAAGAATAAATTTAAAAAATTAAAAAGCTGGATTATTTTAAAGCAACTCCAAAATATCATTTGATTTTACCCATAAATATGTCAGAATGTATCTATCTAGATAAAGCCTTAAAAAATATAATCATAATACCATTATAATACATATAACAAAATTAACAATAATTTATTAATATTCCTAAAGCCCAATCTGTGTTTAATATTACCCAATTGTCCTTGAAATTATTTTTTACAGTTGGTTTGTTTGAATTGAGATCCAAACAAGGTTCACATATTGTATGTGGTTGATAGGTCTCTTAAGTTTTTAAAAAATTGATTACATTTTCCTATTCCCATCTTTTCCCCAGGCCATGTGTTTATTGAATAAAACAGCATATTAAATATAGATTTTCCTATTGTATGGATTTGACTGATTGACTTGCATCATTTAGCATGTTCCTCTGTCCTTTCTCTCTTTTTTTTAATTGAAAGGTAATTGACATGTAATATTATGCTAGTTTCAGATGTTCAACGTAATGATCACATATGTGTATATATTGTGAAATGATCACCACAGTAAGGGTACAGTTGATCCTTGAACAATACAGGTTTGAACTGCGTGGATTCACTCACATATGGATTTTTAAAATAAATGTACAGTATTGTAAATGCATTTTCTCTTATGATTTTTAAAAATATTTTATTTATTTTAGAGACAGAGAGAGTGAGTGGGTGGAGGAACAGAAGAGAAAGACAAGCAGACTCCCCAATGAGCAGGGAGCCCAATGAGCCCGATGCGGGGCTGGATCCCAGGACCCTGGAGTCATTTCCTGAGCTAAAGGCATACACTTAACTGACTGAGCCACCTAGGGCCCCCCACCCCATCTTTTATATATAAACATACATAAATTTACATGTAATCTCTCTTCTGTAACTTGACCCTAAAATTATTCTTGGGTTCAAGTACTATAAATATAATTTAAATTAAACCTTGGATTATGATGCAAACTTAGTAGATGTTTATTACTTCTTTTTCTCTAAAAAAAGGTTTTAACGGGCACCTGGGTGACTCAGTGGGTTAAAGCCTCTGCCTTTGGCTCAGGTCACGATCCCAGAGTCCTAGGATCGAGTCCCACATTGGGCTCTCTGCTCAGCAGGGGGCCTGCTCCCCATCCCCCACTTGTAATCTCTGTTTGTCAAATAAATAAATAAAATCTTTAAAAACTAAATAAATAAAAATTAAAAAAATAAAAAAAGATTTTAAGAATTTCTAGTCACTGTTACTTTTATAACAGTGTTTTTTTTCAGCTTTAGATAATGATAGCTATGTTTTGGTTTTAGATAATACTCGAAATTAAAAAGTATTATTATCTTGAATATTTATTTATTTATAAATTTTTTAAAAAGATTTTATTTATTTATTTGAGACAGAATGGGAGAACACAAGTAGGGTGTGGGAGGGGGGAGGAGCAGAGGGAGAAGGACAAGCAGACTCCCTGCTGAGCAGGGATCCTGACATGGGGCTTCATTCCAGGACCCTGGGATCATGACCTGAGCCAAAAGCAGATGCTTAACCAACTGAGCCACCCAGGTGCCCCGTATATTTAATATTTTAATTGTATTAACCTAATGACCACTTTTTACTACATTATTCACACATTTGAACAAATTTTATCAATATTCACTTCACCTTAAAATAATTATTCTCAAGATGCTTGGGTTGCTCAGTTGGTTGGGCATCTGACTATTGATTTTGGCTCGGGTCATGGTTTTGGGCAGTGTTAGGCCCTGCACTCAACAGGGAGTCTGCTTGACTCCCCATTAATTATTCTCCATGCAGTTATCATGAGTCTTGTCCCTGGTCTTACATTTAGTAGTGCAGGACAGATGATCACTCTTTCAAACCTGCATTGCTCAATAACCAAGTATTTAGGCTAATGAAAAGTGTTAAATTTTATTATAGTTCAGTAACCTTTATTCCTACTGCCCTTTTAATGATGTGGTCAATTCTGAAATTTTGAAAAAATGACTATGTACTTACTTAAATATTAATCAATTACTTTAAATATTTACCCTCATTTATAGTCACTATAATTAATTACTCTTAATATTATCAAAGTGTTTGGGACACCTGGGTGGCTCAGGCAGTTAAGTTTCTGCCTTTGGCCCGGGGTATGATCCCGGGGTCCTGGGAACGAGCCCTGCATTGGGCTCCGTGCTCAGTAGGGAGCCTTCTTCTTCCTCTCCCTCTGTAGCTCCCCCTGCCTGTGCTCTCTCTCTCTCTGATAAATAAACAAAATCTCTGAAACAAAACAAAACAAAAAACAATATTATCAATCCTTTTATGGAGTAAGAAAGCACAGAAGTCATGTCATGTTATTAATTGGATTGGTTAATACTATGTTCAAACAGATGCAAATATATCATCTCCTCCAAGTAGTTCCCTGTAACTGTGTTGAAAAAGTCAGCTTTGGGGTGCCTGGGTGGCTCAGTAGGTTAAGCCTCTGCCTTCGGCTCAGGTCATGATCCCAGGGTCCTGGGATTGAGCCCCGAATCTGGCTCTCTGCTCAGTGGGGAGCCTGCTTCCCACTCTCTCTCTGCCTGCCTCTCTGCCCACTTGTGATCTCTCTCTGTCAAATAAATAAATAAAATCTTAAAAAGTCAGCTTTGAATCATGGTTTGAAAAATTTGTAATTAACTCTACTTCATAAGGGTTTGTTTTGTTTTTGTTTATGTTTAGAGGGGAAGGAGACAGAGGGATTTAGAGAATCTTAAGCAGGCTCCATGCCCTGTGCAGAGTCCAATGTGGGGCTTGTCCAATGTGGGGCTCGATCTCTCATCTCCGGTGATGACCTGAGCCAAAATCAAGAGTCGGACCCCTAAAAAACTGAGCCACCCAGGCACCCTACTTCATAAGCTTTTAGCTAATTTTTATGATCAACTATATGTGGCTATCCATTTTAAGAACTTGAAGTACCTAAGAAATCACCCCGGTGCGGTCTCTGGTCATGACTGCCTTCTACTGTAGAATTCTTCCACCCCTAACAGCCTTACCTCATTCCAGGAAAAGAGCAGGAACAGGGTTTGTTTACACTATCTGAATCTAATATCCCTTAGGGAAAATAAACAAAAGGAAACAAGTCGAAACAAAATGCTTAAAACCTCTGTTTAGGAGCCCAGACAACACTACTTACAGCAATCCATGAAAAAATTACATTTTAAAAATGGGTCCTCTTTCAACTTTTGATTTATTTAGAGTAATAATAATGCCAACTGGAATTAATCCAATCTGCTGAAAAAGATGTATATAGGTGCCTGCGTAGCTCAGTCGGTTAAGCATCTGACTCTTGATTTTGGCTCAGGTCATGATCTCAGTCATGAGATCGAGCCCTGCCTCAGGCTCTCTGTGCTTAGTATGGAGTCTGCTTGAGATTCTCTCCCTCTTCCTCTTCCCCTCCTCCTGCTCACTCTCTCTCTCTCTCCCACATAAATAAATGAAATCTTTAAAAAAAAAGATGCAGGGATGGCAAATAAGCATATGAAAAGATGCTCCTCATCATATGTCATTAAGGAATTACAAATTAAAACAACAGGATACCACTAAACACTGATTAGAATGGCCCCAATCCAAAACCCTGGCAATACCAAATGCTGGCAAAGATGTAGGGCAACAGGAAATCTCTCCTTCTTTGCTGGTGGGAGTGCAAAGGTACAGCCATTTTAGAAGACATTCTGGCCATTTATTAGAAAACTAAACATACTCTAACCATATGACCCAACGATCCTGCTCCTTGGTATTCACCCAAATGAGCTGAAAACTTAACATCCACACAAAAATCCACATCCGGATTTTTATATCAGCTTTATTTATAAGAGCCCAAACTTGGAAGCAACCAAGATATCCTCCAATAGGTAAAGGGACAAATAACATGTGGTACATCTAATCAATGAAAATTTATTCAACTGTTAGTTTGCAACCATCCTGGGAGTTCCCAGCTATAATCTGAAACTGGTCCCTGTAGTCAAAAGGCAGGGAGAGGATGAAGGAAGAAGCAGGCCACTCCAAGTTGGTAGGCGGCAGTTTTAATAGGAGAGGGAGCTTACATACAAGACCAACCTTGGACGGCAGCAAGACAGATGGATCCCCACAGTACCCCCCACCACATCTTAAAATTTTACATCTTCATATAACTGGGTTCAGTCATGTACACTGTGGTGGTGGTGTTTTCAAGACCACATCACTATCTCAACACTTTGTCGTTGGAGCAGCCTCTGAGAGCAAGAAAGGAAGGAGAAACCCACGTTTCAAAGACGAGGAAGTGGTTGAAGAACATCTGACCCCCGACCTCCAGCTCACAGATCGATTGGCAGTCATGTCTTTTTGATGACCTTCCCCAACGTCGGCACTAGAAAGATAGGAGCTATCAAGCTGTGATTAGACATGGAGAAACTTAAAATGTATATTAAGAAGTGAAAGAAGGCAATCTGAAAATGCTATATACTGTACGATTCTAACTACATGGCATTCTAGAAAAGGCAGAACTATAGAGTGAAAAGATCAGTGGTTGCCAGCAGTTAGGGGGCAGGGAGGGACGAAGAGTTGGAGCACAGAGGAGAGCTTTGAGAGCAGGGAAACTTTTCTGTGTATTGTAATGGTGGCTACATCTGTACAACATCAAGAGTGAATCCTAATGAAAACAATGGAATTTGGGCCCCCCTCTCTCTCCCTCTCTCTCTCTGCCCCTCCGCATTGCTCGTTTTTCCGTTCTCAAATAGGTAAATAAAATCTTTTCGAAAAGGTGGGGGGCGCCTGGGTGGCTCAGTTGGTTAAGCATCTGCCTGAGGCTCACGTCACGATCCCACGATCCTGGGATCGAGCCCTGCCTTGAGGTTCCCTGCTCAGCAGAGAGTCTGCTTCTCTCTCTCTCTCTTTCTCTCTCTGCCCCCCCCACCCCCACTGCTCATTCTTTCTTTCTCAAATAAAATCTTAAAAAAAAAAAAAAGGACAACAATGGACTTCGGGCAATGGTAATGTGGCAATGGACTTTCATCAGTTGTAAGGAATAAACCACTCCTGTAGGGGGATGTTGGGGGAGGGAGGCTGCTTGGCGGTGGGGGAGGTATCTGGAGTATATGGGACTTCTCTATACCTTCCTTTCAATTTTGTTATGAACCTAAAACTGCTCTAAAAATAAAGTCTGTTTTTTTAAAAGATTTTATTTATTTATTTGACAGAGAGATCACAAGTAGACAGAGTCAGGCAGAGGGAGAGGAGGAAGCAGGCCCCCTGCTGAGCAGAGATTCCCAATGCGGGACTTGATCCCAGGACCCTGAGATCATGACCTGAGCCAAAGACAAAAGCTTAACCCAGGCACCCCAATAAAGTCTATTTTTTAAAGATTTATTTATTTATTTTAGAGACAGTGCGGCAGGGTTTGGGGGGCAGAGCAAGAGGGAGAGAGATATTCAAGTAGACTCCATGCAGAGCACAGAGCCCAATGTCAGGTTCCCACAACTTGGAGATCATGACCTGAGCCAAAACCAAGAGTCAGATGCTCAACTGACTTCACCACCCAGGTGCCCCTTAAAGTCTATTTTTAAAACATTTTTTAAAAATTGTTACTTTTTTCACTTTTTGCCTACTGAAGTAATAATAATACCTACTGGAATTAAACCAATGTACTTAAAAATCCTTTACATCTAAACACATTTTGTTAAAGCAAAGTTTTTAAAAGATTTTATTTATTTGACAGAGATCACAGTAGGTATAGTGGCAGGTGTCGGTGGGGCAGGGGGAGCAGGCTCCCCTCTGAGCAGAGAGCCTGATGTGGGGCTCAATCCCAGGACCCTGAGATCATGACCTGAGCTGAAGGCAGAGGCTTAACCTACTGAGCCACCGAGGCGCCCCTTGTTAAAAGCAATTTTATTCACACACCTGAGCTCTATTAATCACAGCTATAATGATTAGTGAGACATTTACAAGGCTGGAGGCCTAGTCATATCCTTCCTCTTCACTGTGTCATCTTTAGGACCACACTTTATTTCTTTTTTTAGATTTTATTTATTGATTTGTTGGACAGAGAGTACAAGCTGGGGGAGTGGCAGTCAGAGGGAGATAGAGAAGCAGACTTCCTGCTGAGCAAGAACCTGGATGCAGGACTCCATCCCATGACCTTGAGTTCATGACCTGAGCCGAAGGCAGACGCCCAACCAACTGAGCCACCCAGGTGCCCCCCCTTCAAAGCAGTTTCTAAGTTGAGATACATAGCTGGTATCCTGTTCTTTTTTCAAGATCATGTAACTTAAAATTGCCCTTAATTCCTCTTAAATAAAACATTATGATAATGAGGGGCGCTCAATATCATTCAGGTCACATAGTATCTTTTCCTTTTTTTTTTTTTTTTTTAAGATTTTATTTATTTATTTGACAGAGACCACAAGTAGGCAGAGAGGCAGGCAGAGAGACAGGGAGGAGGAAGCAGGCTCCCTGCTGAGCAGAGAGTCCGATGCAGGGCTTTATCCCAGGACCCTGGGATCATGACCTGAGCCGAAGGCAGAGGCTTTAACCCACTGAGCCACCCAGGTGTCCCTACATGGTATCTTTTCAAATGAGGGAGATGCTGTAATCCAGACATGGTTATAAAAACCTAAATAGAGTCTAAGAACTTACAGCATATTATCTGTAAATGCTATTTACTTAATGTTTGTGAGACATAAAATAAATCTTCATTTCATGAAAATCAATGCACAATGAAGATATGTACATGGGCACAAAAGCACATGAGTTAGTTAAATATAAACTAGAAATAGTTTGGGGTCATCCCAAGACTCTGACATCATGACCTTAGCCAAAGGCAGATCCCGTACCATCTGAGCCTTCCCAGCACCCCTCCAAAGACCGATTTTTAAGTACAAATAATGTTGTGGGGTGCCTAGGTGGTTGAGTTGCTTAAGTGTCTGCCTTCTGCTCAAGTCATGATCCCAGGGTCCTGGGATTGAGCCCCGAGTCCAGTGGTTCTCCCCGCTCAGCAGGGAGTCCGTTTCTCCCTCTCCCTCTGTTCTCCCTACCCCCATCTAACTCTCACTCTCTCTCAAGTAAATAAATAAAATATTTTATTTTTTAAAGATTATATATTTATTTATTGGGGAGGAAGAGTAGGGGAAGGGGAGATAGAAGCAGGTATCCCGCTGATCAAGGAGCCCATGGTGGGGCTTGATCCCAGAACCTCAGGATCCGGACTGAGCCGAAGACAGATGCTTAACCTGCTGAGCCACCCAGGCACCCCAATAAATAAAATATTTTTTCTAAAAAGTACAAATATTGTTGAAATTACTAATGTATCTTACAGAATATTTACCTTGCTTTTACATTTATGTAAATCACCTGATTTTATGCTTCACTACAGACACAGCATGCAAAAACCTTCTGAGTTACTTTGGCTTCTACTAATGCTGGACAATGGAAATGCCCTGATGGGCTTCTCTAGGCTTGTAAACATAGAGGTCAGGTCTGACTTCATTGTTAGTTGTGTATTGTTAGAATTGCATGAGCAAGGGACACCTGGGTGGCTCAGTGGGTTAAAGCCTCTGCCTTCGGCTCAGGTCATGATCCCAGGGTCCTGGGATCGAGCCCCACATCAGGCTCTCTGCTCAGCGGGGAGCCTTCTTCCTTTCCTCTCCCTGCCTGCCTCTCTGTCTACTTGTAATCGCTGTCTGTCAAATAAATAAATAAAATCTTTAAAAAAAAAAAAAAGAATTGCATGAGCAAACCTCAGCACACCAATGAGAAACGTGTCTAGCTCACTGGAATCCAAAAGGCCCTAACACCAAAAACACCATTAGATGGCTCACTGCATCGCGTTTGACCATGTCCCCAAGGAATCAGAAGTGATTTTTTTTTTTAAATCAAACAATAAATGAGGATTTGAGAGGCACCTAGTTGGCACAGTCAGTTAGGTGTCCGACTCTTGGTTTCCAGTTGGGTTGTGATCTTGGGGTCGTGGGATCAAGCCCCATGTTAGGCTCCTTGCTTAGCTCAGTCTGCTTGAGGTTTCTGTCTCCATCTCCCTCTGCCCCTCCCGCTTGTGTGCTCTCTCTATCTCAAAAATAAATAAATAAATCTTAAAAAAAGAATAAATGAAGGTTTGACGCAGCTGTCCTTAGAGTGGTAAATTCCATCCTAGTCATTGAGTTCATGTCCTTGAACTAAACCAATACTTCCTTGTATAAAGCATGTCTAAGATTTTTTTTTTTAAGATTTTATTTATTTATTTAACCGAGAGAGATCACAAGTAGACAGAGAGGCAGGCAGAGAGAGAGAGAGAGAGGGAAGCAGGCTCCCTGCTGAGCAGAGAGCCCGATGCGGGCCTCTATCCCAGGACCCTGAGATCATGACCTGAGCCGAAGGCAGCGGCTTAACCCACTGAGCCACCCAGGCGCCCGCATGTCTAAGATTTTTTAAAAAAGATTTTACTTATTTATTTGACAGAGAGAGATCACAAGTAGGCAGAGAGGCAGGCAGACTGAGAGGGGGGAAAGCAGGCTCACCGCTGAGCAGAGAGCCAAGCATGTCCAAGATTTTAAAAGTGAAGCGAAAATTCAACTGACGTGGATAGTTCCCACTAAAATATAAATGAAGATACTTTGTTTTTTCCCTTTTTTTTTTAGGAAAGGATGGGGTTGGGGGGTTGGACTTCAAACACACGGTAAAGTTGAAAGCATTGTGCAGTAAAAATCCTCAAACCTTCCACCTGAATTAAACACCTGCTAATATTTCGCCCGCCATATTGTGCACCCTCTCTCTTTCTCTCAATCTCTCTCTGTCTCTGTCTAGATGGGTAGATCAATGGATAGATCAACAGATAGGTCAGTAGATTGATAGATGTTATGTTTATATTTCGTTATGTCATTTGAAAGTGAGTTAGTTATAGGCATTATGGTGGGATGAGACGTCATCCCTAAATATTCCAGCATGAGTCCTCTAAGAATAAAAACAATTTCCTACATAACTACCAGTACCAGTACTGTTATCACACCTGGACAATTAGTAATCATTCCATAACGAAATCTCTATACAATCCTTATTCAAATTTCCTAAATTGTCCCAAGAATGCTTTTATAGCTTTTGTTGCCTTGTACTTACTTGTCCTGTATACTTCGGTCTCTTTCAATCCAGCGGTTCTCCTACCCGACTTTTTTCCTCAGTGACCTTGACCTTTTGATGAGCCCAGTACAGTGGTCTTGTGGAATGTTCCATAGTCTGGATTTGCCTAGGGTTGTCTAATTGGCTTCTTGACAATTTTTCCCCTCCCTGGACTTCCTGTGAACTGGAAGTTAGGTTTACAACCTGGATTATACTCAGGTTGAGTATTCTAGGCAATATTTTGTGGGTGCTTTTGTGTGCTTTTTGCATTAAATTAGGGGGCACATACCCAGACTGTCACACAATTTGGGAGGGTGATTTTGACCGCTTGATTAAAGTGGTGATCACCAGGGGCGCCTGGCCTGCTCAGTCTGTGGAGCATGTGACTCGATCTCAGCGCTGTAAATTCAAGCCTCATGTTGGGTGCAGAGATTACTTAAAATAAAATCTTTTAAAAAAATAAGGTGGTGCCCACCAGATCTCTCCGTTGTAAAGGTACATTTCTATTTATGATTCATAATTATTCTGTGACCAGGACTTTGCTGCCATGAAAATATTCTGTTCACTAATAATCTTTCACCTAATGGTTTTAGCATCTATTGATGATCATGATCATTGACTGAATAAATGATTACATTTGGGGGTACAAATTGGTAACTTTAAGAAAATGACTTTAATATTAGAGAATACATAAGCCAAGACCCTCATTAGAATTAAATGTTTTGGAGCACCTGGGAGGCTCAGTTAAGCCTCTACCTTCAGCTCAGGTCATGATCCCAGGGTCCTGGGATCTGAGCCCCACATCAGGTTCCTTGTTCAGTGGGGAGCCTGCTTCTCCCTCTCCTATTCTCTCCCTCCCTTCCTCCCCCTCCCCCTCTCTCTCTGTCAAAAAAAAAAAAAAAAGAATTAAGTACTTTACCATGCTTTATCCTAAACTAACAAAAACAATGCATTTTTTGTTGAAGAACTGCTAGTAATGGCTTAAAACTCAAATCACGTGTGGTTCTTATAGCTCTCAGAGTGTTCTGTAATTGATAATCTTCTACTCCTGAGTTTCCTTACCCCCATATCAGCAAAGCTTTCATTCAGCAGCAGAATAAGCACAAGTATAATCATAAAACATAGCTATAAAATCACCTGATGTTATGCTTTGCTACAGACACAGCATGCAAACGTTAGCATTATAATTAAACTTATACTCAAGTGGGACAATGGAAACGCCCAGATGGGCTTCCTGGGCTTTCTCAGGAAAAAGGTGCAGCATTTGGGTTAAGAATAAATCAGCTATGTTCTCTAGAGCACAGAACTTATGAAAGTCTCCAAGGAGGATCTAATAATTAAGGAAAACTCTATAGGAGCACCTGGGTTGCTCAGTTGGTTAAGCATCTGCCTTCAGCTGATCCCTGGGTCCTGGGATAGAGCCCTTTGTCGGGGGGTGGGTGGTGTCCCTTTTTCTTGGGGGACTGCTTCTCCCTCTCCTTCTGTCCCTCCCTCTGCTTGTGCTCACTCTCTCTGTCAAATAAATAAATAAAATTTTAAAAAACGAAAAAGAAAAACTCTATAAAGCACTCATACATCACTTCACTCTCTCCTCAAGGAAAAAGATATACAAATCCAATTTTCTTATTTCTTATTGTCCAGTTGTTTGTTAAAGAGTACTGGTTGATTATCAGAATTAAGCCACTTAATTGATGTCTGCTGTTATGTTCACTAGGAATTTTTGGCAATACAAATATAAATCATGTATCCCATTTGGACTTGTAGAGGAGATGAGTCAGAGCACGGTAAGGAGACTGAAAGGTACACTTGAATGAACCCAGCTGTAACTTATTTATTTGGGGGACTCCTAATTCCTCCAGACTCACCCTTGTCCTTTCCTAAGTTTCGTTACAGTGTGCTTAACATTTCCTCAAACATTCAAGTTCACTCACAGAAATGAAAAAAACAAAACAAAACAAAACAAAAAAAACGAGGGTTTTAAGAAAGTGCTGTAAGAACACGGCAAAGGAATTGTGAAGGTTAACAAAAGCTAAAACTTGCAACTTTGGCATAAAAAATTAACCAGAATCATACACCCCAAATCTTACCAGTTTGAAATCCCGTAACTAAGTGAGCAACTCATGAACGATTAATACCATGAAGTCATCTATGTCGCAATATAGTGAGAGGGGTTATTAGTAAGGGTGAAGGCCAGCTCCGCCTCGAGAGACTCAACTGTCTAAAATGGGATTCAGGTTAAACTTTACATGCACTTTCAGCAATAATAACCTCAAGTCTAATTTAACAGAAAAAGAAGGTGCAGGGCTTTCAAAATAGGATATATCCTTTTTTAATAAATAAAACTGCCAAAACTTCCTAGTAGACATAACAGTATGCATCAATTAGTCGCTTAATTCTGATAATCAACCAGTACTACTTAACAGACGATTGGATACATTTGTAGAGGAAATAATGCTTATGTAAGTTAGAAATAAGAAAATCGGAATTGTGGGGCGCCTGGATATCTCAGTGGGTTAAGCCTCTGCCTTCGGCTCAGGTCATGATCTCAGTGTCCTACGTCATGATCTCAGTGTTCTGCGATCAAGCCCCGAGTCTGGCTCTCTGCTCAGCGGGGAGCTTGCTTCCCCCCGCCCCCACTGCCTGCCTCTCTGCCTACTTGTGATCTCCCTCTGTCAAATAAATAGATAAAATCTTTTTTAAAAAGAAAAAGAAAAAAAAAAGAAAATCGGATTTGTAAGCACATCTTTATTAAAGAAAAGTAGGTTAGAAGGCTAAAGGTGAGCTGGGGATCAGGTGGTCTCCCATAGGTAGCGGGGAGCCAATGAATGTTCTGGGGGAAGGTGACAGTCTGAAGAAGGCTTTATTGGGAGACGAGTGAGAACAACTGTCTGGGCAACGACAACAACTCATTTGGGGCATCCTGGATGTGCTAGGCTCTGTGCAGGCCTGGTAGATATTCTTTCTCTGAACCTCACAGCCATTCTGCAAAGTGAATATTGTCCCTGTTTCACAAACGAGGAACAGCCACAGAGAGCGTACACTTCACCCAAGGCAACAGTGCTGGCAAATTGGGAAACTAAGTGTGTTGACCCTGAAGCTGGTGTTCTTCCCTTTACCCCAGGCGACGGCCATGAGGAAAGCCTGCCTTCTGTGCTTAGGAGCTGAGCTGAGGACCAAGGGCTGTAGGACTTCTGCTGTCTTTCCAGGGACAGGGGTGCACTAGAAAAGTCCCTTGCCCCTGCCCAGCCTTTGCCACTTTACGAGCCGTGTGAACTTGGACAAGTCCCCTCACCTTCACTTTGAACCTCTAAAGGCTTGGCAAAGGAATCCAGAAACAGGACACAGGATATACGTAGCCTATGAAAGATGGGAATTTCAGTGGTGAGGTATTTGGCTCTGATTCTCAAATGTGTCACTTAAAAGTTTTTCTACTCTCACTTCCTTCTTACCTAGCCACCCTTCATTGTCACTAGAAGCAGGAAGGGGACAGATACAGGCAAGGGGAAAAACCGTGAAGGGGGAGAACTTTGTGGGGGTTAAGAATGTCTCTGGACTCAGACTAGAGCTGGATTCAGAATATATGAAGAACATTGCTTTTGAGGTTAAAGTCTGGGGTTAGACACCTTTTTTTTTTTTTAGATTTTATTTATTTATTTATTTGTTTGACAGACAGAGATCACAAGTCACAAGTAGGCAGAGAGGCAGGCAGAGAGAGAGGAGAGAGGAGGAAGCAGGCTCCCTGCTGAGCAGAGAGCCCTATGCTGGGGCTCGATCCTAGGACTCTGGGATCATGACCTGAGCTGAAGGCAGAGGCTTTAACCCACTGAACCACCCAGGTGCCCCTAGACACCATTTTTAAGTGCAGTTGCCAAATCATGTACTGCTGTTTTTCAAACTCAAATGTGCATACGAATCACCTGCGGATCTCATTAGACTAAAGATTCTGATTTATTAGGTCTGGGGAAGGGCCTGAGGTTCTCACAATTGGTGTCCATGCCTCTTGGGGTTGGAAGAAGCCAGGCTTCTCTAAAGGACAGACCTCCGTGAATGGCTTCAGAAGGTCTTATGGGGAGCAAGTGTGGAAAACCCAAATAAAAGACATTTGTACGAATGATATACTTTAATATTAATTGCTGCCAAATAAAAGACATTTGTACAAATGATATACTTTAATATTAATTGCTGAATTCAACACATATTTACTGAACACCTACCAAATAAATGCGTGGCACATATGGTGGAGGAAAAAGAGACCTGCTCTGGTGAATGACCCTTACTTTCAGAGGGCAGACCCAAAGAACCAAAATGTTCAGCAACCAAGCAACCAAGTAAAGTCAGCACAGGAATGATGGGATGATGGCACAGCAGGAATCTCTGGAATTCCTCTCACTTCATGACCTCAGGCAATAGAGAACAGCAGCTGGGCTCTGTGCCCCTTCCAGGGCTCAGACACTGGAGTGAAGGCACGCCCTTCCCCCACCCTCCCCACCCCCAAACCAGGCTTTCAGCTGGCTCCCGGCCAGCCTTGTGGGAACACTTTGGTGCCAGGAGGGACCTGCTGCCCTCCCCACCTGACTCTCCATAATGACTGGCCTGTGCCCGGGCTTCTCGAGAACCCATTTCTCCCACCCCTCAGGAGATCTCCCCCACCACCCAGGGGTTCCCCTGTTCCCCCATGAAGTCCTTCCTGTTCAACTCTGAGAAATCAGTGGCGTTCCCCAACCCTTCCTGCTAGCAGGGGGAGGCCCTTGGCCATGGAGTAAGGGAGGAAAGGCTCTGCTTTGCAGGGAGCCCACAAGGGACAGCTGTGGTGGGGAGAGCCAGGGGTCTGGTACCACAGACATCTGGGTTTGAAGCCTGACTCTGCTGCTTCAGGGAAGAAGAACACTTGAACTTTGGGCAAGTGTTCTTATCACAAACTAATCAGTCATACCAGATTATTAATAATTATGAGTTAATAACAGTGTGTTGGTAATATAATACTGACCTGTGTTTGGCGAGGACAAAAGGAGATTGTTTCTGTAAACTATCTAGAATAAAAGCTGGAACAGAGAAGTTTGCTCCTTTTCCACCTCTGCCCTGAGGACAAAGCCCAAAGTCCTCAATGTGGTTCTGAGAGCCTCTCTGGGCTGGCCCCCCACTCCTTCTCTAGCATCATCGCTGGCTCCCCATTTCCCCCACCCCTAGTCACATGAACTGGTGTGGCCTACTAAACCCTTTGCTTTATCATGGGCCTCCCTTTCTAGTGACACACCGCCTACCCCCCGCCCCAGCACAGGTGGCAAAGTGATACTCCCCGTGTTCTACTCAGCAGCAATGCCTCGTTCACGAAGACTGAGTTAGTGTCTCCTCTGTGAGAGTGACATCTCCCTTCTCTGAGACGAGCTGCACCAGGTGCTTCCTAACATCCTGTCCCACGACATTTTCATCCAGCCACCAGGCAGGCTGCAGCCCATGGGCCAAACCAACCCTCCACCTGCTTTTGTAAGTAAAGTTTTATCAGTCAACAGGTGTTTTTAGCACACCTAATTCAGGTCCTTACTTATTGTCTATAGCTGCTTTCATGCTGAAATGACAACACCGTGTAGTTAGGACAGAGACTGCATGGTCTGTAAAGCTTAAAATTTTTATCATCCAGCCCTTTACAGAAAAATTCTGCCGACTTCTCTAGTATCTAGTACAACTACACTGGTTTAGTTAGTATCATTAAGGGATCTGCTGTCATTAGTGGTGTTGACTCCTGTGCAACTGGAAAATCTGAGTATAACTTTTGACTCTCCAAAAACTTAGCTACTAATGTAGCCTACTGTTGACCAGAAGCCTTACCCATAACATAACAGTTGATTAATACCTAGTTTGTACATTATTATATACTGTGTTCTTACACTAGAGTAAGCTAGGAAAAAAGAAAATGTTATTAAGAAAATCTTAAGAAGGAGGGGCGCCTGGGTGGCTCAGTTGGTTAAGTGTCTGCCTTCGGCTCAGGTCATGATCCCAGGGTCCTGGGATCAAGCCCCACATCAGGCTCCCTGCTCAGAGGGGAATCTGCTTCTCCTTCTCCCTCTGTTCTCCTTGCTTTCTCTCTCTCTCTCTGTCAACTAAATAAATAAATTTTTTTTTAAAAAAGCAAATCATAGGAAAGAAAATATATGTATAGCACTGTACTACATTTATAAAACAAACCAACAAACCCTGAGTCTAGATAGACCCACACAGTGCAAACACATGTTGTGCGAGGATCAGCTGTCTAAACTCGTGTCCCCTCACCAGACTGTGACCTGACGGCAGAGTCACTTGGCTCTCGAACCCCAGCATGGAGCACACTGCCTGACACATAGTGAAGGATCCAGGAAATGTTTGGAAAGTGAAAGATTGAGCTCGTCCATCGGTGAATGCCTGTGTCTTCTTTAGTCTCCCTGATCCCTAGGTGGAGTGAGGACCCACCATATGGTTTGAATTTAGAAGCCCAGGATTTGTTTGACTGAGATGAAGTTTCCCAGATCTCAGTATGTGTATCAGAATGAAATGGTAAAATGAAGTAGCTTTAGGGATCGGGGTCAGGAAACGTTCAATCACATGAAAGAGATTCACTTTCTCTGCAAAAAGCTCTGAGCATGGCCCCTAGGATACCCCAGAAATATCAAACAGACTGTCTAGACAGAAGAACGTGGAAACCCAACGTGGTGTGCACCTGCTTCTGTCTCACCTGTCTGAGGAAGAGTTAGTCAGATTTTATAAAGAGGGAAAGCAAGTGATCCAATCGGGCAGCCGTCAAGTGATAGTGACTTTGTGCATTCAATTGGCTGTGGCTTTTTAGAACTATTTTTGTGGAGGGTTATATGGGGACTTTCCTCAGATAGACAGCATCTTTTACCCTGTGATCGTATTTAACTTTGCCTAATTTCATTTCTTTGGGGCAGTAAGATTTATTTCCTGGTGTTCTGGAGGGAGAGGGCTGGGCAGAGGCACCCTGGTGTCTCAGATCACCACCAATAGGTAGAGTACTGGTGGGTTGAGAGCAGTGAAAGCGCCAAAGGTAGGCTAAACCAAGTGAAATCTAGGGCTTTTTCTAATTCTATAATTCTTCAAATAAATCTGATTTGGTTATCCTTGGATTTGGGAGTACAAAACTCCCTTCACCTCCACGCGACTCAGATAAAGGATCTCAGTTCAGAGAGAGACTAGTATCTGTTCTCAAGGAGTAGCGTGTTGTATTGACTGCCTTTGTCTTTTTTTTTTTTTTTTAAAGATTTTATTTATTTGAGAGAGAGAGAGAAAGAGAGTGCATGAGCAGGCAGAGGGCCAGAGGGAGATGGAGAAGCCAGCTTGCTGAGTAGGGAGCCCGATGTGGGGCTCGATCCCAGGCCCCTGGGGTTAATGACCTGAGCTTGAAAGCTTAACCGACTGAGCCACCCAGGCACCTCCTGCCTTTGTCTTCTTGCACCCCTTTCTGCTTCGTCTGGTAACAGGCCTCACTCTCTAGGCCACAGAGACAGACAGAGGACCCAGGCCAGGCCAGTGCCAGAATCTTCCTTAGATAATGGACTGTAAGAATTTGAGCCGGAGCTATTACGCCCACGTCCCCCGGAGACAGGGAGCACCTGTCAGAGAGGAGCTGTCATGCAGAGAGGGGAGAGGAGAGACGGCAAGCAAAGACCAGGGTGCATTGCCCATCAGGCCTACTGACCCCCCAATAAATCTCCTGTGCTCAAGGTGGCTGGGGGTAGGTGGGTTTAGCTCACTAGCACGGGCAGCTGGCTTGCGCAGGCCCAAAGTGCTGCATTGTTAATGACCTTTCCGTCTCTCTAGGACAGTCTTGTCGGGTCGCTTCTGTCGTCACGGCGGTTGCATAGGCAAACCCTGGAGTCCTGCTGGACTGCATGCTGTCACTCACCAGCTGTGAAACACTGGGCAGGTGACTGCCACTCTGGGGGCTTCAGGATTCTTTTTTTTTTTTTTTTTTAAGATTTTATTTATTTGACAGTGAGAGAGAGATCACAAGTAGGCGGAGAGGCAGGCAGAGAGAGAGAGAGGAGGAAGCAGGCTCCCCACTGAGCAGAGAGCCCGATACGGGGCTCGATCCCAGGACCCTGGGATCACGACCCGAGCCGAAGGCAGAGGCTTTAACCCACTGAGCCACCCAGGTGCCCCGGGCTTCAGGATTCTTATCTGCAAATTGGGGACGATCACAGCACCAACCTCACGGGATTGAATAAATATATGTGACGTGCTTGAGCCCGGAAAGGGCTACGTAAGAGATAGTAGCTATTAGTATGCAGCATGGTGACCTCATCCTGCTTTTACTAACATTTAGAAAACACGTTTTAAGATGATAGCCAGATCAAGGGAGCCGGGGGTGGCGAAATGTTTGACACTGGCCAAGAAGGGCGGCAGGACCCCAGAGGAAGCCATGCTTCGCCCCACTGGCCTGCAGGGGCACAACAGGTCATACAGGATCACAGAATGGCACGTTTGCGAGTGGCAGAGTCACTCCAGGATCTAAAACCTCGGGAAAAGAAAAATGCAGTTCCTGGGTTCCCAGAAGTGTCCTTTCCTGAGGGGTGTGCTGACATCAGCTGCGGGGTCCAGAGCCTTCCTGGCATCTGTTACAGCTGGGAGATGTCAGAGCGTGATACATGGTCCCCTTTCGGTCCCGATGGCGTGAGGACATTCCTAAATGATGGTGTCTGACTTTGTGTCCAACTCCCAGCCAGACAGAAACACTTCAGATATATATTTTTTTTACCACTTCATCTTGAATTATTTATAGGAATTCAGCATTCAGGCCCCATTTCCTGTTTAGGACCTGCAAAGTGCTTAAAGGAAATGATGCATGTTAGCCTTTTGTGACCCTCTGTTCCCTACACCGCTGACCCTCCAGACAGTCAACCCCACCTACGCGGCTGCCCAACCCTGGGGTGGCCTGAACAAAGTGCCCCGAGCCGGGTTGCAGGGGGAGTGTGCAGAAGTAGCTCTCCTTCCTTTCCCAACTTCCCTGCCGCCCCCCCGCCTTTGTGCTCTGTCCTCGTCACGAAGCTACTTCATAGGGAATCATCTTTCGTCTTATGCGGCCTCCAGGCTGGCTCAGTCCGTAGAGCATGTGACTCTTGATCCAGGGTCATGAGTTCGAGCTCCACCGTGGGCATAGAGCTTACTTCAGGGGGAAAAAATTTGACTTCTGTTTACATAACAGTGTTTTGCCAATTTTCATTTGACCCTCCAAAACTCCTCTGAAAGTAGGCAGTGTTGGATTTCATTTCCGTTTTACAGATGGGGAAACTGGCTCCAGGAACTCAGGGTGCTTGACCTCTGGAACGTACCGGGGCTATTACAGGTGGTCAGAGCCTCCAGGCGGCTACAATCCAGACTTGAACCTGTTCATCCCACTGTTTCCTGTTGCCTCTCTCAGCTAGGGCTGTTGCCTGAGCAGAGGCCAAGAGGCCTGGCCACCCTGGTGAGGCTTATGTCCAATGGGAGGTCACATCTACAGGGACAACTTTAATTACTCTGGCAAGGGCATGCCTCTGGCATCTCTAGATATGGAAAAAGAGTGATCCGTTCCAGGCTCGACAGGGTGGAGGCAGGTGGGAAGGGGGAAGCGCCCCTGCAGCTGCAGCTCCTGGGTGTTGAGCCCCTCCCCCCTGACCAGGAGGCTGTTGTGGGCTCAGATGAGGGGTTCCCGGGGGGTGCCCCCTAGATGCTGGGATCTGAGCTACGCAGGGCAGGTCACAGGACTGTTCCCATTAGTGAAGGAGACAAGCAGGGGAAAATGTAATAGGCAGTCTCAGGAACATTCTGTGGAGACAAGAGCCCGCCCCGCGGCCCCGCCTTGAGGACTTGAAGAGCTCAGGGGTGGCGTGTGCTACAGGAAGCCACAAGGCCTGAGAGCTACCACAACAGGATCCCTCTGACCAACGTGCCAGGAGAGTCTGTTTCTGATGTGGTGTGGGTTCTCCTGCTTGCAGGACAGACAAAAACATCAACAAACTCAATCATTGTTTTGAGATGCCTCCTATGGGAGGCTGATGCTGGGTTCTCTGCTTGGCCGTTGACAGGGGCCAGAAAGGAGGACAGCAACTCTGCCACGTGGCGTCAGGGCTGAAGCCCAGATTTTATTCTGGTTGACCTTATTGGGCTCTCTCATGAGCGAGCAATTCTGTGGCCACAGGCAAGTCCTCTCCGGGCCTCAGTTTCTTGCTCTGTGAATCGGATATAATACCTTCTCTGTCTCTCTCCTAGGATGTCACATGTTTGAAGAACAGACGTGAGAGTGTATATGAAAGAGCTTCATAGAACACAGAGCACTAGGCCAGATCAGTTATTAGCACAACAACATGGCGGCTCAAGGCAAGCCCCCATGGGAGATTTTGGCTACTCTTTGTTTGAAGTCTCCTTCCTTTCACTATCTTTTCTCCAAATAGGTACCATCTCTGGGTATGAGAGCTGTGATGTGGTGACATGGAGGGCGGCATGATCGATGCCACCCTTCAGAAATAATTCGTACTTTCCTTTATGACTCAGATTACCTTCCACTTCCCCAGCAACTGCCTTCCTTCTCCTCTTCACGTTACCTGCCCCCACAGCCTTGCGGTTCGCCACCTCCTGCTCCTTGGATCTCCTTGCTCTTTGGTGCCAGTCCTTCCTGTCCCTGAGCACTTTGCCTTCAGCCAGCCAGGACACACAGCCCCACGGCCCAAAGCCCACCACCTGCTAGAAATTCTCATCTTAGAAAATCTTACTCTAATTCCAAGGTTCACACCTTGGCATTCTCAATGCTCTCTACGGAGAGACTCACCTATTCCCTTGGTTTCCAGTATTATTTCAAAGCAGTTGCTTTTCAGATCTTTAGTTATTACCTCTCCTATGCTGTTAACCCTTTGGGGAGTCTGGTTTTTTTTAAATTGGTATCATAGGGCACCTGGGTGGCTCAGTTGGTTCAGCGTTGGACTCCTGATTTCGGCCCAGGTCATGACTCAGGGGCGTGAGATGGAGCCCTACCTACATCAGGCTCCATGCTCAGCCCCTGGGGTCTGCTTAGGATCCCTTCCCTCATCCTCTGCCCCGCCCGCACCCGCTCACTTGTGTACTCTCTCGTTCTGTAAAATAAATAAACCTTAAAAAAAAACTTTGGCATGATAGTGTTTTCTAGCCTGATGTACACATTCTTCACATTCCAAGGTAATTTCTATATTAGCCCAAACACATGAAATTCTAACTTGGTGGATCTGTGGCCCTGACCCTGTTACAGTTGTGATGATCATGACAAGTAAGTAAAGATTTATTTATTTTGTTTTAGAGAGAGAGAGAGAGAGAGTAGAGAGGAGGGGCAGAGGGAGAGAGAGAGAGAAAATCCCAAGCCGACTCCCCGCTGAGTGCAGAGCCCGACACAGGGCACGAGCCCACAACCCTGAGATCACAGCCCCGAGATCATGACCTGAGCCGAAACCGAGAGTCAGACGCCCAACTGACTGCGCCACCCAGGCGCCCCCACGAAGTCTTTCTTTTTAATTGGAGGTCAGGTCAGAATATTCAGATCAACAGGAGCTTTGTTCAGTGCCCTGAGTTCCGGCAACTTCCCTCAGTTTCTAATAAAAGCTGCAGACTGAGCCACCTCATCCCTGAACCAACACAGTGAGATAGGACAAGTGACATTTGGAATGTGTGTGACTAAAGACATCAATCTAAAATCAAACAGGAAACCCTGTATCTCACAGATAAAGGCTGGGGGAAAATTTTGATCTTAGATTTGCACAGATTGGTACAAATATGTCACAGGGATAAAAAAAATGTACATTTCAGTCAGTCATGATTTCAAAAAGCATCTTGTAAAACATGCATCATTTCCCCGAGGTGGAGTCTGGAGACGCAGAGAGCTGTGGAAAGCTACACCAGAACTTTATTCACTGGGCAAAAATGCTTGACTCAGGAAGAAGGCCACCAGGGCACAGTGCTGTGATGGTGCAGCAGGAAGGTGGGTCCAGCGTAAACAGTATGTTCCTGCCGCCCCAAACATGTGCTGTTCCCCAGCTGGTGACCAGAACTGATGCAGAGCCTACCCTGTGTAATCATCCCGCTCCCCTATCACCGATGATCTCATCGCAGAGGTGAGGAGGGCTGGGCGGCTCTCTGAGGAGCCTGTCCCTACCACACATGGCAAAGACCTCACATTTTGGGGTCAGCCTGGGGGCAGAAGGGATGGAGGGATCTGTGCCCATTTGGTTTTGGTTATTGCTTTTTGTTTCAGAACAAAAAGAAATGACAGGGAAGGCTGAGAGGAGACAGATCAAAGACTTCCAAGAGGCTACCGGATATAAAGGCAGACGGAGGAGACCAGCACTCCAACACTGGCCCCTGGGGCAGACACTTCTCGGTGTCCTCAAGTATAAAGTAAGGGATTAGAGTAGCTCAAGTCACCCAAAATTAATTGAACACAGACACCCCACACCCCACACCCCACACTCCATTAGCACAGAGCCTAATGCAGGGCTCAATCTCACGACCCTGAGATCATGACCTGAGCCAAAATCAAGAGTCAGACACTTAACTGACTGAGCCACCCTGGTGCCCCTGCAAAATTGCTTTTATTTTATTTTTATTTTTTTTAAATTTTATTTATTTTTATTTATTTTTTTTTTATTTATTTATTTATTTTTAATTTATTTATTTGACAGAGAGAGATCACAAGTAGACAGAGAGGCAGGCAGAGAGAGAGAGAGAGGGAAGCAGGCTCCCTGCCGAGCAGAGAGCCCGATGCGGGACTCGATCCCAGGACCCTGAGATCATGACCTGAGCTGAAGGCAGCGGCTTAACCCACTGAGCCACCCAGGCGCCCGCAAAATTGCTTTTAAAAGAAAAAAATATTATTAGCATTGGGTTTTTTTCACAGTAGTGCCACTAATATTGCTTAGAAGAGAGTACAGAGTTGCAAAAAATGTTTACAAAAGGGCTTATTAAATCACCAATTTGGGGCACCTGGGTGGTTCAGTTGGTTAAACGTCCACCTTCAGCTCAGATCATGATCCCGGGGTCCTGTCATTGAGCCGAGCCTCGGGCTCCCCGCTCAGAGGGAAGCCTGCTTCTCCCTCTCCCACTCCCCCTGCTTGTGTTCGCTCTCTCCCTGTGTCTGTCTCTGTCAAAAAACAAAAACAAAAACAAAAACAAAAAACCCAACACCTGAAATCACCAATTTTATGTCACTTGCCTCAAAGTGTTTTCTTTCCTGTGTTACCCTACTTGAGCCAAATAATACTCCCATGACTTTATTGCTCTCAAAGAAGCTAAAGCAGAGGGCAAACTGGCCCAGAGTCATCCAACTAATTTTGGAGAAAAAAGACAAACTTCCTGATTTAGAGCCGCAGGCTCTGGCCAACAGCCCTCACCAGGGAGCCAGTGCAGGTGGACAGCTACTTGTTTACCCATTCTAGAAGTTTGAAACTGGAGGTCATGTCTCAGAGGTGAAAGGGGTAGCTTAGAAACAAGGACAGGAAGTTGTTCTAGAGAATCAGGAGGGAGAAACTTGATCCACTCCAAAAGGGAATTGACTGAAAGTGAGATGTATTGAAGAAGAGTTAGAACAAATGCGTGGGTAACTTTGCAACAGGTTAAGGAAAATTTCTAATCTTCCAACACGTTGTCCTAGACAAGCCTGTTCTTCCGGTGCCTCTGTCAGAGAGAGACTACTGGATACAGTCACACTAGCTTGGGTGCACTGTGGAGTCAGCGAGTCTCTTTTTATTAAAACAATTTAAAAGTATCAGGAGATGAATTGACAAAAATATCACCAAAAAGTACAACACTCAAACACTTGATTTTCTCTTCCAGTCTTTATTAGTACATACATGGGGTGTTCACCTGGTTTATAGTACAGTGCATAATACAATTTGTTTTCTACTTCTTTGGGGTAATTTATAGTCAGCTTTGATTTTCTATGTAATTATATTATTAATCATCATAATGGCTATGTAATATTGCATTATACTAACATACTAGTACTTTATTTTTGGACATAGGTTATTCTTAGTTTTCAGATAGCCAAAATAATGTTTTATACCTACATTTTCTTCTTGAGGAATTTAAAAAATTTATTTCTTTGTGCTACATACAATCGACCCTTAAACAACGTGGGTTTGAACTGCATGGGTCCACTTATATGTAGACTTTTAAAAAAATGCAGTACAGTACTGTAAATGTTTTTTCTCTTCCTTATTATTTTTTTGGTTAAGATTTTATTTATTTGACCGAGAGAGAGACAGCGAGAGAGGGAACACAGCAGGGGAAATGGGAGAGGGAGAAGCAGGCCTCCCACTGACGAGGGAGCCCGATGTAGGACTTGATCCCAGGACCCTGGAATCATGAGCTGAGCTAAAGGCAGACTCTTAATGACTGAGCCACTATGGTGCCCCTCCTTATGATTTTCTTAATAACATTTTTCTCTGGCTGACTTTATTGTAAGAATACAGCATATAATACATATAACACAGAAAATACATGTTAATTGTTATCGGTAAGGCTTCTAGTCAACAGTAGGCTATTAGTAGCTATTTTGAGGGTGGAGTCAAAAGGTATACAAGGAATTTTAACAGGGTGGGGGGTCAGCACCCCTATTCAGAAGTAGAATTACTTCCCCAAGAAAATAACCCAATTTTTACCTTTTTATTTTTATTTATTTTTAAGATTTTATTTATTTATTTGACAGAGAGGGAGAGATAGTGAGAGAGAATGCAAACAGGGAGAGTGGGAGAAGAAGAAGCAGGCTTCCTGCTGAGCCTGGAGCCCAATCAGGGCTCGATCCCAGGACACTGGGATCATGACCCAAGCTAAAGACAGACGCTCAACAACTGAGCCACACAGATGCCCCTACCTTTTTATTTTGAAATAATTTCAAACTTACAGAAGAGTTGCAAGAATAGTACAAAGAACTCCACTACCATCTCGTGAATGATTCTTTTTTTAAAAAAAGATTTTATTTATTTATTTCACAGAGAGAGAGAGAGATCACAAATAGGCAGGCAGAGAGAGGGGGAAGCCGGCTCCCCATTGAGCAGAGAGCCCGATGCGGGGCTCGATCCCAGGACCCTGAGATCATGACCTGAGCTGAAGGTAGAGGTCCAACACACTGAACCACCCAGGCATCCCTCGTGAATGATTCTTAACAAAACAACCATATTTAAAGGTACTTCTCAGGACGCCTGGGTGGCTCAGTGGGTTAAAGCCTCTGCCTTATGCTCCTGGGTTCCTGGGATCGAGCCCTGCATTGGGCTCTCTGATGGGCAGGGAGCCTGCTTCCCCCGCTCTCTCTGCCTGCCTCTCTGCCTACTTGTGATCTTTGTCTGTCAAATAAATACATAAGATCTTTTTTAAAAAATTAAAAAAAAAAAAAAGGTACTTCTCAGGATGCCTGGGTGGCTCGCTCAGTTGGTTAAGTGTCTGCCTTTGGGTCAGGTCATGGTCCTGGGGTCCTGGGATGGAGTCCTGCGTTGGCGCCCTGCTCAGTGGAGAATCTGATTCTCCCTCTGTCTGCTGTTCCCCTGCTTGTGCTCTCTCTTGTTGTGCCCAAGTTTCGTACCCTAGAGACCACCAAGGAGCCAACACCGATGCGATCACACGAGGGTTTATTCAGCAAGCTCGAGGTTGGGCCCAAGTGTACCCGACGCAGCGGAGTAGGGACTTGGACCCCGAGCTCGGTTAAAGCAGGGGTATTTATATGTTATTTTAGGGGATTGCCAGTAGGGGGTGTGGACCCTGTGTCTCAAGGTCCAGTTTCTGTTATCATGCAGAATACCTGGTTGGCTACTACTAGGGCGTTCTGCGGTTTTTCTTGTAACTGACGCTTGGGCCATTTTGCGGTTTTTCCCGGAACTAAAGTTCAGCCCCTGGTCGCAGGGGCCTGAGAGGCTGCTGGAGCTAAGATGGCTGCGCTTGTGCTAAGGCTAAACTTGAGGCGGGTCGGCCTCATTTTTCTCGGCCTCCACACTCTCTCTCTCTGTCAAAAAAATAAATAAAATCTTAAAAAAGAAAGAAAGAAAGAAAGAAAGACACTTCTCAGGCTTTCAGCCTATTCGATGTTTCTCGGTGTTTATGTGGAATTCAGGTCACTGATACAGCTGAGCAATCTGAGAGTCTCTAGCTGGGGTGAAGGCACAGAAAACGAATGTCATGTAGCACCACCTCACATCTGTTATGATATCAACCCCACTCCCTAAAAACCCCGATGGCTGGGGCGCCTGCGAGGCTCAGTCAGTTAAGTGTCTGCCTTCAGCTCCGGTCCTGATCTCAGGGTCCTGGGATTGAGCCCCATATCGGGCTCCCTGCTCGACGGGGAGTCTGCTTCTCCTTCTCCCTCTGCCTCTGCTTATGTTCTCTCTCTCTCTCAAATAAATAAAAAATAAGATATTAAAAAAACCACCCTGATGGCTAACAAAATTAAATCTCCCTAGATTATACATAAAATTTTTGTCTTCTGGTCCCAAACCATCTTGTTCTAAGGCTCTTGCCCATTTCTCTTTTCTTGGACTTTCCACAGACATCACATCATTTCTTAGACCGCTGGGGTCTCAGTGCCATCCTTGTTCTCATGCGCCATCCCTGCACCCACTCCCGTGATAAGGGGTCCCCACTTGTGACTCACACAATCTTCAAGGGATGGGGGCCGCCAAGAAATTAGGCCAGCCTGGGAAAGCGCTATAGCAATATTTCCTTCCGGTTTCCCTGAGCCCATTTTGTCTCCGTATTACTTGGGCCTGCGTCTTAACTTCTCTTCCTTGAAAGCAAAGGGCTTGGATAAAATTTTCCCAGGATGTGATTTCACCAAGATTTCTTTTTTCTTTTTCCTCCTCCGCAGCAATCCCTTGACTAGAATCAAGGCCCCCATTGTCATTGTACCTCCTCCTGCTCAGGCTTCCCCTAAGAAAAATAATCTCTTTTTTCATAGGAACACAAAGGCCCCAGTTCCTAGGTTCCTAGGGAGGTATAATCTGGTCTGAGTCATTTAGGTGTATTGTAGCAAAGCTGCAGGGTACCTCTTGGTGACCTGAAACCCCTCCTCTTAATCTCCTGGTCCCTCTTGGTGTACCCCTCTCTCCCTCAAGACCTCAGGCCTGCAGTTCCCTGGAGGCCAACAGACAGCTCTAACCCGCTGGAGACTACTTTGAAGGCCGTGATTAAATTAGCATTTTAACTGGGGGCTAAAAACCTACCGGAATGCATTTCTAAAGGTGGAATTGTAGGTATCCTGACAAGTGGTAGGAAAGGACTCTCCCTGTCTGCCCCTGGATCACACCCTGTAATATACACCATGTAACATACATCGAGGTATACAGACCCTACTCCACTGCTCAAGCTTTAGGAGCCAAAACCCAGACTCCAATCTCTGTGTGATCTAAGGATTTAAACGTAATTGTTCAGGAGCAAATCAGCCCCCACAGGAGTTCAGATGAAAGACCCCTCCTTCCCTGCCGAAACATAAAGGGCAGGAAAGGCCTCTGGCCCTTATCACTTCAACCAATATTACAGGGAAGTAGGACAGAGCCACTCTCTTATCTGATGTCCTAGCTCTAATGCTCTGCAGCTAACTTGACACCCCCGCTCCCCACTGTGGTTCTCCTTCTCTGTAGAGAAGCCACACACACAAGTTCTCCTTCTCATTGGAGAAGCCACAGCTAGATAAAAATATGGAAACACAGTTTGACTTTGGACACGCCTGCCTTACTTCCCCACCTCAAAGTCAGCTCTCATCTCACCTCTCCTCAGAATCTTTGGAAATCTGGCCTCTCCTACAAGAGCCGGTCCTCCCTCAATTTCTGCTGCCCGCCTCAGCCTTCTGATCCCTCTCCTGGCATCTCTTCCTTCTTTCTCTCACACTGCCTTGTCTAGGCCAGACATCAACCAACACCACAGATGCCCCATCTCGAGGCCCGAGATACACCGGGGAGCTTGTGTCCGGGGCCCTGCTCTAGTCCACGCACGGCACCTCCAATGCGCTAGCTCAGCACGATCTAGAAAGCCCTGGCTCAGGTCACATCCCTCATTACTGGTACCGCTGATTCAAGCCTGCTCCTTTTCCTTATCAGTCATCTGTGGGGTTCTAACAGGTCAAACAGGTTGTGCATTTCCAGGAGAATTTACATTTAAGAGCAAACTCCAGAACAGGGGAAAGTCTCCCTCAGTCTAAGGGATGGAGAGCCAACATTAGAATTGCCTGCAAGGCTGTGCAGAGAAAGAGTTTACACAGAGCATTGGCTCAGGGACCCCCTGCCTTTATTCCACAGCCCCACCCAGGGAATGCTGGAGCCAAGAAGTCCTCAGCCATCTTTGAGAGAGAAGTGAAATGATTTTCTCCATGATTGTAGGGTCGGGGAGTGGCAGGGCTGGTGGCAGGGTCCAGATTCCAGGCCGGGGTACTTTCCACAGCAGAGGAGCCCTGCCCACCTTTATCAACCCCCACCCCATGCCCCAAGTGGCCCAACGCCCCTCTCCCCAGCCCTTCTGTGCCTGGAGGGAACTGGTCCACCTGTCCCGTCCTTCCTTCTACCCTCTTGTGTCTCAAGGGGCAGATTTACTGCTGGAGATTCCAGAAGAAGCCCTCGGGCCTCCTCTGTGTGCATTTGTTTAGAAGTGTAAATTCCTCTTTCCATGATAAGCTTACAGCCAGCTGATCCTGGGGGTCTCATTTAGGTCATAGACCAGGGCCTTCAAGGAAGATGATTGTTAAGGTTCCGTCCAACTCCCAAATTCCTGCGATTCGATGACATCAGGATTGTGAATAATCAGGCTGGCCCTAAGCCAGGTCGGGCTGCGCTGCTTCCATCAGAAACTTCCTCCCCCTCTTTACAAAAACAGGCCCGCCCTGTTGGGCTCCCTCCTGGCCCTGTCCACTGGGCATCCTCCTGCTACAGAGAAACCCGCCCACCCAGGGCCACTGACCCCACCCCCTGCCTTGAAATTTAAAGCAGGCCAGAGCCGTGCAGGGAGGTTGGAGCTGAGGTCCTGCAAGAGCCCAGGGCTGAAGAGAAAGCTGTCTCGGAGGGAGGGAAGGAAGGCAAGCAGGGGCGGTAAGTTGAATTCTGCGCCTCTCTGTCCGTCCATGTCCTCCTGCCTCTCTTAAAAATCTTTCTGGCAAACGGCGCCAATAGAAGAATGCCTTAATGAGGGACTGACTTTGTAATTCAGGCAAAAAGCGGATTAGCAAGAATCCGAGTCCCAAGGGAGCCTGCTTTTCGTAGCTGCATTTCATTGGGATGGGCTGAAGCCTTTTGGAGGAGCGAGGGCGTTCGGGGAAGAGAGAATAGGAGGGATTATTTCTTGGAGAAAAATCTCAGCAGAGTAAAGGAGAAAGTACAAAGAATTAGAGACAAATGCTCTGAAGAGACAATGGGATCCCCTCATGAATAACGGGCAAAAAAAGTGCCATCAGAGCCTGGAGGGTCCACAGTGTCTGGCTGCTGCCCCCCCCCACCCCGGTGAGCTTGTTAAGAAGCTGAGGCTGGGAATGGGGGAGTGAGGCACAGGACTCGCCTCAGAGCAGAATTAAGTAGGTGGAAAGTGTTGGGAAAGAGAAGGCCTCTGATCTCCCTCCACACATCCCCAGCCTCCATCTCCACTGGTCAGTTTTGGCCCAGTGTGCAAGTGTGCGGTCCTCTTTAAGGACTTTGCAATTACGGCGGGGGAGAATAAAATGAATGGTTTTGCTTCCTAAGGTGCTCTGCGTGATGCCTATCAGGGCTTTCCAGATTTTTGCTGTTATTATCTTTATTTTCTTAACCTCCCTGGGAGGGAAGACGGGAGGGAGGCAGAGAAGTAGGAAAACACGCTGAGCTCCCGGGTAACTAGCGACAAACTCAAATGCAAAGAAGTGTGGAAATGATTTACCCGGTGGTCAGGTCGGATTAATAACGGTGATCTCTTGCAGTGGATTGATGACAGAGGAAAATTGTGTGTGTGTGTGTGTGTGTGTGTGTGTGCGTGCGCGCGCGCGCATTTGCAATTCCATGAAGAAATTCTGCAAATACAACTAGTAAGTGGAGTCCCCTTGAAGGTGACTTCCTCAGCAGTTCCTGCCCACGGGCAAGAAGACGCATCCTGGGATCTAGACGCTGACTTGTCCAGAATCAATATATGATGGTCAGCCTGAGGGCTTCCTGTGAGAGCAGAGCCAGGCTCGGGAACCAGCAGGGATTTGTGAATGTTGAAATCGAAAGAGCCCCATGCCACCCATTACTTTATTCTACCTAAAGTGTTCTCAGAGATGCCGACCTCAAACCTGGATCTCATCAAGAGTAAAGGGTAGCTCCCCTCTGCCCAGTGGCTTAGTCTCTGTCCAGACTCCCTCGGACCAGCTCAGTTTATTTTGGGATGCCCCCTATTAGATACTCCTGGCGTCTGTGCTACTCTTCAGTGGCTTCCTCCTGCAGAGGGACAGCAGCCAGGGGGTAGCTGAGGGACAGCAGTGACTTGGGTTACAGTAGAACCATGCTCAGTACAGTTCAGACTATAGTAACCAGCGGCCCGGCCATACTCAGTGACCATACCCATCTAGCGCTTTTGTAAATGACTGGCTGGGACCACAGAGCATCTGGTGAAACTTTCTGTCCAGGGGAGCCCTGGTACTAATCTGCAAACAGCACCTTTTCTGGTTAGGGGGTTTTATAGCAACTGAAGGGGCCCTTTGACTAAGATCATCGTTTAGAAGGAGCAGCATTTCCAAAGCTTCTAAAATGTGTGCCGTTTCTTTTTGATCGGACAGTTAAGGGGGAAACGTGGTTCCCAAGAATGGTGGTGAACTTAGCTCCAGTCCAAACTCAAAGTCCATGCACTTCTTTGAGATACTGAGTGCCAGTGCTGAGGAAGAATTTATGTGTTGACTTGGAATGTTCAATCTCACTTGATTATTTGGCACCGTGTGTCTGCGGTCTTAGAGTAAAATGTCTACTTTCTGTGAGGGAATTTCAGCTCTGCTCTGATAAGGTGGCTACGAGGGACAATGAGTGGCCAGAATATTCTCTTCATTTATTCTTTGGGTCATTAGCTTTGCATGGAGAAAAATTCTGTACAGAGTTTCAGGCTATAAGCCAACCAGCTCACAAAACTGGTAGTCTCAAATCAAACCAGATAAAAGAATGAGGACAATTTAGACTCATGGAAAGTCAGAGCCAGAAAAAATCTTAGCAATCCTTCACTTTGGTCCAACCCCAGGTCCAGCCACATGGTCTCCTAATACTGGCTTCGTTGTCTACTTACACATAAGAATAGCCTATTTTTTTTGACGATCTTTTGTCCATTCTCCTGCTTGAGAAATTGACTTCTGGGGAAGAGGGTAGAGTGACAGACAAGGCTCTCGATCGCCTGAAGAGTAACATGAGTGCCAGAAGGGAAAACGAACAAGGTGTTAGCATTTCATAAACATTTTTAAAAGGGATGACTTGGGCAAGTTTGGGTGCCTATTATCATTACCCAGGAAATACCAACTAGCTGTTCTTCCTATAAAACTTAATGCAATTAACATGTTCTTCGCAGCTGCCCAGCACCATCTGTGTCAATAGTCACGATCCTCAGGGTGACTCACTCTTGGCTAGCGGGCCCATGGGCAGGTGAGCACGGTTTGCCTATGGGATGCTCTGACACAGGCATCAGCGGCTTTGAGAGGTTGTCCGGGAACTGATCTAGAAAACCTGATTCCACCTTGAGCCTCTGAAGTAACCCACTTCAATGTCAGGCTGAACCTAGATACTGGGATACCTTTGTATGCCAAGCCTTTTCTGTTTATTACATGGTCACAAATAGTCCATTAGTTTGCAACCAGACATTAGGGAATAGACACCGAACTCAGGCCACAAAGGCTCCTGCATCCTTAGAACTCTCGGGCTTTCCAAACCTTACTTCCTCCTAGAGAAGCCCTTGAAGGGAGAGCCTGGGGTGTGTGAATCGAATTCCTTTGTCCAGTGGAAGGTGTTTGTGCTGAAGAGTAAGGGGCTCTGGCTGCTCGTTGCTATTACCCAGACCACAAGGCTTTTGTAAACGACTGATCCTTTGCAAAATGACCAGTTTACAGCATTTACTGACCATTTACAGCAATGGTCACCTCTTGGCCCTATGCTCTGAGGAGCACTTCTTTATTTTGTTTAACCAGCTGATATTATTGATAATAATATCAATTCCAGGAAACCTACCTTGACCAGCTCCTTACCTCACCAAGAGGAAGCTAGATCTCCCTCCTCCACGTTCTACTAAGACCCATTCTTCCTCTGCATTTCCGCCTTCTACCCCTACCTCCCTGCATATACCGCAGCGCTGATCTCACTGTACTATGATGACCTAATTACCTGTCTGTCCCATGCCTAAGCTATGAGTTTGAGGACAGAAGGATTGAGGACAGAGCATGTATGTCCTTATACCATGGAGCCTGTGCATGGGCCGTGGTGGGTGCTCTGTAAACATTTGATGGTGGATACATAGAGTTGTTAGGTCTTTGCCCATGAATCCAAGAAAGCAGGAAATTAGACTGAGCTGGGGCTTGAAGGAGAGGTGGCTGGGGTGGCGGATCTGACAGATGTCGCCCAAGGAGGACACGCAAAGTGGCCCTAGAGCCCCGTCGAGAGAGAGAGAGAGAGAGAGAGAGAGAGAGAGAGTGTTGCATGAACAGCTTGATGTCAGCTGAGGCCTCTGCAGGTAGGGGAACAGGACAGTCAGCAGGGAGGCTGAGCCTAGTAACCTGCTATGAGTAATCTAAAAGGGAAAGGCCGCCCGCCAGTCAGCTGGATTCCTGCTGGCTTTTCACATTTTGTCCTGTTCATAGAAAAGAGAAACTTGCTTTAGTTTGCCTTATCGGAGCAAGAGCCGGTGTCTGCCCCCTGGGCTGCAGAGAAAAAGGGAAGTTTTTTTTTTCTTCTTCTTCTTCTTTTTCTGGGAAGCTCCGATTTCCTTATTTTTCTAGCCTCCTGTCTCTGGTTTTTAAACATCCATGTGGTCTGCTTGAGACCGGCCTTATCAGCAGCAGCCCCCTGATCTCCCAGCGGTCTCTGGCGCTAATTCCAGCTTCCTCGGAGAGTCGCGCATAATCCTGATGTAATTAGGTCCCGGAGAAGCAAATTAAAAACAACAACAACAACAACAAAAAAACATTAAACATGAGGTGAAAGACACCACCTCATATATTCAGAAAATAATGATTCCTGTTCATGTAGATGAAAGGCGCGAACTTTTAGATCAGTTGTGAAGAATCTGGTTGCGGGTTATCACAAGATGTCCACGTGATCGAGGAAGGAGTATTTGGGTATTAATGCTTGACCTCAGTGGGGAACCCCGTAGATGTTAGCATCTTTCTGTCTTGGTAGCTTTTGGTTGTTTTTCCAGGGAGAAGCTGTTAATGTTGCTTAATGCCCCCGTTATTGAAGGACACTCATGACTGTCAGTACGGTTGACCTTACCGTGCACTGGCCGTTGTGTCATAGGGCCTTTGCCTGCTTCTTCTTTAGTTGCTGTAATAATTCAGCAAGGTGGGAGTGATTGGCCCATTAAAAAATCCAGGAAACCATACACAACCTGTGTGTCATGGTTGTGTCATGGAACTTGAACTTAAGACTATGCCCCTTGCACTGTAACATGCTGTCCTTACCAAATAGCAACTCTGAGTGCATGAAAAACATAACAGTTCAGCATCGGGACGCAGGAAGGAGGGCTGGAAATAGTGTCGGTTCGAGTCTTGACACCACCTCTCACCACGTATCTCGCCTTAGGGCCAAGGTCCTGATGCTTTTTGGAAGTTTGATTCTCTCATTTGTAAAAACAAGAGAATATGATTATTCTATTATATATTATAGAATACTATTCTATAGTATTATATATATTATATATATATAAAGGTTCTGTAGACTCTGCCTGGCGAGTGGTAGGTGCTCCAATGCCCGTGGAGCAAGGGGCATTAACCCACACACAGTTCTCGCAAACACACCGTAACATTGCTTTCCTGTGAGCCCAGGAAAATGTGTACGCATTCGGTAACGACACAAGGAAAGCTTCTGACCAGTTTTCTGACTCATGGGTGTCGAAATCTGGAGGTAAACTAAAGAATTACCAAAGGATTGTGTATATCATTGCTTTGCAATGATGTTGACTTTAGGGAGTGGGAGGAATATGAGGAACTACCTTCATGCTTAAGATGAGACACTGTTTTAGATCAATCTCAGATTGAGGAGTTTGTTTAAATTCAGACTTTGGGATTAACATTTTATTGCACTGACTAATTGCGTTAGCGTTTGTCAGCTGAACCTTGTTTTTTCTTCTCTGCGTAAAAAGTTTATTAGGAAAGGGTTTCTTTTGTTTCTATCCTAAAAGGAGACAGGATGGACTTCCGGTTTCCTAGAGCCACAAAGAGCTCTCCCTTATTTCCTCCAAACAACCAGGATTACCTGGCAAACTATGGACAGTGAGTAGATGACAGAGCTCAGTGCCAAGATTTGGAGCAGCCTGGTCAGTTTCATGTAACTCAGTCACAAGTCATCCTCCCACCTATGGTTTGAAGATGTTTTGGAGAGAATTCTGCCCTGAGTAACTCATGAGATGGGTGGGAGCTAGCAGAGGATTCTGTTCTATTCACCTCATTGGAATGGATCATATTAGATAAGAAACAGGCTCTTCCTCTCTCTCTTTTTTTTTTTTTTTTTTAAGAATTTCTATTTCTTTTTTTTTTTAAAGATTTTATTTATTTATTTGTCAGAGAGAGAGAGGGAGAGAGAGCAAGCACAGGCAGACAGAATGGCAGGCAGAGGCAGAGGGAGAAGCAGGCTCCCTGATGAGCAAGGAGCCCGATGTGGGACTCGATTCCAGGACGCCAGGATCATGACCTGAGCCGAAGGCAGCTGCTTAACCAACTGAGCCACCCAGGCGTCCCAGGCTCTTCCTCCTTGTCCCGTTATGAAAGCAGGCTCTTTAAGAAGAGAGAAAATAAACTTTGACACACAGAAAATTAAGTATTGAAAAGTTAAGAATTGTTCACATGATGGCAGTTTTTGAAAATGGTTTTTATTCTGAAAGCACAGCCTCTATAAAAAGCGGGACCTGTGTAAGCAAGATGGGGGCTACGAGGCTAGTGGCTCCCGTCCTGTGTTCCATCTGGAACCTGCAAAGGTGAGCTTTTTGCGGGGGGGGATCCTCGCATATGGGGGTAGGGCTCCTCTTGCCCTCTCACCCCCTCTGTTGTCCCAGTGAGATGCCTTTGCTATTCCAAGGGGTTCTTCCTTGGACCATTTCTTTTCTAATTTGTTGGCATCCATTCTGGGCCATGGTGGTTGGGAGGGGGGTGGAAGGAGGGTGTTGTTTGTTTTAAAGCTATGAGTCACTTTAAAGTATTGGTATTCTTGGAGACTGACTCTTTCTTACTCAGATTTCCAGAGAGAAGCTTTGCAAAGCCATAATATTCTGAGAATCTCCTTTACCAAAGATTAAGCTAGCAAACCTTGCACACGGTGTAAACTTTGATCATAGTATCAACTTACTTTTGTCTTTCCCTTGCAATTTCCCTGCTCCTCTAGCTCGCTCATATTTCTGTCTTCTTCCTGCTGGCAAGAGTAAAAACAGTCCCTGAGTTCTATACCAGCAGGGGCAATTGCATTCTTTGTACCTAGAACCACAGAACTTGGTCAAGTGACTGTGTTTGCACAGTTCTTCTATTGCAGATCAATTTCATGCATGTGGTCATGTTTAAATAAAAGTACTAATACACATTTTTAAGTGTTTCACAGTTTATACCCATTATATCATTTGTTCTCACAATAGCAGAAACCACAGTGTGTCAGCCCTGGAGGAAACCTCAAGAGTCCATCCCACTTGGTTTTGCATCCCTGGGAGCTGATTTTTTTTTTTTTTAAAGATTTTATTTATTTATTTGAGAGACAGAGATCACAAGCAGGCAGAGAGGCAGACAGAGAGAGAGGAGAGAGCAGGCTCCCCACTGAGCAGAGAGCCCATTGCGGGTGCTTAATCCCAGGACCCCAGGATCATGATGTGAGCCGAAGGCAGAGGCTTTAATCTACTGAGCCACCCAGGCGCCCCTGGGAGCTGATTTTTGTGCCTCAAAATATAGATGCTTTTGGGAAGGGCAGTGTATCAACTTTTACTGTCAATGTAACCTTATGTGAATGAGCATATCAGTCCCTTTCTGGAAGGCAGATTTTTAAGGGGGAAGATGGAGAAGGTAGGAGAGTGGAGAGAAAAGGGCAATCAATGCAAAGGGACACAAGGGGCCCCTGGGTGGCTCAGTCAGTTAAGCGTCTGACTCCTGTCTGCAGTTTAGGTCATCGTCTTAGTTCATTATCTCAGGGTCATGAGATTGAGCCCCTGTCTGGGCTCCATGGGACATTTGCTTGAGATCCTCTCCCTCTGCCCTTCCCTCATCACTACTCCCCCACCACTTGGACGCGTGCTCTTTCTCTCAAATGAATAGATCTATTTAAAAAAGCCGGGGCGGGGGGACATGTAAAGGCACTGAGGACAACAGTTCATCTACTTTTCCCCAGGACTTCTAGCTGTCCTGCCGCTGTTCCAGCGGCCTCACCCAATGCAGACCCAAAACCTATGAATGGGTGCCCATTAGGCAGCCTTGCCCCATGTTGCCGCTGCCGAAATAAACATCGAGTTCTGGCTAGCGTGACCACTGACTTCTCAGCCACAAGGGCACACTTCCTTGGCTCTGGCAGAGTAACCCCCTCCCTGGTTACCAGTCCATTGTTCCCGTTTTTCCCCTAGAACAGTCATCACTCATGGCTGTTCAGAGGAACCTGGGAACGGAGTCACTGTATTGCTGTTGCCAGCAAGACCCAGCACAGCTTCCAGACAGAAGGTCAGAGAAGCTCTGGAAGCAGATGAGGCTTTCGCATGCAGACATGCAGACTGTGTCCCTCACCAGGATTCCTGCCCGTGCATCCTTGAAATCCAGGCCATGCTTTATTTGCCAGGCCCATGTCCTGGGTTTTGTTTTTGTTTTGGTTGTTTGCTTTGTTTTGTTTTGTTTTAGTTTTAGTTTTTTTAGTTTTTTTTTGCACAGAGTCTTTGTCCATTTGCCAAGCTCTGTGCCTGCTGAATTCCATCCACCAGAGAGGGTGTCTTTTGCAAATCTGCAGAAATCAACTTCACGTGCTAACATGGACCTGACAGACCTGCAGAATCCATTACTCTCACAATGTTTTCAATGATTCAGGGATTCCAGTCTAACAAAAGTGAGACCTCCTGGTGGTTTTCTTTCTCCCTACCTCCCACTCTATCCATTCATCCTTCCTTCTTTCTCTTACTTCCTTGCTTTTTTAGTACTCTGACTCTGGGAAACTATGAAATAGGCAAAAGGGAGAGAACACAGGAAAAAAAAAATAACAAGTCGTCCTTGTATTTGTAAAATGAGCCCGGAAGGATATCTCACACTTACTCCATACATCTCGGCCCCCACCCTCCTCACCACGAACTCAGGGCACTCTGGCCTCTAGGGTGGCAGCCCCTGTTCACAGCGTTGAAGCCTGTCCTGGTGCTGGCTGGCCCCGCGGTCCCAGAGTCTGAGTCCCTGTTTCTGGTATTCACTTTGTTTTTTGTCTAGGCACTGCCCCCAGACCTCTACACCCACCTCTTTAATGAAGGCAAAACAAGGACACATTTTTTTCCTCCCCTCTTCCTTCTCCCTTGTCTCTGGACAGCACTGCTTGTCTGCTGGTGGGATGACTCATTTCTTTGTCATCCTCTCACCCCATTCAGCCGGTCCAGATGCTCTCATTGCCTCTGTGCAACGAGATGGAGCTAGTGCCTCATTTGAGATTATCACTGGATCAGTTCAAGGCCCAGCAAGGTCCCCCAAATGTGGGGGAAGATAAGGACTGACAGAACAGAGACTATCTCAGACACTGCTGGGAGCAGAAGGCAAAAATAGACTCCTTGGCCCCTTATGCCCATGAGTTGTCAAAGGTTTTCCCATGATGCAGCTGTGTGGGAGCCACAATGGAAGCCCTAAGTCATGCTCCACCTCCCCATCTGGTCCCCCTCCCCCATTTGTCCAGGGAATGCAAATGTGTCAACACAGCACTTCTCACTTGGCAATTTTCCAACATCTAGAGTTATGTTCCAGTTAGAAGGACCCAGATGTCTCTCTCTCTTTTTTTTTTTTTTAGGACCCTGAATTCTTGAAATAATAAAACTGTGTCTTGGTGGGCATCCAGAGAAAAAAATGAAAATAACCCCCTGGGAAAGGGCTGGTTGGTTTGACAGGCAGTGCTAACGAGGGTTAAGTTCCTTGTTGATGTGTGGCTCATTTACTCATTCATTGCTTCAGAATTTCTTCGTAAAGCCAAGATAATAAAGGATGAGACAATCTATATGCATCTGTGAAACAGGATTAACATCCGGAAGAAAGAGAGGGGATGCATTTAACAAGGTCTATTTTTAAAAGTTAATAAGAAATGGGATGAAGGGGTCCCTGGGGGGCTCAGTGGGTTAAGCCTCTACCTTCGCCTCAGGTCATGATCTCAGGGTTCTGGGATCGAGCCCCACATCGGGCTCTCTGCACAGCGGGGAGCCTGCTTCCCTATCTCTTTCTACCTGCCTCTCTGCCTACTTGTGATCTCTCTCTCTCTGTCAAATAAATAAAATCTTTAAAAAAAGAAAAGAAATCGGATAAAATTAAGAAGGGAAATTTAAGAGGGGTTTTGAGAAATTTCAAGAAAGAGGAAAGCCAGAGCAGGTCCCATGGCCAGAATCAGAAGATTCCACCAAGGGCTCTTGTTGTCGATGGGCTCAAATCCCCACTGTTCTCTTCTGAAACTCTGAGAAGCCAGTAGTAGTAAGCTTCCTCCTCCCCAGGAGAAAAGGGCCCTCAAAGAGCACATCCTATGAGGAGGGTCCTTGGCCCTCCAACTTAGAACTAAGGCAGATTAGATCCTGCCTTCTTTCTGTTTCCTTCACCATGGAGGAGGGGGCGGGGGCGGACTTGGTTGTCGAGCAAGGCCTCTGAGCCTCGCCTGCATTTTCTCCTTGGAATCCTGTTGACCAGCCCCCGCTGCTCCCTCCCCTCGTCCCAGTCCTGGCTCCATTTGTCCTCCTCTGCCTGTCCCCAGCAGCCCCAGAAGAAGCAGTGGGGCATAAAGAATCCTCCCCCCCCCACCCCCTCTTTTTACCCTTGCTCTGAAGGGGGCCTATGGCCAGTGAGGGAACAGACACTTCCAACAGGGAAGTTCTTTGCAAAGAAACAAAGGAGCCAGAGACAGACCCGGATGAAAGTCTTGGAAGCCTCTGATCTAACGGGGCCCTGAGGATCCCGGCGATGGGGGAGGGGTGGGACCGAAAGTTGTTGTGACTGAAGGGAAATGAGTCAAGGAAGAAATGCCTGATTTAATTCTTGTGGACAAAGGAGTGAGTGGGCCTGCCAGACCACAAAATAACACCCCGACCAACTAACCTAGTTTAAGCTGCGGAGGGCAAGATCACTGGGGAAAGGCACATGGAAACTGGGAATTTGGGGTCTAGGAGGATCTGAGTCTTATGACCAAAGGCCAGATGGCTCCGTTCCTTTCTGCCTATCCGTACTTTGTTGAGCCTGCCTGTAAAATAAGAGACAGACCTTCCAAGGGAGCAGCGGGGAGGGCAAGAGCCAGAGCAGAAGAGCATTTCTTGTGCTGGGCAAGGAGTTCTAAGTGTGAGAACCGAGGTAATGGGGGTAGGTTGGCTCTGTGAGGTGCTGGCCGTAGAGTCCCTATGGTGTCCTCCGAAAAGGTTTCAGAACAGACATTTCTATGGTTCCACCTAGTTGACCCCAGGGCAGGAATTCACTTTGAGGGCACCAAACCGGGACACTACTGCCAGGAAGCGCCAGGTGTGGTCTCACTATTCAGCCAACCCACAGAGATCTCTGGGCAAGACAATCTCCTAGCCACCTGTGCCCGTTGACGGATGAATGGATAAGCAAGATGTGGTCTATACAGACAACGGAATCTTCCTCAGCTTTAAAAAGGGAGGAGAGTTGGGGGCACCTGGGTGGCTCAGTCAGTTCAGTATCCAACTCTTGATCTCAGCTCAGGTCTTGATCTCAGGGTCATGAGTTCAAGCCCCAGGTTGGGCTCCATGCTGGGTTCAGAGCTTACTTTACAAACAAACACACACACACACACAAAAGGGAAGAGATTCTGACACATGGTTCCACATGGATGAACCCTGAGAACGGTATGCGAAGTGAAATGAGCCAGTCACAAAAGGACCCGTAGTCTATGATTCCACCCAGATGAGGAAGCTAGCGAGTTGCCATAGTCATAAAGACAGAAAGTATCGTACTTTCTGGTGGTTGCCAGGGGAATGGGGGTTATTGTTTATTGGGCACAGAGTTTCAGTTTGGGAGGGTAATAATGTTCTGCAGAGGGACGGTGGTGATGGTTGCCCAACAGTGTGAATGCATTTAATGCCACTGACCTGTGCACATAACAGTTAAGATGGTCCATTTTATATATCTTACCACAGTAAAAAATATATATACAATTGAAAACATCTTCCAGACACCTGTGGCATTTCCTGCCGTGGGAGTTGATGCTGGAGGGACTGGCCATGATCGAGTCATAGGTTCTCGACCTTTGCTACACTCCTTGATCTCTCGATCCCACTATGAAGCTTTTCCCCCCCTTCTTCTTCCAGAATTTAAGGTTCACTCTGAAGGAACAATACATACAATGAAGAGAGAGCTGGTGTGCGTTCTGCTGCTTTTTGGAGCAGCCCTCTCCTTGTCCAGCCAGGTAAGAGGGCAGTTCAGGTCTGTGCCTCGAGCTCGCCATGTACCCTTGTTGGACTCAGGAGCCCCCCGGGGGTTATGTCTGAGTGCGAGGGTGTCCGTAGGCAGCTCTTCGGACTTGGGTAAATAGTCCACGGCCACGGACTGCCTTCTTTGGAGCTGTTTTTAAAGAGTGTGTTTGCATTCATGCATAAGACCTCTTTAAAAAGGTGGTGCACCAGCCTTGAAGCTGGAAAGCCGCCCTACGCTGCTTACTATCCACTTGGGATGGAAACTATACTCTGGACACACTCTCTAAAAATGCCCAGCAAGCGGGGGCATCATGGAAGGCACAATGAGCAACACCTGCACAGTGAGATTTTAGAGGATACAGTTGGGGATGGCAACATGGTGAGGAGGGAGGTGAGCTACCACTCCACTAACCACTTGCGGCTACAATTAAATGCAATTAAAGATTCAGTTCAGTCGCACTAGCCCCATTTCAAGTGCTCAGTCACCGCACGCGACTAGTGGTTACGGCACTGGACGGCACAGGAATTAAAGATTTTCATCACTCAGAAAGCTCTTATGGCAGCACTGGTCTAGAAGGAGAGGAAGAATTAGAAAAGAGAGCAAGAAGTGGACATTGCACCTGGGGCCAGCTATACCTGAGGGGGAATCTTCGGGCCCAGTGGCATCTGATTGGCGGGGGTGTGAGTGGTCTCTGGGTCAACCACGTTTATTCCTAAAATGCCCAGCATGTGCTGATCCTTTTTCCATCCCTGGTCGCTTTGCAGGAAATCCACACCCGATTCAGAAGAGGAGCCAGATCTTACAGAGGTGAGGTGAAAGGGGAGGTGGGTGGGGGTTCTGTGGAAGCGGGAGCCAAAATCAGGGCTTAGGAGTTCAGGGTGCTGTAGGCTCTGTCAAGGTTTATCTTCCACCACACCCAGCTTACTTGAGCTGTGTGAAGGTGAAATTTTGCAGGGTGATTCTGTGAATGTGTCTGTGTCACCCCCATCCCTTACTCATTCACTTAGTTAGCTAAGGCCCGGTTCTGAGAGGACAGGAACAGACGTGCCCTCAAGGAGTCAGGCTGTCAGGGAGTCACAGAGCTGGCAGGGTTGGGGGGAGGGGCTGCCAGCTCAGGGGCCCGAAGCCCTGTTACACAGGTGAGAAGACAGAGCCAGAGATTGAATGATGGGCCCAAGGCTACACCGTGGCCAGGATGCACCTGCGCAGGTTCTCTGGTGTCCTTTTCTGGGCTGGGAACTCCATCCTGCCGGAGTCCACCTGGCATCTTTGTTAACTGCCATCTCTGTGCATGCCTGTCTTCCGGTTGGTAAAACCAGAGTAACGAGCCTGGGTTACCTCACACAAGTTGCACAGGTGTGGAAAGACTTTTCACTCTAGAGTCGACTCTAGAAACCTGAGGAACATCCCCCATGAGCACTAGGTAAGATTCCAAAAATAGAACATGCTCACAGCCAGATTGTCTAGACTCTGGTTGGAAGAAATCTGGGCCCAGCTTCAAGTCTAAAGCTACCAACGTGGGGCCCTCCTCTCTTGTCCTTCATGACCTAGTTCCTTTGGGTCTGGAAGGCTTTGCAACACCTCTTTTAAAGTGGAATTTTCCCCAGAGTGAAGTATGCTGTAACTTTTTTTTTTTTTAAAGAAAAAGTGAGATCAAGGGAGCGAGCACATGTGCACACGTGGGAGTGGTGGGGTGGGGCAGAGGGAGAGAACGAGAGAGAATCTTCAGCAGGCACCATGCCCAGTGCAACATAGGGTTTGAACCAAGACCCTGACATCATGACCTGAGCCAAAACCAGGAGTAAGACGCTTAACCAACTGAGCCGCCCTGGTGCCCGAACGCTATACTCAATGCCTTCGTTGTTGGATAGCACAGCATTTCCAACAAGGGTATCCTGGCCCCAGCAGACCCCCAAAAGAAACAATAATATTATTTACAATGAGCATGTGTCACTGCTTTAGTTAATGAAAAGTTGAAGATTTCTTAAGTTGGCAGTCTGCTTTGCAAACAGAGAGAGACGAAGAGGCCAGGAATATCAATGCGAGGACTCAGACCATTTTTTACATCACAAATACTAGTGAGAGCAGCACATTCCCCCCACACACTATGATGTCAATTTTCTTTTGGGCTAGCAATGCATCATTTGTGTGGTAATACTCATATGGGTCAAAAACTCTGGTAGGCAATTATATACATGTACATATTTCTAATGAAAGAAAATGAAAAATTAGGGGCACCTGGATGGCTCAGTCAGTTGGGCATCTGCCTTTGGCTCAGGTCATGATCCTTGGGTCCTGGGATTGAGCCCCACATTGTGCTCCCTGCTGAGCAGGGAGCTTTTGCTGCTCCTCTCCATGCATGCTCTCCCAATCTCTCTCTCTCTCTCTAATAAATAAATAAATAAATAAGATATTCTTTAAAAATAAAAATATAAAATAAAATGAAAAATTAAAATATCACTTAGTAAATGCATTTTGATAGGTAAATTCTTCCAAGGGAGAGGGTCCGTCCAAGGAAGAACGACAAACACAGTTGTTGGCGACTGATTGGTAGATGTGTGTTATCTTCCGGCTGGGGTGACAGATGGGTTGTATGACTAGTGATTGAGGAACTTTCTCAATAGGACCTGGGGTGGGGCAGTGGCAGGTGGCAGTGTTTGGGCAGTTGTGCCCTCAAGAGGCTGCCTGTCTCTCTTTCCAGTGAGCTGCAGAGATGAGAAGACGCAGACACTCTACCTGCAGAATGAGTCATGGCTGCGCCCGGGCCTGCGGGGCAACCGCGTGGAGTACTGTCGCTGTGTGGGTGGCCGCCCACAATGCCACTCTGTGCCCGTCCGAAGTACGTAAGCGCCCGCAGCCCAAGCTTGGAGCTCCAGCTGTCCCACTGCCCCCCATCACCACTGCGCATGTGTGCAGAACTTCAGCCATTGGTTCCCCATGGGCTCTGCCTTAGGCCCATGCGAAGGCACTGAGCCAACAAGTGAGACTGTGACCCAGGGCCCATGCCTTCTCCAGCCTGGCCTCAGCTTCCTCATCTGTCTAATGGGGACAATGGGTGTAACTGCTTCACGGTTTGCAGAGAGGATGAAATGAGCTCCTTTTATAAACTGCTCAGAATAGTGCCTGACACGTGGAGCTCACTCCTATTATCCTTGGAACTGCTTTTTAAGGTGACCACGGGCTTTCTTGTTATGCCCCTGACAGGTTGCAGCGAACCCAGGTGCTTCAATGGCGGGGTATGCCGGCAGGCTCTCTACTTCTCAGATTTTGTCTGCCAGTGTCCTGAAGGGTTTATGGGGAAGCACTGTGAAATAGGTGAGTGGTAGCTGGGTGGTGCGGGAAGAGGGACAGAATCCCAAGTCTTCCCAGAAAGGAGAGGCAGTGTGTGGTGATGTGGGGAGGAGGGCGGCGGTGGGGGGGGGTGGGCGGGGCAGGGAAGGATCCTGCAAGGGTCGGTTAGGAAACCAGACCGTTGGGCCCAGTGGGCGGAGCCTTGGGAGCTAAGCTGGAGTCTGCCTGGTGGACCCCGGCCAGCCCCATGTACCACCTGTGCCCCAATAGCTTCAGCAGCCAGCCTGCCTCGCTGGTTTGGGGTGACAACAGAGCAGACATGAAACCCCTTTGGAAAACTAAATGACAGAAGGGGGAACTCACATGGGAGGCATCACGTGTCCTGCTTTCAATCAGATGCCAGTGCCACCTGCTACAAGGACCAGGGTATCACCTATAGGGGCACATGGAGCACAGCGGAAAGTGGGGCCGAGTGTGTCAACTGGAACAGCAGCGCGCTGGCCTTGAAGCCGTACACTGGGAGGAGGCCCAACGCCATCCAGCTGGGCCTTGGCAATCACAATTACTGCAGGTGAGGGGGCCGCCTACGCTCCTGAGCTCGCTCCCCTCCCTGGGGAGGAACTGCTACATCCCGAAGTGACCTGGAGCCGATCTGCCATGGCTCTCCAGAGAAACAGAACCAATACACTCCCTACCGATATGGTGATTCATTGCAAGGAGTTGGCTGGCTGCAGGGGCTGGCATGTCTGAAATCTGTGGGCAGGCCAGCAGGCTGCAAACTCAGACAGGCTTCTCTGTTGCAGTCTGGAGGCCGAATTTCCACCCCAGCTTTCGCTTCTAACGCCTTCCACAGATTGGAGGAGGCGACCCACACGATGGGGGTTAATCTCCTTCACTTCAACAGATTGCTGATATTAACCACAGCTACAAAATCTCTTCACGACAGCACCTAGATTAATGTTCTATTAGATAAATGGGCACTTAGAGCCAAGTTAATCCATAAAACCGATCATCCCAGGCCAGCCCTTGTCAAGGCGGCTTCTGTGCACAAGTCCTTAACCCACCCTTAGTCTCCAGATGGAGACAGTAGCCAAGTCCTACTTCCACCCAACCTGATCCAGCTCTCCCGGGTACAACCGGAAGTGCACGGACCTTTTCCCCGGAAGAGGATGTAGAGTCCTTGGGTCTGAGAGGGAGGCTTCACTTTTCCCCTCCCACGGCCTTCCCTGGCTGCTTTTTCAGAAACCCCGACCGTGACTCGAGGCCCTGGTGCTACGTCTTCAAGGCAGGGAAGTACAGCAGTGAGTTCTGCAGCACGCCAGCCTGCCCCAAGGGTAAGTGCGGCCTCCCTTTCCCCCCCCAAACCCCAGCATCCTGGAAGTAGAGTCTCAGAGGATAAAGCAACTGTGTTTCTACAGCTGAGGAGACAAAGGAGTAGGCTGCTGGTTCATCATTTTCATTGCAGAGGGAAGACAAGTCAGGAGATGTAGGTCTTCATCCAGGCCTGGCCTCTAATTAGCTGGTTGAACTTGAGCTGGTTTCTTTGCCCCCGACCCTCCATTTCCTCAGGTACAGAAGAGAAGGGGGCCCGCATTGGTGATTTCCAGGCCTTTTGAGGAAGGCCATGATTGAGGGGCGTATTTTCCATCTCTCTCTGTCCTTTTAAGATGTGTAATATAAGAAGATTTTCCAAATTTAAAAATACTAAATTATAAAAAAGCACTATGCATTCTGTGGTGCTTTTACAAATAATGATATCGCAATAGTATAAAACATGTGTTTTAAAGTTCTAAATATTCATACACAATAATAATGTGTCTTCTGCCTACAGATAAGTCTGACATGTCTGTGAATTTGAGGACCCTTTACAGTAATTCCTTTTTTTTTTTTTAAAGATTTTATTTATTTATTTGACAGAGAGAAATCACAAGTAAGCAGAGAGGCAGGCAGAGAGAGAGAGGAGGAAGCAGGCTCCCTGCTGAGCAGTAAGCCCGATGTGGGGCTCGAACCCAGGACCTGGGATCATGACCTGAGCCGAAGGCAGCGGCTTAACCCACTGAGCCACCCAGGCGCCCCCCTTTACAGTAATTCTAAAGCATCTTCTCCCCTTCAAGGATCAGTAAATTGCGACTCACTGGTCTAGGTGGCCTTAAAGATCATTTTCATTATGTCGTTTAGAGTGGTACACTCTGCCAGTTTCAAGTGGGGAAAAAGGAGGGTAAAATGGGGCAAATAGGCAGCATCTGTAGGTCCATTTGCTCTCTTCCTGCTCAAGGCCAACAAACCCTTCAGAGCACTGGCAGACAAAATCTGAGAAACTGGGGTCTGCTGACATGTCGCTCCATTGAAGAGCCCCGGTTCACCACAACCTGTCAAGTATAAACAAGGAAACTCCCAATTACCTTCAAAGCAGCTCCAGCAATAATCACTACCAGCTGGGCATATAGACCCTTCCTACCCAACATGAACGAACCCTCAAGGATCTCTCAACACAGCAATCTAGAAAGCCACATCCAACTGATGAAAGCTGGCCCACCACCCGAAAGCCATTTACCACCCCTCTGTAAAAGGGCTTGGAGGAGGAGGAAAGAGGAGAGGTGGGTTGTTTATCTCCTCCCTCCTATGGGGAGGCTGGCTGCCTTCATCCTGTCAGGCCTGCTGCCCCTCTCAGGTCCAGCTGCAAACCCTGACTCACATGCTGTAGCATTTAATTGCTTTTGTTTCAGTTTGAGATTTCTTTTGTTCCAGAAAAAAATGAGGACTGCTACTTTGGAAAGGGGTTAGCATACCGTGGCACATACAGCCTCACTGCGTCTGGTACCTCCTGCCTCTACTGGAATTCTGTAGCCCTAGCAGGCAAGGTCTACACAGTGTGGAAGAGCAATTCTCAGGCGCTGGGCCTGGGCAACCACAATTACTGCCGGTATGTAGCAAAGAGTCCGTGGGGTTCATGTCTGGGCAGAAGGCAGGACTGGGGCATGGGATGGGAGAAGATTTCATAGCTCAAATTATAGGAAAGACCCAGTGGGTGGGAAGGAACCAGGGATATGATCTAGTCATACCCATTCACTCGCCAGAATAACATCTTTTATAAAGAGTGAAGTTCACCAGTTTGTCAGCCCACATTGCAAGTTTGAGGTGCTGTCCCATAGGCACTTAGGCCGCATCTGCTCGGTTCTTATATGGCGCCTTTCTCCCAGTGAACCATAAGAGTGTCCTCACAGCACAGCTTCCAGTTCCTTCCAACATCCCTGTCAGAGGAGAATGTTGTGATAGAAAATGTGATAGAAAATGTGATAGAAAAATGTGATAGAAAAACAAAACTAAAGTTATTTTCCTCTGGTGAGATCTCTGACAGAGCCAAGTTCAGAACTCAGGCCCCTCCTTTCCAGCTCATTGTTTGGCTGTTGGTTTACCGAGCCTCCTTCCTCTCTCACATGGCTTGTGATGTGATTGAAAATCTTAAACTCTCTTATCATCTAGGAACCCAGATGGGGATGCCAAGCCTTGGTGTCACGTGCTGAAGGACCGCAAGTTGACATGGGAATACTGCGACGTCCCCCAGTGCTGTAAGGGCTGGCCCTTGGCCACCTGCCGCTGCCCAGCCCCCCTCTTGACCATTTCCTCTGTCACTTCCCATGTCCTCACAGCTGTCTGCTTCAGACTGCGTCGCTCCCAGATTTTCAGGAAGGCTTTGGTGGGGAGGGGCTTTCCATGACTGAAGCAACGCTCTGGGCAGGTGTTCACTCCCCATTCACAAGGGTGACACAAAGGGGCAAAGCGAAAGAGAAGAACTTGCCAGTTTCTCTTAGAATTCATTAGGCTCTGAACTTCTCTCTCCGGATGCCTTTATTAATGGTTGGTGATGAGGTCGTTTTGAGCATGGAGGAGGAGAGCTCACATTGATGGCTGCCTCCATAACAAAGTGCTCTGGTAGCATTCTCCCGACAACGTGGTCAGAGGTGGTCTTCCTCTCTTTAGTTTCCAGATGAGGAAACCAGCTCCCAATCATGTGGCTGCCAAAGCTCACTGGGCTCCAGGTGGGAGAGCCTGTGTCTGTCTGTTCCCACGTCTTCTGACCCCACAGCTTGTACTTCTGCTGTGAACTCTTCCAGCTTTTCTCACAGAGCCCGTTTCACACAGGGGAACTGGGTGGGTGGAGGGAGAGGAAGACTCAGAGGAAATTCAAGCTGGCACATTTTGCTAAAAAACCTTAGTTTAGAAGTTGTCTGAGAATAGATTATTATGACTCCATTCCTGTGAACACACATTTAGCTCGAATGTTGCTCAAGGAACGTAATTACATAACTGGGCGGGTAAGTCGCAAACTACCAGCGGACTCACAACGAAGGCCATGCCTGGAGAGTCCCCAGTGAGCAGCATCAGTAAGCTCGCTAGGAGCCTGGTGGGCTGGGAGTGTTAAGAAAGCTCCATGAGGAGGTAGGATTTCATCTAGGCCCTGACAGAGGGGCAAGGTGGGGTAGATGGAAAAGAAATGGGGCAGGCATTCTCCAGGAGGGAGCCGCAGGACCCCATTATTAATGAAGCCAGGAGATGGGTACGGGGAAAAACGGGCTAATGAAGCATAGCAGAAAGATCCCATTTGGAGTCAGACAAATCTGGGTTCTAATCCGGAGGCCGCTGTGACCTTGAGCAAAAATTTCCCAGCCTCAGGGTTCCAAGAGAAGAAACCGGGATAGGTGCTCAAGGAACTCACCTGAGGACTGCAGGTCTGATCTCTTTTCTCTGTCCTTTCCTCTCCCAGCCACCTGTGGTCTGAGACAGTACAAGCAGCCGCAGTTCCGCATCAAAGGAGGGCTCTACACAGACATCACCTCTCATCCATGGCAGGCTGCCATCTTTGTCAAGAATAGGAGGTCACCAGGAGAGAGGTTTTTTTGTGGCGGAATACTGATCAGTTCCTGCTGGGTCCTGTCTGCTGCCCACTGCTTCCAGGAGAGGTAGGGACTTCCGAAAACCCAGTAGGTCTCCCTAGATTTTGAGGCCTTGAAACCGGGGCCCGTTAGAAGCAGCCCCCCAGCAAGCAGCACACCCTAAGGCTGTTTCTCCGTTAGGTACAATCCCCACCACCTCAGGGTGGTTTTGGGCAGGACATACCGCGAGGTCCCCGGAGAAGAGGAGCAGAAATTTGAGGTTGAGAAATACATCATCCACGAGGAATTTGATGATGACACTTACAACAATGATATTGGTGAGACGTCCTATTGTCCCTGCTCCAGATGACCTGACAGCCACCCTGCCCCACCATGGGCGTCCCCACCTTTGCCTCCCACACCCTCGCCCTCTCTGTCTTCCTCCCCTCCTATCAGACGGAGCATTTCACGAGGCTTATTCTCTTCCCGATCTCCTTTCAGTCCTGCTAAAACTGCAGTCGGACTCACTACACTGTGCCCAGGAGAGCGAGGCTGTCCGTGCCGTGTGTCTGCCCGAGGCCACCCTGCAGCTGCCCGACTGGACAGAGTGCGAGCTGTCTGGCTACGGCAAGCACGAGGCGTGTAAGTGGAAGGAAGTCTCGGCTCCATCCTGTCTGTCTGCAGGGCAGCGGGCCATGCAAATATTGAGAGGAAGAAGTCACGAGAATGTTCTAGCCTTGGCCCAGGCACTGGTGCTGTGTAAATGTAGGCATGTTCCCCGCAGACCAAGAAGCCACCGTCTGCCTTCCCCACCTCACGGGGTCACTATGCAGGTCAAGAAAGGAGTGAATAGTACAAGTGCTTGGAAGGGCTTAAGATGGCAGGAAAGTTCCAATGAGAAGGGGCGGCTGGTGATTAGGGTGTGGGGCTCTTGGGACTCTCTGGTCCTGTAGGTCTGAGTCCGCACCCTAGATTTGCGCCTGGTAGGGGTGGGAGCCAGGACGTGGGTTTTCCTGTTACACGGCTCTGAGCCTTGGCCCCCTCACTGGGAACATGGGGGTAGAATCACTGCCTTAGAGTATGAGAATTCAATGACAGTAGGTTAAGCCAGTGGTTTTCAGCCGGGGTGTTTGCCCCCCAGAACACAATGGCCCTGTCTGGAGGCAATTTTTATTGTTACGACTGAGGAAGGAGGTTTTTACTAACATTTAGAGAGTTGAAGCAAAGGGTGCTGCCAAACACTTGCAATGCACCGCCCCCCTCAAAAAAATGATCTGGCCCCAAATGTCAATAGCGCTGCTCCTGAGAAATCATGAGTGAAATAAACTCTATAAAATATCTAGTTTGGGGGATGCCTGGGTGGCTCAGTCAGTCAAGCGGCTGCCTGGGGCTCAGGTCATGATCCCAGGGTCCTGGGATCAAGCCCTGCATCAGGCTTCCTTCTTGGTGGGGAGCCTGCTTCTCCCTCTGCTGCTTCCCCTGCTTCCACGTACACTCTGTCTCTGACAAATAAATAAATAAAATATATTTTTTAAAGATTTTATTCATTTATTGGACAGAGATCACAAGCAGGCAGAGAGGCAGGCAGAGAGAGAGAAGCAGGCTCCCCGCTAAGCAGAGAGACCGATGTGGGGCTCAATCCCAGGACCCCAAGATCATGACCTGAGCTAAAGGCAGAGTCTTAACCCACTGAGCCACCCAGGCGCCCAATAAATAAAAATCTTTTTAAAAAGTAAAATATTTGGTTTTGTCGGTCAAAGCAGTGTTGGCAACATTTCCTAGGCTTCAGCCCCAGCCATCTGAAAGCTGGATCCGAGCTAGCCATTATTAGAATAGTTGGCTTCCGGGGCACCTGGGTGGCTCAGTGGGTTAAGCCGCTGCCTTCGGCTCAGGTCATGACCCCAGGTCCTGGGTTCGAGCCCCGGATCGGGCTTTCTGCTCAGCAGGGAGCCTGCTTCCTCCTCTCTCTCTGCCTGCCTCTCTGCCTACTTGTGATTTCTCTCTGTCAAATAAATAAATAAAAATCTTTAAAAAAAAAAAAAAAGAATAGTTGGCTTCCTCCTTCTAAAAGGTTTATAAGTAACTTTCCCTAGGACCGTAAGATATTTTCCCTTCTCTGTTTCAGCTTCTCCTTTCTATTCTGAGCGGCTGAAGGAGGCTCATGTCAGGCTGTACCCATCTAGCCGCTGCACTTCACAGCATCTGTTTAACAAAACCATCACCAAAAACATGCTGTGCGCTGGAGACACGCGGAGCGGCGGGAACCAGGCAAACCTGCACGATGCCTGCCAGGTAGACGCAGGGGTCTTGCCGCACTCGGGCCCTCCCAAGGGGAAGAGTGGCTCTTGGCCCTCAGGTTCCAAGCAAGGAAAAAGTTAAGAGCCAGAATGGTTGAGTTCTTCTTGATGAGACACTGGAGGTTCTAGATGAGGGCTTCAAAGAAATAACACCATCAGAGTGAGATCAAAGTTACCCAAACCTAAGAAATCTAAACTGCAGGAAATTTCCCCAGTGTCTACCCCGGAAACTCCACCTGATTCAGGGTTTCCTGTAAGCCCAGGCAATTGATTGACTATTGAAGTGATGGGTAAAGCCACACAAATGAGGCGAGCTTGACTTCTGGAGGCTGGAGAGTTGGAGTCCGCCATGTAGGGGTTGGGGAGGAGGAGCTGCTGCTCACCCAGAAGTACGACCCAGATGAGTTGTGAGACAGAAGTTTCAAAAACTCACACCAGCCCTAAGATGAGGCTTGTCGCCTGGGAAAGCGAACTATTTCAGGCTATGTTGGCATCCTTATCAGAGTTGGTACTTCTGTTTTGTGATAACCAGACTCCCGTAAGGGACACACCAGCCTGTGGGATTAGGACTTAGATATAACCAAGGCATCGTTATCGATGAGCCATTTCAAGCCTACAGTGTGCCAGGCTTTCCATCGAGGGGCTGAGGTTAGAGGGGGAAAAAAAGAAGGAAGCAGGGCTCTTGCACTGCAGACTTTGTGGGCTTTGTTCTTATAAGGTAAATCGTATCAGCATTTCCCCCCAGTTCCTTGACAACCTTTGTCTCTTTTCTGATGGCTTCTTTAGAAACCTCAGCTGTACCCCTAGCTCAACAGTCATAAGAAGGTTGTATGCAAAGTGAAACCTTCATCTGCAAGCTTCAAGTCAAAAACAAAAAACAAGAAGTGATTTTGATTCAATAAGACAATAACGGCCAACCGTGACCAAGAGTTTTGCAAAATGTCATGCTTTCTCCCAATTAATTCCCAGAACGACCTCTTACAGTAGAGAGTAGGATCCCGATCTTCAAGATAAGAATACGTAGCACGGTTAGCCTGAGGCCACACAGCTACTGGGTGGTAGAGTTAAAAGAAGGAGCTTTATGGCCTGAAATGGCTGAGCAATTATCTCAATTCTAGTTTGCAATGTAGATACAGCCTAATCGTGGACCGGATCTAGACCGTAGGAGACGGAAAGGATAAGTGAATTGGGGGAAATCCAAGGGGGAGACGAAGCATGAGAGACTGTGGATTCTGAGAAACAAACTGAGGGTTTTGGAGGGGATGAGGGTAGGGGGTTAGGTGAGCCCGGTGGTGGGTATTAAGGAGGGCACGTATTGCATGGAGCACTGGGTGCGGTGCATAAATAGTGAATCTTGGAACACTGAAAATTTTTAAAAAATAAAATCTTAAATTTTTTTGGAAAAAAGATTGATAAAAATTTCCCTCTCTGAACTAAATACTTTGAAGAAGATGATATTAGCACTACAAATATTAACCCTAACTTCCCCTCAAAGAGTCTGCATTTTTGGCAAACAACTAACCCATTCTCTCTACTGCAGGGGGACTCAGGCGGCCCCTTGGTGTGTATGAAAGATAACCGCATGACTTTGGTTGGCATCATCAGTTGGGGCATCGGCTGCGGGCAGAAAGACGTTCCTGGCATGTATACCAAGGTTACTAATTACCTAGACTGGATTCAAAACAATATGCGACCGTGACCAAGGACATCCAATTCCCTGAAATCACGGGGAGACCCTGCTTCCTCTACTTCAGAAGACACACCGAGACGAAGTGCTTTACAGAGCTGAGCCATCACACAGTACAAGCGGGTGGCGGGGCAGGGGAACCCAGAGGAGAGGGAGAGGATAGGTTTTCATAGGTACTTCCCATTTTAGAAGTTTTCAGGGGTTAAGATCTGATTTCAGAAGATAGTTTGGCAGCTGAGAAGACAGATAAACGCCAACCCCTCCAGGAATACCATCATCTAAGGCAGAAGAGAGGGAGAAGAGAAGCCCAGCCTCCTGATCTGTCACCACGAGAAGCTTTGGAAATGGGACCACAAAGATAAAAGCATGTCTCAATGGTAAAAAAGTAACGAGATCCTTCAGGAAGGAAGGATTGCATTAGAAATGGAATGTCTATTTATAGTGACAAGGAAGCCCAACGGGGCCTCCTAATAAGGGATGGGCTGGCTGGCCAGATCGCGTTCAACACCACCTTTTAAATCAAGTATTTGGCTTTTCCCTTTCTCCACTTTACAGCTCTTGGAAGGAAATCTTTTTGTGTATAGTGTAAATCTTTTTTTCTATATAAACTTTATAATAAAACAGACTTGTATCATTTTAGTAACTGATAAACTAGGCTTTAGTATATTTATATCAACCCATTTTAATTTTTATTTTGTTGCCACACCCCTGTATTACACTGTGCAGAAATAATAAATTCAGATTATTTTCACATATTTTCCCCAATCTGAGTGGGATAATTTTGTTATACTTCTGCAGAATCTTACAGGTCTTTTATTCTTGGTACTCACTGTCACATTTTTAAAAATCATCTCAAATATTTCCTTTCGTTCATTGGACATATACAGAATACTTGCTGTATACAAGGCAACGTGCTAGGTGCTGGGGACAGTAAAAAGGGGGAGGAAAGCAGTTCTCAGTTTGACAGGAAAATAAGGTACTTAAAGAAATACCCAGGTACAACACTGATGGGTCATGAAAACTGGGTTTCAGTTGCAGGAAGTGTGAGGGAATCTTAAGGAAATACAAAATTAGATAGGGCTTTCAAAAACTGGGCGAGCTTTGGACTGGTGGGGAGGTATGGGCAAGGCATCATTGAGATCAGGAATGTCACTGCATAGAAATAGATCTGGAGAGCAATGTGGGCTGTGGGAGTATGGGGAAGGATTTTGTACAGGTTGTCAGAAGTGAAGGTCATGAAGAATGTAGGTAGGAGCTTTGATTATGGTGCTTCGAAGGCCAAACTGAGTTTTGGACTTGATTCTGTAGGCAACACGGAGCCACTGGTGCTTGTGTGCAACCGAGGTAAAGAATTGAGCATGTGCTGGGGAAAATGAACCCCGAAGGGGTTGGAATGAAGGCAGGCTGGGTAGGCAGACTCCACGGACAGCACCTAGGGTAGTAGCACCTAGGGTAGTAGAAAGGGGAATGGGAGCATGACCTTGCCAACACAGCAGCATCCCACCATGCGTCAGCTGAGAAGCTAGTATTGGCCATTTTCTTCCCAGTCCGTTTTCCTTTCCTGTTCATCTGAAAGAATTAACTCTCGGACCATGGGACGCCCGGCAGCCTTAGTCAGAGGAGCACACAACCCTTGATCTCAAGGTTGTGAGTTTGAGCCCCATATGGGGTGTAGAGATCATTTAAATAAATAAAACTTAAAAAAAAAAAAAAAAAAGACCATGCACTCCCAGACCAGTCCACGCTAGTATGTTCCTTAAGGATGCTGCTTTCTGCTTCTCTTAGACTTAGCTCAAGCTGCAGCTCCTGTTCCTGGCTGAAGCTGACAGGTTGTATCATCACTGCCAGCCCGGTCCGAGAAAAAAATCTAAGGGTGCTTGCTGTTGGATATATGCCAGCAGTTTCCCAAAGAGGAGACAAAGTTGCAGTTGCCTCTATCTCTTGGAACGCTGTGAGAAAAGCTCACTTTAGAGGTTCTTAGAAGAAAAGTATGTAGTTTTAGCTCACAGAGGAGACTCTCTAAAGCCCAAGAGTTTGATTTAGAGGGGAGCAAAACCCAAACTTCCCTGAAATACGCAAGACCCCTCCTCCCCCACCCAGAGCAGTTAAGCCTGAGGTCACAGATTCCTCCACCTTAAACCTCTCCCATGCGTTTTCCCCACGCAAGCAGTACATTTTATGGTAGAGAGAAGTGTGCCCCGGTCATTTAGACAAACCCTGCTCAAGGACAATAGGCAGGACTCCCAGAGAGTGCATCTCTGGCAGGAATTCAGTGGGTTTCGCCCCCTCCCCTTTGCATGACAAGACTTTCTTCAGAGACCCGGATGAATGAAATGAACTGAAGCAGCAAGGCCTCCTGGGATGGAAACGCCAAGTTCCAGGCCGCAACATTCCTCCGGGTGAGGTCCTGGCAACCAGAGGCTGGGTGAAGACATTGCTCACAGGCAGCCGCGGACCAAGCTGCAGGGCAGAGTCCCAGTCCCGCAAACAGATTCCTGTGAGTTACACTAAAATACATTCAAAGAACAACAACACATCATTACCCGGTGTGGGTTAGGAAATTTAGGATAAAATGTCCCGGAATTTGGCAGGCAAGGGAAAGGTGAAATTAAATAGTTCCTTATCCCCACCTGGTTAATAAAGCAAACAGACGCTAATAGATCTGAAGGACAAGAAAGATTCTTAGGCAGCTGTGCAATACATTTTAGTGGATAAAGACTTAGAGGTACTCAGATGATGGAAACTGCTATCGTCCTAGAGCCCCGATCTTAGGTCTGGTTATCGAAAAGAGTGTCATAAATTTGAGGGTCCACATTTAACTTCAAAAGTCCAAAACTCACACCCTCCCCAGTACTTGGGATCCCCCAGCACTGGGAGAAAGTTTAAGAGTTTCAAATTTGATTCTCTCTTTTAAAATTCTAACGATCAGGGGCGCCTGGGTGGCTCAGTGGGTTAAGCCGCTGCCTTTGGCTCAGGTCATGATCCCAGGTCCTGGGTTCGAGCCCCGCATCAGGCTTTCTGCTCAGCAGGGAGCCTGCTTCCTCCTCTCTCTCTGCCTGCCTCTCTGCTTACTTGTGATTTCTCTCTGTCAAATAAATAAATAAAATCTTTAAAAAAAAATAAAATTCTAACGATCAATAAATTAATTTCATTGCTAGCACTGAGTCTCCACCTACTGGTCACAGAGGAAAGTACATTTATTTTTACATAAAATTCACTAGGTCACACCACAGTGCAACCAGAGCAGCCAGAGCACTGGCTGGCACTGGGGGAAGAGATGTTACCAGCCAAGACAGATGCGATAGAGTATTAATAAACACCAAACACTGTAGTTCATAAACAGAAAAAAAGCCCTAATGTCTTTTCATGACCACGAGGGATTTACCAAAGGATATCATTACAGTTACGGGCTAACAGCCAGTTTCCATACTTTACAGATCGCCCATGACTTAACTTCATTTCACGCCTGAACTGGCCAACCTAAGATCAAGAGCGTGGTGAAAGCACTAGAATAGCCATCGGCAGCTTTAATGGGGGAAAAACGACTGATCTTCACCTTTGTTCTCACCACTCTATGACATTAACATCAACATCCCCTATTTCCAGAGGTAACGAGAATCCTACCATAGCTATGGCATTAGGTCTACTGGTTTGAAGACAAAAGCAGTAAGATCTTCCTGAACTGACTTACTTCTCACTGCTTCTTCTGAGGCCTGCCTGGCATAACACTGCCGTCAGTCCCAGTAACAAGACAGTCAGGACACAGAGGACTGGTAAAACTCAACTTTATTACCATTCAAACACAGGAGATACTTCCACGCATGTTAAACATATATGGAGTTGAACAGCTCAACCAAGATTCCCCGCTGGGCGGTTGCAGCAATGCCCCGCTAGGCTCGAGGTCTGCTACACGCAGGATACATTACTCCATATGCTAAGGCCTGTGGGTCCCATATCCTAGATATTTTACTTCTCCTCAAGTTCTTCCCTTGAAATTAGGATGAACTGTCCTGGAGGAAATATCACAGCTAGATGTATAACCCTAAAAACATCCAGGGACCAAGACTGATTGTTTTCCTATTACCTAGGAAATCTTCAAATCCTCCAGAGCTCTTAGAAGAAGTAATTTTGAGTATTCTGGGATCATAGGCAGAGCTGTTCCCCCTACCCTGCCAGGTGTGTATAAAGGACATAGTCATTCGGGACAAATTCTGGAGTGATGAGAGTATGAAACACACCTGTTTGTATACCACACAATTCATCCCATAGGAAAACCACAAAGCAACATTACTGTGCAGGAGAAACAAGTCCAGAAGTAGGGAGATAAAACTCGTGAAACAAAATTGCTGAAGGACTTGGAAAAGGCTTCAGAGAAAAATGTAAGGTTTGGAGAGCACAGGTTTTTATTTTTCTCCATGCATGAAGCAGAGCACAATATCACTCTTTTAAGCTAGAACAATAATAATTTTTAAAACCTGTCTTTTATATAAATATTTAAACGAGCAATAGGCATATTGAACTCGAATAAAAATTACCCATTGGGAAAGTCTGAGGTACTCCCTCAGCCGCCATGTTTCTTAAACTGGTGTACACATGATCAACATGGCCCATCTTCCTTCAGTAACAGCTTTATTCAAAGGTTTAGAGGATGTATATATATATATATATATGTCTTAAAACAAAGATGGGCCAGTAGATTTAGATTACTAATAGCTCTATTACAGAATGGAGCACAGAAGACTCCAAGGAGATAACTTTACTGAGCAGCTTCCAGGATTAACCATGCCTCTCAATGGTAAGCATTCTTTTTACTTAGGGTTACTGATGGAAAAGTGTCAGGCAGCAAGGCTTAGACTCCAGCACTAGCCCAGCACCGACAAGCGTAACTAAGGAGTCACTGGGTTACAGCTGCGATGCACTTCATAAGGAAGTTGGTCATCTACACTCCAACGCTGTTGACACAAAAAATCTGGCTGCCCTGGGATTATGGGATTGGCTTTTCTGCAACCGTCCTTGGGTACCAGGAAAAAGGCTGGTGAATTCTGCAGTGTAAGGTGAGTAAACTGTTTTGGGTTAGGGAAAGGGACATTTCAGGCAGCCTCTGCCAGGAAGAGGGCAGGTCACCTTCTCACAGACGATGACAGACCAAGTGCTAAAGGCAAACAGTAGTTAGTACCTGAAAACTGGTCAGATATCATCATAGTCTTCAAGGGAAAATCTAAAGCTACTGGGGTTTCCCATGTCATTAGTGGACTCAAATTTAGGAAGCTTCCAGTTCAGTTCTAGAAGTACTGATGACTTTATATAAATATATCAAAGTAGAGGGATCAGAAAGAAACCAACTCCACTCTTCCTTCCAACCCTCCTTCATGTGGGGCTTGACTGCTTTTTCTGCCCCTTTCACTTGAGCCTGTGTCCTCATACTTCTTCGGTACTGTTTCCTTTCTTCTCCCTAATAGACCAGATTCATTATTAACTGGCCTTTCTGTGACTAGATTCATTTCCTTCTAAGCTTTCTTTCCTTCATTCTCATCTTTCTACCTGAAAAAAACAAAAAGAAGTCATTCACTGGCTTTAGATCATTAAAGCCAAGCAAGTAACAAATCCTACTCTTTTTCTATGGTCACCACGTTTAAAATAGTTAGATATGGCATCAAGTGTCTCTACCCTCCGTCACACATCTCTTCTTGCAGAACTGAATTGGCACCGATTGTGTTTCAGTTCTGTCCAGTTCTCCCTGGCGACCCTTCTCTCCCTTGATTAGCTCCATGGCACTGAAGGCTAAGGAAAAAAGGGAGTGGGTGGGTCCAGAAGGGGATGCTGACCTAGGAGACAGGCTGATATTTTTTACTTTTAGACAAGTAAGAAATGAAAAAGCGTTCATGACTGTTCTTTTTGCAAAACTCTCCCTTCAGGTTCGAACTTGGAACTTTCCAGCTTTGGTCATGTATTTTATGCCCTTAAAGGGTTTGTACTTCTCTCCATACATATCCAGACGATTCACCTTGAGTCCTGGAAGGAAGGAATATAGGCATTATTCAAAAAGGAGCATGCAGCATGTCTGTTTGAATTCATTTTAATGGGGCGCCTGGGAGGCTCAGTTGTTAAGTGTCTGCCTTCAGCTGAGGTCATGATCCCATGGTCCTGGGATTAAGCCCTGTATCGGGCTCCCTGCTCAGCGGGAAGCCTGCTTCTCCCTCTCCCACTCCCCCTTGCTTGTGTTCCCTCTCTCACTGTCTCTCTCTCTCTGTCAAATAAATAAAATCTTAAAAATAAAACTCATTTTAATTCAGAGGAATCAGTGCAATAGAGATAGTTCTAACAATGAACCAGAAAAACAATAATAATTGCCCCTTATTTATTTCATTTTCCTGAAGCTCACAGATTTTTCACTCTTGGTTCGAACACCGATAATAAAAACTTCTCCAGGGACGCCTGGGTGGCTCAGTTGGTTGGACGACTGCCTTCGGCTCAGGTCATGATCCCGGAGTTCCGGGATCGAGTCCTGCATCGGGCTCCCAGCTCCACGGGGAGTCTGCTTCTCCCTCTGACCTTCTCACTCATGCTCTCTCTCACTGTCTCTCTCTCAAATAAATAAATAAAAATCTTTAAAAAAAAAAAAATAAGACCCTTCTGTATTTTTCTCAAGTTACTGGATGGAATACATGAATTAATAATAATAAAATTCATGTATAATGAAATAAAATATAACTTAATGAATGAATGAATGCTTCCTAGTGTTCTCACTGTACAGTATAAAAGCAAAATACCTTTAATACTGCACAGGGCTTTAAAATTTGTGAAGTGTTTTAAGATGAAAGAGTTTATAATTGAAGTGAATGCTATCCACTTAAATTAGACAAATTCTGTTGGTAAAGAAAAACTTTATATAAAGCTGAAGTCATCTCCTATCTGCCTTACACACTTATTCTAAGGCAAGTAATAGCATAGATGGAAAGTGCCTGGCGCATAGGAAATGTCCGGTAGGCAGTAACTATCATCATCACCAGCTTGAGACAGGTGCAGATCGCAGTGGGCTGATGTGGGTTCCATATGGTAATAAAAGCAAATGTGAAAGTCCTTCTGAATCTGGGGGAAAGGAGGGGAAATTGTTCTTCTCGGTTACCAGCTGAGAATGCAGAAGCTTCCCATCCTGCAAACCTTGGGAACCCCACACTGACAAGGCCAGGATGACTCAACACCTGCTCATCAACACTCCATCTACCCACACTGCTTCCTTCTCCACTGTGTCTTATACACTGGCAGTCAGATCACTTCAGCCAGCTTCAAAGTAAGGATGATGAACTTTCCCCAGAAATGCTAAAGAAGATTTTACTCAAGATTACCTGCCAGGAAATGAAAACAAACTCCATAAATAGGGACCCAGCAGAAGGCTTTCTGAGATGTATGGATACAGGTCTGGAGGTGTCTCTGGAGAGAGCCACTTCTGTTCTCATGAAGCAATATTAAGTCGTGAGTCACTCACCAGAAATGGCCAGCTGCTGGATCTTAAATTGCAGGTTAATTGTGGGGTTCTCATCTGGTTTGGAAGCTCCAGCCTGAAGACTCATGGTCCCCTTCAAACTTGGTAGCTTTTGGGGATTTATTTTTCCTACATCCCATGACAGCATCTTCAAAGAAAAAGAAGTTACAGTGGAACTCTTCATTTGAGGTGGTTGAGCTCTAAACTCAGGGCATCTGTTCACTGTATTACAAGCTGCCTCTAAAGTGGTTTTCAGTAGAGAAAACTATTTGTTGCCACAAATTATCTCAAGGAGAAAAAGGATGTCCCCTTGATTATGCTTCCCTTTCAACAAGGTGTAACGTCTATGCGGAGGGCTCCTGCAAAAATACTTCCATCTAGTATCAGCAATTCAAAACCTCCTGCTTATTCTCCTCCTACCTTGGTAACTGGGTCAAATGTATGTGTCCCCTGAGATGGAGCGAGGCTCATATTCAGGACCCCTTTGGGCATCTGGCTGGTGACCATCACTCCCTCTATGGTCTTCCCCATAGTCTGCTTCGGTCCCACTGTTATTTCAAAGCGTCCAAGTGAACTACTGTCCCGGAAACTGATGCTATGTTTGACATACACTGGAATTGCCACCAGACTGGAAAAGAGACAAAAAGCCCATTTCGTTACTCTACTTGGAAAAATGGCGACATTTTCTTCTTTTATACTAAGCTTCCCCCAGCCCCCCATTGACAGCTTTTCCTTCCTTACCTAATTCTTTACTCATTAAAAAAAAAAAAAAGCTCAGAAAAAACCCCCAGTAATCTTTTTTTTTAATTTTTGTAAAGCTAAGACACTAATAAGTGAACCAACTCTTCTAATGATTGAATAATATTAACAAAAACCAAAGAGTATACTAAGTCTACTATGAGAAAGGCATTAGAGATAAAAATTAGGAATCACCATATCTCTGTGTTTTACTTTATGACATGTGACCAATAATTATTTGTATTTGGGAGAGCACTATTCATACCTCATGGACCTTTTATAGTATCTTCAGAGTGCTTTTACCAGACTTCCTCTGATCCTCACAAAAATCTTATGAGGTATGTATGGTAGGTTGTCATGATAGGACAGAACAGGAAACAGAGAAATCACAGAGTAATACCAAAGCAGTAATAGTCCTTAATAGCTATTAAACACTCCCGTACGCCAGCACTATGCTAAATGTTTTATCTCCATTATCTTGTTTAATCCTCCCAGTAAGTATGAACTAGGTTCTCTTCCTATCCTGATTTTATTCATAAATGATGCTGTCCTTGTACTTTACTAAGATTAGGTTAACTTGCCCCAGGTCAACATATTGTAAGTACTGAAGATGGGGTTTAAATGTAGGCAGTCTGAGCCCAGAGCCTTTGCTCTCAAGCATGCACATTTTTTTCCTAAATTATTTATTCCAAATTCCAAATTGGTGGCTCTGAGGTGTCATGGCTCCCTTCAGTCTGTATACCTTCTACTACACACCTTCTACTAAGGGCTTCTAAAGTCCTTTGACAAGATATTAAAGAGAACGTTCAAGACCAAAAATTACTGCCTTTGATGGGTTTTCATAGCCTTTAGGGTTGGGGGACTGAACACAGCGTACTCAGATTCCAATTTGAGAGAAACGGTCTTCCCGTTTAGACATATAACCACCACAAAAACAGCAACAGAAAACTTAATGAGCACCGACTTTGTATAAAGCACTATTTAGAGACTGTTTTATTTAATCTTCAAACAAGGTCCCTTTTTTGTTTTCCACTTACAGATAAGAAAACAGACACAGAAAGGTTAAACAACTCACCTGAGGTTACCCAATTAGTAAGTACAGAAACTGGAATTTGAACCCAGGTAACTCTAGAGCCTGAGTCCTTAATCACTACAGGTACTGTTTCCACATATACACTTATACACAGATTCTATTCGTAATTATAAGGGCTGCTTACTTCTGTGCACTGACATGGTAAGAGAGCAGGCGGAAGTTTCCATCAGGAGGAATGAAGGAGAGGATACGCTCAGATTCCCAGCGCTTGAAACGAACACAAGGATGGAAGCTGACATCATCCAGCAACCTGGGATTCTGTAGTCACCGGTCAAGGAAAAGCAAGAAGTAGGAATTAAACACCCATACTTCTTTTGGCAAAGTTATTCAGAGGCTGTCTTTATTTAAATGCACGTGTGTGCGTATACATACACACACACACGTGCACACAAATTCTGTATCTACTTATAGAAAATTCAAGCCTGATATAAGCTTTGTGGCTGTGCTTAATTATTTTTTCTTTTTTTCTTAAGGCTCTGTGCCCAGTGTGGAGTCCAAAGTGGGGCTTAAACTCAACGACCCTGAGATCAAGACTTCAGCTGAGATCGAGAGTTGGCTGCTTAACTGACTGAACCAACCAGGCACCCCATCCTTAAGTATTTCTTTCTTTTTTTTTTTAAATATTGTATTTATTTATTTGACAGAGAGAGACACGCCAAGAGAGGGAACGCAAGCAGGGAGAGTGGGAGAGGGAGAAGCGCTTCCCACAGAGCGGGGAGCCTGATGTGGGACTTGATTCCAGAACCCTGGATCATGACCTAAGCTGAAGGCAGACGCTCAACGACTGAGCCCCCCAGACGCCCCATAAGTATTTCTAACTGTTCCATTCCATTCTCACCACTGTCTTTCCAGAAGCAGTTAATTTGTCATCTCGAGATCTGAACCTATGGTTTAGGATTTTACCATGAAGGAAAGCGTAAGGTCTGGCATTCCAGTCAGCTTGACACAGGCATCAATGACCCCCTGGATCTCAGCAGTGATAGTGGAACCTGAGATAGGAACAAGACAAAAAGACCGTAAGAGGTTATTCAACGTTTCTCTGTCTTTCACAACCAACTTATTTCCTCCCTACTACCTTCTTTAATGTTCTTCCTCCCCAACTTTTGTCTTCTCCCTTCCTTCTTTCCTTCTATCCAATTCATCTACCCAATGCATTGGTCCATCCTTCTAAATATTTATCAACTGCATATCAAATATGAGACACTATGATGAAGGAAGGGGGATAAAAGATTAATGAGACCTTTATTAGCTTAAAGAAGTCCTCCATCTAGTGCAAGAATCAAACAGGAAATCATTGTAACCAACGGTTCAGAAAACTTCAGAGCAGAAACTGCTCTCCCTACTGTGTCATCAATCAAATGGATACTTTGTGTCTTTATCCTACAGGAGCTCTCTAGCATGTCATTGTTGAAATCTCATTCTCCCTTTGTAAAATCCTCCTTTCTCCTAACCTCTCCTAGTTTTCTGCTTTTCTAGCTCCTGTTCCTCAGTGCTTTCTGCAAGTTTCCCTCTTTGTACAGCTTTGAAATGCCCATGCTTTCCCACAACTCTGGACTCTTTTCTTTCACTCAACATGGTTTCCTTGAGCTTCTCCCACAGGTTGTCTTTTTACTGTGTTGACTGTTTTTGTTGTGCAGAAACTTTTTAGTTTGATGCAAACCTAATTGTCTATTTCTGCTTTTGGTGTCATATTCAAAAAAGCCACTGCTCAGACCAGTGTCAAGAAGCTCTTTCCCTATGTCTTCTTCTAGTAGTTTTATGATTTCACATTTTACGTTTAAGGCTTTAATCCATTTTGAGTTTTGTTTTTTGTATTTTTTTGGTGGGAGATAAAGGTCCAATTTTATTCTTCCACATGTGGATATTCCACTTTCCCAGCATCATTTAATGAAGAGACTATCCTTTCCCCATGGTGTAATCTCGGTACTCTGCCAAAGATCAGTTAACTGTAAATGTATGGTTTTATTTCTGAACTCTACTCTATTTCATTGGCCTATGTATCTGTTTTTATGCCAGTATAATAGTTCTGATTATTGTAGCTTTGTGATATATTTTGATCTCAGGAAGTATGAAGTCTCCAGCTTTGTTGTTCTTGCTCAAGATTGCTTTGGCTAGGGCACCTGGGTGGCTCAGTGGGTTGGGCCTCTGCCTTTGGCTCAGGTCGTGATCTCGGAGTCCTGGAATCCAGCCCCATGTCAAGCTCTCTGCTTGGCGGGGAGCCTGCTTCTCCTACCACTCTGCCTGCCTCTCTGCCTACTTGTGATCTCTGTCAGGTAAATAAATAAAATCTTAAAAAAAAAAAAAAAAAAGATTGCTTTGGCTATTTGGGGTCTTCCGTGGTTCTATATAAATTTTAGAATTATTTTTTCTATTTTTATAAAGAATGCCATTGGGATATTGATGGGGATTACACTAAATCTATAGATTGTTTTGGATAATATGAACTTTTAAAAAAAATTTTTTAAACGTTTATTTTTGTTTAAAAGGGAGGAAGGGGGAGGGGCAGAGGGAGTAAGAGAGAATCTTAATTTTAAAAGATTTATTTGAGAGAGAGTGAGCACAAGCGGGGGATAGGGACAGAAGGAGAGGGAGAAGCAGACTCCCTGCCAAGCAGGGAGCCCGCTGTGGGGCTCAACCCCAGGACCCTGTGATCATAACCTGAGCTGAAGGCAGATGCTTAACCGACTAAACCATCCAGGCACCCTTGAACATTTTAGTAATATTAATTCTTCCACTCCAGTAACATATTTATTTTCATTTACTTCCATTTATTTGTGTCTTCTTTAATTTCCTTCATCAATGTTTTATAATTTTCTGAGTATGAGTTTGGTTAAGTTTATTCCTGTTTTATTCTTTTTGGTACTATTGTAAATGGGACTGTTTTCTTCATTTTCTTTTAGCATAGTTCACTGTTTATATTTAGAAATGCTACTGTTCTTTATGTTGATTGTGCATCTTGTGACTTTACAGTATTTATTAGTTCTAACAGTTTTTTGTTGAGTCTCTAGGGGTTCCCATATATATGATCATGTCATCTGCATCATAATATCTAAGTCTCTTCCCAGTACCTAGTACAGTGCCTGACACAAAGCAGGCACTAAATTAAAATGAGTGATCTTGAATGAGGGATAATTCTGATACTAGCAAGCGTTATATGAAGGATACCCTTTCCACTCTCTAGTTCTGAAAAGGGATTAAAAGTACCTACCTGATTTATCAATGATGGCATCAATCTCTTCGATCACGTCAAAATAGGCCTCATTGTTGGTGTACTTCACCCCAGTCCTTCGCCAGGGTACCACTGACAGCTGTCCAGTGGGAAGCTGATCACCCACATTGGTGCTTCCTAAGATAATGAATATGACTGTAATTTAATTCCAACTGGATAATTAGATGTAACTAATTATCTAATAATCATAGAACACTTTCCTAGAAGTTTCTATGCTCCCATTATTCATGCACTCAATTGGGAGAATTTTTCAAAAAAAAAAAAAAAAAAGTTTTTCTCAACTTCTATCTGGGTAACCTAGTCTATTCTAAAAACCTATTACCATCTGGTCTGCTTCTTTGAGCAGAATGAAGGTTAAAAGTTACCTGAGAAACAGATATCATATTTTGGTTTTAAAAGAAACATGAACTTGGGCTCTCAAATTTCACAATAGCTTGTAGCTTAAATAATGTACTGGCTTTCAGCAGAGATGGCGATCTACATATTAATATAAAATTTGCATGGGTAAAAACAGTATTCTAGTTCAAGGTAGGTTTTTAAGCACATTTATGCTAGTTATGAAAATGTACACATTTTACTACTACTAATACTGAATCTTAGGAAAATAATACAAATTAGGTCTTTCCCTGTCTATAAGAGTTGTAAATCAATCCTTGTTCCCCCCCCCAACAAGGATCAAAAATATTTTTTTAATCCAAAAGTTCTATGCTGAAATTCTGAAATATTATAACTAATTTAAAAACTATTTCCTTTTTTTGTAACCTGGATATTTTCAATCTAAAGAAAGAAACATTAAACACACACACATATTCAGTACATTTGCAGAATATTTCAGCTTTTCAAAAAAGACTCCCAGGTACCTTTTTCCAGATTTAAGAGAGATTCTGGAAAATGACTCCATAGTATTCAAAAATGATTCAGGCACTAACAAAGAGTTTAAGAGTTAAATGAACCCAAAATATTGAAACACCCAACAAATGTGTTTTCTTAAAAAGAGGCACCATATATTAAAACATGTCATATCAAGCCATAGTAATTAAAGCATTATGTAAGGCAGGAAGCCTAAAAGCAAAGAATCCACAGTGCCTTAGTACAAGATAAAAATATTTTAAAACAGGGAAAAAGGTTAGGTTATTTAATAAATGGTGCTAGGAAAGCTGGTAGACAATGTTGGGGAAATAAACATGGAGCTTTTCTTTACACTGCATACCAACATAATTTCTAAATAGATTAAAGAATTATGTCCAAACGTAAATCCATAAAAGAACTAGAAGAAAATACACTTTTTAAAAAAGGAGAACTTACCTTCTCTGAGCTTAAAAAAACATTCCCCTATGTTTTCTTCTAACAATTATAAGGTTTGTATTTAATTCTTTGACCCTGCTGGAATTTATTTTGTGTACAGAATGGGTAGGGGGACTTCATTTTTGTTCTATATCAAAGCTGACTGTCCTAACATATTTACTGATTGGCCCCTGGCCCACTGATTTGATATATGACATCTATATATATCAAATTCCTATAAAAGCAAGGGTTTGTTTCTGAACTTTTTCTTCTTTTTAAAGATCTTATTTATTTTTTGAGAGAGAGAGAGAGAAAGAAAGCACAGCAGAGGGAGAGGGAAAAGCAGACTCCTAGAGCTGAGCAGGGAGCCCGATGTGGGCTCGATCCCAGGACCCTGGAATCATGACCTAAGCCGAAGGCAGATGCTTAACCAACTAAGCCACCCAGGCACCCTGTTTCTGAACTTTCTACTTCATCCCAATCATCTATTTGTCTATTATTGGGCCAATACTACGTTTTTAAAATTACCAAAACTTTGTAATATATCTTGTGTCCATCTGATTTTCTCTACTGCTCTTGATCTTTTTAAAAAATATTTATTTCCAGAGCACCTGGGTGGCTCAGTGGGGTCAGGCTCTCCGCTTGGCAGGGAGCATGCTTCCCCCCACTCCTCCCGCCTGCCTCTCTGCCTACTTGTGATCTCTCTCTCTGTCAAATAAATAAATAAAATCTTTTTTTGTTGTTGTTAATTTATTTTCAGATCTCCAGGGTGGCTCAGTTGGTTAAGCATCTGTCTTTGGTTTGGGTCATGATCTCAGGGGCCTGGGAGCAAGCCCCGTATCAGGCTTCCTGCTCAGTGGGGAGCCTGCTGCTCCCCTTGCTTGTGCTGTCAAATGAATAAATAAAATCTTTTAAAAAAATGAAATAAATATATTTATTTCATAATATTCATATTTATTTCATATTTCATAAAATTTCATAATATTTCAAATAAATAAATAAACAAATTTATTTTCCAAAACTGTCTTGGCTTTTATATCTTATCTATCTATGCGTTTTCATCTCCTGTACCATATGAACTTAATATAGCTTGATACTTGATAAGGCAAATCTGTCCAGGCTTTGTAATTCTTTTTCAAACTATTTCCAGGTATTCTCGCATATTTATACTTCTTAAAAATTATCTTTCGTTTGTCAAATGCCATGCAAGCCCTTGTTTATATATTAAGCAAGACTCAAAATATAAAAGCTGAACGAAGCAGAATGACTAGTTTGGCTAAATCAGAATTAAATGTGGCTAAACAAACACACCATAAACAATGTTAAATGACAAGTGACAGACTGTGAAAAAATATCTACAAAAGAGAGGATCAAAAATACAAAGAACTACAAACTACCATGTAGATTTCCAAATTTTCTACATACATGATAGTTTAATGTCCTTAAATAAAAGGAGTTCTTTTTCTTTTTTTTTTTTTAAAGTAGGCTCTACACCCAGCATGGAACCCAAATCGGGGCTGAACTCACAACCCTAAGATCAAGACCTGATCTGAGATCAAGAGTCAGATGCTTAATGAACGAAGCCACCCAGGTGCCCTGAAAGGAATTCTTTTAATTTAGTAGGAAAAACCACATTCCAACAACAAAAGAAAAATTGGGCAAAGGACACACAACTAGGTAATTCAGAATAGAAGAACAGTCAATAAATACTCAAAGGGTTTTAACTTCCTTAGTAATGAAAAATGAGGGTGTACATAAGATATGACTAAACTGGGGCGCCGGGGTGGCTCAGTTAGTTAAGCATCTGCCTTTGGCTCAGGTCATGATCCCAGAATCCTGGGATCAAGCCCCACAATGGATTCCTGCTCAGTGGGGAGCCTGCTTCTCCTTCTCCTGCTTCCCCTGCTTGTGTGCTCACTCTCTCTGTTAAATAAATAAATAAAATATATTTTAAAAAAACATATGACTAAAAAAAAAAAGAGATGACTAAACCAATTGCCAAAGTTTTGAAAAAATTAATAACAACAGTAGGGTTGTCTAGGATGCACAGAAACTGCTACTGAAAGCATGAATTTTCAGAGCAATTTGGCACAATGCATTAAAGTTCTTAAAATGTGAACAACCTTTGATCTAGTACTTCCCTTGCTAGTACTGAAAACACATCACCCTACATGTAAACAAAGCTTTAAGTATAAGAATGTTAATTCCTGGGATGCCTGGGTGGCTCAGTCGGTTAAGCGGCTGCCTTCGGCTCAGGTCATGATCTCAGGGTCCTGGGATCGAATCCCACATCGGGCTCCTTGCTCCGCAGGGAGCCTGCTTCTCCCTCTGCCCGTACCTGCCACTCTGCCTGGCTGTACTCTCTCTATCTCTCTGACAAACAAACAAACAAACAAACAAATAAATAAATAAAGTTAATTCCTTGTTATTTAAAAGAACAAAAAATCAGAAACATCAAAAACATAGACTGAGCAAATACCTTAAGGTCTATTCTATATGAAAGAAAATTACATATTTTTTAAGATTTTATTTATTTATTTGACAGAGAGAGATCACAAGTAGGCCAAGAGGCAGGCAGAGGGAGAGAGGGAAGCAGTTTCTGCTCTGAGCAAGGAGCCCAACGTGGGACTCGATCCCAGGACCCTGAGACCATGACCTGAGCCAAAGGCAGAGGTTTAACCCACTGAGCGACCCAGGAGCCCCTGAAAGAAAATTATAAAGTCACTAAAAATAATGTAGAATGTATCATAATGGGATAATGTTCACAAAATGTTGATAAAAGTCATAAAAAATATACAAGAGTTGTTTTTAAAACATTCTATGCATCTATTCATTATTCATCTGTCTAGAAAAGATAAAAAATATGTCAAAACTGTGGCGGGATTAAGAGTTATTTTTGGAATGTGTGGGTGTCCCAGTCAGTTAAGCCTCTGCCTTCAGCTCAGGTCATGATACCAGGTTCCTGGGATTGAGCCCCAACTAGGGCTCCTTGCTCAGCGGGGAGCCTGCTTCTCCCTCTGCCTGCTGCTCCCCCTGCTCATGCTCTCTGACAAATAAATAAAATCTTTTTTAAAAAAGTTATTTTCAAGTTCTTTGTGCTTTTCTGTATCTCTGACATTTCTGTAATCAGAAAAAAAACCTCTTTTTATTCTTTCATTGAAATCAGGGTACTTTTTACATAACAAAGACATTATTTCACATCATAATCAAAGACTATAATGAGCAAAATTAAAGCATCTGGACATCTAAGAGCCCCAAAGACAAGCACTCAAAAACAGCGCACAACACTGGAGGAAGCCACGCCCAGGATGGTAGCTCTGTGGGTTTCCCCTTTCTCCATACCTGTTATGGTGTTGACGACCGTCCGAAGGATCGTGGGAGGCTTTATCAGCTCTTTGAGGATGTTTGACTCGGTGGCCAATGGAAACCCATTATCAAGCATCTCCTCTAGTACCTCATAAACCACGACCACATTGTCTTTGATCACGGGCTCTGAACAGACTCCAAAATAATCCTGATGAAAAGATCATACATATAGCATATAAATCATTCAGAGACTGTGATAAGGAGAAAGAATCTTCCTAGAGAATAAGGATCTAGTTCTATGCATGTGTTTACACAGTGCTTCTGGCATATTCTTCTACGTTAGGTGAATGAAGCATAACCATATTTCTCTTAAGCAGCCCAATTTGGTAGAAAGAACACTGGACAGGCTTATAGTTGCAGTGTCATTACTAACTTCTTTTATAAATTAAGAGTAAATCATTTAACCTTTTTGGGTTAGTTTCTTCAACTAGACAAAACATATAGAATACAAAACTGACTCTAGACTATCATACATGCTTAGGAAGAAGAATTTGAAAGAACTAGGCAAAACTGTAATACTTGATATGACACAGATTGGACCCCAAAATCTTTTTAACCCTTTCCATTGTGCTATTCCTTAACATTCATGCAGCAAATACAAACTGAGAGGGGGAAATAAAATGAAATGAGGGAAATGAACTAGCACACTAGAAAATCTCTTTGAGTCATCTCTACACTAAGATGCTAGGATTCTAAAAATGCTTTGTCCTTTTACTAACAAAGACTTCGATACTCAATGATCCAGGTTGTGGAAAAAACACTGGATTCTAAATCAGAAGACCTGTGTGGTAACCTTATTGTCACTTACTAGAAAAGTTATGATAATTCGGGTCTTGATTTCTCTTAATAGTATAATCAGTATAATACCACTGGACGCACAGGGATGTTTTAAGAACTACGCATGATTGATTAAATGATCGTATTTGCGAAAGTGCTTTGTAAATTATAAAGTATTTTGAAAAATGTGATGCATGATGATAAAAAGAAAGAAATGCTTGTAGTCATTTGATATGCCCTTTCTAGCAACATCAGTCACATCTTTTCAGGACCTCTGAGATGGTCATACAACCCTCCTTGAATTCATCCACTGAATGGAAATTCACCCTTTTGAAAAAGCCCACTCTATTCATGGAAAGCTCTGATTATTAGAAAGTTCTTTCTTTTGCTAAGCTGAAATTTGCTTCCTAGATCTGCCTTACAGAACAAATTTTCATAACAGCCCCACAGTCACTTGAAGACAGCTACAAACTTTCACTTCAATTTTTTTTCTCCCAGCCAGACAGTTTGATCCTTCCACTATTCATGCTGTGATAGGGTTTCTACATCATTCCACCACTTGCCATTTCTTTAAATATGCTCTAGTTTTCCAATATGCTCCTAAAATCATGACATCCATAATTGAACAGACTACAGATGTTATCTAAATTACGTCAGATAACAGCAAATATCAGAGACATTCCAATATTCAAGAACACTTAAGAGTCAGGAATGTGTTTCTAAAACAAGATTTCTTCTTTAAAAACGAGAATTTAAGAGGGTGGGGGAAGTAACACATTCCCTTCCCAAGAGTGCATTTCTTTTGAAAAATAAATAAAACACCTCACGAGGTTTTATAAATCAGACATAATTGAACTGAGTCATTGGAAAGAAGACCTGTAAGTATGACAAACTGCTATAGCAACAGTGTCTGCAATTCTACAGCTGGAACTCTTCCATCATATTCTAGTACTAAAAAAAAAATAATGCAGTCAGAGAGAAAAGACATTAAAATCAGGAGATGTCCACTTACTTTTAACAAATCTCTCAAAAATGAAAAGCTCTGAAGTCCCAGACTTCCAAACTGGTGACTTTACAGTTATCCCAAATTCCTCTGTGGTTTCCATTAGATTAAGCAACTTTTCTCACTTCCTGTCTCATAATAAATTACCTAATATTGCTATGGCGGTATGAAGCAAATGCTGGGTTTCACCAATGGGACTATTCATCTTAGAATGGGGTAAAGTATCATATGTGGAAATCATAATAAGCCCCAAGGAGAGTAGTTTATAAGTCATAATACTGGGTTCTTCTAGTTCCTCTACATATTGGGATTTATAATTCTCAAGTTTTTACTGTGGGAAGGAACTAGTATGCCACATGAGAACTAGAAACCCAGAATCGGGCTACCACCAGGTATTGGTGGGGAAAAAAAATTATGAAATGTATTTTAACTTTCTTGGGACAAAAGCTGTTCTAGACATGTGATACAGATATGACTGCAAATGAAAGGGCTCTTTGACTTGTTTTTTAATTTCATCATCATATCAGAGTCATTATTCTCTTCTTCTTCTCTAATTCCACAATTTCTGCATTCATATGACCAATTCCAGACTTCACATGACACAGAAATTCAACCAAGGGGCCCTTGCTTCTCACATATTGTCTGAGTTATGCAAATAACTGTAACAGTTAGAATTTGAGCAATTCTTTTAGGGGGAAGGATCCCACTGTTTGCATTCACAGTCTGGGCAGCCTAAAATCCTGCACTATAAATGGGGCTGACATCCTGGTATAATTCACTTATACTTCCCCTACACCCTGCTCCCCCAAGATCTTCAAATCTATTCCTGAAAGAAAAACTCAAAGCGAAAACGGTGTCTCGTAAAATGTCACTTAAATTCTTAAAGGAACAGAAGATTTTCTGATCTTTGTTTTCAACGAGAGTTACTCACTAGTACTGACACACTGTGGATAAGCACCCCAAACCCAAGGTGAAGTTTGGGTTCACATATTACTCCCACCAGGGAAAGTGAAACAAGCATTACTTAGCTTTTTCCTAACTTTTGAAAATAAACATATTTTTACACACTCATCACTTTTTTGATGCAATTCAAAGCAATGTAGTTGACGAAGGCTAGTGTCAAATCCACTAAAAAACAACCAAACAAACAACAAAAAACAAACCCCAAAACTAAATTCCTCTCATTTATGGACAAAAAGTAGGGCAATTCCAACCTCCATAATTAAAATGACTGTATAAAATCATACCAAGTAGAGTGGCTTTCTTATACAACAGGTTCAAAAGTATTTGATTTGTCATTTCAGATGCAGCCAATTCAATAAACAGAAATAAGAATCTTACCAGATGGGAGAGGAAGTGAGCAATGCCAGTTTTGATTTTTTTAAGAAGTTTCTTAATTGAAGCTGAATACAATGGAAAAAGAACTATAAAGACACTTTATAATTTACATGTACGAGCCTCCTCACATTCACGCACCTGAAACGTGTCCACTACTCGGTGAAGGAACTCAATAACAAATAGAGGCGGAACCTCTGTCTGGATCACGGCCACAAAAAAGATCTTGTGACGGTAAACACTTAAGAGATAGTGGTGAGGGGTAGGGATAACTGGAGGTACGTTTTCTGCCTCAGTTGCTCTCTCCTGAGCCTCAAAAAAGTAATCACAAACAGAACGGCTGACCACACTTTTCCAGTGTTTTTCCAGGAAAATATCTCCAGAGGAGTTGATCAAGAAGAGGCTATGAATCATGGTGGAGATTGTCAGTGAGACAGAAAAGTCTTCTTCGGTCTGCAAGTCTCAGAACTGCCAATTTTCAACCCTAAAAATAAAAGAAGGTATGGTCAATTACACTCAATCAAAACACTGTACAGGGGCGCCTGGGTGACTCCGTGGGTTAAGCCTCTGCCTTCAGCTCAGATCATGATCTCAGGGTCCTGGGATCAAGCCCCAAATCTGGCTCTCTGCTCAGTGGGAAGTCTGCTTCCCCCTCTCCCTCTGCCTGCCTCTCTGCCTACTTGTGATCTCACTCTCTCTCGCTGTCAAATAAATAAATAAATAATCTTAAAAAAACAAAACAAAATACTGTGCCAACCTTCAAGAGCAGACTCCAGTCTTCTACTGTAAGAGCCTGAAGTATCCCTCCCTAGAATTCTTTTTTTTTTTTAAAAGATTTTATTTATTTGACAGAGAGAGAGAGAGAGACAGTAAGAGAGGGAGAAGCAGGCTTCCTGCTGAGCAGAGAGCCCGAAGTGGGGCTTGATCCCAGGACCCTGGGATCATGACCTGAGGAAGGCAGATGCTTAACCAACTGAGCCACCCGGGTTCCCCTCTCCCTAGAATTCCTAAGGATAATTATCAGCCACCCTGTTTGCCAATCACCTACTGCCTCATTATCTTTACTACTGCCTTAATTATAACCAACTAAAATTCAACTTAATTTTTGGATGTTTGTTTTCTCAACTAGACTGTAAGCTCCTTGAGAAAAAAGACCAGGCCTTAACGTTTTTTTTGTTGCCTCACTACAGTGCTCCCAACACAGAAGAGAATTTCAAAGAATACTGGTAAGTTTCATATCTTTAGCCACAACTCACACATACATAAGAAATGCTTATAGCTGTCCAGTCTCATATGGTAGCCATTTAGCTAAATGCTGCCACTGAGCACTTGAATTATGTCTGGTCTGAACTAAGATGTGCTGTAAGTACACACCAGACTTTGAAGGTCTTGTATGAAAAATGGAATTTTAGATACCAATAATTTAATATTAACTATTAATATTGATTAGTATTCGTTAAATATTAATATTGATATTTTGATATATCGGGTTAAATAAAATAAAAATAAAATTAATTTAACCTTTTTTGGGTATTTTGGGGGTCTTTTTGTATTTTTAAAGCTTTTATTTATTTGACAGAAAGAGAGAGAGAGAGAGAGATCACAAGTAGGCAGAGAGGTCCTGGATCCCAGGACCCTTAGATCATGACCTGAGCCCAAGGCAGAGGCTTTAACCCACTGAGCCACCCAGGTGCCCCATAACCTTTTTTGTTTTTGTTTAAAGATTTTATTTACTTGACAGAGAGACAGCGAGCGGGCGAGTTAACACAAGCCGGGGAACCGCAGGCAGAGGAAGAAGCAGGCTCTCTGCTGAGCAAGGAGCCCTATGTGGGACTCAATCCCAGGACCCTGGGATCATGACCTGAACTGAAGGCAGAGGCTTAATTTACTGAGCCACACAGATGCCCCTAATTTAACCTTTTTAAAAAAGTGTGGTTACTAGAAAAATGTCAAATTACACAGCTGGTTTGCTTTTCATGTCTATTGGACAGCGCTGGCCCACGGACAGAAAGCCATCACCACAATCTTCATTCAGTCAGTCAGACCCGGTTCTCTGAGTACTTGTTATGAACAAGGTTCTGCACTGAATGCCCTAAAAAAATCCACCTGGGGGATACCCAAGGTCTCTCAGGCGGCAGCATCTCTACGACGCCTGTCCCCAGCATGTGGCGGCCACGCTGGACCGCAGCTGTTGCCGTTCCACCAGCTGGCTGCGGACTGGCCCAGGTGGTCAAACGGCAAAGGCCTGTTGTACCCAGTGCCCCAGGGCAAGCTTAATCCTCTGCCCGCTGATGAGGCAGCAGGAGGGAGGGGAGAGAGGGGTAAATAGTCCGGGAAGAAGGAGAGGCGGCTGCTAAAGTGGGTTATTTTTGCGCTGGCCTCAGCCCACCTGCCTTCGAGCAAAAGATGATGGAGACCGTTTAGGGCGGGGGTAGCCAGGGGGGCTGATTTAAGGTGTGCGCACGTTCAAGCGATAAGAGGGGTCGCCGGACTGCACAAGTGCGTTGCCATGGCAACAGTGTCCCCTACTCCCCCAGCCACCGGGACGGAGCGGGTCCCCTCCCCAGGCCGGTACTCGGTCCCTCAGCTCGCCGCATCCCGTATCTCGGAGGGTCAATCCCACAGCAACCCCTAACTCCGAGCCTGCCCCGCGCGCCCAGCCCGAAACCTCGCGCGTCCCTGTCCCCAGCCCCCAGACCCCGGCCGGGTACGTGCACGCGCTGCCCCCAATCCGAACCCGGGTCGCCAGCTCTCCTCACCAAGCCTCATTCTTCGCAGCGCCCACCGCTTCGACGCGCAGACAGGCCCCGCCCCTCGGCCGCCTCCCGCACGCGCGCCGGAGGCCGCTCACCTGCTGATTGGCTGGCCTGTGGGCCTCACGCCAGCACCACCCACGACCGAGATCTTAAAGCCTCTGATTGGAGGTCGGTGATCCGCTCCGCCCCTCTGATTGATTGCTGTCCCCCAGTCACATTCTTCTCGACTTTGAGCCACCAATTGGCTCTTGTTGAGGCTTCAGTAATCTCCAATTGGTGCAGCTCTGTGGCTCCGAGCCCTGATTGGCTGCGTGAACAGTCTGAGGGCGCCCTGGCCCTTCGTCACCCAGTCACAAAGGGGTGGCTGCTGCTGCCACCTGCGTAACCCTGGAATGCACCTGGAGGGGGATGCTAAAAAGTGTGATTTCCAGGACACAATTTGTCAAATAGCGTATCATCGATACTAAATCATGAGCAGTGGGGCGCCTGGGTGGCTCAGTCGTTAAATATCTGCCTTCGGCTCCGGTCATGATCCCAGGATCCTGGGATGGAACCCTGCATGGGGCTCCCTGTTGCGGGGCGAGGGGTGGGGCGGAGTCTGCTTCTCCCTCTCCCACTCCCTCTGCTTGTGTTCCCCTCTCTTGCTGTGTTTCTTTCTGTCAAATAAATAAAATCTCTTAAAAAAAATAAATCATGAGCAATAATAACTACTTTCCATTAGGTAAATGCATTTAAAAAGAGACACGATGCCTTTTCATTGATGTGCATTGAGGGGAGTAAAGGTGACTGGCTGTATAGCCTCTTAGCGAGAGCTCTAGACTTGGATTCAGGAGGCCTCTTCCAGCCCGGACTAGACCACCACCTGCTTGACCTTGGACAAGGCACTTAACCTTTCAGAATCTCAGTTCCCAGATCTGAAAATAAGGTAGTTGGGCAGATCTCTGAAAAAAAAAAAAAAAAAAAAAAAAAAAAAAAAGGCGTTCTAACGACTTGGATAGTAAATTTTAAGTGATTCAAATCGTGATCCAGAGAGTCACGAAGTAGAAGTCAGACAAGGTTCCCCTTTAAACTAAAAAGTAATTATTAAATAAGATGAGGTGTTGGGGGGGCGCCTGGGTGGCTCAGTGGGTTAAGCCGCTGCCTTCGGCTCAGGTCATGATCTCAGGGTCCTGGGATCGAGCCCCGCATCGGGCTCTCTGCTCAGCGGGGAGCCTGCTTCCTCCTCTCTCTGCCTGCCTCTGCCTGCTTGTGATCTCTCTCTGTCAAATAAATAAATAAAATCTTAAAAAAAAAAAAAAAGATGAGGTGTGGGAAGATGCCTGGCACATTGCTTGTGTTCGATAAAATGGCAAACTGGTGTTAATGGTAATAATGCTGATCTTGACCCTGCTCAGGCTTTGGTTTTTGCTTTGCTGAAAGGGAAGTATGAGTGGCGGCTCCTCCATAAGGAAGGACCTGATAAATGTACATTAAAGGTGGTATGGATTGTTCTTTGACATACTTGCTAAGGACAGACAGTTGACTAATTTTTGAATAAGCAAAAGGACAAGTCCAAAATTAAAATGGCTGAATGATGTGGGATTGTATAAGCTTAGGAGTTCTGGCGCCAGACTGCCTGGGTTTTAATCCTGATCCAACACTTGCCAGCTCTGTGACTTTGAGAAAGTACCTTGAGTTCTCTAAATTTCAAGTTTCTCCCTTCTCAAATAAGGGCACTCAGAGTACAGGCTACACAGAGTTGTGAGGATTGAGTTAGGAAAGTGTTAGCGATTGTTATTACCTAAGAAGCAGCACAAGATGCAATTGCACATGGTTACTAAGCAATGCGTGTGGAAGGTGCAGCAATGCAGGCACTGCTGTGGGCCTTTCTCATTCGTTGCATTAATGTTTACTGAAAGACTCCTATGTATCAAGCCCGGAGCTGGGTGCTGGGGATGCTGCAATGACTACCATCACAGGCATAGTGTCTGTTGTCACAGATGCTAGCTGAAAAGACAAATGAGAAGCAAGTAATTACAAAGCAGGGCGATGAGCAAGGAGCACATGGGGGTGGGGGGGCCGGTTTGCTGGTGAAGGGGGCTGACCTAGGGTCAGGGAAGTCCTAAATTGAAACCTGAGATGAACATAGATTCTGCAACATAAGGGTGGAAGGACAGAGAGAAGATTACATTTGGAAAGCTCTAGAGATGAGAGAATTATGTATAGCTGAGCTAGAACTAGAGAAAGAGTGCAGGGAGATGAGAATAAGAAGATACATGGAAGCCAGGTAGTTGTGAGCTTAATAACTGTATATATTGCTTATAAAATGATATATAATAATGTATAGTAAAATTATAATTATGTAATTATAATGTATAATAATAATTATATACAAAGCATATATATATGCATATACACATAAAAACACTGTGTTGCATGGACTGCCCATCTATTCCATAAATATTTCGTGAGCTCTACTATGTACCATCACTGTTCTGGTGTCTGGATGCAAAACACCAGGAAACATAAAACAAGAATTCTTGCTCTAGGGGAGCTTGCATTCTAGTGGGAGAAGACAAATAATAATCAATAAATGTAATAAGTAAAGTATATAGTATGTTAGAGGGTGGTATGTGCCGTGGAAAAAAACTAGAAGGGAGATCAGGAGTGTCATAGGACTGAGGAAAGTTATAGTTTTTAAAAGGGTAGTGAGAGTATGTCTCACTGAGAAAAGACATTTGAGCAAGGACTTGAATAAGGAGTTAGCTATAGGGATATCTGAGGGAAGAGTATTCCAGTAAAGGGAACAGGCAGTGCAAAGGCCTTAACACCAGAGCATGGTTGAGGAGTCCCAGAGGAGCAAGGATGATACTGGAGTAGAATGAGCAAGGGGTAAAGTAGGAGATGAGATTACAAAATGGACTACATAGGATCTTAAAATCCATCATAAAGATTTTGGCTTATAGTGGTCATGAAATGGGAAGCCAATGGAGGTCCTGAGAAAGGAGTGACAGCATCTGATTTATCAATCTGTTGGCCTGAGAAGAGACTGTGAACAGGCCAAGGTGGAAGGAAATCAGTCAGGAGGTTACTGTAATAATCTAGGTGAGAGATGATGGGGCTTGGTCCAGGATGCAACCACAGATGTTGGTTGGAGGAGTCTGATTCTGTCTACAGCTCAAAAGAAGAGTCAGCTGGATTTCCAGGTGGATGGGATGTGAGGAGTGAGAACAAGAGAAAAGTGAACGGTGACTGTGTCTGAGCATCTGGAAGGACAGTTTCAGGAATTGAGATTAAAAGGGCAGAGAAGGTTTGAATGAAAAAACTTAGGAGTTCAGCCTTGGACATATTAAAGTTAAGATATCTATTAGCTGTCAAGTGGCCATGTTGAGAAGGCAGCTGGATATATATGAGTCTGGGCTTCAGGAGAGAGGTCTGAGTTGGAGATGCACATTTGGGAGTTAGCAGATATGGATATTAAAGCCATGACTCCAGCTGAGATGACTAAGGGAGTGAGCATGGGAAGAGGACTAGAATTCAGGGGCACTCCAAATTTAAAGATTTACAGAGGAGAGGAAGATCCAGATTCATACAGTCTTCCCAACTACCCTAAAATAACTGTTATGATCCCCTTTTTATAGATGAAAAAACTGCAGTGCGTGCTTAAGTAACTTGCCAAAGGTCAAGTAAGTAGGTAAGTAACACAGTTGGAGTTCAGGCACACAGGAAGATCTAAGCGGTCTGGTCTGGCACAGACTGCATAACTCTTGCCTCTCTTAGAAGCTGGGGCCAGGAGACCCAGTGAAGAAATGTTAAGCAGGAGAGTGAACGGGTTTCAAATTTGCATTTCGGAGAGACCAGGGATGGGGGATGGGTTGAAGAAGGCCAAGCTTGTGGATAGGGAGATAATTTCGACTACTGCAGTAATCCACATGAGAGCTGCTTCAACCAGCATGGGGGATTGGAGAAATCAGTGGACAAATTCCAGAGGTGTTTTGGTGGTAAAATGAAGGGAATTAATTAGAAAGTGAGTAGTAAGGAAGAATGGGAGATCCAGGATTATTCATAGGCTTCTGATTTGGGAAGCTGTGTGGATGGAAATATCATTTGTTGAGATGGGGATCACTGGAAGAGAACCACATTGACAGGAGGGAGAAGCAACATGAATTCATTCCTAGCAATGCCAAGGGTCATATCCAAAGTCAATACTCAAATATTTTTTAAATTTAATCAAACATCATAGAATTTGGGAGCTCACAGGGTACCTTGTCATGATGTTAAGAGGGGCCACAGGAAACCACTAACAAATGTCAAGTCCATTTTATGCATAAAAATCTCTGGGAAAAGATTTTCTAAACCTTCCACTGACAAACCATTCTAGTGTTTAACAGCTCTCACTGCTGAGAAGTTTGTCTTTTTTTTTTTTCTTTTTAAGATTTTATTCATTTAGGGACCCCTGGGTGGCTCAGTTGGTTAAGTGGCTGCCTTCGGCTCAGGTCATGATCCCAGCGTCCTGGGATCGAGTCTCACATCGGGCTCCTTGCTCGGCGGGGAGCCTGCTTCTCCCTCTGCCTCGGCCTGCCACTCTGCCTGCTTGTGCTTGCTCTCTCTCTCTCTGACAAATAAATAAAATAAAATCTTTAAAAAAAAAGATTTTATTCATTTATTTGAGAGAGAGAGCACGAGTGGGGAGTGAGGGCAGAGGGAGTGGGAGAAGCAGACCCCTGGCTGAACAACCTCCCCAGTGAGGGGCTTGATGTGGGACTCTATGCTCGGCTTGATCCCAGGGCCCAGCAATCATGACCTGAATTGAAGGCAAATGCTTAGCCAACTGAGCCACCGAGGTGCTCCTGAGTAGTTTCTCTACTGTGAGAAGCCAATCTCAGCTATAAGGGTTCCCTGAAAATTATTTAATTATTAGTAATATTTTGGTCTAGGAAAAGAGAGGCTTTGCTCCCTAAGAAAGACATTTTTAAGGGCTCTGCAGTGAGGTCCCAAAACACCTCTCTAGCTTTGCCACTCCTTCCTCCTATCCATGAATGCTCCCCTTGCCTCAAACTTCACTACTGGTCATGCATGGAAGAAACAAAATGCCTTCTCTCTGTGTCTTTGTTCTCACTGATCCTTCTTCTTGGCATGTATTTGTCTCTTACTCATCCTATTTGCAGAAATTCTCTCCAGCCCTCAAGGCCCAGCCATATGTTTTCTCCTCTATGAAGTCTGTCCTAAGCTGGATGCCCCATACTAGAAGTAATTTCTCCCTCTTCTGTGACTAAATACATTTCGCAGCTCCTTTAGGTAACCTACAGTGCTCTTAACACTGTACCACACATTCATGTATGCAATCTGATCACCGCAACTGGATTGTAAACTGTTTGAAAAGCAGTGTGTATATCCAATGCTTAATATGTATTCATTCATCTATTAAACTAGCATTTATGGAGTGCTGACCATCTCCTGGACACTAAGGGTACAAAGAATTAAAACATGTCTTCAAGGAGCTTATAATCTAATGTGGGAAAAAACTCTAAAGAAAAGTCCAGGTGCTTTAAAAAAATTAAAAACAGCTCCTTTAAGCCTGGTCATGAAGGAGCCTGTCCTGCTGGAGAGGAGAGCCTAAAGTTAAGACCCCTAACCCTCAAACAAGAGACTCACCTTCCCCTTAGGGACTCCTGCTACTGGCTGTCCCCACCATGCTGGACTTGAGAGATTAGTATTCCTTTAACTCTTTAACACCAGTGTAGACACACTAGGTTTTGTTGAATTTCCCATAGCAGAGCAAAGACCAGGGTGGACACTTATACAAAGTTTATTTAAAGACTTGGGGATAATAAAGGGAAAATGAATAGACAGCATCATACACAAATAAAAACATAGCTTACAAGATGTGACGTGTTGAGGGTATCCTGGGATGTACACCTGCTTCTAGATGGCAGAACTTCTCTGTAACTCCTCTCAAATAGGAACCCAAGCAAAGTCATCATGAGTTCCTGAAATCCAAACCCTGCCTGATAAGAAGACAGCAGCATCCCTCTTCCAGCATCCTCAGTTCTAGTCTCCTGAGGGAAGTAATCATTGAACCAAATGGCTCCTTCCCTAGATTCTATACCCAGGAATATCCGAACATGAATATCCCTAGATGCTCTACCCAGGGCATAGCATTATTCTGTGGCTAGATGCTAGCCATAAGAGCTAGCCATAGGATTTAGCAGGAGCTAGATTCTCCTTCATTCTCTCTCTATAGTCCTTGTCTAGATCACCTCATGACTGTAAGTACTCTTTCAATTATTTAATTTTGATTTTGTATCTCCAACTTCAACCTCTTCATAAACCTCCAGACCCACATATCCAATCACCCACTTGACATCTCCTCTCAGTGCCTCACAGATATCTTAACAGAGAAGCACTTGAGTTTTCTTCCCAAATCTGTTCCTTCTTCCAGCCCTACTCCACCTCCAGCTTTCCCCACCTCAGTAAACGACATCACTATCCATTCAACTACTCACACCAACACCCACAAGTCATCCTGAGGTCCTCCATTACCCTCATCCCTGCATCTGATCCAGAAACAAACCCTGTTGATTCCCTCACCAAGTATATCAGGAACCCATCCTCTCTCCAACTCTCCAGTCACAGCCCCAATTCCAGGCCACCAATGCCTCCTGCCTGAAAGACTATAAACCACCTACACACTGGTCTCCCAGTTCCACTCTCACCCCTTTCAGTTCATTTTGTATACAGCAGCAAAAGTGAATTTCAAAAAAATTATTAATGGTTATGTCCAGCTCAGATCCTTCAATGCTTTTTTATGGCATTAAATTCAAATGCCTTTATCACCTTGCTATAGACTGTTTGTGTCCCCTCAAAATTCATATGTTAAGTCCTAATGCCCGATGGGATGGTATTTGGAAGTGCGGCCTGTGGGATGTGACTGGGTCATGAGAGTAAAGTCCTCATGAATGGGTCTCTTATAATAGACCTCATGGAGGAACACCAGACTCCTCACCAAGTAGGGATACAGAAAAGATGGCGGTCTATGAACCACGAGGAAGGTCCTCACCAGGCCCCGAATCTGCTGGTGCCTTGATCTTGCATATACATCCTGGGATGGTGTATGTATAGACTACTATAGACGGAACTAGTAAGGGTTCAAAAAAAAAAGTTCATTCAGTAAAACTGAATTCCTAGTCTACATCGTTCTTATTCTTTATTGGAGCCAGTGGGGATTGTTGGGCCGGCGGTTCCAGGAATGCAGGAGGAACAATAGAAATGACCGCCAGGGCCGCCATCTTCCAGTCCCCTCCCCACCCCCTTCCTTAACCCTAGACTCTCCCACCAAAAGGGTGTACGCCCAGGTCATGTCTCCATAGGTAACCCGATACCTATGCAGGAAGGAGTATCAGGAGCCCTCACCCCATACCTTCTGATCACCAAATATGGATGTGAGCCCATGCCCTGACTTGGCCTGATAAAAGACCCCTGCCAACTCCCTCCCAGTGCGACTTTCTGGAGTCGAGGAACCTCGCCCAAGGGTGCCCACATCTCCCCCTCTCCCCCCGCCGGCGCGACTTTCCTGGCTCCCCTTCTCCTGAGCCCTGAAACTTCGCCGGAGAATGCCTTTAATAAATCTTGCCTTGCGCCTACCTCGCCTGGTGTCGTGTTTATCTCGCCTATAAAACTTTACAGGGATCACATTCAAGAGCTGGAATGTCAGCTTCATGTCAAGGATTCAGGCTTCTCTTAGTTTGTGATTCCTCCACTCCTAGGGTGGGGCTTTCACCTTTATGCTCACAACATTGTCGCCGTGGCTCCAGGCATCAGACTATATTCCAGGCGAAAAGGAAGAGAAAGACAAAAAGCAAATGTCCGTGAGCCAATGAGGAGTCAGTTGCCTTTGATGAGCTTTTTCAGGAGATCCTGCTTTTGCTCTATTGTTCAGTATTGAGCTAAAGGAGGTCCCGGGAATACTTTTACCTGGGCATGTTACTACCCCCAACTCCATTAAGACAGGGACTCTGTTAATAAGGAAGACAGGAAAATGGAAATTGAGTAGACAACTAACAGGCTGTCCACAGCCAGTGGGAGTGAATAGAGCAGCTACAGTCCTTGAATAGGTTGGATATTTTAGATAAAGTCTAGAACTGAAAGACTTAGGGAAGGTTGACTGGAAAACAGGAAAGCTCCGCAAGGTAACTTTTATGTAATCTCCACAAGATAGATTAAAATAAATGACGAAACATGTCCATAGTAACAAGAAGGTCTGGTAAATGATGGCCAGGAAAGGGGCAATGTGGTCAGCTCTGATCTGAAAGGACTATAGGATGGCAACAGGTCACAGGGTAAATAGCCACAAACTGACCATATGACCTTGTGCAGGTTATCTAGATAAATTCCTCGGGTCTAAATATTACCTGTAGGGGTGCCTGGGTGGCTCAGTGGGTTAGGCCTCTGCCCTCGGCTCAGGTCATGGTCTCAGGGTCCTGGGATTGAGCCCACATCAGGCTCTCTGCTCAGCAGGGAGCCTGCTTCCCCCTCTCCTCTGTCTGCCAAATAAATAAAATCTTTTTTAAAAAAAAATGTTACCTGTAAAATGAGATGATTGAACTAAATTGTCTTCAATATCTTTTCCAAGTCAGGGTCCCTGGTGGTTCAGTGAGTTATGCGTCTTCCTTCAGCTCAGGTCATGATCTCAGGGTCCTGGGATCAAGCCCTGCATCAGCCGCCCTGCCCAGTCCCGCTTCTACTTCTGCTTCTTCCCGTACTTGTGCTTTCTCTCTCTCTCAAATGAATAAAATCTTTCTTTTTTAAAAGATTTTATTTATTTATTTGACAGAGAGAGATCACAAGCAGGCAGAGAGGCAGGCAGAGAGAGAGGAGGAAGCAGGCTCCCCGCTGAGCAGAGAGCCCGAAGCGGGGCTCGATCCCAGGACCCCGAGACCATGACCCGAGCCGAAGGCAGCGGCTTAACCCACTGAGCCACCCAGGCGCCCCTCAAATGAATAAAATCTTAAAAAAAAAAAAAATTCTCCAAATTTCTACTAGTAATGGTCTTTTTTTCTTTCTTTCTTTAGCAGTGAAATATTTTAGACAAATGAAAGCTTACACAGAAAAGATAGAATGACACAGGGATCAGAATCTTGGAGTTCGACTTGGCCTTGTCTTAATCCCCATGATGACCACTAAACTCCAGAGAGTGTATTTCTACATAGTTCCCTGTGTGACTCTAAGAAAATAAAATGATGTATTTATTGGTATAAATCAGCCTACAGATACGGCCATGAGTATTCTTTTCGGAAAAGGAAAATTGCCTTTATTTCTGAATAACAATTTTCAACACTTTAAAAAAACCCATTAAGGGGCGCCTGGGTGGCTCAGTGGGTTAAGCCGCTGCCTTCGGCTCAGGTCATGATCCCAGGTCCTGGGTTCGAGCCCCGCATCGGGCTTTCTGCTCAGCAGGGAGCCTGCTTCCTCCTCTCTCTCTGCCTGCCTCTCTGCCTACTTGTGATTTCCCTCTGTCAAATAAATAAATAAAATATTTAAAAAAAAAACCATTAAGTTACATAATGAGGTTTCAAATCATGACACCATTGTGCCTCTCATTTAAATTCACTGGGGAAATAATCAAATCTCACAGGAAAATTGGCAGAATTTCCTCCAAATTTTATTCAGTCATGTTGGGAAAAAAAGAAGCCTGGATTGTAAAGAGAAGTTTACAGAGTAACATACTTATTATTTTCTAGGTAGTTATTTAGATAAAAATTATTCTCAGAGGGGAAAAAAACAAAACAAACCTTTACTTTGCAAATACTTGTTTCCTGTGTGCCAGACTTGGCTGCTTCCTGTTTACCAAAAGTAATTGTTGGTAATTCAAAGCAAACACCAGAAAACTGTACTTCTTGTCAGTCACCTGCTGAACTTCCTTCCCTTTCACTTGTTACACTTTTAACATTCCCAAAGTTTTAAAAAATGTCCTTTCAGAACTTTAATTTTTCAAAAAGTAACAGAAAGACACTGTGAACTCTGAAGCAGGTATCCTCAAATTTCCTCCTCTACTATCTACCCTTCGCAGGATAAGATTTTATGAAAAGTGATTATTTTTCTGATCCACATTGACTCCTAAGCTTATCTTTGTCTCCAAAATAGCCCAACCAACCCGGTTTTTTCCTTTCCGTAGAGAGTCCCCACACTGGTGTCTATAAGCTTCTGCATTTTTCCCTCCACTGCTTCCCTCCTCCTTCTTGATCCTGTTTTTCTCTCTCACCAGTGTAACCTTTCCCATTTCCAGCTAAGGCTGGAAAACACCATCTGTTCCAAGAACCACCGGTGTAGAGGACACGTTCGGGGGCACTATTCCTTGAACCCCAAATCCCAAGCGCATGGTCAGCCAGACTTTTTTTTTTTCTCTCTCATTTTAAAATTTTTATAAAGCTCCTCCACAGAAAAAAATAAAGTCAATTGTATTTAGGGCTTCATGAAAAGTGATGCAGATCTTTAAAACGTATTTTAATTATACGTTTCATTAAGAAGCTTGAGGAAAAAAATACAGGCTATTGTCTCCATCACCGTGTCGCCCTGCCTTCGGCCGGAAGGGTGTCCCGCTGTCTGCGTCCGACGTCCCCAACCCGAAGCCTTCGTCGAACGAACGTAGCGTCTAGTCTCTGTTCTGGGAAACAGGCCGAATTGGTCAACTTTTCGGCGCTAACGACGGGGATGGACCCGGCAATGAGCTCCTCGCTACAGAAGGTGGTGCTATTGGGTCTGAGGGGAGAAGCGGCCGGCCGGGGAACTCCGCGAGCGGCGTCGCGGAGCAGAAACCCGGGATTTCTGAAGTGAATTCCCCGACTTTGAACCCTCCGCTGGAGAGCGAGACTTCTGGGGACTCAGAGAGTCAGAGGTAACGGCAGCGACGCTCCGGCAGGAGGGAGCCCGGGAGGAAAGACACCAGAGCTAAGGGGGGGGGGGGGGCGACTCGGGGCCGGACTCTCGAATCCAGGGGCGCCTTCTGGGGACGGGGCGCGGAGAAAAGTTGTCGGGCGGAGAGAAAGCGTGGCGAGGAAAACCAAATGTCTTTCATCCCCCGGAGACAAAGAGGTGCCTTCTTTTGACAACAGCTGCCAGTGCCCCACACACCATACGGCGGGGCCGGAGGGGGAGGGGAGCCGGCAACGAGAGCGTCTGAGGCGGGGACCGGCTCCGACTTTCAATAACGGGGTGGTTGTCATGGTGACGAGCCCTCCGTCTGAAGGGGGCGGCTGAAAGGACCCATTGTTCTGGAGCGGGGCTGCCCGGCCGGTGCCTGTTTCTCAGGGACACCTTTGAACACCTCCCCGCGTTCCCGGGAGGCCGACGGCCCGGTAGGCGGCAGGGTCTCCCCGCGGAGCTTGCGCGCGCGGAACGCCGCATACCACAGAGGGCGACGCCGCCGCGGCTGCACGCGCGCCGCGACAGGAGCAAGCCGCCGCATGCAAGCCGCCTCGCTGCCGCCCACGCAGGCGCGCCCCAGAAGTCGGCGTGGGACCGGCGCGCTTGCCGCCGCCCGGCCGCACACGCCCCGACACTCACGGGGTGACGCGGCCGGTTCCCGCCGGGGGCGCGAGGAGCCCGACCGACGCGAGGCTTCCCAGCCGTGCGGGAGGACGCATCCGCGGCTCCGCAGACACTTGTCGCGGCCTGGGGCCGGGGGGCGCGGGAAGGGCTCCCCCTCCCCCACGATCACTTTTAGCTGTGCTCGAGGAAAACAAAATCACTGCAACGACGAAGTTACCGGCAGCCGCGCAATCTTCCTTATTCGGGCAAACAGAAAGAAACCTGAAGTCCGTGCCGGGGGCGGGTTAAATCGTGGCGGGGGTGGGGGGCAAGCCCTCTGATGAGATGTTAAGCTGCCGTTAAAAAATACAAGGCAACTGTGTGTGCAGAGATACGGGAATTTTCGGGAATCCTCTAACCAAGCAAGGGGCCGAGCAGCGTGAGCAGCGTGTGTCCGCACAGACGCACGTGCTGGTGTGTACGTGTGTGCTTGCGTCCGTCAGAGCGGTTGCTGCTCAGGAGGGCAGCTGTGGGACCAGCGGATGTAGTGCGGAGATGAAGAAAACTTGCTTTTCAGAAAGCCATATTGTCTTTGGTACGTTTTGCAATTTGTCCCGTATACCATGTATTACCTCTTTAAAAAAAAACAACAAGCTTTTAAGGAGAACTGTAAACTTGTATCTGCTTGAATACTGTCTAATGCGGTTTGGAACTCTCCGTAAGTCATCTGAATACCTTTATTCCAATGCTTTAATAAATGCTAGTTTTCAAAGTATATATATATACAAACAATACAGATAAATACCATTAACTCGCAGAGATGTAAAGGTAAGTCCCAGTGGCAAGTCCAATATAAAAACATACACCGAGGGCCAACTGATACGGGAGGATCCTGCTGTGTAATTCATCTATTATACCGAATTAATCACAGGGCTTCCAAATTAATGACATTACATTAAGGTGATTTTCCTAACTACAACGTGATTCATAATCAGTGAAATGGACTACTGATAGTCTTTCCACACAGATAAAAATAAAAATTACTTAGCAGTGACTTCACCCAACAGTGAAAACCAGGTAACATCTATGTTACCTGAGCCCGTACCGTGTGCCTTACTTAACGTAGTGTTAGGGGTTTGATAGGTATTAGATCTTTTAATCGTCCAAACAAACCATTTGCTTCTTTTACAAAGGAAGAAACATGTAAAATGTTCTGTTTCTCCATTTTCTCTATCATACACCTAAGAAGACTGCAGAACCTGAATTTGAATTTACGTCTTACTCTAAAGCCTATGTTCTTAGCGTTTACTTCACGTTTCTTCTTAAATTATCGTGACAATAAATATAGGCTCAATATGACTTTCTAATCCTGTGGTTTCACAAATTGAATAAACTATCTAAATATTAAGGGTTAGACTGTGTTTGAGGGAAATTTGTTGTAAACGGAGTTGTGGGACCGTAAATTTTTAACTCATGCTATGGTTTGGTTGTACCGTGTAAATAGGAAGACTTTGTTTTGTGAATAAATAGGAAGACCTTGTTTTGTGAATGTCTTTATATGGGTGCCCATAAATAAATTTTAATTGGAATAAAGCCACCTTCGTTTGTTCATGTATTGTTTGTGGCTGCTTTTGCACTGCCATGCAGAGTTGAATACTTGTAAGATAGACTGTATGGCCCACAAAGACTAATCAATCTATAGTTTGGCTCCTTACAGAAACTGTATACTGATTCTTTTTTTTTTTTTTAAGATTTTATTTATTTATTTGACAGACAGAGATCACAAGTAGGCAGAGAGGCGAGGAAGCAGGCTCCCTGCCAAGCAGAGAGCCCAATGCGGGGCTCGATCCCAGGACCCTGGGATCATGACCTGAGCCGAAGGCAGAGGCTTTAACCCACTGAGCCACCCAGGCGCCCCTGTATACTGATTCTTGATCTGGAGTTAAGATCATGCACTTAGAAAGGCAAAAAGGAGTTTTATAATTTAAAAATTCCATCCCCATTCTAAAAGTGTTCCTTTTATATTTGCCCAAATATTCCTCTCCTGTTCCAAACTGTACATTCAGGGCTGTCTGAAAGGGCTTCAGAATTGAGAAATTTCTTTCCGTTCTTACAAGATAAAGATGATATATGTATTGCCTTGGGTTTTAGTCAGCCAGGATGCCTTTTTTCCCCTGTGATAGGTAGCTCACAGATGAGCACACCTCGCTTTGCTTTGGAGCCTGTTCTTAACTGAAGACCTTCCAGGAAGAGAAAAAAAGCCAAGGGTATAGGATACTTTGCCAAAATGAAGCAATTATTATGAGTTGAAATACATAGCTTGGGATATCATGTACAGTAGTCGGAGCCAGCCTAGAGGGATGATTGCCACCGTCTTCCTTAGATTTCAAAGACCTGTGTTCCCTTTCCTCTTTTAAAGCTTTAGTGATTTCCAAAAGCCAGGGAGAAGGTTGTATAAATTTGGAGGAGAGAGCACGTGGGAGAAGAGCACTGTACCATCCACGGGGACAATTGCCACTAATCGTAAAATATAACTTTTAGGAAAATTGGTTTGGAAGGTTATGAATCCCAGTTACCCCTTCCTCTCCATTACTGTTCCCATCACCTTCTAGCTCAGCGCACTGGCAGTTTCTCCCTTGTTGCACAACCAGCAAGTCCTAGATTTATGCCTCTGGACAACACCTGCTTATAAGAGCCAAAAGCTGTAGGTGTATTTAGGCAGCAACCTGGAGAACTTTTTTGAGTTCGAAATTTTGTTTCTTTAAGCTGGGAAGAACTCTAAGCTCCTCCACCCAGTTAACAACTGACCTGTGTTGGCTTGTTTAAAGCACTCATGGAGTTGGCCATAGTACAGAACTCTTACGAAGCACCAGACTTACCAGTAGGAACAGAACCTTTCCTACGTAATTATGGTAGAACTATCACCCTACTCAACATCACTGAGAGGCAGGCAAACACTAATTCCAGCTAATAAAAATTAAATCCTGACTATAAAATCTATGCTAATGGTGCATGGGTTTTCACTGTACATTTATTTCAAATTTTCTATATATTTGGAAGTTTTTCTAATCAGATGTTGGGGAAAATCAGGTTCTAATTTTAAGGCTCCAATTTCTCTAAGTTTCTGAGGAACAAAACAAAACCAATATTTGAGAAAATACTAGAATTTTTCATTTAAAAACATACCCCCAGGGCGCCTGGGTGGCTCAGTGGGTTAAGCTGCTGCCTTCGGCTCAGGTCATGATCTCAGGGTCCTGGGATCGAGTCCCGCATCAGGCTCTCTGCTCAGCAAGAAGCCTGCTTCCCTCTCTCTCTCTCTCTGCCTGCCTCTCCGTCTACTTGTGATCTCTCTGTCAAATAAATAAAATCTTAAAAAAAAAAAAAACAACATACCCCCAGCCCCGTAAAACTAAAACAAAAACACCTTAAGATCATAAGAATACTATAAATAATAACACAGAATGGAATTCAGAGTCTAAATAATTTCAATGGTCTTTTCTTAAGCTTGAAAACACTTTGGGGGAAATATTTGGACATTTTCTATGAAATGATTCTCAGTATTATTCTTAAATTATTAGAGAATGGTAATAACACTAGCTGTGTGTGAGAGTGGATTCTTTTTTTCCCTTTATATATATATTTCCCTATATATAACCAAAAGTTCCTAAAAGGCCTCAACCCAATGTGTATGTCAAAGTCTCAAAGTCTTCTTTTCCCTTTTCTCTCATCTCAGTAAGCATCTGTGGGCATCTCTTACCACAGCTGCCAAACTACCCACCAACTTCTACTTAGTCCGTCCTTAGCCCTCTCAGCACCTCCCCCATCCTAAAAGAAGTCTTTTGATTAAGTGCATAAGGAGTTAAGCTTATTTTACCAAATTAGAAAAAAAAGGGGGGAAACTGTGAAGAGAAACTGAAAAGAACAGTAAAAATTGAAATTAATAAAGTTGAAAACTGACCAAGAAAAAAGAGAAAGCAAAAATGGAAAAGAATAAGAAAGAGATAATTATGGATATAGAAGAGTTTTTTAAATGTTTTCTTCATAGAATTATGAATCATGTGGCAGCATATTCGAAGATTTATGTGACATGTATAATTTCTAGGTAGAATACAAATGACAGAGTGACCCAAGAAAAGGTGGAAATCCGAATGAAATTGGAAAGATAATTAAACACCTTTCTGTTAGAAGAAGACGAAAACAAAAACTATTATTAATATCTTCAGAGACATGAGATGGATCTATGGGAATGAGAACAGAACAATATGAGAAAAGAGAAGAAAAAAAGAAAAGGAGAAAAGCCAAGAAAGAACTCAGGAACTCAAATTATGGCTATCTTAGCTTGAAAATTCAATAAAACATTTAGGAGAGTAAGTCTAGAAATCTCCCAGAAAATATAGAAAAAAGACAGAAGTTGAGAAAACAGACAAAAAATATAAGAAAAACACTAGGCCAATGCAGAAAGTCTACTTTACTAACAAGAATACTATGGAGAATTGTGGAAATGGAGAGAAGGAAAAGTTTTTTTTTTTAAATCTAGTGAAATTCCCAGTTCTGAAGGGCCTGAGTACCTAAATTTAAAGGACTGACTGAGTACCCAGGTCAAAGAATGAAACCACCCACAGAAGGAAAAAGAAATATCTAAAACCTGTATGGATTTAAATAAAATGGAGGAAGAGGAGGAGGAGGAAGAAAAGGAGGAGGAGGAGGAAGAAAAGGAGGAGGAGGGGGAGAGGAGAAGAAGGAGGAGAGGAAAAACAGGAGGAAGAGGGAGAAGAAGAAGAAAAGAAAAAAGGAAGAGGTAAAAGAAGAGAAGTGATAGATAACCTGGTACATTTGACCAGGGGGGAAATAATGGAGAGGGCCTATATAGTTCTATTGGAGAGTGAAAAGAAGAATGATTTGGGTACATAGGAACCTGAGCAAAAAAACAAAAAGTAACCAGAAAAAAACAGAATGTTGTGTAAGAAAAGAAATCTCATCACATTACTCAGTTTATTAGTGATAAAGGGTTAATGTCCAGATATATAAAGAACTTCTACAACTCAACAACAAAAAAACAACCTAATTAAAAAATGGAGGGGTTGGGGTGCCTGGGTGGCTCAGTTGTTAAGCGTCTGACTTCGGCTCAGGTCATGATCCCAGGATCCTGTGATTGAGCTCTGCATCGGGCTCCCTGCTTGGCTGGAGGCCTGCTTCTCCCTCTCCCACTCCTCCTGCTTGTGTTCCCCTCTTGCTGTGTCTTTCTCTGTCAAGTAAATAAATAAAATCTTTATAAAAATAAATAAATTAAGTAATTAAATAAAATCTCTTTTTTAAAAAAGGGAGGGGTGCCTGGATAGTTCAGTTGGTTTACCATACAACTTTTTTCTCCTTTTTTAAGATTTTATTTATTTATTTGACAGAGAGAGAACAAGCAGGGAGAGCTTCAGGCAGAGTGAAGGGAGAAACAGGCTCCGCAATGAACAGGGAGCCGGACGTAGGGCTCAATCCCAAGACCCCATGGGATCATGACCCAAGCCAAAGACAGATGCCCAACCAACTGAGCCACCCAGGCACCCCAGGCATCCAACTCTTGTTCTCAGCTCGGGTCTTGACCTCAGGATGGTGACTACAAGCCCTGTGTTTAAAACCAATTTTTTTTTTTTTTTTTTAAGGCGCAAGAGACTTAAATAGACATTTCTCCAAAGATGACATAAAACTGGCCAACAAGCATACAAAAGATGCTCAATGTTCCTAATCATTTGGCAAATGCAAATTGAAACCACAGTGATGTACCCTCTCACACCCTTTAAGATGGCTATTATAAAAAACAACAATATAGGGGGGCGCCTGGGTGGCTCAGTGGGTTAAGCTGCTGCCTTTGGCTCAGGTCATGATCTCAGGGTCCTGGGATCGAGTCCCACATCGGGCTCTCTGCTCAGCAAGAAGCCTGCTTCCCTCTCTCTCTCTCTCTGCCTTCCTCTCCATCTACTTGTGATCTCTCTCTGTCAAATAAATAAATAAAATCTTTAAAAAAAAAAAAACAACAACAATATAGAATAAGTGTTGGTGAGGATGTAGGGCAATTAGAACACTTTTGCACAATTGGTGGGAATGCAAAATGGTGTGGCCACTATGGAAAACAGTATAGTAGTTCCTCAAAAAAATTAAAAATATAGAAATATCTTATGATCCAACAATTTCACTTCTCGGTTATATTGAAAAGAATTGGAATCAGGGACTTCAAGAGATATTTGTACACCCATGCTTATAGCAATTTTACTCATGCAATAGCAGAAAGGTGGAAGCAACCTAAGTGTCCATAAACAAATAAATAGATGAATAAAATGTGGTATAGACAGATGATGGAATATTACTCAGCCTTAAAAAGGAAGGTTCTTTTTTTTTTTTAAGATTTTATTTATTTATTTGAGAGAGACACAGCAAGAGAGGGAACACGAGCAGGGGGCATAGGAGAGGGAGAAGCATGCTCCTCGCCGAGCAGGGAGCCCAGCATGGGATTTGATCCCGGGACCCCAGGATCATGACCTGAGCCAAAGGCAGACGCTTAAAAACTAAGCCACCCAGACACCCCAAAAAGGAAGGTTCTCTTGACATAAGTGACAATATGGGTGAAAATCAGTTACAAAAGTATAAATACTGTATGATTCCAATTAAGCAGGTGTCTAGAGTAGTCAAATTTATAGAGACAGAAAATAGAATGGCAATTCAGGGGCTAGAGGAAGAGGAAAATGAAGAACTATTGTTTAATGGGTATAGAGTTTCAGTTTTGCAAGAAGAAAAAGTTCTGAAGATTGATTACACAACAATGTGAGTATACTTAACATTATTAAACTGTACACTTAAGGAGTAAGATGGTAAATTTCACATTATGTGTATTTTACCACAATTTAAAAATGTTTAATTCAAAATAGATCAAAGAACTTAATGTAAGAACTAAAACTATCAAACTTGTAGAAGGAAACAGGTGTAAATCTGTGTGACCTTGGATTATACAATAGTTTCTTAGGTATGACACCAAAAATACAAAAATCAAAGAAAAAATAGATAAATTAAACTTCATCCAAATTAAAAAGACACTATCAAGAAAGTGAAAAGACAGCTGACAAAATGGAAGAAAATATTTGCAGATCTTATATCAGATAAGGATTCAATATCTAGAATATATAAAGAACACTACAATTCCTCAAGAAAAAAGACAAGGGGCGCCTGGGTGGCTCAGTGGGTTAAGCCTCTGCCTTCGGCTCGGGTCATGATCTCAGGGTCCTGGGATCGAGCCCCACATGGGGCTTTCTGCTTTGCGGGGAGCCTGCTTCCCCACCTCTCTGCCTGCCTCTCTGCCTACTTGTGATCTCTCTCTCTCTCTCGTTGTCAAATAAATAAATAAAATCTTAAAAAAAAAAAAAAAGAAAAAAAGACAAGTAACCAACTTTAAAATATGCAAAGGATTTGAATAGACATCTCTCCAAAGAAAATATACAAATGGCCAATAAATAGATGAGAACATACTTAAGATCTTTGGTCAAAAGGAAAATACCAATCAAAACCACAAAGAGAGGGCGCCTGGGTGGCTCAGTGGGTTAAGCCGCTGCCTTCGGCTCAGGTCATGATCTCAGGGTCCTGGGATCGAGTCCCGCGTCGGGCTCTCTGCTCAGCGGGGAGCCTGCTTCCCTCTCTCTCTCTCTCTCTCTCTCTCTCTCTGCCTGCCTCTCTGTCTACTTGTGATCTCTCTCTGTCAAATAAATAAATAAAATCTTTAAAAAAAAAACACACAAAGAGATACTACTTCATACTCACCAGGAAGGCTATAATAAACAAAGAAACAAAAAATAACAAATGTTGGGGTGAATGTGGAGAACTCAGAAACTTCATATATTGCTGGTGAGAACGTAAAATGGTGAAACTGCTGTGGAAAACAACTGGGTGATTCCTTAATAAGCTAAGCATGGAATTATCCTGTAATCCAGATGTTTCACTCCTAAATATACATACCTTATATAGCCAAGAGAATTGAAAACAGGTTCACACAAAACTTGTAAATGAATGTTCATAGCAGCATTATTCATAATTGCCAAAAAGTAAGAACAAATCAAATGTCCCATCAACTGATAGATAAACAAAATGCAGTTTATCTACACAATGGCATAAAAAGACAAGTAATGATACATTCTACAACAGGATGAAACTTGAAAGCATATGATAAGTCAAAGAAGCCAGCAACAAAAATCACATATATGATTCAATTTATGTGAAGTGTCCGGAATAGGTAAGGTAAGGTAAATTATAGAGACAGAAAGTATATTAACCTGGGATTGTGGTAAGGGAGAGTGGGAATGAGGAGTGATAGCTAAGGCGTATGGAGTTTCTTTTTGGGTTCGTGCAAAAGATTTAATATTAGATTGTGGTGATGCGTAATATATTACGCATCTTTTCACACTTTTGTGAATATATTAAAACCCATTGAATTGTATACTTTATCTGAGTGAATGATATGTATGAAATGTAAGTTGTAAAGTACATCTCAATAAAGCTATAAAAAAATGAATCTCACAAAAAGGAACTATTATCTCTCCCCCATCCTCCTCCTTTTCATTGCTATCATGATATTTGGATTCCTTTCCATTTTCCATAATCTTGGACTGCTTTCTGTACACATTCTATTTTCTGTAATACAGAGTGAGTGTCTTTTTGCCTTTCCACTTTCTCCCTCCAACATCCATGTGTGAGAACTGGTCGCTTGCTGTTTCCTCCTTTCTTAATCACCTGCGAACAGCAGGAGGGCAAGAAGGTTGAAAAGAGGCAAGGGCTAAAGCGGAATACCAGGAAAAAAACCTACTATGATAAGTAAGGTGAGAAATGACAAGGGTAGCCTCAGTAGAGATAGTGGAAGTAGTTAGATTCTCCATAAAACTGAAGATGGGGACAACAAGATTTGCCAACAGATTGGTTATGATATGTGAGAGAAACAGGAGTCAAGAATGACTTTAAAGTTATTGACCTGAGTATTTGGAAAGAATGAGATTATAACTGCTTACTAAAATGAAGAGTCTAGAGGAGCAGGTTTGGGTTGAGATATCAGGAAGTCCGTTTGAGATGTTTAAGCTTGAGATGTCTCCAAGTAGAGCTGTTGGGTAGTGTGATATAATAAAGATATATCTAAAAAAAAAAATTAAAATAAATAAATAAAGATATATCTAGTTTTTGTCCTGGCACAGAGCTTCAAAACTTCTGAGGAAGTCCTGGAGTGGTAGGAGTGTCTTGTTATGCTAATGAGGTGACTCCTGGTGGGCCCCTAGGTAACTTTAGGATGGGGGCTGGTCACCAGAAAATCCAACCTCGTGACTAGAGGGTTGGGACTCTGGGCCAGCCTGACCTCAGGAAAGGGGAGGTGGGTTGGAGATTGATTTTAGTCTACCAGCCAGTGTGATTTAATCAACCATGATTATGTAACAAATCCCTAATGAAAACTCTGGACACTGAGACTTGGAGGAGTTTCCTGGCTGGTGAACAAATTGATGGGCCTGGAGGGCGATGCGCCCTGACTGCATAAGGAGAGGACATAGAAACTCCCTACTGTCCCCAAGGCTGTACCCTATATGTATCCTTTAGAATAAAACTAATTGTAAGCGTAGCACTTTCAGTGGGTTCTGCGAGCCATTCTAGTGAATTATTGAACCTAGGGGGATCATAGGAATCCCCAAATTTGTAGCCAGTCAGTCAGTAGTGTGGTGGTCTGGAGACACCGGTGGTTAGCATCAGAATTGAATTGTATTACAGTACACCCAATTGATGTCAGACCAGGAAGGGTGGAAACAGTAAGCTGGTAGTTTGATATTCAACTCCGAGGATTCAGGGGAAGTCAGGGCCAGAGGGAAAACACTGTGAGCTTTGAGCATATAGATCTCATTTTTAAAGATTCAAGACTGGATGAAGTTATCTAAAGAATGAGAGTGGATAGAAAAGAAAAGAGAAGACTTCTGAAGCCATGCTAAAAAGGGAGGAAGATGTGGAGGAACCAGAATAGAAGACCGAGAAGTGCCCAGACAGGAAAACAGGACAAGTATGATCCTGAAGAAAAGAAATTGTGTTTAACATTGCTGATAAGTTGTAAGACTGAGAATTTTTCGTTAGACTTAACCATGTGGAGGTTATGAGAGAACAACATCAGAGAAACTTCAGTGGAGTGATGGGGTTCAAGAGGGAATGGGAGGTGAGAAATTAGGGTAACTCACTTAAATAATTTTGTTGTAAAAAGAGGAAGAGAAATGAGGCCATATTTGGAGGAGGTAGTAGAATCAAGGAGGCACTGGTTTGTTTTTAAATGGGTGAAGTAGCAGTAGGTTTACATGCTGATGGAAAAGATCCTGTAGAAAGGGAAAAAACTTATAGAGAAGAACAATCACTGGAGGGGCAAGCTAGGTAAGTAACAGGTGAGTTGGGACAGAACTTAGTAAACACATGAAGAAGATTATCCATAGTAATCACATGTGCAGGTGACCCATCATAACAGGAGAAAAAGTACAGTGCACAGATGGCAGTAAGTATGTAGTTCTTCTGTTAGGAGCTTGTGGAAACTTCTCTAACTGCTGTTGTCTCAGACTGGTTTGTTTAGAACAAACACTGAGACAAAGATGTTTATTGGGAATCAACACCTATGAATAGAAGTGGAGGGAGTGGAATCGGACAGAGGAAAAACATGAACTGGGAGAAGAACCCAACAAGACCTTGGCCAACTCAGTGGGGTGCTATGGAGGAAGTATTGCTCTCCAAAGTTGTTCTGCATTGGGTTGTCCTCTAGATAACAACCTCCCCCAACTCACTCTAGAGCCTAGTATAGTAGATTCTCCTGATTCTCCTAGTAAAAGACTGTCATACAGGTAGGGGCATGATTGATGGGGCTCTGAGCCCCCGGGGGTGCTCTCAAACTGCCCCTTCTAGGCTACTAGGTATTGTAACTGGCTTTAGGGAACTGCAAGCGCAGCTTGTAATGTATATACTGATTCAGTAGCGCTTATCTGTGGAAAGGGAGAAGGATATGTGGGGTGCAGAGTGGGGTTGTGGAAGCCTATGTATAGGGAGAGTCAAAGGAAGATTGAGAAGATAAATGGTAGGTAGACCAAGCTGAGTTGATCAATTCAGATGTCAAGAATGGGCTCAAGAATCCATGCTTTGCTACTGGGTATTTACCCTAAAGATACAAATGTGCTGATCTGAAGGGGCACGTGCACCTAAATGTTTATAGCAGCAATGTACACAATAGCCAAACTATGGGAAGAACCTAGATGTCCATCAACAGATGAATGGATGAAGAAGATGCGGTATTTATATACAATGGAATACTATGCAGCCATCAACAGAAATGAAATCTTGCCTTTTGCAACGACATGGATAGAACTAGAGGGTATTATGCTGAGTGAAATAAGTCAATCAGAGAAAGACAATTATCATATGATCTCCCTGATACGAAGAATTTGAGAGGCAACATGGGGGTTTGGGGATAGGGAAGAAAAAAATGAAAAAAGATGGGATCGGGAGGGAGACAAACCACAAGAGACTTTTAATTTCACAAAACAAACTGAGGGTTGCTGGGGGAAAGGGATAGGGAGAGGGTGGTTGGGTTATGGACATTGGGGAGGGTATGTGCTATGGTGAGTGCTGTGAAGTGTGTAAACCTAGCAATTCACAGACCTGTACCCCTGGGGCTAATAATACATTATATGTTAATAAAAAAATTTAAAAAAAAAAAGAACCCATGCTTTGACCATGGTTAGGTCATTCCCGTTTCTCCATTGATATGTCCTCCTCTTGTGTAAATTTGGCTTACCATTCACAGCCATGAACTGCTCATTAGGTCACTTGGGGGCCCTTTGATGTGGAGAATAATTCCTGTGTGCTGTGTATCCTCTGTTTGGCCCCAGAAATCTACTCTCCACATCCCTCTGCCCTGCTGTCTACCCCGGGAGGCTGACCTGAATAATTTAGCCTCTTTCTTCCCTCTTCTGGGTTGAGTAGAGTCAATAGGTAATACCATCAAAAAAAACAGAAACAGGAAGGAGAAGAAGGTCAGAGTATTTTTCCCCTCATTCTCTGTGATGTAGCGTTGGGCTGGCTGTGTCCTTTGACAAAAGGTCACTGGTTCTCTCAAGGCACCTTCATCTACATGACTCTCTTTCAGGTTACAGTCAGACTTTTCCTCCTCTCATCCCTTTAGGCTGCATGCTTTGGGTTCCTGTCTAGTTTCTCATGTGGGTCTCCTATACTCTACCCACATTTAGGAAATTAATTCCTTTGTAAATAAACCCTTTAAATATTTAAGTATTAAGTGTTTCTTATCCCTAGCTGACCCACCCTCCAAATCCTGACCTGCTGCAGGAGCAGCTAGGAGTGAAGGATGAAGAGAACTGGATGCAGAATCTATCATCAGAGGAAGAGTATACAGTAGTGTGGACTTTTCAGGGGCAGTGGTCAAACCAGCGAAACTAACTATGGTGGAAAATGATACCATCAGTTTGTATAACCAAAGAGCACAGAGGCAATCTCTCTTGAGGCATGATTCATTTAAGGACTTAAGCATGTCCTCAAGACTTGGTCTCTTACTTTATCTATTGCTTTTGCCTTCCTTAGTGTTGGTTTCCATCACGGCCATGCTCTTTTCTTTGTGGAGGCAAAGACCAGCTAGAGGCAATTCTGTGCTGCTTTAGTCCATTAGCTGGGAATAGAAAAGAAAGCATCTATTTCCTGACCAGTACTGGTCCCAAGTCTTCTGCTTGTTGGGCTGGCTTGGGTCACATGCTCATTCCTGAACCAATCATAATGACCAGGGGATGGTGTGATAGAATTATCCAGACGTGGTTCATCTGCCCGGTTCTATGGTGGGAGTTGGTGAAGGGCTAGCCCCCCTTGAAACACGCAGTATGAATTCCCATGGGGGAAGGGAAATGGTCTGGGAAGCAGACTTAAAGCTACCACAGTTCAGTACAAGTGAATCCAGAGTGGAGGTGTGAATGACAGTGTTTGAGAGTCTGCTGTGAGAAACTGTTGAGCCCATTTACTCTGAGAGTAGTGCCACAGCATCACAACACTCTTTCTACACTTGGTGGTCAGCCTGACAGGTGGTCAGATTAGTGGAAGGTGTGAGTGTGTGTGTGTGTGTGTGTGTGTGTGTGTGTGTGTGTTTGTGAATAGAAGGTTGTGGATTGCTTTGAAGCTTGCTCATATCTCCTGAGATGGAGAATAACTTGGAACCTCCATGTCTGATTGGATAGCTCATAAGCAATGATATGGAAAGTATGGGATTCAGAGAGCCATGGCTAGAGAGAACCAAGTGCATCTTCAGCCAAGCAAAGCAAAGCCTCAGCCTAGGAACTGGTAGGCAGATACATGTGGGAGCTCATCCACTACCAGCCTCCACCAAGGTGCCCTCTTTGGGACCTAAGCAATTTCATCGTACATGCAGTTTCCTAATGTGCCATGCATTCGACCTTTTTTGAGCTCTGTGTCTTGCTTTTGGCTCTCCTTCAAGGACTCCTTCTCCTATGTCATTGGTTTATTTTTGTTGTGTCAGTTTCATTTTTGGTTATTGGTTAACCAGCATTTTTGGTTATTACAGCCACCTTGTGAAGAAGAGAGGACTCTTTATGGCCCTAAGGTAGTTCATTCTGCCAGTATGTTCTTAAACTGTCCTGCTAAATATGCATTCTTGCAGAGCTATGAAAGATATTGTTCTCCCAGCTGTCTTCCACTTGTTCCTTCAAATTCTCAGTATCCCCTCACAGGGTAGCTGTGAAGTGAAGATGTGCCAGGGTCTATAGGTCAAGAGTTAATGGGCCATCTAACCCTCCAGGAAAAAGAGTATCCAGTGTTCAGAGGCCAGGAAAAGATAGGACCTGGGCTCACTTGGCCTGTACATGGGGGCTGTTAGCAGGGAAATGGCCATGGGCCAAGGAGAAGGTTATCTCTTCAGTCAGTAAGACCTGTTGAGCCAGAAGGTGATAAGCAGAAAGCCAAGCACTAGCCATGAGACTAGAGAAAGGAGACACAGATATAGAGAAATGACTGAGCCAAGTTGGGTCAGTCACAGAGAAGGCAAAGATGTGATGAAGTGTAACTATGGACTAAGGTCAAGCAATTGGAAATACTGTGGACACCAGGCTTTTAGAAAAGTTTATGTTTAACTGTCATACTCATCAAGTAGGGGTAGGTTTTAAAGGAGCAGGCCCCACTAGACACAACACTGTAGACACCTAAAGTGATAACCAGCTTAGGCTAGAACCAAAAGTTCTAGGGCTATGTCAACTACCTTTGGGACCAAATTGCAGAGCCTAAGGGGGTCAGATGAGTATAGTCTGTTGGCCTCCATCAGAAGAGTCAACAAATGACCACGAAGTGAGTGTTTGAGAGGGGTAGGTAGGTAACAAGTAAATCTGGACACCAGAGAATTGGCTAAGGTGAACCCCTGAAGGTTGAGAGGTCCCTGGAAGCACATGAAGCTAGGAGGACAGAGGTAGAGATGATCTCAATAGGTGGCAGAATTTGTAGTTCCCAGATAAGACACTAGCTTAGGATAGCATATGACAGGCTTAAATGCTTGGTCCTAGCCTCAGCACTTTTTCTGCTGAGGTCTTCAGGTGCTCCCAGGGCTAAAGGCATGGTGTTGGAGCAGCAGACATTTTCCAGATGCTCAAAGACTATAAAAATATGTGAGGGTGGGGGATAGAAAGGGTAGGGGGTGAGTGGGGTCCTCTAGGGAGAGAACTAAGTTTCAAAGAGGACTTTAGTCATTAGGACCCCTGCAGATAGATCAGTTGAATTCTGCAGGACTTAGTTCTCCCCTCCTTAACAAAGTGGGGGGGGCGCCTGGGTGGCTCAGTGGGTTAAGCCTCTGCCTTCGGCTCAGGTCATGATCTCAGGGTCCTGGGATTGAGCCCCGCATTGGGTTCTCTGCTCAGCGGGGAGCCTGCTTCCCCCTCTCTCTCTGCCTGCCTCTTTGCTTGCTTGTGATCTCTCTCTCTCTGTCAAATAAATAAATAAAATCTTTTTTAAAAAAAGAATAGAGATTAAAGAGAGTGAAGAGGAATAGTAGAAAGAGTAAATAGAGCTAACCAAGTTAATTTCTAAGACCAGGCATGAGAATCCATGCTGTGGCTAAGACAAGGACCATTCCCAGTCTTCCACTGAAATGCCCTCCTCTGATATGCATTTGGTTTGTTGGGCATGAACTACTCCTGGGCCTACTGTGGTCATCTGGAGGCACTCTGGAATGACCCAAAAGGCCAGATTTTGGAAAGCCAAGTTGATTGTAGTTTGTCAGTCCTTCTCCAAACTTCCATGCCATGTAGATGTGGTCAAACACCTTTCACCAGCTCAGCTTTGCTCAGGCCCTGTGTTGACTTTATTTTCTAAACAGAGCTGCCATAATAGCTCCCATTTTATTGAGATGCAATTCAGTACCATATAATCCACCTATTTAAGGTATACGGCAATACTGGGGTGCCTGGGTGACTCAGCGGGTTAAGCATCTAACTCTTGATTTTGGCTCAGATCATGATCTCAGAATTGTGAGATTGAGCTCTACATTGGGCTCCACAGTGAGTATGGAGCCTGCTTAAGATTCTCTCTCTCTCTCTCTCTCCCTCTTTGCCCTTGCCCCTACTCTCTCTCTTTCTCTTAAAAAAAAAAAAAAAGAATTAAAGCATACAGTAGTTTTAATACATTCAGAATTGTACAACAACACTACATTAAATTTTGGAACATTTATCATTCCCTCCCCCCAAATCCCCACTTATCCAGAAATAATTTCTTTCTACCACCCAGCCCTAAACAACCACTAATCTAATTTCTGTCCCTATAGATTTGCCTACACTGGACATTTCATATAAGTGGAATCACAGTATGTGTTTTTTCATGACTGGCTTCTTTCACTCTGCATGATATTCTTAAGGTTCATCCATGTTGTGGCAAGTATCAGACCTTCATCTCTTTTTATGGCCAAATAATTTCGCACATGAAAATACTACATTTTATTCATTCATTCCTCAGCTACTGGACATTTTAGTTGTTTTCATATTTTTGCTATTATGAATAATGCTTCTGTGTACATTCTCGTACAAGTTTTTGTGTAAACAACTTTTTCATTTTCTTAGGTATATACAGAAGAGTGGAATTGTTGAGCCATATGGTTATTCTATATTTTAACCTTTTGAGGAAATGCCAGACTGTCTTCCAAAGCAGATGTAATTTTTACATGTCCATCAGCACTGTATTAAGTGTTCAAGTTTTTTCACATCCTCATCAACACATTTTATTATCTGTTTTTTTCTATTATAGCCATCCTACTGGGTGCAAAGTAGTATCTTATTGTGGTTTCCATCGTATTTCTCTGATGACTAATGATACTGAACATTCATTTTGGTTATTTGTAAATCTTCTTTGAAGAAATGTCTATTCAGATTCTTTGCCCATTTTTTAAAAAAGATTTTAATTTTTTATTTAAGAAACACACAGAGAGAGGGCATGCACACAAGTGGAGGGAGGGAAAGAGGGAGAGAGAATCTCAAGCAGACTCTGCACTGAGCATGGAGCCCCATGGAGAGCTGGATGTGGGGCTCCATCTCACAACCCTGATATCATGACCTGAGCCAAAATCAAGAGTTGGACGCTTAGGTGACTGAGCCACCCAACCGCCCCCTCTGCCTATTTTTAATTGGCTATCTATTATTATTGACTTGTAAGTGTTCTTTATATATTCTAGATACTGATCCTTTATCAAATATATATTTGCAAATATTTTCTCCCATTCAGCCACTTGTTTTTTTCACTTTCTTAATGGTGTCCTTTGCAACATAACAATCTTTAATTTTGATGAAGACTAATTTATTTTTTCTTTTACTGTTTATTCTTTTGAGGTTGTATTTAAGAAACTATTGCCTAATCCAAGGCCATGAAGATTTATGCCTATGTTTGCTTGTAAGAGTATTATAGTTTTCGCTCTGACACTTAGGTTTTGATCCATTTTTATATATGTTGTGAGGTAAGGATCCAACTTTATTCTTTTACAATTAGATATCCAGTTTTCCTAGTATTATTTGTTGAAAAAATTATTCTATTTTTCCATCATTGCACTGTCTGGACACCCCTGTCAAAAGCCAACTCATCAAAAATATATGGGTTTATTTCTAGACTCTCCAGTGAAAGTTTATCCTCATGCCATTCCACACTGTCTTGATTTGGGTAGCTTTATAGTAAGTTTTTCAAGTGGGAAACACAAGTCTTCCAACTTTGTTCTTCCTTTTCGAGATTATTTTGGCTATTTTAGGTCCTTCCAATTCCATATATGTTTTAGCATCAGCTTGTCAATTTCTACAAAGAAGTCAGCTGAAATTTTAAAGAGATTACACGGGATCTGTACATCAATTTGGGACATACTGCCATTTTAAAAATACTCAGTCTTCCGACCCATGAACATAAGATTTGTTTCCATTTACTTAGGTCTTTAATTTCTTTCAACGATGTTTTGTAATTTTCAGAGTATAAGTTTCACCTTTCTTTTGTTAAATCTATCTCTAAGTATTTTATTTTCTCAATTTTGTTTTCAGATTGTTCATTACAAGTATATAGAAATACAATTGATTTTTGTATGTATTGATTTTGTAACCTGCAAACTTGTTGAACTCTCATTAGTTCTAAGAGTTTTTTTTAAATTAATTTATTTATTTTAGAGAGAGTGTGGGAGTGGAGGATGACAGTGGGAGAGGGAGAGAGAGTCTTTTTTTTTAATTTTTTTAAAAAATTTATTTGACAGAGAGAGAGAGAAATCACAAGTAGGCAGAGAGGCAGGCAGAGAGAGAGAGAGAGAGGAGGAAGCAGGCTCCCCACTGAGCAGAGAGCCTGATACGGGGCTTGATCCCAGGTGGGATCATGACCTGAGCTGAAGGCAGAGGCTTTAACCCACTGAGCCACCCAGGTGCCCTGAGAGGGAGAGAGAGTCTTAAGCAGATTCTGAGCCAAGTGTGGAGCCCAGCATGGGGCTTAGTCTCAGGACCCTAAGATCACAATTTAAGGCAAAATCCTTAGGTTGGATGCTTAACTGACTGTACCACCCAGGTGCCCCCTATAGTTTTTAATGGATTCCTTAGGACTTTTTTAAAACTTTTTTTGTTCTTCAAACACCCTGTTAGTGTCAAGTAGTTCATTTTGTTTTCTAATTTTTTTAGTTTAAATTCAATTAGCCAACATAAAGTATGTCATTAGTTTCAGATGTAGCGTTCAATAAATCATCAGTTGTGTTTAACATCTGGTGCTCATCATCTTTAGGATTTTTTATATTCAAGATCATTTCATCTACAAATAGAGTTAGTTTTACTTCTTTCTTTCCAAACTGGACTTGTTTTATTTCATTTTATTGATTGTCAACTTCCAGTACTATATTGAATAGAAGTGGCCAGAGGGGAGATTCTTGTCTTATTCCTGTTCTTGCAGGGGAAATATTCTTTCACCGTTAAGTATAAAGTTAGTTGTGGGTTTTTTTGTAGATGTCCTGTATTAGCTTGAGGCCCTGTGTGCTTTTCTCCAATGTAATGTGTCACTACCCCATTAAGAGAAGTAGAGTCTAATTCTCCTCCCCTTGAATCTGGGCTGACTTCCTTGCCTCACTTGTGGCCAACAGAATGAGGTAGAAGTGAAACCACTTGACCTTGGTAGTGAGGTCAGCAAAGGCCAAGCAGCTTCTGGCTTATTAGAATCCTTGCTCTACAGAATACTCACTTTTGCAACTCAGCCCTCATGCTGTGATAAGCCCAAGGGACATGGAGAGGTTCCAGTTGACAATTCCAGCTAAGCCCAGCCTTTGAGTCTTCCCAGGGTTGACACAAGACATGTAAGTGAATGATTCTAGCCCTCAGCCATATGAGTCACTGTCAATCATTTAAATCCTCCCACTAAGGTCCCATGCATGCTAGAGCATTGTGTCTTGTCTGAATACCTGGCCCACATAATCTACAAACATGATAAAATGGTTATTTTAAACCACAAATGTGGGGCGGTTTGTTATTCAACAACAGATTTCTAGAATAGGGCTCAAGCTTTCAAAAGCGAGCCTGTTGGAGCGCCTGGGTGGCTCAGTGGTTAAAGCCTCTGCCTTCGGCTCAGGTCATGATCCCAGGGTCCTGGGATCGAGCCTCACATCGGGCTCTCTGCTCAGCAGGGAGCCTGCCTCCTCCTCCTCTCTCTCTCTGCCTGCCTCTCTGCCTACTTGTGATCTGTCAAATAAATAAAAATCTTAAAAAAAAAAAAAGCGAGCCTGTTTAGAGTGTTCTTTGCATCAGTAGATAGGAGTTGGGGATCTAAATCTGCAGTACAGAGGTCTGGGAGTTGTGGATGAGGGAATGGATGAAATTGCAAGTTTCTCAGAACATTTCTGTAAGCAATCCAGCTGCAACATCAGCCTCCCATCGAGGTAGCCTCCTGAAAGTGAAGCCCAGCCTTGAACCTCAGCCTAATTGACTCTTCTTGCCAGTCTCTAGTTCCCAAAGCTCAACACTATTCTCCCTCAAGTTCCAGTTGATTCCTGCATTATACTGGACTGTTCTCAGTTGGAACTACTGCCCAGGGCTTTGTCCTGACCCTGGATTACTGTAGACATTTAATACATCTTTTATAAATGAATGAACTGTGACTCTGAGGCTGAGGATAGCTATATCCTTTCTGTCCCAGAACCCTTATGCATCAGGGCTCGAGTCTTCTGGATCAGATCTGAGTTTGCAACCCCTTGAACTTCGTGATTTGAATAACTGTTTTTATAGAATTTCTTTCCTGGCAAACTCCAGTGTTTACTTTTAAGGCCTTCGATTGATTGGATGAAGCTCATCAACATTATGGAGGCTAATCTCCTTTACATAAAGTCAGTCAATTGATCTACAAAATACCCTTACAGCAAAACCTAGATCAGTATTTGATTAAATAAGTGGGTTCTATAGGCTAGCTAACTTGACACATGAAACTAACCATCTCAGACACGGACATCTTTGGGGGGGGTATTATTCTGCCCACACCAGTGAGAATAATGAAAATGATAGGAATGGCCATTCTCTTTCTGAGAATCTGAGGCAGGCCCTCAGGAAGGGAAGGCATTACACAAAGTCCTGATAATAACTGATATGACAAAACACTCATAACATAATTCCAGAGATGAAAATTGCTGATGTCGGGCAAAGCAATATGTTTAGCTTACATTTTTGGGTTGGAAAAGGGTTTCCAAGAGACACTATGGTAAGTTTCCAAAAGGGGCTGTCACATAGAAGAGGGTTGTAGGGTAACAAGGGCTTGTGCCCTTGATTCTCATAAAGAGATCTGTGCCCAGGAGTTAGGGGGTGACAGGGCTCAGAACGAGCAAATTAAAGTTATTATGAGCAGGCTGGGGAGAATCCCTAAAGGTAGAAGCTGAAAAGCTTCTTTAGCTAGAAGGCCTGTGGGAAGGAAGAAGACTTCGGTAGAATAAAAAGAATTTCCAGTGGCTTCCAAAAGTAATTCAAAGACTGAAATCCTGGAAAAGCCTAGAAGTTTGAACATAAAAGTGAAAGCAAGTCAAGGTTTCACATACTCATTTAGAAAAAGAATCAATGTTTTGTTTTGTTTTGTTTTTCCAAACAGGCTGTCTAATGTTCAAGTCCAGCCACGCAACACTCAAGTTCAGGTTTTTGTCCTAAAGTATTTTCCATTAATTAAAGCTATCTGTGGCCACTTGGTCCCATAATCACATATGGGATTTTATGAAAGATTGCGTGGATCTTGATCCACGCAATCTTTGCTACATGAAGGGCTGAAATAAATGCACCTGAGGGGAAGTTCAGGGTCTTCAAAAGGGCCCTGCAGGTGGTAGCTCGACAAGGGGGAAGGCACAATTAATGGATTGTAAGGCAATTAATGGATTGTAAGGCGCGTGGCCACAGTCCCTATGCATGGCTCAACGGAGTTTCAAAGTGCATCCATATGAGTGAATGCTGGCTTTCTGTGCACGAGGAGCCACACCTCTTGGAACGTGGTTGCACAGGTTGAGTTGCTTTTGTGGAGTCCCTTGAAGCTTGCTGTGTTTCACTAGGAAACATCTACTAAGCCCACAGAGTATCTGGCCTGCGTGTACAGGCAGATCCGCCCATCTTCCTGCCTTGTGCTATACCATCAGCTACTAAGGAACAGGACTTGATTCACATCTGAAGGAATCCATCTTTTATGAAGATTGGGAGCTAGATGAGAAATCTTCAATTTCATGAGATTCTCCAACCATCACAATGGAAATCCAAGTAGGCAGAGTTGGGGGGAGATGACTAAGATCATTTGTCGGGTTCTTACCCTTGGCTTAATTTTCCATTCACGCACAGGAATTATCTGCCAGCAGAAGGGTAAGGGCCGTAGCAAACCCACCTGTGGCCTTGCTCAGAGGTGGGTGTAGCTCAGCAGGACATTTGCAGCCCTATCAGTGAGAGCCAAAAACTTTTACTCAAGAATTTTTTTTCCCTGGGCCACCTGGGTGGCTCAGGTCATGATCTAGGGCTCCTGGGAGGGAGTCCGCATCAGGCGCCCTGCTCAGCAGGGAGCCTGCATCTTCCCTCTCCCGCCGGCCCTCCCCCCTACTCGTGTTCTCTCTCTCTGTCTGTCTCAAATACATAAATAGAATCTTTTTTTTTTTAAAGTACTTTTTTCCGGGGCGCCTGGGTGGCTCAGTGGGTTAAGCCGCTGCCTTCGGCTCAGGTCATGATCTCAGGGTCCTGGGATCGAGCCCCGCATCGGGCTCTCTGCTCAGCAGGGAGCCTGCTTCCTCCCCTCTCTCTTCCTGCCTCTCTGCCTGCTTGTGATCTCTCTCTGTCAAATAAATAAATAAAAAATCTTAAAAAAAAATAAAAGTACTTTTTTCCTGTTTATGTCCTTATTATAAAAACTGGGGGAATATAGATAAGCACAAAGAAAAAGTGGAAATTCACCCACAATTACATCACCCAAAGACAGCAACTGCAAATATTTTCTTATTATGATATGAAAGTTCTCTGGAAACAATTTAGATCACTTTAACATGAATGCAGAAATTACAATGGCTCTTAGACTCATCTCACAACTGTAGAGTGTCGATCTCAACCAGTGCCTCAAGGCTCCCTCCATTATTTCTGAGGGGCCTGGGATGTGTCTCTCAAGGGCTCAGGAACAGGACAGCATGTGTTCTTCCTCCTCATGGACATTCTGCTGCATTCCAGCTCTTAAGGAAGTTGCTTCAGCTACCGGTGTCCGCCATGAAAGCACGGTCTCCTGGTCCTTCCATTCACAACGGGCCCCGCTGCCCCTGTGCGCTAACATGGAGCAGAGAGAATATTCTTCCCCCATCCCTTGGGGTGACTGGTCCCTGGATCCTGAAGAGGCATGGCTTGTATTCAGAGTCTCAAAGTCTATCCAGAAGGAACAGACACCACACCATTCCCTCATTTCTTTCATCTCTAAGCTCCTCCTGTGCAAACAAACAGGAGGAGAAGCCCCAATAACTACAAGAATGTCCTCCTCTCTCAGGGAAGGGAAACAACACGACATGTCCCCAGTATGTAATAGCGAGCATCTATTTCATGCTTTCTGCGTGTCTGGCATGGCTTTAAGCCCTTTCTCCATACTAGTTCCTTCGTTCCACACAATCCTGTTAAGACTGGTATGACGTATGATACCTTCATTTTACAGATGAGAAAGGCACAGAAAGGTTAAGTAACTTGTCTGAGGTCTCAAAGCTTGTAAGTCTCAGAGCAGGACCTGAGCCCGGGCAGTCTGTCTGGTGTGTCTGCGATCTTAGGGGTCATGCCTACTAGTCCCCAATACAGCAGTCCAGTTTGACATTTACTAGGGCACCATATTAGAGGTGTGTATCCTTCTAGGTTTTTCTCAGTGCCTATATACACTTCCATAAAGACAAACTTCTCAACATTGCACCCAAGGCTGACATGACTCCAACTCCCTGCACAGCCTCTTTTGTCCCGTTCCCCATCACTCACCCCACAAATCAGCCACTCTGAACCATGGAGGGAGCCTCCCCAAAGCTCTCACAGCCCTTCTGCCTCTGTAGATAGCTACTTTCCTTGCCTTCTGTATTGCTGGTGGATCCTGCCTCACTTTTGCCATCTTCTTCCAGGTGCTCTGTGATATTAGGCCTTCCCTGACTTCTCCAGGCAGCTGGATGCTCCTTCCTCCCTATACCCATGTCCCTAACCTCCCTGTCTTAGAGGCCCAACACATAGTATTAGAGTTTGTCGTGTGCTTGTCTGATTTCCTGTGGAGCTGGGAGCTCCTGGAAGGCACGTATGTTTTTTTATTACCATATCCCTAGCACCTAGGATAGCCTTAATAAACTCATTTTAATAAACTCATTAACTTTTACAAATGAATGTTTATTGTATTTTTCAACAGTTGCTAGGAAGGCTAATTTTATTGCTTTTCTCAGTCGTCAGTTCCAGTCTCTAACCTTCTACATAGGCCTTTCTTTTAAATCTGTACAATCTCCTTTCTCTCTCCACAATTGTTACAACCTCTGCTCCTTCTTCCTGGGTGGAATTTTGCAAAATGGTGATAGGACATTGTAAATAGCCTTAAAAACACAGGTGGCAAGACACATTGGTTGAGAAACAGTACCCAATTCCACTGCACTGTTTCGGAAGAAGGAATAATTTCCACTGGAACATTAATTTTTTTTTTTTTTTAATTTAAGCGAGAGAGAGCACGAGCGGGGAGGGATAGAAGGAGAGGGAGAAGCAGACTCCCTGTCGAGCAGTGAGCCTGATGTGGGACTCAATCCCAGGACCCCGGGATCATGACCTGAGCCAAAGGCAGATGCTTAACCAACTGAGCCACCCAGGCACCCCTAAAGCTAATTTTAAATCCTCATTGTTTTGAGGTTGGGGCCTTTGCACTTGCAGGATCTTTTAAGTCCTACCGCACAAACAACATCACAGAAACACTTCTGGCCAGAGCCAAAGAATTGTTACATCAAAATCACAAATCTCTGAGATTTTGGCTAAGAGATACCCATTCTTTCTACAACATTCCTTTATTTGCCTCGTTGTCTGAGTGAGAGGCAGGTTATTGCCTTACACTTTTTTTGTTGTTGTTATAGATTTTATTTATTTATTTGACACACAGTGAGAGACACAACGAGAGAGGGAACACAAGCAGGGGGAGCAGCAGAAGGAGAGGGAGCAGGCTCCCTGCTGAGCAGGGAGCCTGATGCAGGATTCAATCCCAGAGCCCTGGGATTATGACCTGAGCGGAAGGCAGACGCTTAACGACTGAGCCACCCAGATGCACCCACATTTTTATCATTAAATATCATTTCACCTTTTAGAACCATGTGTTGTTTCCCAGGTCTGCATTCCTCTCGGGTTCTTTAGGTGTGGATATCCCAACTCATCTGGGAACTGCCCATCAGGATCTTTCCTGCTGGAGAATACCGGGGAGATGCCCCCGGGGAGTTCACATGCACAAAATGTTAGCAATAGCTCCTCACTCTTCAAAACTCCCCAGCAAGCAACAATACAAAGCAGAGTTCAACTTGCAAAACCAAGAGCCGCTGGAGGCCTCCTGGCTCGGTGCCAGCAAGGTCTAATGAGTAACTCCTCTAAATCAGAGGGTACTCTTGATTAAGAATTATCTAGACCTAGAATGGTCTAGTGAGTTATAAATCTTAAATACAAGATTCTGTGCAACACGATAATGACCAAAGTTCTCTGGCTTCGTTCAGGTTTGTATTCAAACTTTACGCAACCTGACATAAATCGCCTTGACATCCTTCACTCCCACACAGCTTCTTACCGCACCTTTGCTTCAGTTAGACCCAGGTGGTGATGTTGCCTATGCCTCTGCTGTCACCCATCTTGGTGCTCTGCTCCCATCCTCCCCGCTCTCTGGAATGTCTTTCTCCCCTGGGCATCCAGTTCCTCCTTAAAAGTCTTTGTCTGAATTAATTGATATTTTCTGCTCTGACATCTTTGGCACCCTTTGTCTTTTCCTGTTAAGCCAAAATAATAAAAACCTGCCCACTTTATACCACGCACAAACATGCTAATGGCTGCCATTTCTTAGTGTTTGTCTATGCCACATACTGTAGGAATATACACCTTCTAATTAATGACACAAAACCCTAACAAGTAAGTATATTTACTTTACATCTGAGAACACCGAGGCTCAGAAACATCAAATGCTTCCCCAGGGTCACAAAATGAGTAAATATTAGAGCTGAGACTGGGTCCCACGACTCACTCAAAGCCCACACTTGATTTTTCTATCATTTTTATGTGTGATACATAAATTAATGTCTGTAAAATAGATTTTTGAATGTGGAAATGTCATGTTTGATTTGTCTTTATGACTTGTAGAGATTAAAGACATTCTTTGAAGAAAAGTTGCTCAAATGACCGCCTGTAATTGGGTCTGAGGCTTCTTCTCCATGGACGTATTTCTCCTTGGACCTCACATTAGAAGGATATCCATTATATTGGGGTGAGGCTGCTCCCAGACTCTCTTGGTAGACAGAGCTAAGGAATGTATACGTGTATGTATGTAGGTAGGCATGTATTATATACATGCACATATATTCCGTATTCACATTCATTTTATTATCCATCTCTCTATTGAGTTCTCATCAACACCTCCAATTTAACTGATTTTTTTTCCCTTTCCACTTTGTAATTCCCTTTCCTGATCATGAGAAAACTGATTCCCATTTTCTTCAATATCTTCACTTTGGGAATCCACCTGTCTGTGTTTACTTGTCTACTGTTACTAATGCCCCGCCATGTGCACATCTTTCTCACCCTGCCAACACTCTGGCACCACGCAGCCCCTGCCCCAGCCCCAGCTCCAACCCCTTCACAGGTACCACCTTGTATGGTCCCAACTAATTGTTTTTGGACTCAATGATTCAGAAGACAAGGAAATAAGGCCAGTCAATGTCTCTACTTAACTTTTTGAACATCTGGGACACAGTCGTAATACCCATGTTACATCCTCCTCTGCTGATTCTAGCACCTACGTCAGTCCTCCGTCAGTTTTGATTGATTTAGCTCTATATTATGGGTCATCTTTTCCTTCTCCTCTGCATGATTGGTAATTTTTTTAATTGAATGTCAGACATCATAAATTTTACCTTATTAGGTGGCAGATGTTTTTGTATTATTATAAACATTCTTGACCTTTGTTCTGGAATGTAGCTAGGTTGTTGGACACAGTTTGATCCTTTTCAGGTCTTTTATTTTTTTAAGATTGTTTATTTATTTGACCAAGAGAGCATGAGTGGGGTGGGGGGCAGAGGGAGAAGCAGGCTCCTCACCGAGCAGGGAGCCTGATACAGGGCTCAATTCTGTGACCCTGAGATCATGAACTGTGCTGAAGGCAGACGCTTAACCGACTGAGATAGCCAGGAGCCCTCAGCTCTTGCATTCATGATTTGTTAGGAGGGTCTGGAGCACTCAGTCTAGAGCTAATTAATTTCCATTACTGAGGCCAAGCCCGTCTGATTACTCTACCTCATGCCTGTAACTCAGCAGGCCTCTGCTCTGGCTGGTGGAAACAGAGTTCTGGTGTGAGCACCAGGCACTGTTACCATTCATTCTTGTGGATGGTTCTTTCCCAGACCTCAGATAGTTTCCTCGTCCACATGAGCTGCTCAGAAGACTCAGGGAGGACCCTGTGCACATCCCTGGCCGTCCCTCTGTGTAGCTCTCTCTTCTTTGGTAACTCTTGGCATCTCCACCCAACCTGGGGAATCTTCTGGGCTCTCGCAGTTGCTCCTCCCCGTCCCATGTCTGGGAACTCTCTCAAGGCAGTGACCCGAGGCAGTTGCTGCACTCACCTTACTCTTTCCCACTCTCACAGGATGTCTGTTGTCTAACGTCCAGTGTCCTAAAAACCACTGTCGCAGGGATTTTGTCTGTTTCGGCTGCTGCTCTAATTTCAGGCAGAAAGGTAAATCTGGTTCCTGTTATCCCATAGTGGGTGGAAATGGTAACAGCAGTGCGTATTTCAGATGAGAAACCTGGGTTTAGTTCCTAAACTCTCAACCTTCAATATGTTTCTCAATTCAGATTCAATGCCAACAACCAGTGGGTGAAAGGGCCCCTAATGTTTCAAAGTTCATGAGATTAAGAAATGATCCTAAGAGATAAGAAAAGAATCTTGGGTCTTGGCTAAAAAGTAGTGGTTAGGATTACTCCTGATTCTGTTTCCAAAAATCAGTTCAACTTGCTTTTTAAAAATGCTTAGTGCTTCTTGCTGAATGTCCACAATAGACCTACAATTATGTCCAAGCATTTGGGGAGTGCACAGTCCTACCCATGAAGAACTTGTAGCATCTCAGGGCGAAAAAACATAATACACGTATAAAATGAAATCGTAGGGCAGTAATTGTTGTTCATGTTGGAATGACTAAAACAATGAGCAATAAAATACCATAGCCAACATTGATCTTCTTCCTAACAGTGGACATTTTTTGAGTGTTCTCATGCTCTTTTTTTCAAAAAAAAATTTTTTTTAATCCAGGACAACTACAAAACACTTCCACGCAAATAGAGGAACATTCTCATTTTGTCTGGTTCATTTGCCAAGAAAAAAAAACTTACAGGCTGTGTCAGATACAGTAGACTAAGTCTCTCATACTTATTTCAACCTCCTTCCAGGGAGCCTCCTCGTGTTGCAGAAAGAGAAAGGCTAACATGGCACTCCCCAGACTCCCGTGCGGCTTTGGGGTCTGTTGTGATTTGGGTTCTGTCAATCTTGCCTTCATGCAAGAACTGAATCTGAACCAGAGATAAGCAGCAGAGGCCTTGGTTTTGCTGGTGTGGCTCGAACACTCTGGAGTAGACCATTCTGGTGGTGGTGCTGACCCACAAATCACAGCTGAGGCAGACGGGCCTGGAAATAACAATCCGACAGCAGCTTCCTGAACTGACTTGAGTTGAGATTATGGTATTTTAAAGGAGTGGTTCTCAACTAGGGGCTGGTCTGCGCCCAAGGGCCATTTAATAAAATCTGGAGACATTTCTGATTGTCACAACAGAGGGCGTCCATCAGCATTGAAGCAGTCAGAAGCCAGGGATGCTGTTTGATATTATTCAATGCACAGGACAGCCCGGTCAACAAAGATTTATCCTCGCCCCAAATGTCAACAGTCTGTGCTAAAGCCCGAGTTGTGGATGCTGGCATCCTGATTCCCAAAGCTTTCGATCAAGGCAAAGTCGTTGTTCCCTCAAAGGGTAGCTTCATGTGCGTTTACTTTTCTGCTGAATTTGTTCCCAAGCCCCAAGTTTTTGTTTCTTCACTTTCTTCTGGGATCTTTTTCTTGCATGCAACCTTCTCTTCTGGCTTAGAAACAATCTGCTCTGTCCCATTCAGGAGCATCTCGATGTGACAGGAGGAGCTCAGGTAGGGGGAATCCCAGCAGGAGCTCTGTGAGCCCAGCAGTGCAGCCTGGGGCCTTCTTTACCTGGATGGACTTGATGATCAGAGAATCGACATCTGAATCCTTACATTCAGTGTTACTCTCTGCGTATTTATGTATGTGCAACAAAAATGCAGCATTCCTTTTGGGCCACCAACTCCATGCCCGGCGCCCATGTTTGGACTGGGCACACCTACCAGCCCCATCATCGGAACTGTGGAATGGCTCTCATGAAGTTGGTTAACTTCATCTCTAAGCTGTCCATGGGTAATCGTCCTGTCACAGGGATCTTGTGCAGATTGAAGTAAGAAATCTACGTACAGCAGTTAAATAATGTTTATGCATAATAATGTGATTTGTTTGTTAAATAAAATTAAAGCAAAGGCAGAACTTCAGATGGATGGCATGTGTACTGTGAAATGACTGAAGACGTGTCTGAGGTGGGTGCAGGAATGGCAAGGCTAGACCACAAGAAGGAAATCGGCTCTATGGCTGTCCTGCGTACTGAGGACAAGTGGCATGAAATGTAGGCAGGAAGGTGAGAACATGAGAGGAGAGTCTTGAAGATCTTCCTAAACAGGGTGGTCTTTCACCTGTGAAACTTGGGGACCCTACTGGAGGCTGTTTGACAGACAGGTGACGTGGAGAAAGTGATGTTTTGGGAGGAACATTCTGAGGGAGACTTTTTTTGTTGTCATTCCACACCTTTATGCCAACCTGACACACCCATGAATCCTTTCCCAACTGGCCCATAAAAGGATGCTTTAAACACCTACAAGTATTCATGGCAGCCATCTTGCCTTTCTCTACTCTGAAATTCCTGTCCAGCCCTAGACAGCTTCAGGGGTCCCTACAGTTGGGGAAGGAAGTTTGGAAAATGATTAATAAATGTTGGTCTTAAAAAAAAATCATAGTTATTCTACAAGGTTCTATTTTAGTTTAAAAAAGCATTGGCATCCCTTGACAGATTTCTTTTTTAAATGTCTCTGCTATATCTTTTTTTTTTTCCCCTCAGCTATATCTTTATAGGTCCTGGGTGCTCCCTGGTCACTGGTAGTCTTTTAAACATTCATTAGTATCCTTAGACAATATCTTCCACTGTCACCCGTCTGGTATCACGTCCATAACAATAGGTGCCCCAGATGTTACAGTAACCATGAGCTGTGGTTTCTTTCTTACTGATGGGAAAAAGAATATCTTGGGCTTAATTAGAAATAGGATCGCTTTAAATTTCTCTTACCTATATGAATAAGCCAGTGGCATTTGGAAATGAAGATGCTAGAAATATCTAGAAAATAAACAACAGAGTTCTTTGTAAGGGGATAGGAGGGGAGGAAAAGTTAAGGACAATTCCAGGATCTCTGGCCTGGGTTGCTGGATTGATGGCATCATTGACTGAAACAAGGAAAAAAGAGAAGCAGTTGGGGCCAGTGACATAATTTACAGGGCTCATGGCAAAATGACATTGCAGGGCCCTTAAATATCAGAATGTCAAATTTCCAATTTATATTTGAAAACCCAGTGAGTAAAATTATGAACTTAAAGTACAAGGTTATAATACTCTGTATAAAAATTGAATAATATGTGTGTGTGTGTGTGTGTGTGTGTGTAAACTTTAATACCAAGAACCAATAATGTCATAGGCAGGACTGAGACTCAAGGTGGCTGTCAACTTCTGAGCCAACTACCAAGCTCTGTGTCAAAGGACTTGCTACACTGTCCTGTGTTGGACCAAATAGACTTCACCATGGTAAGACTAGTAATGACCTTCAGTTTATTTTTTTCTTTCTTCTTTTCATTTAATCATTTTAAGGACTTGGCTTCTTAGATATGTGATTGTTGCCATCTTGACCTGATTCCCTACTCGATGTTATCATTTCAAGAAAATCTTAAAAAAAAAAAAAAAGAACGTAAATAGACATAACTCTCAACTTAGGGTCTTAGTGTCGAAATGCGGGAAAGCCCTTCTTCCTTTCTTTCACTCTCTCAACTTGTCATGGTGAGCTTGATTTCCCACCTAACATCATACTCTCTTAGGTACAGGGACACACACGGGGTGAGTGCAAGCCCTCACAGACTCTTGGGGCCCTCACCTCAAGAAAAAGCGCAGAGCTTCCAGGTCAGGCCTCCTGTCAACAAGGGACAAATGTCCCTGGAACTCAAGTCAGACATCTCCGCCCCCCCCCCCCCGCTTTTTTTTTTTTTTTAGATTTTATTTATTTATTTGACAGAGAGACACAGTGAGAGAGGGAACACAAGCAGGGGGAGTGGGAGAAGGAGAAGCAGGCTTCCCACCAAGCAGATAGCCCGATGCAGGGCTCAATTCCAGGACCCTAGGATCACGACTTGAGCTGAAGGCAGCCGCTGAATGATCGAGCCACCCAGGTGCCCCAGGCATCTCCATTTGTCATGAGGCCACAGTCAGTCCCAACCCCCAGCAGATGGGTGACCCCCAGGAATGCTGTTACTTCCGTGCCAAGGTGCACTACCTACCGGGACAGGGATAGGCAAGCGACTTGCCCACCAAGTTGCCCCTAAATGTGCCACAACACTGCCAACCTGGGGCAGCAACAGCCAATGCTGTGACGTCTCCCGAAATACCACAGTGTGCATATGCCCAATCCTCCTGGCATCCGGGCCAAGGATCCCACCAGTGGGGACAGAAGGTGGCAGCAGTCACAGGAGATGGGGAGGAGAGGCCCTTGGTGCAAAGGGCAGGAGCAAGAGTCTTAGAACCTACCCCAGGGATGCAGGGAGGTAGCGTGACGCAGGATGTGGGAGTGAACCCACATGCTCCACCGTCTCACAGGACTCCACTTACAAAGCATACATTCAGGGGCTCCTGGGGTTGCCATTGGTTAAGCGTCAGACTCTTGGTTTCGGCTCAGGTTGTGATCTCAGTGTTGTGATCTCAGGGTCACGAGATCGAGCCCTGTGTCTAGCTCGTGCTCAGCATGGAGTCTGCTTCAGAGTCTCTCTCCCTCTCCCTCTGCCCCCGACCCCAGCTCATGCTCTCTCTAAAACAAATAAATAAATATTTTAAAAACCCGTAAGTTCAAATATAAAGTTCTTTAAAATTTCAAAACAACTAATGGAGAGCATTAAACTCCAAGCACAGGGCCCTTCTGAGTTTGAGGCCCTGTGGGACTGTACTAGTTACAGACCTGTTGTTATGGACTCAGTGTTTTTGTTCACCCTCCCACCCCCATCATTTACTGAAGCGTCAACTGCCCTCCCACATCATGTGACTGTATTTGGAGATCGGGCATTTAGGATAATTAAGGTTAAGTGAGGTCATAAGGGTGGGGCCGGGTTTCCCACCCTTATATAAGAAGAAAACCCTCAGAGGCTGAAGAAAGGTTATGTGAACAAGCAGTAAGAAAGCCGCCATCGGTCAGCCAGGTAGAAAACTCACCAGAACCCAGCCCTTTGCACCCTGATCTCAGACTTCCAGCCTCCAGAACTGTGAGAAAATAAATTTCTGTTGTTTCAGCAATCCAGTCTGTGGCGTTTCTTTCGGGCAGTCTGGGCTGACTAACAAGCCTGTGAAGCCAGACCTGGGAGCGGGTTGTTTGAGAAAGATCGTGAATTCCGTTATGGACCTGTTGAGTTCTAAGGTACCAAAGTGATAGTCGTCTGGCAGTTTCTCATTTATGGACTCACAGATCCAGCAGCCCAGCGCGAGGCTAGAAATACCAGTTTGGGAGTCACTGATACATAAACAGCAATTAGAGCGATGGGAGGGGATGAGATCACCCAAACACAGCATTTAGAATGAGAGGAGGGTGAAGTTAAAACCGAGGTGGGTGTGCCGACATTTAGAAGGTGGCCAGAGGTGGGCAGATCACAGAGAAGGCAGGGACAGAGAAGGCAAGATCAGAAAAAAGGAAGGAAATCCAAGAGTCAAGTATGGCATTCTGGAAGTGAAAACAAGGTTAGAAATTGGTCATCTTGTCAAATGCTATTAAGAATTCAAGTAAGAAGATGGGAAAGTGTCCCATGGATCTAGCCACAGGGAGGTCTCTGGGAGCAACTGAATTTGAGGATTGCGGTGTGAAGCCAGACAGGGAGGAGCTGAGGATGAAAGGCCGTGTACACAAGACTGGGGTCAAACTGGCTGTATTGGACCTACCAAAGAGCTTGAAACAGATGCCTGGGCTCTTCATCTAGATCATGATTTGGTAGATCAGGGCTAGGACCTAAGAACCTATGTATTTTTAAAAATATTTTATTTACTTATTTATTTGAGAGAGAAAGATTGAGAGAGAGCATGCATGAGGGGGGAAGGTCAAAGGGAGAAGCAGACCTCCTGCTGAGCAGGGAGCCTGACGCGGGACTCGATCCATCCTGGGACTGCAGGATCTTGACCTGAGCTGAAAACAGTCACTCAACCAACTGAGCCACCCAGGCACCCAGAACCTTTATTTTTTAAGGTCTCTAGATGACTCTGATGCCCTGCCAGATTTGGGAACTACTAATGGGATGCAAATAACATGACTTGAATTCACACAGACCTGGGTTCCAATCCTGATTATGTCACATTTTTAGTTGGGGGAGCCAGAAAAAATACTACATCTCTTTAAGTCTCAGGTATGTCATTCATAACAAATGGGAGTGATAGTTGTACTTTGTGGCAGCCAGTGCTAGTTAGCAGTAAATACAATGAATGGTAAGTATTCTCCTAAGGAGTAGCTTGGCTCTGAGGGGCCGGAGAAAGAGTCTACAGCTACAGGTGTACTAAGGGTCAAAGAGGGATGGTGTTGTGTTTTGTCTTGACTTTTTGTAAGATGACTGAGTTTGAGCATTTCTGTAAGCTGAGAGGCAAAAGAGCAAGGTGGAGGTGAGATGACCCCAGATCTCTGAATTGATGAGATGAATTGTCTCCGAATCACAGACTGAAGGATCAATTTCTGAAGGGAGAATAAACTCCATGGAAAGAAGTTATTTGGTACGGGGATAGGAAATTCAGGGGTTTTACTCTTAATAACCCCCATTTCCTCTATAGAGTGGGAGGCGATATCCTATGCTGGGAGGGGTAGGGTTCTTGTGAAGAGGCACAGGTTTAGAAAGAATAGGTCGGTAGTTTGAAGAATGGGAGAGCCAGATGATAGATAAATAGAAGGTTTCCACAATATATAAAGAACTTTCACAACTCAACACCAAAAAAATCAAATAGTCCAATTATAAATGGGCAGAGGACCAGAATGGATATTTCTCCAAAGAAGTCATACAGATGGCCAACACACTTGGAAACATGGAAAGATGTTCAACATCATTACTCATCAGGGAAATGCAAATTAAAACCACAAAGAAATGTCACTTTACACCTGTCAGAGGGACTAAAATAAAAAAGACAAGAACTAACAAGTGCTGGCAAGGATGTGGAGGAAAAGGAACCCTTATGTAGTGCTGGTAGGAATGAAAATTGGAGCAACCACTGGGGAAAACAGTGTGGAGGTTCCCCCCCAAAATTAAAAATAGAATTACCATATAATCCAGTAATTACAATACTGAGTATTTAGTCAAAGAAAACAAAAACGCTAATTCAAAAACATACGTATACCCCTATGTTTATTGAAGCATTATTTGCAACAGCCAAGATATGGAAACAAGCCAGTATCCATAGATTGATGAATGGGTAAAGAAAATGTAGTATATGTATACAATGGAATATTGCTCAGCTATAAAGCAGAATGAAATCTTGCCATTTGCAACAACATGGATGGATCTAGAGAGTATAATGCTATAATGCTAAGTGAAATAAGTCAGAGAAAGACAAATGCCATGTAGTTTCACTCGTGTGAAATTTAAGAACTAAACGAAGAATGAAGGGGAAAAGGAGACAAAAATACTCTTTTAAAAAAGATTTTATTTATTTGAGAGAGAGACAGTGCAAAAGAGAGAGCACAAGCGGAGGACAAGGGCCTAAGGAGAAGCAGATTCCCTACCACTTTCTGCTGAGTAGGGAGCCTGATGCGGGGCTCGACCCCAGAACCCTGGGATCATGTCCCGATCCAAAGGCAGACACTTTAGCCAACTGAGTCACTCAGGCACTCCAAAAAAACCCATACTCCTAAATACAGAGAACAAACTGGTGGTTGCCAGAAAGGAGGTCAGTGCAGGGATGGGTGAAATAAGTGAAGGGGATTAAGAGTACATTTATCTGGATGAGCACCGAGAAGTGTACAGAATTGTTGAATCATTATATTACACACCTGAAACTAATATAACACTGTAAGTTAATTACAACACAGTAACTTAAAAAAATCTTCAAAAAAAAAAAAGATGCATAGAAGGATCAACAAGAAGTACCAGTCTTAGCTTAGGTTGGAGACCACTGATTTCTTCTTTGTCTTCTCTCTGTAATATATATGGCTTGCTTTAGTCGGCCTCTATAATTGTTTAGAAATAATAGATTATACTAGTGGCATGTGCTGAAGATAACTCTTCCGTTATCTTCAGCTTCTTCTTCTGTGCCAGCATCATACTCAGAATTTTTCATTATTATCTCATTTAATCTTCACAACAACTCTGTGATGTGGGTATGTCCCATCCATTAACCCCACTTTATAGATGATGAACGGAGACTTAAAGAGGTTTAACTAAGTGCCAATGTTGCTTAGCTAATTAATTGCAGAGTAGGGTTCTCAACCCTAGGTTGGGCAGATTCTAGAGCTTCTGTTCTTAATGGTGGCACAACCTGCATTCATTAGAATTAAGTTCTGGTAGTACATACAATGGAATGGTGGGCTGGGGGAAGGAATTGGACAGATCTATCCAGTTTGGAAATCTGTCATTATTAACTGTATTATGCAATCTAGTTTACAATTATTATTACTGATATCTTCAGATTTCTTTCTTTATCTGGAAAAAAATTAATCAGGTTAAAAAAATCTATTTTTTGCTCTTTACTGGTTTCATTTTATTTCATTTTTGTAAAGATTACTTATTTATTTATTTGATAGAGAGGATGAGCACAAGCGGGTTGAGGAGCAGAAGGTGAACTGGACTCCCCACTGAGCAGGGAGCTGGATGTGGGACTTGATCTTGGGACTCTGGGATGATGACCTGAGCCGATGGTAGATGCTTAACCAACTGAGCAACCCAGGTGCCCCTCTTTACTGGATTTAAAGATACAAATTAAAATTCTTTTCTTATAGTAGTTAGCTGCCCTTGTAATAAAGCCTCTGTAAAATGCCTCTCTACCTTTTAAAAATCTAATGATAGGGGTACTTGGCTGGCTCAGTCAGGGGAGTGTGTGCCTCTTGATCTTGGGATTGTAAGGTTGAGCCCCATGTTGGGTGTAGAGATTTCTTAAAAATAAAATCCTAAAAAAATAAATTTTAAAAATACAAAGATAATTAATATCTTTAAACTTCAAATAATATTTTAACTCCAGTAACTCAGGCTTACATAATTATCATAGACCAACCACTTCGTTCTATCTTGCTGTGTTTTTTTTTAACCCCATACAACAAACATCATTATCACTGTTGTCTAGCCAACTACTGTTTAGAATTACCCACATCTCAGATCTTCTTTCCAGGATTGTTTTTTGTTTTTTTGGGAGACATAACCTTTGGAAATTCCTTTAGTGCAAAATAAATTTCTTTTTATTTATTCTTCTTGGAGTTTACTGGGAATTCCTGAATATGTGGACTACTGCCTTTCATCAGTTACAAAAATTCTCAGCAACACTTTGAATGTTGGTTCTCCCCCTTTCCATTATCTCCTTCTAGAACTAACTCTGTTAGGACAGATGGCAATTTCTCACTTTACCAATACATATGTCAATATTCCATAGCCTTTTATAGTCTTTATCACTTTTGTTCCTGGGCTGCATTCTTTGAGATTCCTCCAGATTTATTCTCTAGGTCAGAATTAAAATTTTGTCCATTATGCCACTTAACTTTTCAGATTTTTCCTGGATATTTTATTATAATTTTCAAAATACAGGTAAGGATAATTTTACTCTAAACTCCCATATACTTACCCCAATTGTATATTTTACAATTAACATTTTACTGTACTTGCTTTATCACAGATCTATCCCATCTATCCCTCTATGTATCCATCAATCGAACCTTTTATATGTGTATCAAAGTAAGTTGCAGCATTAATAAATGAACTTCAAATTCTTCCACTTAGCTTTTATTTTCAATTCTTTTATTTTCTATTTCTCAAAGGTTCATCTGGTCATTTCTGATGTTTCCTCGTTTATCACTCACCTTTCCATGTACGTCTTTTACTTCTCAAACATACTAGACATATTTACTTTATAGTCCATAAGGCCATATTTTAACAACTAAAAATAGAATGCCTAGTTAAATTTGAATTTCAGGTAAACAACACATTTTTAATGTAAGTATGTCCCAAATACTGCATAGATATAGTTATACTTAAAATTTACTTATTACTTACCAGAAGTTCAAATTTAATTGAGTGCCCTGGTATTTTGTCTGACCATCACCTGATAATTCCCATATCTGAGGTCTTTATAGGACTGGCTCATTCATTTTGTTGACTCTTACCCATGATGGCTTGTTTCCTTGTGTGTTTTGTGATTTGGGGTTTTTCACTCATCTTCAAGTTTCGCTGTCAGACTTCCTCTAGGCTTCAGCTGAGGATACATTCCTCCTTGCTTTTGCCAGGTGTCTGGGACACTATAGCTCTGGTCTACTTTGAAGTAAAAATTTCAGCTGATGGCTTTCTGGACCATGCAAAGAATGAAAATTTGGGCCAGGAGCCCTCAGAAAAAAAGCTAGTGGCCACAAAATGTCAATAGAGACTTTTTCCTTCTTTTTAAAAAATGTCTGTACAAAGAAAACATGGAAGCAATTTTGGTTGCTGTCTGCCTTTTCTAAGTGCACCCTCCTAGCTCAAAAAACTTACCGCTGCTAAGTCATGGCGTTATTTTTTTTGGTGTGAGGAGCTTACCATCCCGAATAGAGCCAGTGCTTCATACCAGGTGCCCCAGAGCAGAGGTTTTGAGTTATTATACGGCTTCTTCAGGGCTTAGTTCCTTCCTTCCTTCCATGGACTTCTAGGCTGATTTGTTCTTGACATCAAAAGATTCCACTTGAACCCTTCAGATGCATCCCTCTATTTAAACGAGTGATTTTAAAAGTTGGGTTGGGCTTTTTAGATGTTTTGTAGTCTCTCCAGTTAGAATTATTGCTGGAAGCCTGTGTTCTGTAGTCAGCAAACAATTTTTGGATCTTATAAAGTTAAAGAGTTGCTTCAGGTATTGTTAAATCTGGAGATCTCAACCAGGCAGACCCTATGTGATTATAAACGTGTGTAAAACAAAATAAGCAGAATTCCATCTTACTTTAAGAAGATAATCTTTTTCTAGGTATGCCACATGATAAAGGTAAATGAATTAAAGTGGCCACATTAAAACAAACAAACAGTGCAACTGGAATGACCTGCTCCACCAGTTCGGTGCACAAACGACATTATATTCCAAGTAATCACCTTATTGGAGGGAGAGCTAGAGCCACTGATTGTGATCAATGATCCCCATTTCCAATATTATAGAGCCTACTCTCCATTCCTGGGGTCCCCCAGGTACAGACTTTTTATTTCATATTCACACACTCTGCCTTTGTTTCATATTCACAGACTCTGCCTTAATTTCTCAAACTCCTCCTCAGGGTCTGGATGTCTGGGAAGGAAGGAGAATCCAGCCTCCCACCCCATGACAGTGTTCCTGGTTGCCCTGCCTGGGTTTTTGGTTCAGAGTCTCCTTCCCTCTACTAAGCAACTGTCTGGGGACACTTGGTATCTTTTTTTTCAGATCAGGACCTGAGCTGAAGACAGAGGCTTTCACCCACTGAGCCACCCAGGCGCCCCTGGATTGAACATTTTAATTGCTAGCTTATGCCTTTAAAAAATATATAATTTGGGGCACCTGCCTGGCTCATTCAGTAGAGAGCATGTGGCTCTTGATCTCAGGTTCATGAGTTTGAGCCCTACTTTGGGTGTAGAGATTACTTAAAAAGGAAAAAAAGTACAAGTGTTTGCCTCACCAGAAAACCTCTGTAGGAGAGTGTATAGTTTTCCACATATGGATTATTCACTGCAAGGAGAATAGTAACTGTACAGTAGTAAAACCAGATAATAACTACACCAGATGATCAGACTTAACTTCACAAACTAAACACCTGTATTTTCAAAAAAGAAAGATCTCAAATTATATCTTTACCTTCCAACTTAAGAAATTAGAAAAAGGAGGGGCACCTGGGTGGCTCAGTCGTTAAGCATCTGCCTTTGGCTCAGGTCATGATCCCACGGTCCTGGGATCGAGCCCTAAGTCTCAGCAGGGAGTCTGCTTCTCTCTCTTCTTCTGCCCCTACCCCTCTCCCTTCCCCTGCTTGGGCACCCTCTCTCTCAAATAAATAAATAAAAATTTTAAAACAATAATAATAATAATAAAGAAATAAGAAAAAGGAGAGAAAACCCAAGGCAAACAAGAGGATGGAAATAACAAAGATTTCAGTGGAAATAAATGAGAGCATGGAAAACAATAAAGGAAATCAACCAGACTGAAGTTTGATTCTTAAAACAGATCAACGAAAGTGATAAACTTTTAGCTAGAACGAAGAATGAGAAAGGGAGACAAGTCAAATTCCTAAAATCAGAAATGAAAAAGGGAACACCACTCCAACTTCACAGGGAAAAAAAGGAATTAAAAGGGAATACTATGAAAAATCGTGTGTATCTAAATTAGGTAACTACATGAAATTGACAAACTCCTAGAAAGACAAAAAGAACCAAAACTGGCCCAAGGAAAAAAAAAAAAACAGAAAATGTGAAAATGTCTATAAGAGGTTAAAGGATTGAGTTAGTAATTTAAAAACTCCCACAAAGAAAAACCTAGGCCCAGATGACTGCATTAACATGTAAAGAATTATATCAATTCTTTACAAACTCATGTCTTCCCCCTGTGAGACCAGGAACAAAACAAGGGTGTCTGCTTTTTCACATTTAATTTAACTTAATTTAATTTATTTATTTGAGAGAGAGAGAGAGAAGAGGGAGAAGGAGAAGCAGACTCCCCACTGAGCAGGGAGCCTGACTCAGGACTCAATCCCGGGATCCTGGGACCATAGCCTCAGCCAAAGACAGATGCTTAATTGGTTGAGTCACTCAGGTGCTGCTCACCCCCAACATTTATTAACATTATACTGGAGGTTCTAACTGGGGCAATTAGACAAGAAAGAAATAAAAGGCACCCAGATTAGAGAGGAGGTTAAAAAAACAAACAAACAAAAGATGACATGATCTTGCATATAGAAAATCCTAAGGAATCAGAAACTATTAGAGCTGTAATTGAATTCAACAAGTTTGCAGGATACAAGATCTAACTATAAAAATCAATTGTATTTTTATACATTAGCAATGAACATGGTAAACATGAAATTAAGAAATCAATTACATTTACAATAGCATCGAAAAGAATAAAATACTAGGTATAAATTTAATAAGAGAGGTGCAAGATGTATGTGGCAAACCATAAAATACTGTTGAAAGAAATATTTTTAAACATTATTTATTTTATTTATTTTAGAGAGAGAGATCTTATTTTATTTATCAATTTATTTTTAAGATTTTATTTGTTTATTTGAGAGAGAGCGCATCGGGTGGGAGTGTCAGAGGGAGGGAGCCCAATGCGGGACTTGCACCTGAGACTCCAGGACCATGACCTGAGCCGAAGGCAGTCCTTTAACCTACTGAGCCCCCAGGTGCCCCAAGAGATCTTATTTTAGAGAGAGCACGCAAGTCGGGGCAGGAGCAGAGGGAGAGAAGGAGAAGCAGACTCTGTGCTGAGTGCAGGACCCGATGTGGGGCTCCATTCCACGACACTGAGATCATGACCTGAGCCAAAACCAAGAGTTGGATGCTTAATAGACTGAGCCACCCAGGTGCCTCAAACTACTGTTGAAAGAAATTTAATAAAATCTCGGTAAATGAAAAGACTTCCCATGTTCACAGATGGAAAGACTTAATACTGTTAAGGTGGCAGTATTTCCCCGATTGCTCTACAGATCCAACATAATCCCTAGCAAAACTTCAGCTGGCTTCTTTGCAGGAACTGGCAAACTGATCCTAAAATTCACGTGGAAATCCAGAGACCAAGAAAGGCCAAAACCATCTTCAAAAAGAAGAACAAAGCTGGGAGACTCATAATTTCCACTTCAAAACTGATTACACAACCTCAGCAATCAAGACGTTATCGTATTAGTATACAGGTAGACATATAGATCTATTAAATAGAACTGAATTCAGAAATAAGCCCTTTCATTTATGGTAATTTGAAGCCGGATGAAGATGGCAAAATAATTTAATGGAGAAAGAATAGTCTTTTCAACAAATGTTGTTGGGAAAACTGCATATCCACTTGCAAAAGGTTGAAGCTGGACCCTATTTCACACTATGCACTCAATAACTCAACAACCCAAGTAACTCAAATAACTCAAAATGATTGAAGAACTACATGTAAAATTATAAAACTCTTAGAATGAAACACAGGAGTAAATCTTCACAACCTTGGGTTCAGCAATGGTTTCTTTTGAGACATCAAAGGCACAAGCAACGACAAAAAATAAAAAATGAAAATTTGGATTACATGAGAATAAAAACTTTTATGCTCCAAACGATACCATAAAGAAAGTGAAAAGACTACTTGGAAGTTGCTAAAAGAGATCTTAAATGTTCTCACCACACACACACACACACACACACACAAACACACACAATAAATTTCATGAGGTAATGGCTGGGTTAACTAATATTATTGTGGTAATCATTCCATAATACATACAAACTATACTGTACACCTCAAACTTATACAGTGTTATATGCCACTTATATTTAATAAAGCTGAATAAAGAAATGAAAAGACAACCCACAGAATGGGAGAAAATATTTGCAAGTCACATTATCTGATAATGGACTTGCATCTAGAATAAACCTCTGTTAACTCAATAATGGAAAGGCAACCCAATTTTAAATTGGGCAAAGGATTCAAATAGATATTTCTCCAACGAAAATATACAAATGGCCCTTAAGTACAGGAAATGCCGCTAAACATCATTACTCATCAGGGAAGTCAAAACCACAATAAGATTCTACCTTACACCCACTAGGGTGGTTATAATTTTAAAAATGGATAATAACAAGGATTGGTGGAGAGACGGAGAAAAGGCAAGCCTCATAGGTTGGGGTGAGAATGTAAAATAGTATGGCCATTTTTGAAAAACTGTTTGGCCGTTCCTAAAAAATTTAAACACAGAGTTACCCTATGCCTTAGTAATTTCTCTTGGGTATATGCACCCAAGAGAAATGAAAACATATGTCCACATAAAAACTTGTACACACATGTTCTAAGAAGAAGCATTATTCATAAGAGCCAAAAAAGTGGAAACAATCCAAATGTCCATCAACTTATGGAGAAATAAAATGTGATATATCCATACAACAGCATATTATTCAGCAGTAAAGAGAAATCAAATACTGATACATGCTATAGCATGAATGAACCTTGAAAACACGATGCTAAGTGAAAGAAGCAAGTCACAAAAGATGACATATTGTATGATTCCGTTTATAAGAAATGTCAAGAATAAGAAAATTGATAGAGACAGAAAATAGATGAGTAGCTATTTAGGGCCGATGGTAAAATGGAGGCAGGTGGTGGGGGTGAAGGAGAGATGGGGAATCACAGCTAATGGGTAGGATTTTTTTTAGGGGGAATGAAAACATTCTAAAATTAGATTGTGGTGGTAATTGCACAACCCTGCGGATAGAGTAAAAACCACTGAATTGTACACTTTAAATGGGCGAGTTTTACAGTATGTGAATTATGTCTCAACAAAGTTGTTGTTGTTGTTGTTTTTTTAAGAAATTAACTTCATCACTGAGGGGCAAGTAGAAGTCACACAGCTCCTGAGATGATCCATCCATCTCAGATGGATCCTGAGTAGGTTCCATCACTTTTGTAGTATTCTGGCTAAGAATTAGTGCCTGAAATCTAATCCCAAGAAAATAGAACATTAAGTGTGGACCGTTCCAAGCAATAATTTGTCTGTATTCTTAAAAATTGTCAGTGTCATGAAGGACAACTGAAGGCTGAGGCATTTACTTTATTAGAGACTAATGAGACCTACACTCTGTGATCCTGAACTGGATCCTACCTAGAGGGAAAAATGCTCTAAAGAACACATTAACAAAATTGGAACTGGATTGCAGATTAAAATGTCATATCAAGGTTAAATTTCCAGAACTCCATAAATGCACTATAGTTAGGTAAGAAAACATCTTTGTTATAAGGACAAAAACCTACAAGTCAGAGGCATGGTACATGCAATCTACTCCCCCACAGAGAGATCAGAAATCAACATAAAAGAATATATATGAAGAAAAGCAAAGGAGTGATGATCACAGAAGTAAGGAGACCAGTGGGGAAGAAAGGGATACAATTGGAGAAGGACATGAGGGGGGCCTTGCAGGCAAGGGAGAGGGCAGGGGAGTACCGTTCTATGTTTTAGCCAGGGTGACAGAACACAACTATTTATATTATTATTATTGCCCTTGAAAGTAAGCTGTTTTGTGGATTTGTTGCATTTTACAGTTAAAAAATAATTTAAAAGGAATAAATCTAAATTCCTATACAAATAATCTTAAAAGAAAGCCAAAACCAGAATAGTCTAATCAACCTGACATTTTCTAGGACTTGCTTCTGTCCCTCAGTATTAGAATTTTGGTAAATTTTCCCTATTAAATAATCCTGTTATGGTCTGCCTATTAAATTAAAAAAATAAGCATTAATTCTGGATGTGGGTAATAGATAAATAGTTAATAGTTTAATTCTCTACATTTCTGAGGCTATTTTTCTTACGAATTAAAATAAATTCAAAAGTGCACGCCTTGGGCACCTAGGTGCTCAGTTGGTTAAGCATCTGGCTCTTAATTTTGGCTCAGATCATAATCTCAGGGTTGTAAGATCGAGCCCTGCAACCAGATCCACACTCAGGGGAAAGTCTGCTTGGGATTCTCTTTCCTTCTGTCCCCTGCCCCCCACTCTCTCTCTCTCTCTTTATAATAAGTAAATCAATCTTAAAAAAAAAACAAAAATAAAAATAAAAGTGCATGCCTGATTCTGCATAAGAAAACATTTCCTAGGTTCATGGGTTAGGGTGATTTGTCAGAGAGTGCCAGGCTGACTGTTAGGATTTTCTGGAGTTTGATACCTGACCACTTCTATGACCTGGATCTACATCATGGATTAGTTACTAGTTTTGTGATCACAGGCCATTTACTTAAACATTCTTTTTAAAAAATTTCCCTCTTTAAAGTAGGAAATGGAATTTACTCAGTCATTTTGTTCAGAAATAATGTTCTTTCAGGGAAGTTACTAATATTGGAAGTCACTATGAAAAGAATGCCATATGTCCTAGGTTTAAAGAGCTTACCAACTTGAAGATATACCATTTACTTAAAGCTTTAAGTTTTTTTTTTTTAAGATTTTATTTATTTACTTGAGACACAGAGAGAGAGAGAGAGAGAGAGAGCGAGCATGAGTGGAGAGAGGGGCAGAGGGAGAGGGAGAAGCAAACTACCCACCAAGCAGGGAGCCTGATGTGGGGCTCCATCCCAGGACCCTGGGATCATGACCTGAGCCAAAGGCAGATGCTTAACAACTGAGCCACCCAGGTGCCCCAAAGCTTTAAGATTTTGAGGAAAAGGGGGGGAAAAAAGAAGGAAGGAAGAAGAAAAAAGAAAATGAAGGAAGGAAGAAAGGAGAGAGAGAAAGAAAGAAAGAAAAAGAAAGGAAGGAAAGAAAGAGGGAGAGAGGAAGGAAGGAAGGAAGGAAGGAAGGAAAGGAGGAAAGAACCACCACGTTGAATAAAAAATTTTCCCAAAAGGTACATTATAGTATCAAGAAACTACAGTAATTAACCTCTTTCTGCCAGTATCATTTTGCCTTAGTCTGGTTGCCTTCCAACACACTGAAAGACTGAGGCAGCCCTCTTCCTGAACATTACAGTTTCCTCATAGAGATCCTCAGTCTTGGTCCTGTGTGACTCGGAAGAGTTGGCAGTTGCTAGGAACTCTATTAAAGTGGCAGATACACAGTTATGCAAACCATGGGGGTAATACAGCAGATTAAACACATACATCCAATTTTGCCCCCTCTTAAAATTTGATTGAAACTGGAGTAGAAAGATGCTTTTTGAAAAGACATGACAATGATTGGTGGAAGGGATAGGAAAGGAGAACAAAACTGGCAGCTAGGATGCTGGTGGGCATGATACTGATTTGGAAGGCCTTGGGAAGCTGGATTCCCAATTTTGCAGTGGGGGCGGTCAGAGGCAGGTCAAATTACATCAAAGAATGCTGAAAAATTGGCAGTGCCAGATACCTCTGGAATTTGGGGGTAAGAACATGGCTGAAACAAGGAAAACTGCTAAAAGGTGTTTGTGAAATGGTGAAATTACCTAGATCCTCCTCTCCAACTCCATACCACTAAGCAACTGTTCCTCACCTACTGATAAGAGAAATTCAGCTTCATCACATAGAATGAAACAGAAACTCTCTTGATTGAGGGAGGCCAAGTACATTGAAGGCATAGAGGGCAGGACTCTTTATTCTCAGATGGTTCAGAAAAATAATAATGTGTGTATATTTGGGGAGGGGGTAGTAAAATGTTAAATGTGGCAAAATACTAATCATTGGTAAATCTGGAAAAATGCATCTAGACATTTTCAGTAGTATTCTTGCAACTTTTCAGTAGTATTCTTGCAACTTTTATGGATGTTTGAAACTCAAAATAAAAAGTTTATTTTGGGGATGCCTGGGTGGCTCAGTGGGTTAATTTAAGCCTCTGCCTTCAGCTTGGGTCATGACCTCAGGGTCCTGGGATGGAGCCCCGCATCGGGCTCTCTGCTCAGAGGCGAGCCTGCTTCCTCCTCTCTCTCTCTGTCTGCCTCCCTGCCTACTTGTGATCTCTGTCTGCAAATAAATAAACAAAATCTTTTAAAAAAAAGTTTATTTTGTTTATGTTTTTTAAAGACAGACAATGCAAAGAACAACAAGCCCTTTCTGCCTCTACTGGCTATCAAAATGCCAGTAGCCAGATATTTACCCTAGAGAAAGGGGATTTGAATACCCTTCTTGCGGGAATTTCCTTGAGAGGAAAGATAAATGGAGCTCCATTAAGATATATGGAGCCTTCTTTCCCCAACAGCCCACTGAGAATGTCTTGATGAAGCTAAAGGTCTGTGAGCCCCAACCACATCGTCAGACTTTGCAATCACCTTTTTACTATTTCACACTTGGGGTGCCTGGGTGGCTCAGGTGTTCAAGTGTCTGCCTTCAACTCAGGTCATGGTCCTGGTTTGTGGAATTGGGTCCCTGCTCAGCAGGGAGCCTGCTGCCCCTTCTCCCTCTGCCTCTCCCCCTGCTTATATTCTCTCTGTCTCTCTCAAATGAATAAATAAAATCTTCTTTAAAAAAAACTTTAATTAAAAAAATCTTTAGGGGCGCCTGGGTGGCTCAGTGGGTTAAGCCACTGCCTTTGGCTCGGGTCATGATCTCGGGGTCCTGGGATCCAGCCCCACGTCAGGCTCTCTGCTCAGTGGGGAGCCTGCTTCCTCCTCTCTCTCTGCCTGCCTCTCTGTCTACTTGTGATCTCTGTCTGTCAAATAAATAAATAAATAATCTTAAAAAAAAAATCTTTAGTACTCCACACTTATTAATGAAGAAACAGCTAAATAGGCAAGATAGATACAGAAGGCGAACAGGAAAAACAAAGCCCAACTTAGCGAATCTGGCGGTAAGGACAAAAATACCTGGGCTGGAGGGGGAGGTTGGGTGAGGGGACTAATATTAACATCCTCATGGAGATAAGATAGTGTTATATTCATAAACCAAGAAGGGGGTGCTTTTAAAAGAAACAGTAGGAGAATAAAAAACAGCTGTTAGAAATTAAAAACATGTTAGTGAAAATGAAAAACTCAATAAAATATTGGAAAAATAAGTCTTGAAAACTTCCCAAAAGTAGAGAAAAAAGACAAAGTGATAGAAAGGTAGAAAAAGTGAGAAAATAAGAGGATCCGTCCAGTGGGTTTCAAACCCAAATAATAGGAAGTCTGAAAAAAGAGAAAATGGAGAGGCGGAAATCAGAAATTAAAATAATTTGAGATAATTTCTCAAAACTGAAGAACAAATTTTTCAACTAAAAGCCCCACCAGGTGAATTTCAGAAATTTGGAAACCTGAAATTTTCTTTCATCAGTAGGAGCTGAGAAGCAGTTGCCCAATGGTGTAGAGTGGGGAGGGGTATGGCATCTTGCAAAATTGATTAACAAGACTCATACTAAGGTATATCACTGTGAAATTTCAGAACAATGGGAACAAAGAGAACATTTTTTTAAAAAGATTTTATTTATTTATTTGACAGACAGAGATCACAAGTAGGCAGAGAGGCAGGCAGAGAGAGAGAAAGGAGGATGCAGGCTCCCTGCAGAGCAGAGAGCCCAATGTGGGGCTCGATCCCAGGACCCTGGGATCATGACCTGAGCCGAAGGCAGAGGCTTTAACCCACTGAGCCACCCAGGCGCCCCCAAAGAGAACATTTTACAAACTTCTAGAGACAGAAAACCAAGACTCCTTAGTTTTAAAAAGAAAGGGGGGTAGAATTTGGAGTCTGATGTTTTTGTTTTATTTTTCAAAGTTTACTTATGTTAGTTCTTTTCTGTTCCAGTCCCTGCAGTGTGCTTATGTTATTCATTCACAGTACATTTAGATTCATTTTTTTAATAATTTATAGTCTATTTTGGGTTTCCTTTGCAGTCTGGGTGATTTTTTTTTGAAATTTACATTAAGATGTGTTTTTCTTTATTTTCTTCATCATGATAAGTGTACTGTTGAATCCCATCCCCTATTTCCCCCATCCTCCCATCTATCTTCCCTCCGATAACCACCAGTCGCTCTCTAGAGTTAAGAGTCTGTTTCTTGGGTGCCTGGATGGCTCAGTGGGTTAAAGCCTCTGCCTTTGGCTCAGGTCATGAGCCCAGAGTCCTGGGATCGAGTCCCACATCGGGTTCTCTGCTCAGCAGGGAGCCTGCTTCCCCCTCTCTCTCTGTCTCCCTCTCTGCCTACTTGTGATCTCTATCTGTCAAATAAATAAGTAAAATCTTTGAAAAAAATTAAAGCAAACAAATAAATAAACAAATAAAAGAGTCTGTTTCTTGGTTTGTCTCTTTTTTTTCCTTTACGTATTTGTTTTGTTTCTTAAATTCCACATACAAGTGAAATCACATGGTATTTCTCTTTCTCTGACTTATTTTTCTTAGCATTATACTATATAATCTTCATAAATGTAAATTTCATAAATATCTCTTCATCAATATTGTTGCAAATGGCAAGATTTTGTTTTTTATGGCTGAATAATATTCCATTTCACACATGCACACACACATATATATATCTCACATCTTTTTATCCATTCATCAGTCGATGGACACTTGGGCTGCTTCCATAGTTTGGCTATTGTAAATAATGCTGCTATAAACATAAAGGTGCATGTATCCTTTTGAATTAGTATTTCTGTATTTTGGGGGGTAAATACCCAATACTGTGGATCATAGGGTATTTCTATTTTAAATTTCTTGAGGAACTTCTATTCTGTCTTCTGCAGTAGCTGTACTAATTTGCATTCTCGCCAGTAGTGCAAGAAGGTTTCCCTCTCAGCACATCCTCACCAACACCTGTTGTTTCTTGTGTTTTTTATTTTAGCCATTCTATAGGGCACTGCCTTCAAGATTCTGAAAGAAAATTATTTTCTTATATTTTACTTTATACCCAGTTCATTTATCAGTTATATATGAAGATAGACTAACATTATTTTCAGACTTAAAAATCCCCCCAGATTTGCTTCTTATGTACTCTTTCCTTAAGAAGCTCTCAAGGAAAAAAAATTTTAGCTAAGAACCAGGAAAGATATGAGAAAAAAAGAAGATTCCATACAAGAGAGGGATAAAGGGAACCCAGAGAGGTACCAGAAAAAGAGGTTCTAGGATAACAACTACACACTGGATGTGAGGGCAAACTCTCCAGTGTACCCAAAAGATAAACATATAGAAGGCTATAATTTCCGATATCCCTGTGGCCATTGTTCTATCTCTTTAATTTGAAGACAGAATGAGGGATGCCTGGGTGGCTCAGTTGGTTAAGCGGCTGCCTTTGGCTCAGGTCATGATCCCAGCATCCTGGGATGGAGTCCCACATCAGGTTCCTTGCTCGGCAGGGATCCTGCTTCTCCCTCTGCCTCTAGCCTGCCACTCTGTCTGCCTGTGCTTGCGCTCTCTCTCTCTCTTTCTAACAAATAAATAAAATCTTTTTTTTTAAGATTTTATTTATTTATTTGACACAGAGAGAGAGATCACAAGCAGGCAGAGAGGCAGGCAGAGAGAGAGGAGGAAGCAGGCTCCCCGCTGAGCAGAAGGCCTGATGTGGGGCTCGATCCCAGGGCCCTGGGATCATGACCTGAGCCGAAAGCAGAGGCTTTAACCCACTGAGCCACCCAGGCGCCCCCAAATAAATAAAATCTTAAAAAAAAAAAAAAAAAGACAGAGCACCTGGGTGGCTCAGTGGGTTAAGCCGTTGCCTTCGGCTCAGGTCATGATCTCAGGGTCCTGGGATAGAGTCAGCAGGGAGCCTGCTTCCCTTCCTCTCTCTCTGCCTGCCTCTCTGCCTACTTGTGATCTCTGTCTGTCAAATAAATAAATAAAATCTTTTAAAAAAAAAAAAGACAGAATGAATCTGGCACTGACTCCAAACTAACCTTGATTTGACTCAACCATATGCTAATGAATTACTGCTCTTGTCTCTGCCCAGCTGCCTGAATCAGATGAAGACACACAAAAGTGGTCTGCTTTCATTCCACAAAAGTGGTCTGCTTTGATCTATTCATGAGGACTACAGGTGGTTCGTCAGCACAGAATCTGAAAATATAGAGCAACACACTCTGACATATTTCTGCCATGCATCCCAACAGTGGCCCTTTCTTTACACATCTAGGTTTCTACTTGTTACTGTTTTCAAAACAATGTATGTTTAGTTTAGAAATACATAGATGGAAAACAATAAAGTAAGGAAATTATAAACACAGGAATAATGATTACTTGAAAATTGGGGAGGAGAAATGAAGGAAAAACATTAAAAGTACCAGTAATATTCTATTTACTAACCTGAACATGTTTAGGGCTCAGAGTGTGTGTGTGTGTGTGTGTGAGAGAGAGAGAGAGAGAGAGAGAGAGAGATGTAGATGTTCATTGTATTATTATTCTGCAAATTATACATATTTTATATTATTTATACATATATTATATCTGCACATTTGTTATATTCACAACAAAAATTTCTTTTAAAAGAGAGTAAGCAGAGGGTTGCTGGGGGTAGGGGGGTAGGGAGAGGGTGGTGGGGTTATGGACATTGGGGGAGGTATGTGCTATGGTGAGTGCTGTGAAGTGTGTAAACCTGGTGATTCACAGACCTGTACCCCTGGGGCTAATAATACATTATATGTTAATTAAAAAATTAAAAAAATAAAAAATAAATAAAAGAGAGTAAGCAAAATTACTGGTACTATGCTTAAAAGTTCTTTTTACTTAAGAATTTATAGATACTGGCAGATAATTTAAAGCATTTTTTTTTCCACAAGGAATTTTAATGGTCCTTCTAAAATCCATTTTTAAATGCTCAAGTAGTTCCATATGGTTGGAGGAAGGATGAATGTAACTGAGTGCAAGAGATGAATTTCTAGAAGCAGACAATGCCAAATCATGAAGGGCCTTGTATGTTAAAATAATCCTGGCCTGCAGCGAGGTCTCTAACTAAACTTAGATAAGGTTCACATATGTGAGGTTAGTGACTTACCCATTACCCCCAGCCTTTCTTCATTAATGTGTCTGGAACAGATTAGGAGGTACTACGGAGTCCCAGCAACATGTAATGAGCAAACACACAGGAAATGTGCCAGGTTCTTAGAGCAGGTATTTTTTTGAGAAAGAGCTTTCAGCTTGCCAGTAGGCTTGGGCTGAGTTTGAACACCTGGTCATTAAACACCAAGATACCATGTAACCTAAGCTGCCTTACATGGACCAGGTGTTAGCTGGTCCAATTAGCTATTATACTGCACCTGCCCAGAGGTACTACATCAAAAAAGGGAATTAGTATGCATAATAAGGACTATGCCTGAACAGGTTTCAAGAGCAATGGTCATATTTGCTGTATGTGTACTTATGCTACATTCTGGTTCCTCCTTGACTGTGGACACTACCATGTCATCATGGGGAATTCCCTAAATCCAGCTGACTGAGGATGAACTATTTTGAGCCTGCTTTATTGATGGTGCTTGTGGTGTAGCCCCTCTCAGTTGTCCTAAAGGACAGAAAAGCAGAAAAATCTTCCCAGTGTGTACAACATTAGGTTATACATCTCCCTGTCTACAGTATCTAGGGGAGATAAGCCTGAATTAAGAACCTACATCAATTCATGGACAAAGGCTTGTGTCTTCAATGGATGATCAATGACTTGGAATGACCATGATGCAGAGACTGCTGACTGTTGACAAAGAGGGAAGAGGTTCAAAGACAGACCTCTCAGAAGGGGCCAAGAGTATGCAAGCATTTGGGCCCAGGGTCAACATTCACAAAAGCCCTCTATGACGGAGAAGATTCATCATAATTAGTTTGGCAAGATGACTCACTTTGCGGATAACAGTCAACCTCCAATCAGTGCGTGCTCATGAATAAACTGGCAGGCGTGTCAAGACAGAAGTCATGCAAAGTCTCATCAACATGGACTTCCCCCCACCAAAGCCAGGCTGTAGCACGGGCTAATTGCTACTGCTGAGTGCCCCATCTATGGGTAGCAACAATCCCTAGTGCCTAGTGTGGGGGCTTCCCAGGGGAATCAGTTGCCACCTGGCAAGAGGTTGATTGCATACTGCTGGAACTCTTCAGTCATGAAAGGGGCAGGAATGTACCCTCATGAGGATACTTATTCTGAATTTGGACTCATTTCCACTGTTTGCTATCCTTCTAGCACCCTGTCTATGGACTTGCGGAACACTACACTGTCATGGTACTCCCAGATATTACTTCTAACCAAGAAAATCAGTCTACACCAAAAGAAGAAAGGTCATGGGTGTATCTTCTCAGGATTCACTGATCTTAGCATGTATGCCATCACATAAGAGCAGCTGTCTAGTTGCCCATATAGAATGGTAGAATGGCCTATTGTTGACAGGTGGAAATGAAATTGTAATTGCCTATAGCTTCAGACAGAGAAAAGAGCTCTGTAGTTGGAATGGCACTGCATATGCAGATGTGTGAAGATATGAGAAAACCCAGCAGATCTGAGGTGTTGCAGGTAATTCAGGAAGGCAGAGAAGAGGGAGGGCAAAGAAAATGGGTTCAGCAGGTAAACATCATAACTCTTGTTGAGAAGCATTACTCTCTTCTATGGGTGATAGGGACCCAAGGAAGGCTGCCATGTGAGACTGCCAAGGACCCCCTCAAATTCCAGTACAATTTACAATTTGCAGGAAACTCTCATAACCTCTTCCCCTCCATAAGCCTTACACTATCCCTTCCTCCTCTGAAGGACAATTCATTGCTTAAGTGCTAGTGGTTTCAGCATATTTGTAAATTCCTTAATACTCTTCCCTCTGGGAGGTAGGGATTCACCTTCCCCTTGAAGGTTGGAGGTTGGAATGGGTGACTGGCTTCTAACAGTACAGTATAGAATGGAACAATAGTAACTTTACAGTAGAGAAGTCCCCTTAACTAAGCCACTGAAGTTAACATCGCCAGAAATATATCATATCAATATCATGTAACCCCTGATAAGATGCAACGAGAAGGGCGTATCATTTCCATGTTTTTCCCAAAAACTGGAAGAAGGGCATGGAGGAGCTTGCTGTAGGATCTTTGTAATTCTAATATAAATAAAAAATTACCTCAAAATAAAAAAATTAAAATTATTTCAAAGTAAGAAGTAAAAAATAAAAAAAATAAAAAAAAACCTTTGCTTCCAAAAGTTTCTCACTAAAGAAAATTTTAAAGGATATATTTCAAGTGAGTGAAATAATCATACCCGGAAGGTCTGAGATTCAAGGAGAAATGATAAGCAAGGAAATTGTAAGTATTCAGGTAATTCTAAACAAATAGCCACTATCTAAACAATTAATCATGTTTTGAGGGGTTAAAAAGTAGAGAAAATGTATATGAAAATAATACCAAATATATCAAAAGGGGGGTATAACAGTTTAAATGTTCTAGGATGCTTGTGTCATTCAAGATGATCAGGATATTACCTTGGACGTTGACAAGTATACATATTAACATTTTTGACATTACCACTAAAAGAAGGATATTTAGCATCCAAATCAGTAAAGTTTTATAAAAATCTAAAAAATAAATCCAAAATAAGGCAAGAAAGTAACTACAAAGAAATATAGAAAAGGTAAGATACATAGAAACCACAAAATAAAATAGTAAAAGTAAATACAAATAAATATAAACAGACTAAATGCTCTAGTGAAAGAAAAAATATTAAAAACTATTTTTAAAAGTTAAGATATACGGTGGCTTTCAAGAGACATTTCTGACGTAAGGATACAGAAAGTCGAAGGAAAAGAGTAGGTAAAGATATAGAAGGCAAATAGTAAACAAAGGAAGGCCAGTATCAGATTAATTAAGCTTTAAGGCAAAAAGTGCTACTGGAGGGCGCCTGGGTGGCTCAGTGGGTTAAGCCGCTGCCTTCGGCTCAGGTCATGATCTCAGGGTCCTGGGATCGAGTCCCACATCGGGCTCTCTGCTCAGCAAGAAGCCTGCTTCCCTCTCTCTCTCTCTCTCTCTGCCTTCCTCTCCATCTACTTGTGATCTCTCTCTGTCAAATAAATAAATAAAATCTTAAAAAAAAAAAGTGCTACTGGACCTTACATATCACAGTATGTATGAGGTTTAATTCCCTAGAATGATGTCACAATTCTAAATGTGTATGCACCTAGTTCCATAGGCTCAAAATAACAGCCTCAAAATACATTTGTATTTTTATTTATTTATTTTTTAAAAAGATTTTATTTATTTATTTGACAGACAGAGATCACAAGTAGGCAGAGCAGCAGGCAAAGAGAGAAAGGAGGAGGCAGGCTCCCCGCTGAGCAGAGAGCCCGATTCGGGGCTCAATCCCAGGACCCTGAGATCATGACCTGAGCCGAAGGCAGAGGCTTTAACCCACTGAGCCACCCAGGCGCCCCATACATTTGTATTTTTTAACTAGGAAAGAATTTTAAGGAAAAATAGACAAACCATCATCATAGTAGAAAATTTTACATTATATTCAATGATGGATAAATCAAGCAAGAGAAAAACAGCATAAAGAAACATTAATTTTTTTTAAAGATTTTATTTATTTATTTGACAAAGAGAGAGACAGCACAAAAGCAGGGTGAGTGGCAGAAGGAGAAGCAGGTTTCCTGCCAGGCAGGGAGCCTGATGTGGGGCTCGATCCCAGAACCCTGGGATCATGACCTGAGCTGAAGGCAGCTGCTTAACAACTGAGCCACCGGCACCCCAAGGAACAAAAAAATGACCAAAAAAATGACAAAACTAAGATGCTTCATCCAATAGTCATATGTATAGTATTGATTTCCAAACTCACTTTTTTTTCAAGCACAGTGAAATATTTGTGAAAGTGATCACATGCACCAGGTGATAAAGCAATTCTCAACAAATTTTAAAAGGAGGGGCACCTGGATGGCTCAGTTGGTTAAGCCTCTGCCTTCAACTCAGGTCATAATCCCAGTGTCCTGAGATTGGAGCCCCTCATTGGGCTTCCTGCTCAGCAGGGAGACTGCTTCTCCTTCTCCCCCCAACCCCGCTTGTAATCTTTTTCTCTAATAAATGAATAAAATCTTTAAAAAAAAATGTTAAGGAATTAATAGCATGGGGTACCTGGCTGGCTCAGTTGAAAGAGCATGCAACTTTAAAAAAAAAAGATTTTATTTGGGGCACCTGAGTGGCTCAGTGGGTTAAGCCTCTGCCTTTGGTTCAGTTCATGATCTCAGGGTCCTGGGATGGAGCCCCACATCTGGCTCTCTGCTCAGCGGGGACCCTGCTTCCCCCTCTCTCTATGCCTGCCTCTCTGCCTACTTGTGATCTCTGTCTGTCAAGTAAAATAAATAAAATCTTAAAAAATATTTTATTTATATATTTACTTATTTATTTGAGAGAGAATGAGAAAGAGAGAGAGGAATGGGGGGAGGGACAAAGGAAGAGGGACAAGTAGACTCCCCGCTAAGCAGGGAGGCTGATGCAGGGCTCGATCCTAGGATCCCAAGATCATGACCTGAGCTGAAGTCAGATGCTTAGCCGACTGAGCCGCCCAGGTACTCTGAGCACAGAACCCTCGATCTCAGGGCTGTGGATTCGAGTTCCATGATGGGTGTAGAATTTACTTAGAAATAAAATCTTTAAAAGGATTAATATCATGCGAGTTATGTTCTGTAATTAGAGTTTAATTAAGAATGAATAATAAAGGGGCGCCTGGGTGGTTCAGTGGGTTAAGCCCCTGTCTTTGGCTCAGGTCATGATCCCAGGGTCCTGGGATCAAACCCCGCATTGGGCTTCTCTGCTCAGCAGGGAGCCTGCTTCCCCTCCTCTCTCTGCCTGCTGCTCTGCATCCTTGTGATCTCTCTCTCTGTCAAATAAATAAATAAAATAAAAAAAAACGAATAATAAAAAAGATAATCAGAAAAATTTCCTGTGTTTGGAAATTAACAAATAGGATTTTAAGTAACTCAGAAAAACATTCTGAATTTAAATGATGAAAATGATCAAAACTTACAGAAGTGTTAAATTTTTTTTTAAAAGACTTATCCCTTTATTTTAGAGAGAGAGAAAGAGAGAGCATGCACATACATGTAGCAGGGAGAGGCAGAGGGAGAGAGAGAATCTCAAGCAGACTCCTCACTGAGTGAGGAGCCCGATGCAGGGCTTGATCCCACAACCCCAAGATCAGGACATGAGCTGAAATCAAGAGTCAGCTGCTTAACCAACTGAGCCACTCAGGTACCCCTAACAAGTGTTAGATATTTATAATAGAAAAGAAGAAAGGTGAAAGTAAATGTGCCAAATACCCAAATTTTCAATTCATCCAATATTTCAATCCAAATATTCAAGAAGTTAAAGAGTGAAAGAATAACTCTAAAGAAAATAAAAAGTATTTATGATAAAGATGAAAATCAAGAAAATAAAAAGTAAACAAAAAAATAATTGTTTCTTTGAAAAGATTTATAACATTGATAAACTTCTGCCAATAGTATTTAAAGAAACAAAGGTAAGAAGGCAACCATAAATAATATTAAGAATAATAAAGAAAACAATTAGAGATGCTACAGAAATTACATGGATTGTAAAAGAATATTATAAACAACATTTTAAAATGAAAATAAAATGGACACTTAGAAAAATATATCAAAACTGATTAAAGATAGAAAATCACAACAATTTTACAACTATTGAGATATTGAATCAGTATGCAAACATCTTCCCACAAAGAAAACACGAGGTCTGAATCATTTTATAGGTGAATTTTTCCAAATGTTTAAAAACCAGATAATTCTGTTTTAGAAAACTATCTAGAGAATAGGAAAAGAAAGAGCTCTCCTTTCTCGTTTTACGAGGCCAGCATGACTCTGATACCAAAAGGAGCAAGAATAATACAAGACAGAAAAATCATAGATCAGATTCACTCGTGGACATAGTCACCCAAATCCTAAATGAATTATCGATGCATGTAATCCTGCTATTTATAAAAAATACGTATGACCAAGTTGGGTTTGTCACAGGAATGCCAAGTTGCTTTAACAACAGAAAGACAGTCCTTGCTACCCATTACCTTCAGAGATTAAAGGAGAAAATCAACAATCATGTCATTAGTCACAGGAAAATAATTTGACAAAATCCAACATTTGGTAATGTTAAAAACTCTTAGCAATGTGAAAATAGAAGTTTTCATATTCATAAAAAGCATTCTCAAAGACTACAGTAAATATCATCCTCAGTTTGAAAGCATTCCTTTTGTAAGATCAGAACCAACTCTCACCACATAAATGGTGAGATCAGGGTACCAACTATCACCACATAAATGATAAAAGAAAGGATATATTTATGTAAATTAATAATAGGTAAATTAATAATAATACATTTATATAAGTTAATAATAGGATACATTTATATAAATTAATAATAATAATTTATATGTAATTTATATTACATATAAATGTAATAATTTACATTTGTATAAATAATAATTGTTCACCCATGTATATATAAAGAACGAAGAAAAATATAAGCAATGCAATAGAGGAATAGGCAAAAGGCTACAATAAGAACTTGACAGAAAAGAAAATTCAAGCAGCCAATAGCCATATTAAAAAAAAAGTCTGTCTCACTAGTAGTCAGGGAAATGCAAATTAGAATACCATGATAATAATACTAATAAGTGCTTACTATGTAACACAGACTATTTTAGTGTAATAATGATAAATGTTTAAATTCTCTCAACAATCTCATGTGATAGTATTTTAGGCATTAGTGCTATTAGTTGATAGGCCCTGCATGAGAAAACTCAGGAAGTCTTAAAGTCGGGCAATTTAACTCCTGCAACTTTGTTCTTTTTCAAAGTTGTGTGACCATTCTACCTCTTTTTCATTTCAATAAGAATTTTAGTATCTGGGAGCACTGACTGGGTGGTGTATCAGTTGAGTGCCTGACTCTTGGTTTGACTGGGCATGATTTCAGAGTGATGATATGGAGCCCCGCTTGGCACCAAGTCGGCTTGAGCTTCTCCCTGGCCTCCCCACCATGCTCCTTCTGTCTCTCTCTCTCAAATAAGTATTTTTGAAAAAAAAAATTTTAGAATCTGCTTGCCAGTTTCTACAAATAGATCCTATTGGGATTATGATTGTGATTGTACTGAATCTATAAATCCGTTTGGGAATAATTGACATCCTTACAATACTGAGTTTTCCAACCCAAGAACAAGGTATATCTTCCTATTTTCTTAGGTCTTTCAAAATTATTCTTGGGTACCTGGGGGGCACAATGGGTTAAGCATCCAGCTTTTGGTTTCAGTTCAGGTCATGATCTTGAGGTCATGAGATCCAGCCCTGTATCAGTCTCCACACTCAGCTCTGAGTCTGCTTGAAGTTCTCTCCCCCTCTCCCTCTGCCCCTCCCACTCACGCTCTCTGTCTCTCTCTCTAAAATAAATAAGTAAGTAAATAAATAAATAAACAAATATTTCAAAAAAATTTCCCACAGGGCACCTAGGTGGCTCAGTCAGTTAAAGCATCTGCTTCAGCTCAGGCCACGATCTCAGGGTCCTGGGATCAAACCACATGTCAGGCTCCCTACTTGGCAGACAGTCTGCTTCTCCTTTTGTCCTTCCCCAACTCATTCTCTCTCTCAAATAAATAAATAAAATCTTTAAAAATTTTTCTCTCAGTAATATTTCTTAGCATCCAATGAGCATATCCTACATATCTTTTGTTTGATTTACCCCTAAATATTTCATAGTTTCAAAGTTTTTTAATTTAAGTCATCTCTACACCCAATGTGGGGCTTGAACCACTCACAACCCCAAGATCAAAAATCACATACTCTTCCGACTGAGCCAGCCAGGCACCCCTTAATATTACACATTTTTGATGCTATTGTGAAAGATATTGTTCTTCAAATTTTCATCTCTAATTGTTTGTTGCTGGTATATAGAAATACAGTTTATTTGTTTTTAATTGTGGCAAATAAGCATAACATAAAACTTATCATCTCAGCCATTTTTAAATGTATAAGTTCCTTGCTGTTAAGGACATTCATGTTGTCTTGCAATTACCACCAACATCTATTCAAGACTCTTCATTTTGCAAGACTGAAACTCTGTACTCATTAAACAACAACTTCCTATTTCTTCCCCCCCCACCCCCGGCAACCACCATTCTACTTTCTATCTCTATGAATCTGACTACTCTAGGCACCTCATCTAGGTGGTATCATATCGTTTTTGTCTTTCTGGCTGGCTTATTTCATTTAGCATAATGTTTCAAGGTTTATCCATGTTGTAGCATGTGCCAGCATTTCCTTCCTTTTTAAGAGTAAATAATATTCCATTATATGTTTATACAACATTTGGTTTATTCATTCTCCCCTCAGTGGACAGTTAGGTTGCTTCCAGCTCTTGGCTCTTATAAATATTGCTGCTTTGAATATAAATGTGCAGCTATCTCTTCAAGACTCTGCTTTCAATTCTTTTGGATATATCCCCAGATGGGGTATTGCTGGACCAGATATTTTTATTTTCAATTTTTTGAAGAACCAGCATACTATATTGTACAGTGGTAGCGACATTTTACATTCCTGCCAACAATGCACATGGATTCCGATTTCTCCACATCCTCATCAACACGTCTTAGAGACCTCCTAATGGGCGTGAAGTGGTATTTCATGGTTTTGATTTTGTATCTCCCTAATAATTAGTGATGTTGAACATCTGTTTTATGTGCTTATTGGCCATTTGTATATCTTCTTTGGAGAAATGTCTATTCAAATCCTTTGTCCGTTTTTTAATCAGGTTGTTCTTACACTTGATTTTTGTATATTGATCTTACAGCCTGCAACCTTGACAAATATTCTAGTAGTTCTATAGGATTTTCTAGATGGGTAATTTGTTACCTATGTATACAGACAGTTTTCTTTCTTTCTTTCTAATCTGGATATCTTTTTATTTTCCAGCCTTATTGACCTAACTAGAATCTACAGCACAATGTGAACAGAAGTATGACAACAGACAACTTTGCTTTGACAATGTCTCAAAGAAAAAGTATTGGTCTTTATTCATGAAGTATCATGTTAGTTGTAGATTTTTCATAAATGCCCTTTATTGGTGTGAAAAGGTTCCCTCCTATTCTTAATTTGCTGAGAGATTTTTCTTAGGGATAGATGTGGGATTTTTATCAAGTGCTTTTTCTGTATCTATTGAGATGATCATATGATTTTTCTTTTTAGTCTGCTAGTAAGGTGAATTATATTGATTGACTTTCAAACATTAAACTGGCCTTGCATTCCTGGGATAAATCCAATTGGTCATGATATTTTATCTGTATTATGTACAGTCGTCAGATTCAGTTCACTAAAAATTTTAAGAGAGCTTTTAGATCTCTGCCTCTATGCTCATGAAGGGAATTCCTTTTTAGTCTTTTGCACTGGAATTAGAGTAATCTGATCTCAGAAAATGAGTTTGGAAATATTCTCTTCCCTTCAATTTTCTGGAAGAGTTTATGTGAATTGGTTTTATTTATTTATTAAATGTTTGGTAGAATTTACCAACGAGACCAGATATGCCTGAAATGTCTTTGTGGAAGGTTTTTAAACTATAAATTCCATCCCTTAAACAGAGGTAGGGATATTCAAATGGTCTGTTTCTTCTTGTGTGACCTTTAGTAGATTATGTCTTTCAATCCAAGCTGTCAAATGCATTGGCCTACAGCTGTTCATAATTCCTTTGTTCTTTTAATATGTGGAGGATGTGTGGTGATGTCTCCCCTTTCGTTTTTTATATTGTTGACTCAAATCCTCTCTGTTTTGCTAGCCAGTCTTCTTAGAATTTAATGGTTTTTAAAAATCTTTTCAACAAGCTCTTAGTTTTATTTTTTCTATTGTTTTTCTGCTTTCCATTTCATCAATTGAAGCTCTTTAATATTTCCTCCCTTCTGCCTACAATGGGGGTTATTTGTTCTTTTTGTTTTTTTTCTAATTTCTTAATGTAGACGCCTTGTTAATTGATTTGAAATCTCTCTCTCTCTCTTTTTTTTAAGATTTTGTTTATTTGTCGGAGAGAGAAAATGTGCACTAGCAGCAGGAGTGCCATGCAGAGGGAGAAGTAGCCTCCCCACCGAGCAAGGAGCCCAACTCAGGACTCAATCCCAGAACCCTGGGATCATGACCTGAGTTGAAGGCAGATGCTTAACTGACTGAGCCAACCAGGCATCCCCGTTTCTTCTCTTCTAATAGAACCATTTAATGCTCTGAATTTCCTTTTAGCTGGACTCTACACATTTTGATATGTTTCTTTTCATCTTCATTCAACAAAACATTTTCTAATTTCTCTTGTAATTTCTTCTTGGATTCACATTTTGGTTAATTGGCAAATATTTACTAATTTTCAAGATAAATTTCTGCATTAATATCCAGTTAAATTTTATTTTTATCAGAGCTCATACTTTGTATAGTTTTAATCCTCTTAGACTTACTGAAACTTGTTTTATGACTATAGTCAATTTTGGTTACTATTAAGGGTGCACTAGCAGAGCATGTGGATTCTTCTGTTGTTGGGTATGAAGTTCTACAAGTCTCAATTAGTTAACAATGTTTTCCACGGATTACATATCATTACTCATTTTCTGTCTACTGCTTTTTATCAAGTACTGATATAAGAGTGTTGAAATTTTTAACTATAATTGTAGATTTGTCTACCTTTTCATTTCTATCTGGTAGAAATACTTTACTTCAGTATTTTGAAGGTCTGCTATTAGTCTCATATACTGTTGACTCTCGAACAACACAGTTTGAACTGCATGGGTCCACTTATACATGAGTTTTGTTTTATTTTTTAAAAAATGTTGGATAACTTTTCAGAGATTTGAGGTTTGTGTAGGTTAGAAATATCAAAAAAATTAAGAAAAAGATATGTCATGAGTATATAAAACATATGTTGATACTAGTCTATTTTATAATTTACTATCATAAAATATGTACAGATTATAAAAAGTTAAAATTAATCAAAACTTATGCACATCAACACTTACAGACCAAATACGGTGCCATTCAGCTGAGAGAAATATAAACAACCATGAAGATGCCATATTAAGTCATAACTGTATAAAATTAACTGTAGCACATACTGTACTACTGTATAAAATTAACTATAGCACATACTGTACTACTGTAATAATTCTGTAGTCACCTCCTGTTGCTATTGTGAGCTCAAGTGTTGCAAGTATCCGCTTAAAACACCATGTGATGTTAATCATCTCCGTGTGAACAGTTTGTATCTCTAGTAAATTTTGTATTGCAGTAAAAAGTGATTTCTTGTGGTTCTTGCATATTTTTCACTGTGCTTAGTGCATACGGTAAGCTTTGAATAACACCATGGGACCCATACAAAGTGCCACTTAATGATGCTGGAAGTGTTCCCATGAAGCAGAGATAAGTCATGACACTACAAGAAAAGGTTGAATTGCTTGATATGTGTGGTAGATTGAGGTCTGCATCTGCAATAGCTCACCATTTCAAGATAAATGAATCCAATGTAAGGACCACTATAAGAAAAGAAAAGGAAATTCATGAAGCCATTGCTGCAGCTACTCCAGAAGGCATGAAATGCCTTGTCCTCTTATGTTGAAAAATGCGACTTTTATGTGGGTGCAGAACTGCTGTAAGAAAGGCAAACATATAGTCCAATATGATTTGGGAAAAAGTGAAGTTATTATATGATAACTCAAAGCAAAAGGAAGGTGAAGGATTTAAAGCTGGGGAAGTTAATGCCAGCAAAGGATGGTTTGATATTTCAGAAAGACATCTGGCTAAAAATATCAAGCCCTTCATCCTGGAAAGGCAAAGATAAATACCAGCTGCCAGTCTTCTGGTTGTACGAAAAGGGCTGGACAATGAGAACCCCTTTTCTTGATTGGTTCCACTGATGCTTTCTCCCTGAAGTTAAAAAGTACCTTACCAGTAGGGGGCTGCCTTTTAAGGTCCTTTTGCTATTGGACAAAGCCCCTGCCCACTCAGAATGCCAATGAATTCAACACTGAAGGCATAGAAGTGGTCTACTTGCTCCGAAACACAACATCTCTAATTCAGTCTCTAGATTGGGGGCATAAAGACCATTGAGGCTTATTATACACAGTACTCTGTGAAGACAATTGTCAATGCTATGGGAGAGAACCTTGATAGAGAGAACATCATGAAAATCTAGAAGGATTAAACCACTGATCATGCCATTGTTGTCGGAGAAAAAGCTGTGAAAGCCATTAAGTCTGAAACAATAAGTTCCTGCTGGAGAAAACTGAGTCCAGATGCTGTGCATGACTTCAGAGGATTTACAACAGAGCCAATCAAGGAAATCATGAAAGAGATTGTGGATATGGCCAAAAATGTGGAGGTTGGGGATGGTGAAGTATTTCAAGATATGGATCTTGGAGAAATTCAAGAGCTAATAGACATCACACTGGCAGAATGAACAGAAGATGACTTGATGGAGATGAGTGCTTCCAAACCAGTGCCAGTCAATGAGGGAGGAGATGTAGAAGAAACACTGCCAGAAAACAAGTTGACATTAGACAATTTGGCAGAAGCATTCTGATTATTCATACCTGCATTTAACGTCTTTTATGGCATAGAGCCTTCTATGACACAGACACTGAAATGAAAGCAAAGTGTGGAAGAAGGTTTGGTATCTTATAGAGACATTTTAGAGAAACCAAAGAGCAAAAAAGTCAGAAATTATAATGGATTTCTGGAATATGCCTGTCTCTCCTGTCTCCTTCCAAATCCTCCACCTCTTCCACATCTGCCACCCCTGAGACAGCAAAACCAAACCCTCCTCCTCCTCCTCAGCCTACTCAACAAAAGTTGATGAAGGTGAAGGCCTTTATGATGATCCACTTTCACTTAATAAGTAGTAAATAAATAGACAGCACACAATCATCATACCATACAGTTAATGTGTATATGTGTATGTGTCTTCATGTGAATTTCTACTAACTGTACAGCAAGAACTATGAGACTCTTTTGTGTCATCATCACCATCATCGCCTAAGTATTCATTGTGCAAAACATCGGTGTGGGAGGCCTGGATGGTTCAGACAGCAGAGCATGAGACTCTCGATCTCAAGGTCATGAGTTTAAGCCTCAAGTTGGGTGTAGAGTCTACTTAATTAAAAAACTATGTGCAAGGCTTATATGGAGGTGGATAGTCTATCTTTCTGTAGGAATAAAGTGAGTGATATTTAGCATAAAATTAATAATGTGTTAGTTTATTTTATAATTTTACTTTCAAAGAATTACATCAGTATACAGTATACCTCTATTGTAATTGAAGAAACTATCAGCTTATCATCACAAGTAAGTGGTTTTTAAAAACTATAACAATGTTCCTAATACCGTGTTATAAATATGTTAGTAATCCTATATGCCATAGAAATTGTATAATGATTCATTCTTTAATGTATAAGCTAGGGTACTGTGAAGCAATTGGATTGATTATAGTTGGCTACCATAAAGCAATCATATTGCTTCTTCTTAATTATCAGTGAATGAACCATTATTCCTGTAAATAAATATGAAATTTTTTCACGTTATCTTTTTATTTTTGATGTCTAGTGTTAGGAATATGTATAACATCTACAATGTTTTGTATCATATAAGACAATATTGATGTAGGTACTCATAGACATAATCAGATGATGTAAGTTTTCAGCACCAATAAATACAGTACAGTATTATAAATGTATTTTTATGATTTTCTAGCTCTATACTGTAAAAATACAGTATATAACACATAAAATATAAAATATGTGTTAATCAACTATATGTTATTAGTAAGGCTTCCCGTCAACAGAAGGATCTTAGTAGTTAAGTTTTTGGAGAGTCAAAAGTTATACATGGATTTTTGACTGTGTCGGGGTTGTCAGCTCTAACCCTGGTGTTGCTCAGGAATCAATTGTACATTTATGATTGTTATGTTCTCTTGATGAATCAAGTCTTTTATCATCTTAAAATATCTTTTTTTATTCCTGGTAATATTCCCTCTTCTAAAATATACCTTTTAAAACATTAATATAGCAATTCCAGCATTCATTAGTGTTTGCATGATGTATCTTTTCCCATTCACTTAATTCTAACTTACTTGTGTCTTTTCATCTAAAATTTATTCCTTATAGGTATGACATATTTGGTTCATGCTTTTATCCAATATGATAATCTATACTTTTTAATTTTTTTTTTTGAGGACTCTCTACACTCAACATGGGGTTCAAAGTCATGACCCTGAGTTTCAAGGTACTTTGAGAATTTACTTTACTGAGCCAGTCCAGTACCCCAAAGATCTATATCTTTTAATTGGATATTTATACCATTTATATTTAATATAACTAACATGGTTGAGCTTAACATCTACCATTTACTATAGTTTTCCATTTGTCTCATCTGTCCTTTCCTCCTTTTTTCTTATTTTCCTATCTTCTAGATTGCATCATTTTGTGAATTTACTTTATTTCTAGTATTGGCTTGTTGGGTATATCTTAGTTTTTTTCATTATTATTATTACTTTTAGGGGTTGCTCCACAGTTTGGAATATGCATCTTTGGCTCAGTCTGTCTTCAAATAGTATGCCACTGCATGGACTTTGTGAAACCTTGCAACACTTACTCCTATTTCCCCAGACAACTGTACCAACCATTTTACTTTTACGTAAGTTTTAAACTCTACATACATGGTTATTAATTTGCTTTAAAAAGAGATAAAAATACTTTAAAGAATATATGTACTTATCCACATGTTTCTCATTTCCAGTACACTTAATACCTTTCCATAAATCCAAATTTCCATCTCATAAAGGATATATCTTTTCCTCTTCTTTCTGAAGAAAATTTCAACATTTCTGACAGTTTAGGTCAGCTAGAGATAAATTTGTGTTAGCTTTTTTTTTTTTTTTGTCTGAAAAAGTCTCTATTTTTCTTCCATTTCTGAAAGATATTTTTACTGAATAAAGAATTATAGATTGATTTTTTTTTATCTTTCAGAAATATGAAGATATATTTTTCATTTTCAACTTGGTTGTATAGTTTCTAATGAGAAATTTGGTGTACTTCTCTGTTGCTTCATATATCATTCATCTTTCTTTTCTTGGCAACTGTTAAGATTTTTCTATTTATCATAGTTTTACAGCAATTTTACTAAAATATGCCTTGGTGTTGCTATGACTTTGTTTATTCTGCTTGGTGTTCATTGAACTCCTTGAACTTGTGGGTTTATAGTTTTTATTTAATTTGGGAATATGGTAGCCATTATTTCTTCTAAATATTATTTCTAAATCTCTCCCCTGATCCCTAATATAGGATTCATCCTAAAGCTGTTTCTCCCATGCTCTCTCTCTCAAATAGAATAAATAAAATCTTTAAAAAAAAAGTTTTTCTATCCTGGCTTCTGGAAACAGGCACTATTTCCATCCATATGGAATATCCTGGGATATCCTGAGTCTTTCCCCCAATTACTTTCTTCCAAAAATATGCAAATCAATATTAATTCACAAATCAAAAGGATTCCTCTGTAGATATTGAGCTCTGTATATATGGATCTTCTTCCTTTCTGGTTCTCTGTCTTGCTAATGTTAGCTGTCTTGGTTTTCCTTAGTTCTGACATTAACTCCTCAACTCAGGAATATTGCTGATCTCTGGGGTCCCCACTCCCTGTCCTATGGTCTAGAAATTGTCTCAAAGCAGTAGGCTGGAGCAATTATATGGCTCAACTTACTTCTGTTGTTTTAGTGATCACTGTCTTTTTTTCTTATTTTAAGATTTTTATTCATTTGAGAGAGAGAGAGAGAGAGAGAGCATTAGCAGAAGGGGTGGGGAGAGGTAGAAGGAGAAGCAGACTCCCTGCTGAGTGCAGAGCCAGAAGCAGGGCTCAATCTCAGGACCCTGAGATCATACCCGAGCCAAATCAGACACTAAACTGACTAATCCACCCAGGCACTCATCTTTTTTATCCCCCCCAAGATTTTATTCACTTATTTGAGAGAGAGAACATGCACATGCATAAACAAGTGGGGAGAGGGGCAGAGGGAGAGGGAGAGAGAGGATCTCAAGCAGACTCATGCTGAACATGGAGCCCAACAGTCCCACAACCCTGAAATCATGACCTGAGCCAAAATCGAGAGTTGGATGCTTAACGGACTAAGCCACCCAGGAACCCCAGTGATTACTATCTTATACTATCTATTGCCCAATGTCTAAAAACCATTGTTTCATACATTTTGCCAGGTTTTCTAATTTATGAGGGAGGACAAATGCAGTCAGTCCCCATTACTTAGTCATGGTTAGAACAGAAGTTTTACCTGGAGAGTTTTTAAAAATAGAAAGCCAAATTTATCTCTCTCTCAGAAACCCAGATTTAGTAGGTTTGGTGTGGAATCTTGGAATCTTTACTTATTAAAAAGATTTTGATATACACACAGTGTTGGAAATTATATCTTGATACCTTAGGCAAAGGCTTGTTCAGACATTCTTCTAATTAGAAGGAAGGCCAGACCTTTTCATTTTTAAAACTTTTCCTGGTTCTGAGTATGATGGGGCAGTTATAGCCAACCAATGATCTAATTTAAAACAATTAAGTGAGCAGATACAACATTAGACATCTATATGGAGACATCAGCAAATAGCTGAGGCAACCTGGACTTAAGATGACACAATATTAAAGAATGGGAAACTAGCCCTGGAGGTGACATGATATTCTCCATCTCCTTTGTCCCTCAGGAAAACTCAGCATAAGACCAGTCTGAGTTTTGGGACAGAATCAAGAAAGTGGCCCTAAGAGGCAAAGATACCAGCAGGGACTTTGGCAGCTAACCAAGGTTGGAGAGACAAAACATAAAGACCAGAGGGGCCAGATTCTCAGTGAGAAGAGGTGAATAAGCCCAATACACTGATAGTTTCTCACAGGTCACTTGCCAAATTCTGAAGATGAATGGGAAAGAAAGCTAAACTACCAAGCAAAAAACATCTGAAAAGCAGAGTGGAGGTGTTTTTCTTTGTTGTTGTTGTTGTTTTGTTTTGTTTTACTTTTTGTAGTCTCACAGTTCTGAGGAAATGAAGATTAGACTTCAGTATCCATGGGGATCAAGGGCGCCCTGGTACACACAAAATTCTCAGTTGGAACACCTGGAGGGCTGTGCTATAGGAGCAGTAGCAAAAAATGTAGATTAAGCCTTGGCAAAACCTATCCTCAAGTTAGTTCAGTTTCTGATTAAGGTGTTAGCTCCATCCTGACTACTTTGTAGAGGACAGAGTGAAACCTCTCTTAATGAAAATAATCTTATCCAGAGCCACTATAACTTTTCACACTTCATGTGTGGCATTCTATTAAAAATTACTAGGCAGGCCGAGAGGCAGTAAAAACAAAATGACCAAAAACCAATGGAAAGAATATACAATAGAAATAGACCCACAGAAGATGTAGCTATTATAATGATCTGAAAGAGATTTAAATTGCTAGGATTGATATATCAAGAAAGTATAGGCAAAGGTGGAGAAAATAAATAAAAAGAGAATTTCTCCAAATGCATTGGATTTTATTTTCTTTAAAAACCATATGAAAATTCTAGAACTTAAAAACAGAATGACCAATATTAAGAGCTCAACAAACAGAATGAAGAGAAGATTTAGATAGGTAGGTACAAAATATACAGACTCATGCACAAACAGGCAAAAAAGATGAAATACAGATGGTAAAGAGTGATAAATTCTGACATATATATAACTTAAGTCCTAAAAGGAAAAAAGAGATAAGGAGTGATAGTGACAAAGAATTTTCTAAAACAGATAAAAGATATCAAGCTACAGATTCAAGGAACTCCTTGAGAGGCATTCATCCCACCCCAGAACCCAAGTGGGTTAAGTACAAAGAAAACCACATCTAGACATACCACAGGAAAACTGTTGAGAACTAAAGAAAAAAAAAAAATACTAAGAGGAGCTAGGGGAAAACACACATCACTTTTCAAGAGTGACAAAGCAGTGATAGAAATTGGGGGACAACTTCATTTAAAAAAAAAAAAAGATTTTATTTATTTATTTGAGAGAGAGAGAGAGCAAGCAAAAGCAGGGAGAGGGACAAAGGGAGAGGGAGAAGCAGACTCTCTGCTGAGCGGGGAGCCCCATGCAGGGTTTGATCTGAGGACCCTGAGATCATGACCTGAGCCCAAGGCAGATACTTAATCAACTGAGCCACCCAAGTATCCTCAGGGGACATCTTTAAAATGCTGAGGGGAAAAGAAATTACTAAATTAGAACTGCTATACCCAGCAAAAATATTAAGGATAGAAGGAAGTTTTTAGGCAAACAGAAATGGAGAGATCTTGTCACTACTTGACCCGTTCTTAATATAGGAATTATTCAAATAGAAGGAAAAATTCCAGGCAGGAGCACATAAATGCATACTGGAACAAGGTGTACCTTAAAGGGTAAATATGTAGGTAAATATGATGCGTATTGATTGTACAGAAAAATGATTATAAAAACTTATATGGCTTAAAATATATGCACAATTAAAATCCACGACAAAAATAAACACACCAAAAAGGGGAAGGGGTAAGTGGAAGCATAGCGTTTTAAGGTTTTGGTATTCTTGGGGAAGTGGTAAAAGTAATCATTTATTTTAGAGTGTAATAAGTCAAACAGTCATGTTGTAATCTCTGACTTCTAAATAAATGTATAATTAATAAGCTAATAGAGGAAATTAATGGCATAATGAAAATTTTTAATTCAAAAAAGGCAACAAAGAACAGAATAAGGGATATGAATAAGTGGGCAAAAAGAAATAAATAGTAAGATGGTATGTATATATCCAAATACAGCAGTAATTATACTAAATATAAATGGACTAAAACTTTTCCTGTTGAAACAAGGATAAAAGAGCCTTCTTATTTTGGGTTAGCTGAACTCTGCGTAAAATGTAATTAACAAATATAACTGAAAAGGTAGGGTTTCCTAGAGCAAAATGTGGAAGGGGTAAGTAGCTTTCAGCTGCCAATCCTCCAGAGCTGAATTCTGACTAAAATTTGAAGGAAGAAAGCTGTCCTTTCAGTGCTAGGGATTGTTTTTTTTTTTAACATGCAAGATATGAGAGCTTTGATCTTTGTTGCAAACCATTTATTCTGAGAAGACCTCTTGAATGTGCCATTAAATTATGCAAATGTAAAGCAAAGACTCTCTATGGAAGTTGTTTGAAAAGCTAAACTGCTTTGTTGTTGCAAATAGTTTTATATTCTTACTACTAGGAGCTTAAACTCCAGCTTGTTCTTTTCACAGGAATGCCTATGGTTAGTTTTCTTCCAAACTATCAAAAAGCAAACACAACACATCTCTGTATTATTTTTCTTGTGAAGACTACATACTAGTCTTATACGAAGAACTCATTTACTATTAATAACTTCGTCCTCTTTGCGAAATAAAAACCTTATTTTATTTCTCTATGAGAATCCCCACTCTCCCACTGCATTTGTTGTTGTTGTTGTTGTTGTTATCCTTCTGAATGTATTTCCATTACAAGTAGCTCCCATTTTACCTGAGACTGCATCTGTCTGATTCATCTAGTTTGGAAAATATCCTAATAGATTATTTTATATTCTCAAATTTCTCTCATCTGGGGATGTGGCTTGGAAGTAAGTGATGAAGAGTGATTCAGTAAATCTCACCACACCACACTTCTGTTATCAGTGTTAATACTAGAATACAGAGTTGGCTGGACCACCATCTGAAGATATAAATTCCTATGTTATTACTGAATGACTTAGATGGTCTGTGGTGTAGAACAATAAGGCTAAGGATTAGAATGGAGAAAAGCTAAAAAGATAAACAAGGCAGGGCTGGTGTTGGGGGTAAAAATTCCGTCTTTTTCTTAGTGGCTGAAGACATGTTCACTCACTAGGAACTTTTTTTTTTTTTTTTTTTTTGAGTCTGTGCTGCTTGTACAAGACTATATCACTGGAGATGCAGAGGCATTCCCAAAGAGCATATGTCTGGTAATATATTAAAAAAAATGTAGAGAAGAGCAACATATCAAGTGCCAAAGGAACAGGGCAAGTGGTCAATACTACAAAAATTCAGAAAGAAAATACAAATCAAAGTTAAGGCAGTGAGTGAAGGGGTGGTCTTTAAAAGGTAAAGCTGAGATAAAATGAGGTGGTGTTGGGGAGAACTGTCTACATAGGGGCGGGACACAAAACAGTTAAAGGTCCAGTAGCAGGAAAACACTTCCACTAAAAATTATTAAGCATTTAATATGTCTTTTCATTTGTCACTTACTGCAGGGGAAAAAAAATGAAGTATGACTCAATCTCTGCCTCAAGGAGTTTAAACTAGATGAGAGACAAGACAAAGAAACATATATGTCACCCGTAGAAGACAGGCCACAGGAAGTGCTAGTTCGCGGCTCAGCTATCAATTCGGTAAAAAGCAACTCTGCACAGGGCATGGGTAAAAAACAGGTGGCGGAACAAGAGAGACCAAGGTTTCAAACTCAGATGTGTGCCACAAAAAAGCTGTGTGACCTTGTCCAAGTCACAGGACACAAGTGACTTGGGTCTTTCTATAAAAATGGCTTGCTAAGGTCCAACAAGACTCTCTGTTGTGGGGAGGATGAAGTCATTGTGGTGAAAGGGCTTGATATGGGTGTCTGAGTTTCCACCCTCTCTGCCCTCCTCTTTTTCCTACAGTAGGGTAAGATGTGTGGGATGAGAGGTAGAGCAACAAGGGAATCATAAGGGGAGGCAACTTCCTCCCGCCCTTTGTCCCCTCCTCACTCCCCCAGCTCTCGACCTCGGTTCTGGGAGAGTCACTGTGGAAGTGGGGTGAGGGCACAGAAGTGGGGAGGGAGGATCTACTAACTGTAAACAGACATCATCAGGAGTTCAGATCGTCTGGCCACCGGATTTCCTTGCCATACGGAAGCCACCCCACCCATGCGCCTGTCCTCAGTTTCCCTAGCTGTGTAATGGGGATACACTCTCTCCCCTTCCCGCTATCCGCCTGACCTAACAGCGTGAGAAAGACGAGAAGGAACCCCCAGTTGCTGGCCTCCAGGCCCATCAGGTCCTCCTCCCACTTTGGCTTTGGCCTTTTGTACCGGCCCCACGTGACCTGCCCGGCCGGCTCTTCCCTCCTGTCCCGCCCCGCCCTCCGGCCTTTCCCGGCTCTCCGCGCAGCTCTTCCCGCTCCTCGCCCGCCACCCTTCGCGCTTCCCCTTCTCCCTCCCCGTTGCCTCCCTCCCTGGCTGTTCCCGCTCCCTCCCCTAGGCAGCCGTTCCCTCGCGACGCTTCCCCTCCCCCCGCGGCTGTTCCGCCGCCTCGCCTCCCCTCCCCCCGGCCGGAGCTCACTATCTCCAAGATGGCGGCCGTGTCAGTTTGGGGCATCTCCGCGGTCCGGCCCGGGGCCCCGGGATCCCGGTTCTCTTCCCCCCCGGTAAGTAGCCGAGGAGCCACCTGCGAGCGTCCCTGGCCGTCGAGCCCGGGGCTGAGCTGCTCCGGGGCCCGCTTCGCCGCTTCGCGGGGTCGGCGGGCCGCTGCAGGCCCCGCCGCGGCCTGCGCCGCCTCCCGCTGCTCTGCGCCAGGCCTCGGGCTGGGGCGCCGAGGCCGCCCCCTCGCGCCCGGCCGGCGCCCGGCTCCCCCCGCCCCGCGCCAGCGCGCCGCCCGCCGGTCCGGCTCTCGCGGGCCCAACGCCCCCGCCGCCCGCCAGTCCGCCCGCCAGCCCGCTTGCCGGGCCCAGCCCCGGGGAGCCGGCGGGTGGGCGGGCGGCGAGCGGCCCAGGCCGCGGAGCCTCGGGCTGGGCTGTGCCGGCGAGCCGGCTCTCCCTCGGGGGCGCGCCCACCGCCCCGGCCCCACCTGCGCCCGGCTGCTCGCCGCCCCAAGCCGGCCGCGGCTCCCTTTGCCCGCGCTCCCGGGCGCTCGCTCTCCGGCTCCGACCGGGTTCGCGGAGATCCGAGCCGGGCCAAGGCGGCAAGTGGGGGTGACAGGCTGGCGGGTGTTGTGGTGCGGAGGAGGCAGCACGTGTGGTGTTGTGTCTGTCGGGCTGTCAGCCCCTGTGCTGGGAGGGGAGGCGGCGGGCTGCCTGTCAACCTTCGGCCGGTTTGGCCGGGAGCTTCGGGACCTGTCAGGCTCCTGGGGCAGCCTGCGTGCCGCAGACGCCTCCTTTGAACCGGCCACTGTGGAGCTTAGGATTTGGAGGAGCTGGGAAGGGGAGATCCATTGCCCTTAACTCTTTCACGTGATTTCATTGTTAACTTAGTCCTCGGGTTCTGTTTCCATCTAATGGGAATGGCGGAGCTACCCGTTGGCAAGCTGCGGGGCTGTGCGGTTTCAAGTTTTTAAAGTTTCTCGCTCTTTAAAAAGAGAGCGCGAAGATGTGTTTGGGGGTGGGGAGTGGAGACCGGGGAAGGACTGTCGGAAGCAAGTTGCACTTTCTCTCCAGCCGCGGGTGTACTTTCAGAGAGTTACTGCTCACGTCTGCAGGCGCTTTACTTTCGGGAGACCTGGAGACGCGTGAAGACCCTGGCCGGAGAGACGAGGAGTAGCTGTCATTCATTCGTTTACCTGCGAGCAGAATCAATTTAGGACGTTCGCAGCCTCTAAAACTCAGATTGTAGCCTCTCGTTTAGTTTAGCCTTGATGTCTGTGTAATGAACGTTCTTGGAGTAATAATACTATGATTTCTGTCCTCTCGAGACTCTCACCAAAATGAAGCATAGCTCTCTCAGGGGGGCTTCTTTTTAGTCAGCTAATTTAAAAATAAATCTTGGCTCAGGTTTGAGCGTTTACTTCAGTCTTTTTTTTCCTATTAGAGTTAATAGGACTGTAGCTTTCCTGATATCTGTTAGTTTTCCTTTTGATCTTAATGTCAGTCTTAATAATTGCTGCGGGAGCCATTTTTCTGTCATTGTTTATGTTGTAATGTAAATGCTCTTCAGAATAAGAGCAGACGTTCTAAAAAACATAAATTATTTTTTTGGAAGCAAAGAAGTTAATTTGATTCAGAATTCATTATTTTGGTATTTTCAAAAAGACCTGTTTCTGCCAAATTCTTTTGTTTGAAAGAATATTGACTTTGATCCTGGAGAGGAAATGTATTTATGTGCTTGTGTTTTACTCATTAATGTACATTTCAGGTCAGCAATCTTGAATCTGTGAGATCTCTTTAAACCTGCCAACAGGCAATATAGTACATTTGATATGTAGTGTGTGCATTTTTGAGCCCAGTGATTCTGGGCATTTCTCACTGCTAGTTTTTCTATCTGTAGCTTGGTTATGAACGTTTTGACAGTTTCTCCCTTCAGTTTATTGAATATTAGTATTTTAGTTCAGTTTAGGACAAGCTGTCAGCATGTAATTCTTAAAATTTGAATGAATTTGGATTTTAAAATTCTGAAGGACTTTTCTTACTTGACTTTCAATATTATTTTTGTTTCCATTTGGAATGTTTACAGTAATATTGTATGTACAGTATGAACTTGATCTGTGTAAATTGCATATTTTGTTTCTTATATAAAATAGTTAAATTTTTCTCAATGGTTTTTTTGCCTAATTGACTTTTTATGCAGTTTGAATGTCTGGAATTTTGAAAGATGAAAGATTCACTCTTACTTTCATTGCAGGATTCTTTCTACTAATCCAGATACTTGTTGAAGTGCTGAATAGTTTCTTGGGGAAAGATGTCGAGGAAGAGTTTCAGTTCATAGACTGGTGAGCAGAGATTGTGGAGTACAGTATAGTCAGCACCCTCCTGCTAAGTTGTAGCCTAAGGTCATTCATAGTGTATCTCATCTTGTTTCCTCATTGTATCCTAATTATTCATCTTTTTTTTTTTCTTTTTTACCCCAGTGGTTCACATACGTAATTGTTTTTGGAATGTTGATAGAAACTCGTTAAAACAAGTAAACACTTGGTATTTGATTATTTTTAAAGACTAGGATGTCTCAGTTACAGCTTATTTATGAAATGGGACTTGATAGAAAACTGACCTTGTTTGTTTTTCAGGCATAAGATGCACATTTTTCTGCTGGGAAGGAGATGTTCTTGAGTTCTAACAACTTTATGAAGAGATCCATGTGTGGTGCTATTGAGAAGTTTATTGGGAAATTTAAAGACATTTCAAATAACAGGTTGTTTTGGTTTCTAAAGTGAAAGTGAGGAGGCTCTCTGTTTTGTGAAAGGAGAAAGGACTCAGGCCAGAAAACTTGTATGCTATGGTTAACTGGTTCCCAGCCTCCGAGAATGTTGTTTTCCATGGTGTAAAACTTACTCAGCATCAGGATAAGGGATAACGACTCTATGGATATACAGAATCCTTCACCATGGTAAAACTCGCTAACCCGCTGTATACGGAGTGGATTTTGGAGGCCATCAAAAAAGTGAAGAAGCAAAAACAGCGTCCTTCAGAAGAAAGGATATGCAATGCAGTGTCTTCATCCCATGGCTTGGATCGTAAAACTGTTTTAGAACAATTGGAGTTGAGTGTTAAAGATGGAACAATTTTAAAAGTCTCCAATAAAGGACTCAATTCCTATAAAGATCCTGATAATCCTGGGCGAATAGCACTTCCTAAACCCCGAAACCATGGAAAATTGGATAATAAACAAAATGTAGATTGGAATAAACTGATCAAGCGGGCAGTTGAGGGCTTGGCAGAGTCCAGTGGCTCAACTTTGAAAAGCATTGAACGTTTTTTGAAAGGTCAGAAGGATGTGTCTGCATTATTTGGAGGCAGTGCTGCCTCTGGCTTTCACCAGCAGTTACGATTGGCTATTAAACGAGCCGTTGGCCACGGCAGACTCCTTAAAGATGGACCTCTTTATCGGCTCAACACTAAAGCAACCAGTGTGGATGGGAAAGAGAGTTGTGAGTCTCTTTCCTCTTTACCTCCAGTGTCACTCCTTCCACATGAAAAGGATAAGGTAAGAGTGGCATATGTATCAGTGTTCATAGAGCTGATGATAATAGCATGCTACAAAGTCACATTTCTAAGAAGTTATAGAGGAGTTACCTTCAGGTTTTGTGTTTGGGGACTCATGGAATGATCACTTCTGGTTTTTTATTGGTGAGTTGTTAGAATTCATAGCTGCCAGTTGTCCTTTACTTAGAAATATTTGACGCCTGAGTGTATTGATGTACCTAAAAGAACAGATTTAGATAAGAATTTAACAGTTAGAACATATTTAGATAAGCATGCAACTTTGAGGCTGTTGTAAGTTCTTATAATGTCTTACACCTGGAAGTTGATGAGCCCTTCTGAATGTTAAAGGCTTGGATTTGAAATAAGCAGGTGACTCTAAGAACCTCTTTTCCTTTTTTTCTTTTTGTTGCACATTATCATTAGGCAGGAGTGAGACTGATTCTCCTGACCCATAGTAGTAGCTAAGGATTTTCGTCGGTTCGTATTTCTGTTGTATTCTAACTTTCTGTCATGTAATCTTTGCATCGGATGAAGTCTTCAGTGTTATTGTTTATGGCAGGTGTAACTACATGGGTCAGGAATAAAGTACCCTTTATTCCTAAAGTTCTGTGGGGTTGTGAGTTTTGATACACAGTGGTATACCTTACTGTGTTCTGTATGTCATGCTGTTGTTTTGTGCAGTTGAAAGTACACTAAGAAACAGCAAAATTTGGCCCTTAAATAAATATTGGGGGATGAGAATTTTGTTAGTAGCGTTTTGTTTTTTTTTTTTTTACATAGACGTAGCGTCTTAGCTGTAAATTTATTTCAGGTGTTCTGAATGTAGTTCTGGGAAGAGTGGTAGTACTGATGCACACTAGTACACAGTGTAGTTAAATAATCTTTGTCTTGCCTAAGACCAGGGAAGCTACTTCTAGGATGAGGAGATTGTGAAGTTAACATTGAATGTATTTAAAAATATTTGAGATTCAATCTAAATTTATTGCGTTAATAGCCCACCTATAGATTTTTGTTTAAATAGCTATTGAAAATTAACAGTATTTTTCTTTGATGAAGTTTTTAGAGATATATTTTAGGGTTGTTTTCCCTGTGAACTTTGAAATAGAAACATTATCTTACTGTTATTACCCTTGAAATGATTCTGATAGAATGGTTCTTTGTCATTTGAGCATTTATTAAAAGTGTGGTATTAAAAATTCAAGCTGGCCAAGTAACTAAAATGCTTTTTTCTGTAATTCAGTCCTATAGAACTCCTACTGTAAGAATTGTTTCTTGATCCCATATGGCTGAAGTTAAAAGAAGTACAATGATTGATTCCTGAAATTGTTACCAAATGATCTATAGGTTAAACTACATGGAAACAGGAAATAATTTATAGTTTATAATGAATTCAGTGTTCTATATGTTAGTATTATATATATTATAAATTCTTGTTAGAACACCTGGGTGCTTGCTTTTATTATAGTTTCCCTTGCTTGAATTAGATATTTCAATTTTTAAGAATATTAGTCCTACATAAAATGACAGTTTTGCATATTTTTAAAAGGTAGCTAATATAGTACACTATAGAATGGATCTGAGGCCTATCACCCTAGGATTTTACTTTTGAAAGGGACCTTGAGAACCATCTAACCAGCAATTCTTACTTTGCAGCTGATCTGAGACCTACATTTAAAAAAAGTTTAATCCAGTAGAGATTTGCTGGTTTACTTTGGTTAGAAGTATCTTTTTGGTTACGTAACTGTAATATCTAGTGTTATTAACCAAAGTATCTAAATTTGGAGTATACATTTAGGAAAATTGAGTTTCATTGAATGGAGACTTCTATATATGTGTACGGGTCTGAATTGAGGACTAATTTTATAATATCTATGAAATTAGAGTTGGTGAGATCTCCTGTATATTTTTAAACAGTCTTATTTTCAGTAGTGATTTTCCTTAGTGCTTCCCCCAAGGATAGGAAAAACTCACATTCCAAATCATAATACAGTGAGGAATTATTCCTTCTCTGAACAGATTATATGTTTACTCTTTACATTGTTTTTTTAATCTACTTTCTTTCCTCTTTTTAAAATTGATTGGTTTGCTATTATGAACCTAGGTATTCTGAAAAAAATTAGAGTGTATTCAACAGTGATGGAGAAGGAAGAATGTAGGCCAGGAGTAGTTTAACTTTTAGGCCTTAATTTAGCAAATGGCTATTGAGCACCTATTGGGGGCCAGACACTCTCCTTAGAACCTACATGGCATTATTTCAAGTTCCTCTTTATTTTTATCTATATCAATTTTAACTTTTATTTCTTTGGGATAGCAAACTTTGGAAGGAGCTGTAGAACTGTATGTTAGATTATCAACAACTGAGTGGTTTTTGCTACTTCTGTTGGGATCAGCTGTGTAGAAATAACTGTATTAAGAGTTTGTGAACACACTTGAAGTTACTTGTGTTTTCACGTTGATAAATAGTGAGGAAAATCCATGGGATACTGTGATGTAAACCTTTTATCCATGTTGTAAGGGAAATTTCTGAGCTAGCTTTAGTATTGTGGTACTTTATGATGAATTTATTTAACTTGATGTGTTTACTAGGTGCCTGGCATTACTTTAAAGCTGTACATATAGTAACTTTTTAAATTCGCATACAACTCAATGTAGTAGGTACTGTCATCTTACAGGTGAAGAAACTGAGGCGTAAAAGAGGTTTAGTAATTTCTCCAAGTCACAGAGATATTAGTGGCAAAGCTAGGATTTGAACTTGAGTAGTCTGGCCCCAGTCTTTATAACAGCTATATCTGCTGCCTCTTGGGAGTTGTTACATATAATTCCTGTCACTGCCATCAAGTACACAATTGTGAATGTTCTTGGTGTTAACTTCATAACACATTCTGTAATTACATTATTTTTTATATAATTTTATATTTTTAATATTTTTATATTATATTATTGCTATATTATAGTTATGTTACATTCTCTAATTATTTTATTTTATTTTTTTTGAAAGATTTTATTTGACAGAGAGAGAGAGAGATCACAGGTAGGCAGAGAGGCAGGCAGAGAGAGAGAGAGGGGAGGAAGCAGGCTCCCTGATGAGCAGAGAGCCCTACGAGGGGCTCAGTCCCAGGACCCTGGGATCATGACCCGAGCTGAAGGCAGAGGCTTTAACCCACTGAGCCACCCAGGCACCCCACATTCTCTAATTATATTATCTATCCTTATTTTCCCCTACCTCCACCCCTTCATGGTTTGTGTCTCTTTTTCTCTCTCATAGACTGGATTTTAAAACTGGCTTTGAACCAGTGAAAAGAATGTATCAGAAACCAGAGATTATGAAAAACCTAGTTTTGTATACCTGAGGTCCATAAAAAAATTGTTTTGTCTACATGATATTCTGTTTTATTTTTTTTCTTGAGGCTAATGTCTGTGCTTATTTTCATTTTATCTGTTACTGAAGTTTTTTGATTTTCAGTCTGGAGTTTGTTGCATGGCTGTAATAGAGTGCTTTCATTTGGGCATTCAGAATGTTGCTTTCCCTTGAATTGTGGCATATAGGTGAGGGTGATAGTGTGAAACTGGCTTAAATAACAATTGGCCCCTTGCAAATTTCTTCCCTTTTGAAATACAGATTTTACTCTAGGATAATTTGTTCATTTATTTCATTTATTCATATTCATTTGGGAAACATTTAAGATGCCTACCATAACAATGAATTTCAGATTTAGGTCTTGTTGCGGATTAAAGCAGAGAGAGGTGAAATATTTTTGGGATTCTTTTTTAGTTTATAAAATGTAACTTTTAGTTTTTCACAGTCATTGTTGTTCAGCACAATTAAGTGTTGTCAATCCCTGAGAAATAATGAGCTGTTTCTTGTGTGAGGCTGTATTATTTGAAATTGTGATGATCTGTATCTTTCGACACTGAGTCTTGGAAGGAACCTTTTCAGGGATAATTTTCGCCTTGATTTCAAACTTCTCTGGGTTCATTTTAGCACAGAAAAATGTACTTGAATATATATAGCTTATGTTCCATATTACTAATCCAGAAAACTATACTCTTGTGATAATCAGCCACATCATTAAAGTGTTATTCTGTTGAGTAGTGTTGTGGAACAGAATTATAATTTGCCAAAGCATTACAGTTGGAAAGGGTAGAGAAAGTATTGTCAACTAATGTTATTGTTTAGTTTATTACCCAGCTAGGTACCCTGGAGGAGAAAGATCAAGTGATAAATTTATAGCCTTTTAAAATAAGTTCTATCTCAATGCAATAAACTCTTAGTAGAATCCAAATTATTTTGTTACTGGAATTTGACATTTTAAATTCACAGAGTAAGTGGAGCTTTGATGTAGAATTTGAGTGGAAATATGTTTTCAAGTTACCGAGTTAATAATAAAGTTTTGATTTTGCTATTTGGAAATGGCCTTTATAGTAAAATTGATGCTACATCATTTTTTTGGTGACTCTAAATGTTGTGGGCCTGGAGGAGAAGCTGGCTAGAAATAAAAATTTGTTACTAACAAGTTATTGAGGTAGATTAAATATAATTAGGAATTGACTTTGTCTCAGCAGACTTATTCTTATTTAAAAACTCCAGAATTTTAAAAATAACTCAGGCAGAGATATATTTGTAATGCAATACAATCAACTATGCAGGCAATTTTTGGTCTTCTGTTTAGCTTATGAACTGTGTGTTTGGTTCATTTTCAGCCCATGACACACCCTGAAAGAAAATTTGAGCTACTGAAGCAAACCTTTGGTTTGCCATTGCTAATCAAAACTTCTATACCCAACCAATGCATGCAAGCTAGACACTTTTCTTGTACTTTTGACAGTAGCACTTACTTGGACTGACTACTAATAAATTGATGAAATAAAGGGAAGAAATTAATTAAGATGCCAGATACTATAAATTGCTTTGGGAATAGGGATCTAGAGGATGTAACCATCTTGACCTTTCTTTGCCCTTTATCAGTAGGCCAAGGGAATGTAAGCAGTTGCTTATAGAAACCTATTAATAGCTAACATTTGTTAAGGGCTAACAATTTGTTGAGTACTGTTCAGAGTGCTTTAACATGTTTTCTTATTGAAGTCTCAGAGAATTTTACATGGTTAAATTTTGTAGGTGTAGTATACTTATGTAATAGCTATTTAATAACATTTAATAATATAGGTTTTCATTATGGTTTCTCATAAAACACCAAATAGAAAATGAATGTATGTAAAATGCATTATCTTATCCATGCTGCCTGTTTTTTATTTAGTTCATCCTGACACACAGGCCAGTACTTTTTTACATTACACTTATCTTTAATATTGTGAAAGCACATAGATAATAGGACTTTTTCTCTTCCTATGTGGAATATTGGAGAAAGTATATTTTCTACACTGACTTGGATTTTAGCTATATAAGAGAACTGAATCTGGTTGCCAGGTTGGTTAAAATAGAATTGTTTTTTTTTTGTTTATTTTTCGTGAACTGGCAAGTGTTAAAATTACAATAACGAATACTTCTGGTGTTCTGATTTAAACATTTTTAAAGAAACAAATGAATTTTTTCGTGTAGTGATTGTTGAACCTCCTTTGGTAAAGTTGTTTACCAGTTGGCTACTCATGGGTGGAGTCAGTTCACAAAGGATCTGCCGCAGATGAATTAGACCTGTAGTGAGTTCACCCTTCTGCTTTTCCCAGCTGGAGCAGGATTAGGACTCATTGAGCTGCAGCTGGTTCCCAGGAAAATCTAGGCTGTTTTTTCTGGTGTTTTCCTTTGACAGGAAAGTCCTAGTTCCCAACAGATGGCTTTCATCAGCACTGTACATAACTCTGTAAATTCAAGTCCAAAGAATTACTTTCAACTTCATTAGGGAACAGGTGAAGAAACAGTTTGTAGTATGGCACTATTTGGTTAAGGGTTGAAATTAAGCATGGAGATTATAGTAGTGTATCATTTAGATTTGCAGAATGCTATTGTAGGTCAAAATAGTTTTTAACGCCAGCAATTAAAAAAAGAAAAAGACCTGCTAAGAAAACGTAAATTGGCTGTGGTGTTGAGTAAGGTATATTTTATAATTGGATTATATTATGTTTACAAAGTATAGATAAATTCTTTGAAAAAAGAATTGAATCTTACACATTTTATAGAATTTTGAGCAAGTAGCAGTCTTGGTAACAGTGTTTCTAATCTTATTTCAGAAATAGAGAAATTGAGGTCCCAAGAGACTTGAGTGTCTTGTTCAGTCCCACATAGTAAGCTAATCTGGGAGAAGGTGGTCAGACCCTTCTCAGTTCTTTGCTTTTCATCATTAAGTGTAGTACTGCTTAAAAGTATTAGAGAGCAATGAATATAAAATAATGTATTGCTTAATGGAAACCATAGAATAAACAAACCCTGGGCTAGAGAATTTTGGTGGTTTTTATAACCACAAATATGTAAAACAGTTTGTTTCAGTGTTTGAAGATAGCTATACATTCTTGAAAGTTGAAGCAGTTTTTAAAATTTTTTTTTTGAAAAGATTGCTTTCTTATGGCTCTAATTAGAAGAGTTAGAAAGTTGTATTTTTTTTTATTTTTTTATTTTTTTAGCTAAATACTAGAACATGTTATACCTTAGTGCTGGAAGGGAAAGTAAATACTCCTTGAATTTTGGGGGGAAAAAATAAAAAAGGTCTGCTTATAGTTAAGTCTGATTTCAGAAAGTCTATATAACATAGACCTCTGAAGGACTTGGATAATTGCTTAGAGCTTAAAAAATTTAAGACTGAGGGGCACCTGGGTGGCTCAGTCGGTTAAGTGTCTGCTTTCAGCTCAGGTCATGATCCCGTTTGGGATCAAGCCCTGTGGTGGGCTCCCTACTCAGCCGGAGCTTGAGTCTCTCCTTCTGCCCCTGCTCCTGTGCTCTTTCTCTCTCACTCACTCCCTCAAATAATAAATAAAATCTTAAAAAAAAAAAAAAATTAGGACTGAGATAGAAAGGTACCAGCCTTTCTATTAAGTAATGAAGTAATTCTTATCAAAGACATCAGGTATGGGGAGATAAAAATGTAGGGTCTATGATTCATTGTTATGTATATATAGAGTCTTGGTTCTGGGTGATTTGTAATAGTAAACCTTAAGAAAAGGTAGCAGATAATAGATTATGTTTGTCTTTTTTGATCATTGTGACAGTTCATCTCTGCATTACTTTTACTTTGTGGTAAAATTTAGCAACTACATTAGAATAATGGCAAAAAAAAGGTTAAGATTGGGAACAGTTATTTATAAAATGATTGGGTGTTTTAAGATTATTGGTAAATGATGTAGAAAGAAAATCTGGGAGCTAAAAAACTTAAAATCTTTGTGTGAAAGAAGACAGCTGATTGTTTGCCATTTACCTTTTGTGCAGAAGAGGTAGATTCTGGGGGTGGGGGGTGTTATCATGCTTATATTATAGGCCGCTTTTTCCTCCAGGGAGTGGTGAACTGTAGTTGACCTGGAAAGCTGCTCTTAAGTGTTGGTTTTCAGTTCTTTCTGCTTAGTAGAGTGCAGGTTTTTCTTTTTTCTTCATTGGCTATAGTGAAGCATTTAACGCCTGAGTTTTCTAGAACCTGTAACAGAACCCTTAGAAACATTATTACATTTTTTGTGTGTGTTAAGTGTGATGCTGTGCTTTAAGATGGTTTTTCAACTTTTCTATTGAGGGCATCTTCAAATATCTGATTTAGGATTTAGATCCTCTTTTATCATTTTCTTGCTTTACTTATTTCATTTCTTCTCATGCCAGGCAATTTTTCTTTAAATTCATAACATAAATCTAAAGTCCTGTTCTTTCTAAGCAGTGGTTATTGACACTATATCCACTTTAGAACAACCCAAGGAGCCTCAAAAAATAAACACCAAACCACTTAAATTAGAATCTAGCAGATTTAGGGGGCCCAGATTTCAAGTTATTTTGTTTTGTTTGTTTTGAGGTCTCCATGCGCATGAAATGTATAGCCAAGGTTGAGAACTAGGCTCTAACAGAACTGGCTGAGGGACTCAGGGGACAGAAGCAGCTACTTTTATCTAATCATTGCAATTCAGACAAATAAATGAAACTAGATACTTCACATCCACTCCTATGAACATACTTTGACTGAAACCAGGACATTGTACTCATGGAAACCTCTAAGTTTGTTTGTTTGTTTTAATTATTTATGTATTTGACAGAGAGAAACAATTAGAGAGGGAACATGAGCAGGGGAGTGGGCAAGGGAGAAGCAGGCTTCCCGCTGAGCAGGGAAATCTGCTCTAAGGCTCCATTCCAGGACCCTGGCATCCTGACCTGAGCTGAAGGCAGAATCTTAATGATTGAGCCACCCAGGGCCCCCCCCCCCCCACATTTTGTTTTATCTTACTTCCTTAGCATAACTGACCTAATCTTCCACCTTTCTCCTTGCCCTTTTTTTTTTTTTTTTTTTACCAGGATCTCATACGGCATTATTTTGGAGAAGGTTCCATGTGTGAGTTTGATAGGTGCCCCTCTCCCACCACTCTAATGGTTTTCTTCTAATTGCTTGGCCTTAGGGTTTATCACCTCATTCATGCTTTACTCCTCTAATTGGCAAACCCCAGCCTTGACGTTAAGGAAACAGTTTCTCTCTCCCTACTCCTAAATGGGACTGTTTATCATTTGGAAGAAGATTGCACAACCATGTGGTGGGATGCCACTTACGAATTTGTGGCCTTTAATCAGTTCTGCTTTGGGATGTATGTCTATCATCTGTTCTCCCTGCAGCAGGTCAGTTCTCATTGTCAGCAGACACTCCCATATTCTACTTCACAGCATAGAATCTCTCTGGCCATATGAGCTCATTCAACTTATACCGCCCTACACTAACCTAAATATGTCTGTACTTACTTTTGCCCCCCTTTGCTACCTTTTCAGAGGATATAAAAGAAAGTGTCTTGTCCAGAGCTCATCTCTCAATGTTTTCTCCTGTCTCAGGAGCCTTGGCCCATCAGTAATGTTCTCAGTCTTTCCACTCTTTGCTCCTTGACATGGGGAAGTCTCTCCCATCAAGTTAGAATAAAAACAAACAGAAACACTGCTGGAGATGTGTACATCTACACCCGATCTCCTTTCCTTCATTTTGAAACTTTTTGGAAAAAAAAAAAAAAGTCTGTATTCATTCCATATCTGTTGAAACCTGCCCTTTGGTCCTAGAGCACCATTGGAAACAGTTCCTGTGTACAGTTTTCGGTCTTTGTTACTTGACTTTTCAGCAGCATTTATGCTTGTGGACCATTCTCTCCTCTTTTGACTTTTGGGATAATTCTTTGCTAGGTGTCTTCCCTGTTCTCTTTCTGGTAATTCATTTTCAGTTTACTGGCTTTTTTTTTTAATCTTTTGCCTGAATTTTATATGTTGGATTCCCTAGGGTTCTGCGTTTTTGTTTTGTTTTGTTTGTTTGTTTTGAGAGGGAGGGGTAAGGGAGGGGCAAAGGGAGACTCTTTTAAAAAATTATTTGAGGGTGAGAGCATGTGGACTTGCAGGGGGAGGGGCAGAAGGGGAGGGAGAGGGAGAATCTCTCAAGTGGACTAGGAGCTGAGTGTGGAGCCCCTTGTGGGGCTTGATCCCACCATCGCCAGTTCATAAACTGAGCTGAAACTGAGAGTCGGATGCTCCACAGACTGAGCCATCCAGGTGCCCCCCTAAGATCCTTTCTTTGCTTGCTGCTTTTTGTTTCAACCTTCTGAGTTCTCTCTAGACTTAACTTCCACTGTACTGATGACTAAATTCATAATCCAGATCTCTCTTTTGAGTTCTGGGCTTGTATAACCCACAGTGTAGTGTCTTTTTTTTAGTCACTTCAAATTTGTAATGACCCAGACGGACTTTATCACCTTCTAACTTGCTCTTTTGATTTCTTACTATGGTACGGGACATTGCCATTGACTCAGATTCCTAAAAGAAACTTTGGTGTCATCTTCTGCACTTCACTTGTACTTCCTTTGGATTCAGTTCTGGTCCATTCCCAATCTTTTCTACTTCTTTAACATCTCTTTTAATTAACTTCTCCATTCCAGCTGCTACTCTTAGTACAGGTCCTTGTCATTTCTCTCCTGTTTTACCTTAGTAGTTTCCTCACTGGTGTTCCTTCCTCCGGTGTCATCTCCCTCCAGTTCATATTTTTGCCAATAATGATCCTATTAAGAAGTGATTAAGAACATAGGCTCGGGAACCAGACAGACCATCTGGGTTTGCATCCCATGTAGGCACCACTTGCTTTATGACCTTGGGTAATTTGCTTAATCTTTCTTTCTTTCTTTATTTATTTTTTTTTAATTTTTTTTTTTTAAAGATTTTATTTATTTATTTGACAGAGAGATTACAAGCAGGCAGAGAGGCAGGCAGAGAGGCAGGCAGAGAGAGGAGGAAGCAGGCTCCCTGCTGAGCAGAGAGCCCGATGCGGGGCTCGATCCCAGGACTCTGAGATCATGACCTGAGCCGAAGGCAGCGGCTTAACCCACTGAGCCACCCAGGCGCCCCTCTTTTTTTATTTTTAAAGATTTTATTTATTTATTTATTTATTTGAGAGAGAGACAGTGAGAGAGAGCATGAGCTTGGAGAAGGTCAGAGAGAGAAGCAGACTCCCCGTGGAGCTGGGAGCCCAATGCGGGACTCGATCCCGGGACTCCAGGATCATGACCTGAGCCGAAGGCAGTCGTCTAACCAACTGAGCCACCCAGGCGTCCCTGCTTAATCTTTCTTAGCCACATTTCTTTCTATAAAATGGAGATGATATGGTGTGTATCTCATAACGAAGTTCCAAAGTTTTAGTGAGTTAATGTACACCGTGTTGTCTAATAGTGCTTTGTGTGATGATGGAATGAATGTTCTGTATCTTTGCTCAGTACCCTAGCCAGTGGCCATATGTGGCTATTGAGCTCTTGAAATGTGGCTGGTTGATGAAGAACTGAATTTAATTTAATTGTAATTTAATTGAAATAGCCATATGTGGCTAATAATTACTGGATGATACAGAATACAGAAAATCCAGTGCTCTATAAATGTTAGCTATTACCATCTTTCTAAAGTTCAACCTACTCCTCTGCTTAAAATCCTTCAGTACCAAATTCTTTGGCATAATGTATGTAACTTTAACCCAATTTGCACCGTCGTGTTGCTCCAAACTTGTCTACTGCTACTTCTTTATATGCCCTCTGTGTTCCGCTATGCTAGTGGTTTTCAAAGTGTTGCCCTAGGAACCAGAAGTAGCAGTAATGTCACCTGAAAATGTTTGAAATGCAAATTCTTGGGCCATATTCCAGGCCTACTGAATCACAAACTGGGGGTGGGGTCCAGCAACTTGCATGTTAATAAGCCCCAGCTGATTCTGATGCATGCTGAGGTTTGAGACCCACTGCACATTCCAAACTACTTGTAGTTCCTCAGAACCACCTTGTTTCTCTTGCTCCTGTTTTTCTCATATCTGGAATGATTATCCTTTATCTTTTCTTCACCAGTTAACTCTTATTTAACCTTGCAGGCTTAGTTTAGGCATATCCTCTTTCTGTTTCTTTCTTCATTATTGCTCATCCTGCTTCCAGGTTGACTTAGCTCTCTTCATGCCCTTGATATCCCATACATGCCTCCTTCATGGTCCATGTTACATTGTATTGTTGCTTTAGCCTGTCTCCTACTAGTGAATTTAGGATCTTGTTTTTCATCTTTGTATTCCTGTCTGTCTGGCACAATGTTTGGTATGCTTCGCAAGTATTTATGGAACATATTCAGGTGCTAGCATAGTGATTAAGTCCTGAGTAAAGGAGATACAATCTCTAATTAACATACACAATGGTGAATGCTCTGTTGGGGTAAAACCTAGTTTTGTTGAAAGGCAGAGGAGGGGGTGGGGAAAGTTAGGGAAGTCTTCTCAGAGGAAGTCACGTGTGAGAGGTTCGTGAGGTGGGGAAGCAAATGGGTGGGGTGGGAAAGAGAGTGGTTCCTGCGGAGGGAACAGCACGTACAGGGGCCTAGAAGCAAAACATTGTAGGCCCATAATAAATGTTTGATTGGGTATGAATAAAAAGCCAGATCACATGTCTAACTTTTAGATCTTGGATTTGGAGTCACTACCCTCCACAGCAAACATTAGTTAGCATTTTATATGTTTCTGCAATTTGCTAGCAGCTTTTTTTTTTTTTTTTTTAAGATTTTATTATTTGAGAGAGAGCGTGCCCAAGCAAGGGGAGGGGCAGAGGGAGAGGGAGAAGTAGACTCCTCACTGAGCAGGGAGCCCGGCTGGGGCTCCATGACCTGGGTGTCCATCCCAGGACTCTGGGATCTTGACTTGAGCAGAAGGTAGACGCTTAACCAACTGAGCCACCCAGGCATCCCTACATATGTAACTTTCAATAAAAACTTACCTTTCTTTGAATGCTTTACAAGTGGGTTGGCTTTGTTATCTATTAACTTTGGAAGAATAATAAAAATAACACAATTTTTTTTCCTGCTAACTTCAGTTAAACAGAGAACTCATAACTTCAGCAAAGAAAACTAAAGAAAGAAAAAGGGAAATAAAATATTTTTCTCAAACTTCATTTGGGTGGTATAATTGTGTTTCCGAAGTGTTTCACAGATTATAAAGAATTTTGCCTTCACATATGTCTTCTTTTGCTATTATACTTTTGTAGTAAAGTAGGCAGTCCAGGTGTTACGATTGCCAGATTTTATGTATATGGAAGTATATGATTGGTTATGGGAATAAATGGAATTACAGTCCTGGTTTCTTTCAAGCCCAGTACTCCTTTTGGTACATCAGGCTGCCCCTTGTTCATGAAAATGACAGGCATTAAAAAAGTTGCTGTCCTTTACCATTTATACCATTTATTAGGTACATCTGTTCAACCATTTATGAGGTCATACATGTTATTAATCTTTGTATCCAGATCCTGACACTTTATAAGATGCTCAGAAAATGTTTGTTGAATTGAAACTGTCAGGTTTAAAACGAAGGGAAAATGATAGAAGTCAAGTTTGTTTGTTTTTTTAACTGTTAACTCTCTTTAAACTTAGAGGCTAATCCATTTATTCTCAAAATTTATAGCCTCTGTAGATTAAAAAGAGAGATAGTGGTTCAGATGTTTTCAGCAAATGTTTGATACCTTAACTAAAAAGTCCCATTTGTTACTTCCTTCAAGGTAATATTTGTTCTCTGTTACCCATAAAATATTTTTAAAACTTCAAGAAATTGTTTGCCCAGTAGATAATATATTCATTAGTATGTACAATTCAGAAGGTGCAAAAGAGTTCTTCTAATTCCTCTTCCCCAGCTAAGTAGTTCCCCTCCTAGATGGCAGCCAGTGTGTTTGGTTTCTACCTTCCAGAGAGATTCTCTGTATATATAAGTAATCACTTTTATATATGCATTTTTTCCTACAGTTGATAACATACCTTCGCATACTGTTCTGCACCTTGCCTTGTTTTTCTCCCGACTTGTTTTTCTCCCCCTCAGTAACCTCCTTTCTGCATTATTTTAAGATTTGTAAGTTCGTAAAAGTGGCATAATCGGGTCAAAGAATGTGTATGCCTTTGTAATTTTGGTATTTCTAAATTCTCTCCATAGAGATTTACCAGCAGTGCATTTTTTGCCTACACCCTTTGCAACAGTGTTACCAAACTTTTTGATTTTTGGCAGTCTGATAAATGAAAAATCATTATCCTTTTTCGACTTTTTTGCTTCTCATCGGAGTTTGTTGTTCTGTCCTGCCTAGGCCCAAAGACAACCTCTGATCTGTATTCTACTACTAGTCTCTCTTAAGCCTGATTACCTAAAAGCATACAATTCTTAGAGGTAATCAGAAATGTGTTGAGTTTCTTTTTAACTGTTACATGTGGCTTGAGAAATATCTAGGTCTTTTTTGCTGGGTCTCCCTTGTAAGCCTGTAATGACCTCTCTCTTGCAGTGGCCTATACTGTTAGATTTCTGACCTATAGAATGATCCTTCACCCACACCCCCAAATCTTAAGTTTGTTGCTTTTGTACTGATGGTGGGGAAAACCTATTCAGTAGATGATTTAGTATGTTCTTGTTTGTCAGTCTTTTTAAATGCATGTATTACTTGTATTTGAAAACTTACATAATTTTGAATAAATATGTGCTAGGTATTTAGGTCACAATTACCCTTTAAGGAAAGTTGTCTATTTTATAGATGAACTAACAGCTCATGGAGGTCAAGTGATTTGCGCAAGGTATTGGAGCTAAAATATATGTGCTAGAATGTGGAGGCTAGTGGTAGTCATAAGAAAAAAAAACACTATGAATTCAGAGTTGAGAAAAACTGAAATACTGGTAAGTTGGTGCATTAGTTTAAAGTTCTTTGTGAATTATTACAAAACTAATTCTGATTAGTTCGGGGCTTATATAAGAATAGTTACAGATCTCAGCCTCATCACTTGTTGTTTGATCTTTAAGTTACTTTATCTTCCATGAGTGTCAGTTTCCTTTTCTGTAAGAGGGATAGTAATAGTACCCAAATTACCAAATTCATCAAGCATCAACCTTTTTGAAGATTATTTTTAGCCCAAGCAGGTCATAGCTAAAATGGTTTTTAGCCTTTGCTTTCAAAAATAAACAGCAGGAAGTAGTGCTGACTTCCCCCTCTTTTCTCCAGTGAAACAACAAAACAAATCAATTTACTAACCCACAAAATATTACCATCGTAATTTGAAAATTATTTGAAGTTTTCATGAATACGTATCAATTTTAACGGGACATAAAAACAGATACCTAGATATTTAAAAAGTGTTTTTCATATGCTTTATAATCCATTTAAATTAGGATGGGCATTCTCTGGTCATATTCCTTTGGAATAGGCAAAATATTTGAGTAGTCCCTGCATTTGGTCCTATTTTTTAGTAAGTGTTCCTCCCCCCCAAAAAAAAACAAAAAAAGAAAGTACCCCCTTTGTCAAAATTGTCACATAGGTCTTTATTTTGTATCGAAGCTCAGAATTAAGGTAAGGATGAAGCCTTGAACTGTTGTTTTTCCCCATGCAAAGTGCCCTAGCTCATGTTGGGAATCAGACTAACAACTTTAATATAATTAAGTACCCTCTTGTATAGTACTGTTCCTCAAATTGTCATCTGGGAATCTTGTTAAAATACAGTTTTAGGTCTTTGGTGAGGCCTGAGATTTTGTATTTCTAACAAGCTCCTGAATATTCCACTGCTGAACAGAATACACTTTGAGTAATAAGTTTCTGTAGGATTGCATCTTTTACACTCTTTTTTTTTTTTTTAAATTATTTATTTGACAGACAGAGATCACAAGTAGGCAGAGAGGCAGGCAGAGAGAGAGGAGGAAGCAGGCCCCCTGCAGAGCAGAGAGCCGGATGTGGGGCTTGATCCCAGGGCCCTGGGATCATGACCTGAGCTGAAGGCAGAGGCTTTAACCCACTGAGCCACCCAGGCGCCCCATCTCTTTCACTCTTGACTGTCTTAAATAATATGCTTATTTTCAGACATGCACTCAGCAGATTTCCACAGAATATCTGTTTCCCAGGTGCTATGCTAGGTACTGAGATTATATATAAGAGGGATGCTAGATACATACTCTACTCTCAGTCAAGTAAGGGAGCCAAGGAGATAGCAGTAAATTATATGAAGTGGTGATGCCTAAGTCCAGGGAGCTCTGAACATCTAAGCATAAAAACTGTTTTTTGTTTGTTTTTTTTTTTAAAGATAAACTGATTTGTCTAATGTATTGACATGTAAATTCCCAGTATAGTGGAGCTTTGATTGAATTGTCAGTCTAAGATAGATGTTGGCAAACATTTTCTGTAAAGTGCCAGAGGGTAAATTTTAGGTTCTACGGGCCATATAGGCTCTGATCTCGCTTCTCAACTCTGTGAGGATCAACTATAGGCAATACGTAAACAAACAAGTGTGTGTTCCAGTAGACTTTACTTACCTAACAGGTGGTGAGCTGGATTTGGTCTGTAGGCCGTGGTTTGCCCACCCCTGCTCTAGAATAGCAGTGTTTTTACATTCAGTTGTGAGACATGTTGAAAATAATTTAAAGTAGGAAATGACTTAATTGAAAAATTAAGGTGCTTACCTCTAAAATAACATCAGTGCTTTATTTGCATTCATATATGCTGTCTGGGAACATGAGTTGTTTATACAGGCATATCTTGGAGATATCGAGGATTCAGTTGCAGACCATTACAATTAGCAAATATTACAATAAAATGGGTCAGATGAATTTTTTGGTTTCCCAGTGCATATAAAAGCTATGTTTACACTATATTGACTGTTAAGTATGCAATTGTATTCTAAAAAAAGGTACTTATTTTAATTAAAAAATAGTTTATTGGCAAAAATTGCTGTCATCTGAGTTTGAGTCATGATCACTGATCACAGATCATCATAATAAAGTAATAATGAAAAAATTTGAAATATTGTGAGAATTACCAAAATGTGACAAACAGAAATGAAGTGAGCAGATACTGTTGGAAAAATGGCACTAACAGACTTGCTTAATGCAGGGTGGCCACAGATTTTCAATTTGTAAAAAACACATTATCTGCAAAGCACACAAAGCAAAAGCCCAATAAAAGAAGGTATGCCTGTATATGGGAGTACCATATTGTACATGTGATTGTCATTTGTCATGTGTGTCACTGAGAAAAAAGGTAAAGAGCTGTTGCTTGAGAATTCTATCTTATTTATTTATTTTTAAGGACTTTATTTATTTGTTGGAGAGAGAGAGCACAAGCAGGGGGAGCAGCAGGCAGAGGGAGTAGCAGATTCCCCACTGAGCAAGGAGCCTGATGTGGGACTCAGTCCCAGGACCCCTGGGATCATGACCTGAGCTGTGAAGGCAGACACTTAACTGATTGAGCCACCCAGGAGTCCCCTTGCTTGACATTTTTAGTTCATATTCCTAAAGAGCAGCACAAATGCCTATTTCTCCTTTTACTGTATGGGGAAAGGAGCTGTGACAGGTAGAGGGGATTAGGGGATCTCAACATAACTGTGCAGTGAAGCATTTCTGTAAATTGCTTTTTTCTGGTCAGTATTGAGAAATGCATAATATAGAAGAAGACATCCTTGGATACTCAAATCAGTTATCATCATTTAGGATAGTAAACAGAATTTGGAATCTGGAGTTTGCTTTCTGGTTTCACTACGTAATTAGTTGTGTGGTCCTAGGCAACGTATTTAATTTCTTTGCCCCTCCATTTCTTCATGGGATCATCATACTGCTCACACTTTAGGATGTGATAAGAAATCCTGTATCTGATAGCATCTAGTACATAGTAAGTACTAGCACCTAGTACATACAGCACTGGTACATAGTAAGCTATTGGTAAATGTAGACTGAAGTAATTTTCTGACCTCAGCAGAGATGGAGAGTAACTATAGTCCTGACTGTAAATTAAATAATTTTGATTTCTTTAGGATTGCTACCAGGAACAGTTTTCTCTAACATTATTATAGCTCTTTAGTAGACTAACTTGGATTTTTTTTACAGAGCTTAGAATTTAAAAAATTGTTAGTCTTTTTGAGCTGCATTAGTAGAAGGAAAAGGTGATATTCACTACTGACAAGCGAGATATATATATATAAAGTAGGGGCACCTGGCTGGCTCAGTTGGTAGAGCATGCAGCTCTTGATGTCAGGCTTGTGGGTTCGAACACCACCTTGGGCGTAGAGATTACTTAGAAATAAAATTTTTATATACATATAATATAATTGCTGTTTAGCAGCTTTATTCATGCCACCTATGTCTGTCTCCCATTGCCTTACTTAGTTCACTTCTTTTTTTGGCTACTGCAGTTGTCTTTAGGCTCGTTTCCCATCATTCATCCAGTAAATATTTATTGATACCTGACGTGGGGATTTAGTGTGGGGATTTAGCAGTGAACCAAATGGATAAAAATGTCTTTTCTTATGGAGCTTAGATTATTTAGCAGACTCCAGTCTTGACATCTGGAACTTACCTCTATACTTTTATCGGATTACTCTTTCTAAAATATCATGTCCTCCTTTTGTTTAGAATGCTCAGGTTTCATGGATTTCTATTGCCTTCTGGATGAAGTTCAGGCTCCGTGCTGTAATGCATTGTCATCTGTTGCCACACTTAACTCTCTGCCTTCCAACATATTGCAGTTCCTTATAGGCACCACACTCTTGCCTTTCAGTTTTTATATGTATGTATTTCTGCTTGGAATGTCATTCTTTTAGATGGTCCTCCAAACAAAAAAATAGCTGGTGCTCATCTTTTAAGCTTCCACCACCAGCGCTGGCTTGGTGAGATGACTTTCTTTCTGAATGTAACAAACATATTCTCATGGGATGATAGGCATGCTGATGCTATGACATTTTTTCTTCTGTACTATGATAGTCTATTTATCTGCCTCTCCTACTGACATTAAAGGCAAGGGCTGCTTTTTATTTCTTTCTCAGTGTCTGTCAAGGGGCCTGACTCTTAGTTTGAAATATTCATTGAACAAATGAATGAAATGCCTGAACTTCTACTGTCTCAGCACTATCAAGCTGACTGAAGAATGTTGGGGGTTCATTCAGTAAACCTTTGAATTTGTGGAGTGTTTACTTTGTGCCAGATAATGGAGATAAATAGATAACCTCTTAGAGGAGTTAACAGTAAGGCTGACAACTTACTTTCACGACAGACCCTCCTTTTTATTACACATGCATATACATGAGTGTGTGCACACATATTGCTAATAAGTAGTCTCTATCAAGTATCCAAACAATGCTGTTGTTATCTTTTTATTTTATTTTATTTTTAAAAATTTATTTACTAGAGAGAGAGTGAGAGAGAGCATGAGAGGGGAGAGGGGCAGAGGGAGAAGCAGACTCCCCGCTGAGCAGGGAGCCCAATGTAGGACTCGATCCCGGACCTCCAGGATCACGACCTCAGCTGAAGGCAGTTGCTTAACCAACTGAGCCACCCAGGTGCCCTGTTGTTATCTTTTTAATGAAGCAGTGTTCTAAACTGTTGAAGACAGATGTAAAAATGTGGGGATCTGCAAACCATTTTACAATCATACGAGCAAGGAATGAGAGTTCTGGTTTGTCAGAAAACCTTCTGTGGTCACCTTCTGGTACATCAAGAAGTTGTTAGCATCCAGACTTGCAGAATAGGGGCAGTAACTTAGAAGAGAAGTCTGGAGACCAGAGGCAAATAGTCTTTAAGAATTACTGTATCACTGGTACGCTAGGCGGTTCAAAGAATGATACTGTAAAAACAAGTTAAAAAAAAAAACACAACAAAAAATGAGCAGTGACAACTTTGAATAGAAAGTGATTCAGGGGCACCTGGATGGCTCAGTGGGTTAAAGCCTCTGCCTTTTGTTCGGGTCATGATCCCAAGGGTCCTGGGATCAAGCCCCATATCGGGCTCTCTGGTAAGCAGGGAACCTGTTTCCTCCTCTTTCTCTGCCTGCCTCTCTGCCTACTTGTGATCTCTGTCAAATAAATAAATAAAATCTTTAAAAAAAAAAAAAAAGAAAAAAGAAAGTGACTCAGAAAAGATGAACTCTGAATTAAGAGAAGGTTTGAGGATAGTTAATTAATTTTGCTTGCATTTTCATTCTTTGTATGCACAAGATTGATATATGATGAAAATGTCTAAGAGCACTTTCAATAAGTTTACTTAAAAATTTTAAGTAGTAAAAGCATTTGGGGAAAAAACTGGGGGAAAATGAATGTATAGGAGTGCCTGGGTGGCTCAGTTGGTTAAGTGTCTGTCTGCCTTTGGCTCAGGTCGTGATCCTGGGGTTCTCGGATGGAGCCCCACGTTGGGCTCCTTGCTTTTACTGGGAGCCTGCTTCTCCCTCTCCCTCTGCTCCTTCCTCCTGCTCACATGGTCTCTCTCTAATAAATAAATAAAATCTTAAAAAAAAGAAAAGAAAATAAAGTATAAGCAGTGCTAACATTTTTTTTTGCGCATCCAAGATTCAAAGTCATTTGGATGCTTTAGTTACATACATACAGAATACATTTTGAACAACTGTGTTTGCTCATTAAATCATTGTATTTACTGTCTTTAAAAATGTGAAGGCTTGTGTATGGAGGTATTAAATCACTGTATCGTACACCTGAAACTAATACTATACTGTATATTAACTAACTGGAATTTAAGGAAAAACTTAAAAAAAATAAAATGTTCATACTAGCAGAAAAAAATTTTGAAGGCTTGTAAATGTTCTTTTCCCCTTAAGAGTAAAGTTTTGTCCTTTCAGTGATACTCTTAAAGAAAATTTTTTGTCTCCCTACCCCCACCTTTTTAGTAGAGCTATCTACTTGTATATCTCCTTATTTCACCAACACCTCTTTTTTAAAAATAGTACATTATTATATCATATATCATATAGCATATCATAATATATCATATTGCAGTTCTCTTTGACTCTTTAAAATTGTATTTGTAACCATTACTCTCTTAATCTGTTGTGTTATGTTTTTGGTGTTTTCAATTCAAGGGTATGCATATGTAAAAAAGATTGTTAAAATATACCATATATGTATGTTTGTTAAAAGGAAAAGGTTTAATTAATCTTTGACTTATGATTCTTGATATTAATTTTTATTGCTCACTTTTAAACATTTTTTTAAAAGATTTTATTTATTTATTTGACAGAGATCACAAGTAGGCAGAGAGGCAGGCAGAGAGAGAGGAGGAACCAGGCTCTCCGTGGAGCAGAGAGCCCGACGTGGGGCTTGATCCCAGCACCCTGGGATCATGACCTGAGCCAAAGGCAGAGGCTTTAACCCACTGAGCCACCCAGGTGCCCCTATTGCTCACTTTTAATACTAATTTTAAAACAGTAAGTAGGAGAGAGTTGTTTCCTAAATTGCTTCCTTGGTACACCAGTTCCTGAATATGCATTCAAAGACCAGAGGAATCCCTGGCACAGTAAATTGAATATACAGTGTGTATTCATAGAAGACCTGTGGAATCCCCAGCTCTGTACCTTTTTAATTTTGCTAACTTATTTGTCTAAAGGAAGACCCTCACCCCCTTCTTCGACCTCTCACATCTTAAGAGCTGTTTCAGAAGCACTGGTATTATGCTTTTTCTGGGGGCTCTAATATTCTTTCACAACTTAGCCTTTCGGTTGTCAGTGCAGTTAGAGTCTTTGTGCTTTTCTGCATTTGCAGTAAAATATCTGTGGGAGTTAAATTTAAGAGGAAAAAAGATCCAGTCTATTTCAACTGGAAAAGCCTGTCCTTGGGGTCTATGTATATCCATGAGCAAACTTCTTTGCTATTTTTTTTAAATTAAAGATTTTATTTATTTATTTTAGAGAGAGAAAGAGAGTGAGCAAGTGGGGGAAGGAGCAGAGGGAGAGGGACAAGCAGACTGAGCTTGGAGCCTGATGTAGGGCTTGATCTCATGACTCTGATATCATGACCTAAGCTGAAATCAAGAGTCAGATGCTCAACCGACTGAGCCACCGAGGCACCCCTTTGCTATTTTTAAATTCCTGTTTGAACATCAGACTTGTTGACTATTCGGATTATTGGAGTAGGAACAGATACTTCAGTTGTGAATTGGCATTGAAAGTTTTCTAGATCTACTAATTTATACACCTTGAAGATAAAGCGTTTGTCTTTATATTGCTCACAGGCAAATACTGTTTTATGAGTGACAGTAATCTGTGAAGTTAAGGCAAGGAGGGGTTTATGTTCACTTACAGAGTGCCTCCTATGATCTGACATTGTTAATCATCTGTAATTGGTGATTAAATGCTATTGTGATTCTGGAAAGTTGTTTGTGTAGTTGCCTCCTGATTAATCTGTCCTCCTTGCTTCTCAGCTCTGCTTTCCCCCAGCACACAGGGGCTGTGGATTACAGTCCTGCTTAGGGAGTACAGAGGCTGCCACCTTGAGAGTCAGGATTCTCATTAATACAGCAGAGACACAAGGCCATGGCCCTGACCTCATTGGACAGAATATTTGTAGGTTTTGATATGTGATACCTCAAAATTTTTGGTATATCTTTATGGATGACATTGGTGGAGCATCTCTAACTTCAACTTTAAACTTTCTAGCCTATTCTGTTATATTATGTATATGTATATAATGGGTTCCCTCGTGCGGTAGTTAAACCATTTGAAATAGAATCTCGAGGTTTAAGGACGAGGAGTAGTGGAAGAATTATGAACAGTGATTCCTCAGCTAATTAAAGAGACCTAAACCCATAGCCTAACCTAATCCTGAACTAAAAGTGAATCCTGACTAAAAGTGAATCACTGCATTTACCGAAATGTGTTATTGGGTCACACACTGCTCCAGCTTCTGCTTCTTTTACCATCTCCTTGTGTTTGAGGTTGCTTATCCTAATTGAATAACATCTGTAGATTTGTCTTTTTTTTTAATGTATATAGATTGATAGATTGAGTTGCTAATCTTTTACCCTCCCTGTCCCACTTTATCCTTTTCTTCTTTCTTTGCTTCTCTTGTCCTCCCATCTGTCCTTGACAGTCTTATTGCTTTGATTTCTGTCCCACCCAAACAAAAACAAAAACTGTTTATGCTATGGATTTGAGGTGTATTTGTTGATTTAACTTTGTGTTTCTTAGAAAACTAGTAGCTTGAGACTTTTTCTGTTTGTGATTTAAGAAAGAACATAGCCCCTAAATCTCAAGCCAAAGATGTGTTTCTTTTTATTGGTATATCGCCTTCAGTTGATTTTTCTATGGGGTTTTGCCCTGGATACTATAGCCTGGGTATAGGCGATTGTGAATAGTCTGTTTTAGCTGATTACCCAGTAATGGTCCAATATTATATATGGAACAGTTTGGTAAGGAAAATCAACTCTAGCAAAGAGAGTATATTAGCATATCTGACATTCCTCTCTCTGTCTCTCTCTTTTTTTTCATGTTACATGCAGTCCAGTAGCAAATTCGTATTGCTCTTTCCTTGGTAATTTATGGCCCCCAGCCAAATCTGGTCCCCACCTTTTTTGGTACTGCCTGTGAGCTAAGTATGTTTTTTTACATTTTTAAATGATTGAAAAAATCAAAAGAAGAGTATTTCATATATGTGAAAATAATGTGTAATTCAAATTTCGATATCCATGTAAAGTTTTTTATTGGAGCATGGCCACACTTGTTCATGGCTTCTTTCACGCTTTACAGCAAAGTTGACTAGTCGCAACAGAGGCTTTATGGCCTGAAAGCCTAAAATACTGACTGCCTGACCCTTTGCAGAAAAAGTTGGCCAAACCCTGCTGTAGAGGAAATGCAGAATCCATCTACTTCTCATTTCCCCTACTGCTACTATCTGGTTTAAACTTCTTGGCTAAACTCTTGCTGTTGCTTTCTAATTATCTCCTTGCTTTTGTCTATGTTCCCCTACATCTATACAGCAGAGGAGTGGTGTTTATAACAGGTAAGCCAAATTTTGTCACTGCTTTGCTCAAAACCATTTAACAGTTTGCTGTCTTGTTCAGAGTAAGTGTGAAAAGTAAAAGACTGTTTAAAATGGCCTACAAACCTCTAAATCAGGGATTGGAAAATGTTTTCTGTACAGTTGCTCTGTTGCAACAATGCAACTCTGCTGTTGTGTGAAAGCAGATAAGCAGTATGAAAACAAATTGACATGGCCGTATTCCAGTAGAACTTTATTTACAAAAACAGGTGGTAGGGTGCCTGGGTGGCTCAGTCAGTTAAGCATCTGCCTTCGCCTCAGATCATGGTCTCAGGGCCCGGGATCAAGTCCCGAATCGGACTCCCTTCTCAGTGGGGAGTCTGCTTATCCCTCTACCCCTCCTCTCTGCTTGTGATCTCTCTTTCTCTCTCACACTCTGTCCACTCAAATAAATAACATCTTTTACATCTCTCTCTCTCTCTCTTTTTTTTTTTTTTTTGTTAAAGATGTTATTTATTTGAGAGAGAGAGAGAGAGAGCATGAGATGGAGCAGGATCAGAGGGAGAAGCAGACTCCCTGCTGAGCAGGGACTCAATCCCGGGACTCCAGGATCTTGACCTGGGCTGAAAGCAGTTGCTTAACCAACTGAGCCACACAGGCATCCCCAAATAAACACCTTTAAAACAAACAAACAGGGGCGCCTGGGTGGCTCAGTGGGTTAAGCCGCTGCCTTCGGCTCAGGTCATGATCTCAGGGTCCTGGGATCGAGTCCCGCATCGGGCTCTCTGCTCAGCGGGGAGCCTGCTTCCCTCTCTCTCTGCCTGCCTCTCCGTCTACTTGTGATCTCTCTCTGTCAAATAAATAAATAAAATCTTAAAACAAACAAACAAACAAAAAAAAAAACAAACAAAATAGAGACACGTGGGTAGGTTAGACTTGTCCTATAGATTGTAGTTTTCTGACTTCCACTCTAGATGGTACCAAATCCTCCTCAAACCCTTTCCTTCCCATGTATATGTACTTTGTGATTTTACTTTCTGCTATTCTGTCTTCTACTATCCATCAGCTAGATTAATTTGTAGGAACATCCCTGCCTCAGGGCATTTTGTATTTGCTGTTCCTTCTACTTGGAACACGTTTCCCCCAGATAGTCGTTACCTGTTGAGTACCTGTTATGTAGCAGGTGCTCTGTGGACAAAACCTAAAATCCCACATTATATGTAGTTTACATTTGTGTGTGTGTGTATGTAGACAGTAAAAAAGAAAAAAGCAAACATAAATAAAAGATGAGATTTGTGCAATGGAAAAAATAGTGTGTGCTGAAAGAAGTCTATCTCTTGGATAAAATGATACGTATGCAAAGAGCTGGGGAGGGATGGGTGTCTCTAAAGTAAATATTTGCATGGCTTGTTACCTTACTGGCTGGCACATAGTTAGTATGCAGTAAGTATTTATGAATTGAATCAATCTAGAACTGATAATCCCTAGACTTACTCTTTACTAGTGTATTTATAGCATGCTTATCACCACATCTGCTTATTGTTTTTAACAAGAAATAGGTTATTGGGCAATAAATTTGGAAGCAAAGGAGGAAGTTTAGCATCACTAAGTACTCTTCAAGATGTTTTTGTTTCTACTCAAAGTGGATACTTAACCCATATTTAAGAAGATAGGAAGAAAAGTAATGTGATTAAAAAAAAAGTAAGTGATTGAATGGGAGAGAAGGAAAACATAGGCTGTACTCAAATATACATCTGGTCAATGACATGGTTGCCCAACTTCTGTTACCCAAAATGGAGTCTACCCATATGTTCCTCCCCTCATCCGTCACTCCTCTCTCTTTCCCAGTTAAAAATATTCTCAAAACAATTGATTTAGGACAGGGGTCAGCAAACTTGATCGAGCTTGGGGGCCAGATCTGCCTGAGACCTATTTTTATATGGACCTTCAGTCAGTTTTATATTTTTAAAAGATTATTAAAAAAAAAAAAACCCAAATAGGTAATATGCTCTAACTGATACGGATCTGATGTGGTCTGCAAAACCTAAAACATTTCCTTTTGACCTTCTACAGAGAGAGTTTGCCAGTCTCTCACCTATAGGTACCTTCTTGGTTGTTTCTAGGCGAAAATGATACTTCTCTGTGGCGGTCTTCATAAATAATATATCTTTACAATTGGAACATGTAATCCATCTTGCTTATTTTATAGTTTTTATTGAGACTAGAAAACTACATCAACTTTTGGGGGTCATACAGCTTTCTAGGTATAGATCCTGAATCTCTAGCCCATTATTTTTTATGTACTTTTTTTCCCCACATCAGTGATGAGTGATACTCCCTCTTCTGTAATATCTTAGTAGACAGACTGTCTTCTCTAAGCCTTAATTTTTTTATCTGTAAAACAGGAATTGATAGTATAGGGTTTTTGTAATGATTAAATGAACTAATGCATATAAGGTACCAATGTATAGTTAAAAATGCTTCACAGATCATAGTTCTATTTTGTCATGGTGTAGTGAACAGATTTCTGCTACCTGGGAATCACTGCCCCCCCCCATTTTTTAGGGGGTAGGGTCAGAGAAGGAAAGTGTTTTTGTCATCTAAAATTTTCATTCAGATGTCTTCTGTGTCTTGAAAAGTAGTTAGAGATCTGTTTCAGTAACATTGTACTTCATTGATTTTTTGGGGGGCTTAATCAGTTTTTAGAACATCATTAAAATGGTACACTTTGTTCCAAGTTGTAAACAACTGATTTACAAATGGACTTTTCAACAAAATTGAATCGCAGATTGAAGATTACTTTCCTAAAGAGGTTAGGCAGAAGAGATTTTTGGTCATTTTGTTCTGTGCATTTTTAGTGACTGAAATTGTGGGGAAGTGGAAAGGGAAAGATGGAGGGAAGAAAATGGAGCCCCTCTGGGAATTCAGTCTAGTGTTCCAGGGTAGTCTTGTTGACAAAAATGGGCATGTTGACAAAAATGCTGGATGGTTATTAAGTTGGTCAGAATGTCACTTATGCATGGATTAGTGTTTCATAGTTTACCTGGTCTGTGAGGGGTAAATGTGTTAGGAGATCGGGAATGCCATCATTTCCCTTCCTACCTGTCTAGATGAAATAGGGTTCATAAATTAATATCAAGGACAATTTGTCACAAAAGGACTAGCACCCTTGGTTAAAATAGGAACAGAGGATCACATATCTGTTGTTTAAGTGTGTATTGAATAAAAGAATGATTATGCATGTGTTTGTGATCATTTAAAAAAAAAAACAGTAAATGGGGCACCTGGGTGGCTCAGTCAAGCGTCTGCCTTTGGCTCAAATCATGATCTCAGGGTACTGGGATGGGGCCCTGTGTCTGGCTTTCTGCTCTGTGAGGAGTCTGCTTCTCCCTTTCACTCTCTCTTGAATGGATAAAGTCTTTAAAAAAAAAATTAACAAAACAAACAGTTAATGGCAGTTTACTTCCCTTTATAATGCTACATTTAATTATAAGTTTACACACAGTGACGCATTCTTCCTTTTTTTTTTTTTTTTAAAGTTTATTTAAGTAATCTCTACACCCAACATGGGGCTCAAACTCTCAAGCCCCAAATTGAGAGCTGCATGTTCTACTGACTGAGCCAGCCGGGCGCCCCAGTGATGTATTCTTTCTGATGCACAGTATAATGAGTTTTGACAAGTACATAGGGTTATGTAACCACCGCAGTTAAGATACAGAAAAATTCTGTTACCTCTTCTCAAAACCTTCCTTCATGCAAACCTTTTGTGGTCATATCCAACACCCTCCCCTCCCCACCCCTCCACCCCACCCCACCCCCCGTTGGCAAACTGTTGAGCCAGTGTTGTTCCTATATTTTTGCATTTTCCAGGCTATCATATAAATGAAATCATATATATAACCTTTGGGGTCTGGTCTCTTTCATTTAGCATAATGCATTTGAGATTCATCCTTGTCATGTGTATTAATATTTTGTTCCTTTTTGTGGCTGAGTACTATTCTACTGTATGAACAGAGTTTATCTGTTCCTCTGTTGAGGGATATATGGGTTGATTTCAGTTTTTGGCAATTATGGATAAGGCTGCCATAAACATTCATATACAGGTTTTTGTGTGAACATAATGTGTTAGTTTCTTGTGACTGCTGTAATAAATTGTCAACCTAGATGCGTTAAAATAACAGACATTTATCCTGTCATGCTGCTGGAGGCCAGAAGTCCGAAATCAGTATTCCTGGGCTGGAGTCAAGGTGTTGGCAGCGACATGCTCCCTCAGAGGCTCTTCCAGCTCCTGGTGGCCCCTGACATCCCTTGACTTGTTGCTGCATCACTTCAGTCTCTACCTCCTTCTTCTGTTCTGCCTTCTCCACGGTGTCTGTGTGTCAAACCTCCCTTTGTTTCTCTCTCATAAGGGTACTGTGATGGCATTTAGGGCCTACCTGATAATATAGGCTAATCTCTAATCTTAAGATCCTTAATTTAATCACATCTGCAGAGGCCCTTGTCCAAATAAATTAACATTTACATGTTCTGAGGATTAGAAACTGATATCTTTGAGGGCCATTATTCAGCCTACTACAGTAGGTTTTCATTTCACTTGGGTAAAAACCCAGGAAGGGTATTGCTGTGTTGTATGTGGTAAGGGTATATTTAATTTTACAAGAAAGTGCCAGACTGTTTCCATAGTGGCTATACTGTTTTGCATTCTGACCAGCAACATGTGAGAGTTTCACTTGCGCTGCATCCTTACTAGTGCTTGGTATTGTCGTTTTTAGAAGTTATTTTAACAGGTATATAGTGGTATTTAATTATGATTTAATTTGCATTTCCCTAATGATTAGTCCTGTTGAGCACCTTTTCAAATGTGCTTATTTATATTTTCTTTGGTGAGTTGTCTGTCCATATATTTTTCTTTTCTTTTTTTTTTTCTTTTTTTTTTAAAGATTTTTATTTATTTATTTGACTCACAGGATCACAACTAGGCAGAGAGGGAGGCAGAGAGGGGTGGGGAAGCAGGCTCCCCGCTGAGCAGAGAACCTGATGCGGGGCTCGATACCAGGACCCCAGGATCATGATCTGAGCTGAAGGCAGAGGCTTTAACCCACTGAGCCACCCAGGCGCCCCTATTTTTATTTTTAAAATTGGTTTTTTTCTCTGTCGAGTTTGCTTATTTTTAAACACCTCTGTTCTTCTCAAGTTAGTTCAGGACCTTAGGGAATTAGGAAGATACTGGTTCTTTTGTAATCTTGCTGCTTATATTTTCTTGCTGCAAACTGGTTTCCTTTTTGAATCTCTAAAACTGAATAAATTAGACTTGAATTCCTTTTTGTTTCCTAATAGATTTACTCAATAAAGGAAATAGAATTTAAATCAGCATGTAGTGGGTGTGTTAGTCAGGTCTGGGGTTGCAAGCAACTGAAACCCTTGAGTAAAAAATGATTTATTAATCATGTATGTTACCAAACTGCAAGGAAGGACAGGGATTGAATTGGCTTTAGGGACAGCTGGACGAAGGGTTAGATTATTGCTTGGTTTCTCTCTTCTCATTTCTGCTTCTCTCTTTGAATTGGTTACAGTGTGTCTTATTTCAGATAGATTGTCTCCAAATGGTTGGGATCATGGTTGCAGGTGTCTTAGGACTCAGATCCTTCCAACTTCCTGACCCTAGAGGAAAAAAGGGATCTTTTTCTTTGTCTTTTCTTTTCTCTTTTTTCTTTTCTTTCCTATCTTTCAAATTTTTATTTAAATTCCAGTTAGTTAACATACAGCATAACATTAGTTTCAGGTGTTGTAGAATTTAGTGATTCATCACTTATACACAACACCTGGTGCTCATCACAAGTGCCCTCCTTAATCCCCATCTCCTATTTAACCCATCCCCCTACCCACCTGCCCTCTGGTAACCATCAGTTTGTTCTTTATAGTTCTTTTCTTTTTTAAAAAAAAATATTTATTTATTTGGGGGAGAGAGAGAGCGCTCAAGAACAAGCATGAGTGGGGGGATGGGCAGACAGTGAGGGAGAAGTAGACTTTGCTGAGCAGGGAGCCAGATAAGGGGCTCAATCCCAGGACCCTGAAACCACGACCCAAGCCGAAGTCAGATGCCCAACTTACTGAGCCATCCAGGAGCCCCAAAAGGGATCTTTTCAGATTTTGTTCAGAAAATCCCTGGGGTTTTCAGTTGAAGTCACATGCATATCACTAAGCAGTCACTCTTAGTTGAACATCTTAACTCACATTCAGTGTGGACAAAACAAACTTTTGATTCCTCTTTTCTCTTTTCCCCCATACCAGTAAATCCACCCCTTATCAAAGCCAGAAAACAAGGAGTCCTTTTTGATTCTTCCTTGATATCCTTAAAGGAATAACCAGCCCTTTTCCATATCTAGACCATCACCTCTGCTTACTGTATTGTAACTACACTGCTCTTCTCTTAATTTCTTTATATACCATGCTCTTTCTCTTCTTGAGACCTTCGCACATGCTGTTCCTTCTGCATGCAGTGATTTCCCCAGCTAGAGGCAAAAACTCCTCTTGTATTAGGTCTCTACTTCAGTGTCACTTCACAGTGGTTCTTTTTCTAAAACAGATAGCTCCATTTCCATCTCTTTACAAGCTTCTTACTCACTTCGCACTACTGCTTAAAACATTTGAGAGTCATTTTATCCATCTCCTTACTTGAATTTTGTCTTTTTACCACTAGACTATATAAATTGTTTTAGTGTAGGGACATTATCTTGTTTACCTTTGTATCGACAGTCTAGTACAGTATGGGACAATGGTAGGCCTGTAAAGGTTTTTGAATGAATGACTCAAAATGCATTTCTACAGTTGGCCCAATTTAGATTTAGTGGCCTTGTGGGGTGGGGGTTAGTGGATAGACAGAAACACGGTAGCCACTGTTAAGGGCTCCAAGTGAACCTACATTAAGTTGCCATACCTAATGCTTTTTTTTACTCCTTGAAAATAATAATGATTAATTCTGGTATTAATCGTTTATGCTTGTTATTATTTTTATTTGAATAGAAATAATTTCTAAGAGTTATCGGTAGGTATAGGTCTAAACTCAGTTTAAGATTTTTACTGAAAACAATAGGCAGTAGAGTCTGATCAGTGCTCTTTTTTCTAGCTACTTAATGCAGTGGACTGACCAACCAACCAGATGTTTTAAAGCAATTTTCATATCGCTCTATTATGCTTACCTTTTGGGGGCTTCTTTTTTTTTTAAGATTTTTTTATTTTATTTATTTGACAGAGAGAGATCACAAGTAGACAGAGAGGCAGGCAGAGAGAGAGAGAGAGAGAGGGAAGCAGGCACCCCGCTGAGCAGAGAGCCCGATGCGGGACTCGATCCCAGGACCCTGAGATCATGACCTGAGCCGAAGGCAGCGGCTTAATCCACTGAGCCACCCAGGTGCCCCCTTTTTGGGGGCTTCTGTTCAGCTTCTTGTATTGTCCCTTTCTAACACTTTCCTAGTGATTGTTTTTGTGTTATTTTCTTAGCCAGCTGTGCAAAATTCAAGACAGAAGGGTTTGGACTTAAGAATGTTTGGATACATAGTAGAGTATGAAAAGCTTATGGACGAGGGTGGGAATGATTGCTGAATTAGCGAAGATTAGGGTGATTATATAATTTGTCATCCAGACCAGGTTATTTTTGAAAGGGTGTGCCGGAACAGGTGTAAACCTGGACTGCCCCCACAAATCCCTTTGAGGGGGAGGCGATGATCAGTTGTTTCAGGATAGGGTGCTCTGAGACTGAGGGCTTTTAAATTGGGAAGAGACTTGCCTAAAAGTGTGTAGGAGAAAGGTATAGGTACAGCTCTGTGCTTTCATAAATCCTTTTGGGAGCTGAATGTAAACAGAGCCAACGGTTCTGTAGATCAATCCTAATTAGTAAATGTAATTGCCTTATGGATAAGATTAAAATCCTAGAATCAGAACCTAATTCTCTTTTACTTTCCCATAGGAAACTGATATTATTTAGCTGTCATGTTCACTCAAAGAATATTTGGGTTTTCTGATCTGCAAGCTTCTGGCCTACTGTTAGTGGAAGGTTGAGTGTTTTTTGGCTAATGTTGTAAAATTTCCCCAGATAAATTCATACTTTCTTGCCATTTTGCCCCATAGATAGTTATAGTACACATTTGAGAATAGGTTGGAAGGATGCACTTTAAGATTAGTTTTTTAGTCTTGAATAAAGCACACTTGAATTCTTACATTAGGGAGATAGCAGAATTTGTACACACCACAGAGTTTTGTTCTTTTAAATTCCAGTCTGGGATTGTTAGTAGGCACATTGTGATTGAGATTAATATCTGTGACAGTATGTAGCAAGACTAATTCCATAACTTTATCACTGCAGAATTGGGTTTATTATTTTTTTCTTAGGCAGATGTGTTCTTTTTTTAAAATGAGACTTCTTTCTGTGCTTTTTGCAAGGATGCTAATTTCAGATGTTTTGAGGAAAACCAGAAAAAACTTTGAAGGTTTACAAAGAATGTAAAACACATACAAACATGTCAGTCATCTTAGGGGCACCTCATGTTACCTTTTCTATGAACACTCTTTTGTTATGCCTTTTCTGTATTTTTTTTTTTAATCTTCCTTGCTAGGTTATATACACCTAGAATAGTGCTATATATGGTTGTTCAGTAAGAATCACAGTTACTGTGACGTTTGCTGAGATAATAGCAGTAAATACAATATTTAAAAATTTTATTCCTATGTAAAGTAATAACTGCTTTTTTATGTTTTAATTATGGTTTCCATTTTATTTCATTTAATCAAGTCAAACAGATGTAGTTACTGTTATCTCTGTTTTATGGAGGAAGAAAGAGCCAGTATAGGTACCTGGTATATGTTCGACAACCAGTTAAGGTAAACCCTGAGAGCATTGTATTAAATAAAGGTGAGGGGTGATACATGATTTGAGGCACTTGATATAAAAAGCAGTCACACACAGGGTAGTATGCATACAAAGTCATACACTATAGAGTTTATGTTAAAAGTTGTTTTTCAAGGTAAAAAATTGCTGTGTAAGTATTGCTGTAGTCACTTTTCATATTGCTTTATTCATCAACTTTAAAACCTTATTACTCAGTTTTAAAATGTCTTCCCTCTATATAGATTTTCTAGAATTGTGTCGATACAGTTGCCATTAGCCACATGTAGCTATTTATGTAAATTACAATTTAAGAAAAATTAATGATAGTAACATTTCAAGTATGTGGTAGCTCACATGTGGCTAGTGGTTACCATATTGGACAGCACAGATAACAACATTTTTATCTCTACAGAAAGTTCTCTTAAAATAGCACTGTTCTTAAGGACCGTATTAAAGAAAGTACCGCTTGACGACAGGTTTTATTTTTGTTTATTAGGCTTTAGATTTTTGTAGTTAAAAATGTTAACTTTAGATTACATATCCTAATGAGAGGAGCTTTGTGATTTACTATCTGTGGATCAAGCTTGTCGTGTTCAAACTTAGCCCAATCTTTTATTAGTCTTTCTGGCTCTGCATAAATCAGTCATACTGGGCTGAGCAGTAATTTGGACTAAGTAATTCAAAATTTGCAAATATGTGTTTTAGGTTGTTAGTGCTTAGTATCTTTTAAGCCGTAATGCTTAATATCATTTTCCTTATCAATAGAATGAGGATAATGAGATAATGACTACATGGAATTTGGATTAATTGATTGGGGTTTATGTTGAATTCTAATGAACCTTCTAGTCTCAGCAGAGAACTCTGCTCTCTTCGACGTTATCTCAGCTTCACCTGTCCTCCTTTAGACTCTAAGCCCTTAAAGTCAGGACTCATAGAGCAGTCTACACACTTGTTAAGTGGCTACTCTGGGCCAGTCACTGTGTTACCATTGTTTGCTAATTCATTTTTGACTACCCTTAAATAGATTATAAGCTCCTTGAAAGTAGGAAACCCCACTTTTTAAAAAATTTAAATACCTGTAGTTGTAGAAATTAAGAAAAAAGACACTTTAGAGATAATCATGTCAGATATCTTCATTTTACCAATGAAGAGCCATGACAGGTTAAGTTACTTGCCCATCTTTGGAGAACTAGGACTAGAGAATCTGGATAGCCTTCTATCAAGCCACCTCCTTAGTTAGTTCATTGTTAAATTTAATTTTAAGGAAGTGCTAAGCACTACTGTTGCCTGAAGACTGTATTTTGTGTGTGTAAACTACGTCAGTGTAGAACAAAGTTGTTTATAACTCCTGATTTTGGGGCACCTGGGTTGCTCAGCCGTTAAGTGTCTACGTTTGGCTCAGGTCATGATCCCAGGGTCCTGGGATCAAGCCCCGCATCGGGCTCCCTGTTCCGTGGGAAGCCTGCTTCTTCCTCTCCCATGCCCCCTGTTTGTGTTCCTTCTCTCCTTGTTTCTCTGTCAAATGAATAAATAAGATCTTAAAAAAAAAAAGTTAAAAAAAACCCCTCCTGATTTCAACACACGATATTTCCTGTTTGTTTCTTATGACACATCTTAGGGGGCAGATTGTATGCTATTTTTGGAGGTGCAGCATTTTGATCTTGAAAAAGCATTTTTGGTTTTTAGACTAGAAAAGATTGAGGAATAGATTGAGTGGTTTCTCAGGTTAAATGCTCAGGGTCTTTATTTTCATGTATTGCATTTGGTAATAGTAACTTATATAATATTTCATGGGGTTGGAATGTCCCATTTATAGAAACTACTAGACTTGACTATTTCTATGAGCTATGAATTTTAATCTCCATTTTTATATTCCAATTACAGTTTCGGTTTCAGTATTACTATTGTGTATGTACACACTCACAGGAGTGCTAAGAATAGCAAACTGTCCCACTACAGACAAGATTTACATTTCTTAGGTACCTAAACTGTTTCTTAAAATTCGTTTTCGTTCCATATACTCAATGGTAAAGTGTCATCAGGTATTCATAAGGTAATTGTTATTTGACAGGATACTTTCGCTTCTCAGAAGTATTATTGGTTTGTTTCTGTGGTAGCATATGCTTGTAGTTGGAATGGACCAGACCAACTCAGGCTTTTTTGAAGAATACTGGTTGTTTCCCCACAGGGTTAGAATACCTTCCTGCCTCTGTCCTTCCCCCAAGAACTGAAATCAATTTCAGAAGGGAGTCTCTGCTTGTGAATCAAGACTTTAATTATAGGCTTTCTTGTTTCGAAAGGCAGTTTCCTTTTTCTGCAGTTGTTCTTTGGGTGGAGTGCATTGCGCACGCGCGTGCGTGTGTGTGTGAGTGTGTGTGTGTGTGTGTGTGCGCGCGCACGCACGCGTGCATGTGCGTGCGTGTGTCTGCTTGTAGCATTTGGATCTGTGCAGCACGTTGGCTTTCTAGACATCCTTTGTATAGTAACAGCATGTGCGGAGGGGCTGGCAACCCGTAAAACATTTTTTTCTCCTCTTCCCCCTCCTCTCAAGCTCACTCCCTCCCTAGATCTGGTGACATTACATAGATAAATGTGCTGGCTAGGAAAACAGCAGAAGGAATTGAATGTCTGCCAAAAATTTGCAGCATGAAACCAAACCAGCCTCGCTTTCCTGATCTCTTATTGTGTGTATGCAGGCTACACTTGTCAGGGCTTTCCTTGTTGAGCGTTACGTCACTGTGGAGAGTCACTGTGTTCTCCACCCTCATTATACTGTCTTTTCTTTTGAAAAGCTACTGTCCTCAGGCTTCAAACTTGTTAAACACTTAAGGCTTTATTTATACTGTTATGGTGGTAGTACTGAAGATGAAATATATTTAAGTCTCAGAGAAATTTTAATTTGATGTAATATTGACTTAGGGTGTGTGTATATACATGTGCACGTATGTGTTTCTGGGCAATATTAGGATAGTGTGGAGAAGATAAGGTACTGGTAACTACCTGAAATTATTACATTGCTTTTAAAAAATCTTTCTGTTCTTCAGGAAGAGACATTTTCTCAAAGGACTTTGAAGATAGCTTAGAGAGGTATTGATTTTTAACTGTTAATCAGCATTGCAAATAGACATTTCTAGAACAAAGGTGATTTCATTTATTTAATGTATGTTGAATTAAAGAAGATAATATGAGATCTTTAAATTTGGAGTTCTTATTTTCAAGACTGCTGATAATGTTGAGTATCTAGACAATGTCTGATTTCAGAGAAAAAATTACTTTTTATTCTTTGATTTGTTGAGACTGCTTAAGTCCAGGTCTAAAGAAAAGGTCTTGGCTATTAATTAAAGCTTTATATAGCTCTTAAAAAAATAAGATGGCATCCTACTTCCTTTTTTCTGAATCCTTTAGACTTATAGTTTAGCAAAACATAAATTTGGATAGGCTCATTTGGTCTCCTTTAACTACAGTATTCTCATTGCATTTGTTCCTTATCGTGTGCTACTCTGTATTGCAATGTGTTTTTAATGCATATGTTTTATTTTTACAATTAGGTTGTAAGACCCAGCAGCAGGGAACCAGTTTTTGTTGCATCTTGTTTCTCTGGCATCTGACTCAGTGTCCTTATGTATAAGAGATAGTATGGATAATTATATGTGGAGATAATATTGAAGATGAGAGTAGGGTGAGGTGATTTCATTAGCTGACTTAGTCATCTAGTGCTTAAAAACAGAATACCATAAACTGGGTGGCTTAAAAAAATAAGGATTTTTTTTCTTCTCACAGTTCTGGAGGCTGGAAGTCCAAGATCAGGGTGCTAGCATGATTGATTTCTCCTGAGCCATCTCTCCTTGTTTTGCAGCTGGCTACCTTTTTGCTGTGTTTCATATGACCTTTTCTCTGGGCACATAAATGCATGCCGCTGTCCCCCCTTTCTTTCTCTTGTAATATACCAGAACTCTTAAGATTAGGGCCCCCAACCTTGGGACCTCACTTAAACTTAATTTTTCCTTAAAAGACCTTTCTCCGGATACAGTCACATTAAGGGTTAGGGCTTCAGCCCAAGAATTCTGGGTTGGCGGGGGGATACAGTTCAGTCCATAACACTGCCCTGAAGATAGAGATGCCAAGTTATTGAACTATCAAATAACATATCAGTCATGTTATAGGAAGGAAAACAGAAAGTATGAGAGAGTGTGGTCCAGGGAATTGATAAAGCAGAGGTTGAGAGAAGTGACAAACAAATGGGAACACTGAAGTGACACAGGTAGTAACTTCCTTAAGCAGCTACCACCTCTAGAGCTGGAGGAAAAGAAGGAGATTGGGGTTATTAGAACCTAGAGGCTTAGAGGAGGGGTCCCATGGAGCTTGGATTCACATTTTTGAGGAGGTCTCACTGCTTGATTGCTATTAAAACCTTACAGAAGGGTCCCAAAGGTTGAGATGCAGGCCTCCAAAAGGATTTGTTGCTCTGCTGCTCCTGGTACTTCTGAGGGAGCATGATGAGGCTGCTTCTGGGAGAAATCAGTCTTCTGTAGGAAGCTGAAGTCTGTGAGCAACTGCTGTTGCTGGGGAAAAGGACCCATGCTAGAGTGGCACTGGCAGGAAGAGTAGAAGGGTCCATTTTTTTGTCATTTTATTTTCTTTCTTTCTTTTTCTTTTTTTTCATATTTACTTTCTTGTATCCTTCTAGTGTTCCCTGTCGGTGGAGCCTAATGGGAAGGTGGCTGACAGAGAAGAAATGACATATGCATTCTGAGCCTAGCACCACAAAGCAGAGTAAGGGCGAGCTTGGAATTAAAACAACAGCTTCATAGCTGGCACAGATATTATTGGTGGGAGTACAGCCTTAGAGAGGCAATATGTGTCAAAAGTCTTAGAAATGTGTAAATCTTTTGACCCAGCAATTCCAGTTCAAGAAATATATCCTAAGGAAATAATCCAAAAAGTGAGCAAAGATGTATGTACAGGGGTGTTTGATTACAGTATTCAGTGTGATAAAAAATTAGAAGTATTGAATGTTTATCAATATGAGATTGGCTAAATTTCTTACAACAGGTAGTGAAATGTTATATGGCCATTAGAAAGATGATGCTGACTTGGATTTGTTGATGTGGAAATAAATTTAACAAATGTAGTTTGGACCTACTTTGTGTTTTGTTTTGATTTTAAACTGTATGTAGGAAAAGCTGAGAGCTGGGGCACCTGGGAGGCTCAGTCACTAAGCATCTGCCTTCAGTTTAGGTCACGATCCTAGGGTCCTTGGATGGAGCCCTGCATTGGGCTCCCTGCTTGATGGGAAGCCAGCTTCTCCTTCTCCCACTTCCCCTGCTTATGTTTCCTCTCTCGTTGTCTCTCTCAAATAAATAAATAAATAAATATCTTAAAAAAAGAAAGAAAGAAAGAAAAGCTGAGAACAGTATACATAAGAAGAGAGCACAGTCCCAGGTGGAAGAGCACGGGCTCTGGAGTCAGACAGCCTAGGGTTAGTAAGTAGGTTCCTCTACTTTTTATGACCTTGGGTAAATTAGTCTTTCTGGGCATCTGTTTTCTCATCTGGTGATAATAGTACATAACCCATAGGGCAGTTGTTAGGTCTAAAAGTGTTAACATTTGTAAAGCATGTATAACTGCTTCAACTGTTTATTAATGTTAGTTGTGTTACAGGGGAGGAAGAGAAAGCTTAGGAGAGGAGTTTACTGTCTTTTTTCCCTTTATTATCTTTTTTTTTTTTTTTTTTTTTTTTAATATGGGGTCCACACCCAGCATGGAGCCCAGTGTGGGGCTGGAACTCATGATCCTGAGATTGAGACCTGAGCTGAGATGAAGAGTTGGAACTCAACCGACTGAGCCATCCAGGCATCCCTAATTATCTAATTTTTAAAGAGAGAATATCATGATTTTATAATTAGGATAACTAGTAAAGCTTTTCTCTTATAACTGAAAACGATGAAGCTTCTTACTTCGAGAAGTAAGCCAAGAATATTCAATACATCTTTGCCAGCCTTTCTTGTCTTTTGGAAAAGATTAAAAAAAAAACTAAATTCTAAACTGTCAGAAAGGATTTGGGAGGAGCAGGAAGAGTTCATGCAAGGCCGTTAGTAGTGAAAGCATGAACTGGATAAAACTGAGAGGAGGGCTTGCCGGAAGAGAACACTGTATTAGGATATTCAGCCTTCTCAACAGTACAAGTACCTTCTAACAAACCATTCGTTTCCTAAAGTGAGTTAGTTCTATGCGCCTGTTTGTTTGACTTATTATATTGGAAAAAAGTACTTGTGCAGATACCCTCTCAAAAGACTTACTTTTAAATTTTTTGGTTAAGGGGGTAATGTGAATACTATTCAGTTGTTTTCTAATAATTTTGTGTGGATTTTGTTTTGTATTTACTGACATTTCTGAGTGCTTTGAAAATATCAGTACTGCTGCTTTTTTATCTTAATCACATTTTTATGTTCTGTTACAATGCTTAATGTATATCTACCAGATTTCTTATGCTTTGGATGGTATTTTGATAACCTCCTAATAATTTGTTTTCCTTGTGCTCAGCCATTGAGCATCATTTTTATTTCTTCCACTATATCATGCCTAAGAATAATTTTCTCCTTTCTAACCTCCTTTTTTATCCTTTGGGTATTTATTATGTACAATAGAGCCATTATTTTAGCTTTATTATACATAATAGAGTATTTCAGCAGTAGATATTATCAACTAGTAAATGATATCTCAGCTGAAAATTATTAACGTTACAAGTTCTGTGAAGTAAATATCCATTGAAAAAAATGAACTTGGCAGTTAAATTTACTTTACTTGATTGTAATGTGGGGGAATTAAGGGGGATGATAAATACCTTGGAACCACTAGAAGAATTCAAAGGTAGGCGAGGTGGTAGATTGAAAAAAAGTAAGGAAGTGAGTTAGGTGGGTAGATTTGAGAGGAGCTTTTGGTGTTTCATGCAGGGTAACATGGCTGGATCAGGTACATAGCAGTCAGAAGGAGGTTTTAGTTTATGACTGAGCAGTGCTTGATAGATATACATTTTAATTGTTAGACTTATCTTACAAGAAAAATATTAAGGTATAAGGGTGAGCTATTTTTATATAATGAGATTAAAAGATGAAACCAACTTCGATGTGGGAACAGTGAGAATAAAATGGCTAACATTTAAATTTAGTAGCCAGAATTTGTGATTAGTAATTAAAACTTTTTTCATTTGAGGGGGATTGAAACTGTATTGCTAAGTCTGATTAATTACTATAGTCAAGGTTAACATAATAAAGGGTTCCACAGGAACAGTTAAAAGATAGAGGGTTTTTTTGTTTGTTTGTTTGTTTTTGTTTGTTTGTTTGTTTTTTAAAGATTTTATTTATTTGAGAGAGAATGAGTGAGAGAGAGCATGAGAGAGGAGAAGGTCGGAGGGAGAAGCAGACTCCCCAAGGAGCTGGGAGCCCGATGCGGGGCTTGATCCTGGAAGTCCGGGATCGTGACCTGAACTGAAGGCAAGTTGATCAACCAACTGAGCCACCTAGGCGCCCAAAAGATAGAGGTTTTTAAGATGAAGACAAATTAGAAGTAGTTGCTTCTCACTGTGTGAGTTTTGACCTGTTACTTAAATCATGTGATCTGTGAGACTGAAACATACCACTTAATTTTTTTATACTACTTAATTTTTTTAGTTCAATTTTTAAGAATTGTAACAATAACAGAATTTGCCATGCTAAACACTTTTCAGTGTATAATTCAGTGGCATTATGTATATCACAGTGCTTCGAAACCATTACCATTATCCATTTCCAGAACTTTTTCATCCTCTCAGAGTCTGTACTCATTAAGCAATAACTTACCCATTCTTCCCTTTCTTCCAGCTTCTGGTAACCTCTGTTCTACATTCAGCCTGTATGCATTTAACTACTTGTAGGTTCCTCATCTAAGTGGAATTTATATAAATTAATTAATTTATAATAATTAATTTTTATATAAAAGTGTTCGTCATTTGTGTCATACTACTTGATTTTTTAAAAAATGAGTTGCAGTAATTATAGATGAATATGTTTTTAATAATGTTTTTATAATTCTTTATAGAATTTTATATGTATATATGTATATGTATATATGCATATGTATTAAGTCTAAGGAAGAATGATGGGACCATTATTGCTTAGTGCATCTTTGGATGTTATAGGGAGTCTTATGTGAGTTATGTACTTTCATACTCTTAATATCAGCTATGTTAATTTGTCTTAGTAATTTCCAGTGGCCATAAAACTTGAGAAATTTTGTAGCTTTTAAGAAATCACACATCTTTATTGCCTGATAGCTTATGAAATGATTTCTTAGAGGTTCCTGAAGTCGTAAATCTAAGTTTATATGTGCATTTTTTTTCCCTTGAAAATTCTGGTGGTCATAAATTCTAGAACTTACTCAGTTCAGTCTGGAGAAAACTAGAAATAATTACATAGAACAATACAGATTCTTTTTTTTAAAAAACAGATTCTCGACTATTCTTTATGTCAGTGTTTAAGAACAGAGACAAGAATATAGATTTGAGTTCCTCAGAAGATATTAGAAAGTGGAGACAGTAACAAGTGGATAATGGTTTCAAAAAAATTAAAGACAAGTCTTTGGGGAAAATGAAAATTGGACTTTCAGATTGGAATGCCTTAGATGATACAGAAATTTTTAAGATAGTCTAAGTGACTGTGTCTAAAAATTATTTCTTTCATAGTATAAATCCCATAGCAGAGATCATTGGGCAAAATTTTTGCTGTTTCTGGTTTTAAAAGCTATTTCCAAAAGCTCAAGTCAAATGCTACTCCACTGCTTACTTACCAGAGCATCTACTGTATTTGCCTCAATGCTGCCATCTGGTGATTATTATGAAGATCTCGGCATGGTGCTTAAGGCACCCTCAGGCAACAGATGACAAAAGGTGCAGTCTAAGTGCCTGCTACCACAAGTCTCCCCTCCCCCCCCCCCCCCCCCCCCCCCCCGTACTTTGGAGAAATTGAATGGAAGTGGGTTGCTGTGCCAGAAATTTTAAATTTAGTTATTGAGTCCATGAAATTACTTTGTGAGGTTGCTTTGTAAACAGTAGAGCATTTATATATTATTAAGATGCACACATCTTTATCAGGCTCCTGCAAACTCATTGCTCTAAGATAGTATTTTTATTATTATTTCTGGTTCTGCAGGGTAGTTTAATTAAGGTATTAAGCACTTATTGGATGCATACTGTATGTTAGGCACCATTCTTACTGGGTTAGGACCATATAAATACACAATTACCTCTCTGACCCATCTTCTATTGCTCTCTCCCTCTTACATTCTATACTAGCTAGAATAACTAAATACTAATAGTACTAATAATAATTATAACTAATAATAACTAACTAGTTAGGTTAGTACTGTTCACGGTGCTAGGAATACAGTCCTCAACAAACAGATGGAAATGAAGCTTATAGAGTTTATATTTAGTGGGAGACAGAGCACACAATATGTTAATTAGTGAAAAGGGTTAAGGGGAAGAAATAAAGCAAAGAAGGGGGATATAAATTCTTGTCGTTGGTAAGTTGTTTTGAAATGTTCGATGCAATGGTCAAGGAAAGCCTTGCTGATGCTGAGAAAGGGACTTTTGATTAAAGATTGGAAGGATCTAGGGAAGAGCATTGCAGAGAGAGGGTAAGCAAATGCAAAGGCCCTGTGATTGGAACGTGTGACTTGTTCTATCTAGCAAGGAAGCCAGTGTAGAATGTAAGAGGGAGAGAGCTGTAGAAGATGGGTCAGAGAGGTAATTGGGTATTTATATGTGGGGGTGCAGATCACATGGGGCCTTGTAGTTCATTTGGCGTTTAATCTAGGGTGAAAACCACTAGACTGCATGGAGGATTTGGGGCAGCCCAGTGATGTGCTCTGATTTACCTTTTAACAGGTTTACTCTTGCTCCTGTGTTTAATGGTGTGTAAAGTCATTTGCTACAAACTTTTTTTCTTGTTTTATTAGCTGTAGGAACAGGTTCACTTTATATAGATAGGAAAACAGTAAGCTATAAGACTGTGCTTGGATAGGACCAGAACAGTGGTTATATGGCATGTTGCCTATCTCTACACAGGTTTTTAAAAACTATATTCGTAAGTTACCAGTTGTTATTATATCTCTGTGATAGAGGAAAAATGGAAACCAGCTTGTAGAGTTTCACTTGGAAAATGTTAACAAATGTCTCTTCACTGCCCTGGAATCACCCTAGTACATTTCAGGTTCAAATCTTACAGTGAACCCAATGTAGTTTTAGCCCTTTCTGACTTACTGTCCTGCTCATTAATATTTTGGGAATGAAAATGATCTGGAGTTGGAATTTTTTATGCACTTAACAGAATTAAGCACATTCTAAAACAAACCACACAATTACTGATTAGGTGTGCTGTTTGATCGGAGAAAAACTCATAGGTTTGTATTGTAAGCTAGATGTATTTGTATTTGTAAGCTAGATGATTTATTTAAGTCACTTTTTTTGGTTTGTAATCTCATCAGCATTTTAGCTAATCCTCGGAGTATTATTATTCTTTCCCAAATTGCACTTTAAAACATACTCTGAAATTATCAATATATAATTATTGCTAGTAGTAGTAGTTTTCTGTGGATTCATTTTTGTTTTGGTAGCTGAAATATTTATCATTTTTGTGCTTGGTTCTATGATGCCAAAGAGTAAACATCTTCAGTGTGAAATGTTTAGGTTAAAGACATTATAGCTGTGGTGCCCCATGTTACTGAAAACTTCCTATGTAATTTGAGTCTGTTTGAATCAGAGTCTATATTTGACTTAACATATATTTTTTCAGCCTGATTTTCACTCTGTAACTATCAATACTGAATCACTAAATGATATACCTGAAACTAGTATTACACACTGTATGTTAACTATCTGAAATTTAAATAAAAACATAAAAAAATCAATACTGTTAAAATGTAGGTAAGGTTGTCATTAGCATGTTGTTTTATATAGTGGGTAGGCAAGGTCTAAGACTGTGGTCATTTGATAAGTATCATAATAATTGAATTAGACTGTCTACATAGCTCTAAGTGACGAGGCAGCCAGTTTGTGTAAATTGCTACCCTTCTCCCCTCACCAGCTTCAAGGAACAGATTTAAATGACCTTAGTTGTTTTGTTTTGGAATAGAAAAAAAAATCTTGCGATATGAAGCATTGATCGTATGTAGAAATATTAACAGCAGTAATGTTACAGAGAATATATGGGAATATATAGGGACAGTTTTGCTAAGTATTTCTTAGTATGATTTTAAATAACATTTTCTGCCATTGGGAATTTTATTTTAGTTCTAGGTGATAAGGATGTGTATTTGAAGACAGATTACTACATAGTTTTAATTTTTGAAGACTGCATTTCCTATGCTGGAAAATAACAATAATTTGTTTTTCAGGCTTTCTCTTTTCTTCATTTTGTATTTGGCTTCCTTAAGTGTGATCTGATCTATCCCTGAAAGTAGCAGTAGATTAAGCAAGAACTTGCTGTTACTAATGTATGTTATTTATGATAACTGATTTTGAATTGTAATACAGTCCTGTTCTGCCCTTTAGTAGCAGCAGCAGTAGCAGCAGCAGCAGCAGCAGCTGCTAGATACTAGGTTTTTTGTTTTTTAAGATTTTATTTACTTGACAGAGCACAAGCAAGGGGAGTGTCAGGGAGAGGGTGAAGCGGGCTCCCGCCCAGCAGGAGGGCTCATCCCAGAACCCCAAGGTCATGACCTGAGCTGAAGGCAGATGCTTAATCGACTGAGCCACCCCTGGCGGCCCTGCCTTTTAGTTTCTTACTATAATGTAGGCTTCTCCATCTCCACCACAACTGCAGGTTACACAGGATTCTTTATCTGAACACAACTTATTCCTTTTTTTTTTTTAAGATTTATTTATTTATTTGAGGGGCAGAGGGAGAGAGAATCTTTTTTTTTTAAGATTTTTATTTATTCATTTGACAGAGATCACAAGTAGGCAGAGAGGCTGGGGGCGGGGTGTGGGGGTGGGGGAGTGGGGCGAGCAGGCTCCCCGCTGAGCAGAGAGCCTGATGTGGGGCTCGATCCTAGGACCCTGAGAACATGACCTGAGCTGAAGGCAGAGGCTTTAACCTGCTGAGCCACCCAGGTGTGTGCCCCCCCCCCCCCCGCTTTTTAAGATTAGGAGAGAGAATCTTAAGCAGACTCCCCACTGAGTTCGGAGCCCAGTTCAGGCTCTGTCGCATGAGTCTGAGATCATGACCAGACACTTAACTGACTGAGCCATCAAGGCACCACCCCAATTTGTTCCTTTTTAAGCCAGACTGCTGAAGTAATATAATGTACTTCATGTGTGTGAAGGTGGTACCACTAGTTTAGCACTAGTACATCATTACATGGAATTATGTCCATATCCTACTAGTAGAGCTGCTTTTCCATTTTCATACCCTATTTTAAAAAGAGGGTGAGGTGGGGAGAGACCAAAGAAGAGTTAAAACATTCCTTGGTCTTCACTGCCTCTAAGATGATTTTTCTTCCTTTACTGAACAGTTCTTCTGATGTGAAGTTCTTCCCATCTACTAATAGCTGATCTCTGCTTTTTTTTTTTTTAATTTTTTTAAATTTATTTTTTTAAGATTTTATTTATTTATTTGACAGACAGAGATTACAAGTAGGCAGAGAGGCAGGCAGAGAGAGAGGAGGAAGCAGGCTCCCTGCTGAGCAGAGAGCCTAATGTGGGGCTCAATCCCAGGACTCTGAGATCATGACCTGAGCCGAAGGCAGAGGCTTTAACCCACTGAGCCACCCAGGTGCCCTGATCTCTGCTTTTTTTTAAAGTATGTGCTGGGTTTCTGTCATTTACCAGTGTTTTCTCTAAAACTTCAGAAAAGTTTTTGTTAAGCTTTCCCATTTTGGGGCTCAGTCATCATTTTTACTGACTTGAACACATTTATATGATTCTTCTAAAATCATGCTTTCCCAGCTTCTTGGCTGCTTAATTTTATTATCTTTAATTTTACTTTTTTCTGTAGTCAGAGTGTAAAGTCTATGAAAGTTGGGGCTTTAGCTGCCTTTTTCACAACTCTTCCTTCAAATTTCTATACTAGTGCTAACTAAATATTAAAGAATTCATGCACATTTACGATTTGAGGTTTCCTTTGTTAGTTAGGACTTTATACTTTGGAAATCACAAATTCTAAAGTTTCACTGTGGACTCCAGTCTTCAGTCCTTTTACTTCCTACTGGACCTTTATTTTTAGTTTATCAGGATTCCCTTGGTACCTTGACTTCAGATACTTTTTGTAAGACCCCTTCTACTTATGATGTCCAGCCTCAACTTTGTGGCCCACCATTTTAGTTGATCCTTCTGGAACAATGCAGTACTCTGACCTCTGTAGCAGGCTCCCCAAAACTTAACTAAATAGCCTACTGTTGATCTGAAGCCTTACCAATAACATAAACATAATTAATACATATTTTGTATGTTATATGTATTAATATACTTTATTCTTATAATTAAGTATGCTAGAGAAACAGAAATCTTACTAAGAAAATCATAGGGAAGATAAAATACACTTGTAGTAGTATACTGTAAAAAATCTATAAGTGGACCTGGGTAGTTTAAACCGATGTTGTTCAAAGGTCGACTGTTTGCATTTGCATTCTAGTGGACTTCACTCTTTGGTTTGTCTCCTCAATGTACAGCTCTCTGATTTTGTCAGTCCAAGGCTTCAGAGATGGTAAGGAAAGTTGTATAACCATTTTGGTTAGAAAAACTACAAATAGAACTCTCCAATGTTAGCTGTATGGTTAAGGCTGTTTGACAGTTTTATTTTCCATCAAATTGATTCTCTTTCATCTTCCACACAGAGGCTTCCACATTTTTTTTTTGCTCTCTGTAACTACCCAAACCCATACCTATTTATTACTTCAGTTTAAGCAAGTAATATTGTCTTCTGTTTTAGTGAAGAGATGGAGGCCTTTTTGCAGGGACTCCATTGACTTTTCTCTCTTCTGTTTTGAATTTATTCTCTGTTAATACATATTTTTTCTGATTCTTTCTTATCTGAAAAATGTGTGTCCACCTTCCATTTTGATAGGAGGGTGTTTTTGTTATCTTTGTTCTTGGACCCAGTCTATCTCACCTGTCAGTTTTCTCAGTCAGCACTTTTTTGTGCTATATATATCCAATTCCTGCCCCACTTTTGGCAGGTGAATTTTATTTCCTGTTTTCCAGAAATAATGAGGCTGTCAGAAATAAGCACCCTCAACATTTCCCTTTTCCCACCATCTCTCCTACAAAAAATAGGCATCTACACCATCCTGTACTATAAATTCCCTTTATCTTTGCTTTAAAATGCATCCTTTTTTCCAAAACCAGTGTTACCCAGTAGAACTTTCTATAGTGATGGAATTGTTCTATATTTGTGCTGTCCAGTACCATAATCACTAGCCACATGTGAATGTTGAGTACTTGAAAGGTAGCTAGTGTGACGGAGGAATTACATCTGTTTTATTTCAAGTTTAAATAGCCACGTGTTTTAGTGGTCACCATATTGAGCATTGTAGCTTTAAACCTTGTTAAATAATATGTTCCTGTTATTTCTTTTTTCTTGAATCTCTTTGACCATGTCTGTCTTCTCTTCCACATTTAAATAGGTTTAGTCTTTCTCATCTTAAATACCTAGAACACATCAAAACCCATTGCCATTTTTTAAAGCTATCTTCTGTCTGCTCTCTTTCCTTTCATGGCAGTTTGTTGGTTCCTGTGAGTTTAGTTCTTATCCTGTCACTGAAAAAGGCGCACTGTTAGTGACATTTCCAACTGTTGCTTAGTTGTACAATCCAGTAGATACTTTATTTTCCCAACATTGATTGTTGGTTGCTCTCTGTGTCTCGTAATTCTTGTGTCAGTCATCACTTCCTCTTGGTTCTGTTTTCCCTCAGAACCTTCGGTTCAGGTTAATATCTTGTCTTCACTATTTCTTTTTTGCCCCTTCCTCTCTACCCCCCATGCTTCTAAATGTTGATCTTCTTCTGTCTTAGATTTTTATCTCACTTCTTCACTCTCCTCCCCTTGTTCTCAGTCCTTTACTACAACTTCACTCCTGCTTCTCACTGGGTGCTGTCAGCACGTTGCTGTCTTTTAAATCTCTCTAGCCTGTTCTTTCTTCTAAGTTCCAAACTGCAATGTCCAAGTCACGGTTGGTATTTCTTTCAGAATATTCCAGAGGTAACATTGTCCTCCTCTATAGATGTTCATTAGTTTACGTTTGACAACTCTAATTAAAATAAGCATACAGAAAAGTGCACAGATTATAAATATGTACCTTAAATATTATTAACTTACATGAAAACACCATGCAGGTCAAGAAAAAGAACATTACCAGCACCTCAGAAGTCCCTTTCCAATTCACTACCTCTTCTTTTCTCTCTAAAGATAACTGCTGTCTCAACTTGCGGTAATGTAGAACTGTTTTTAAACTTTATATAAGTAAAATGATATACTATGTATTCTTCCATGTCTGTTCTCTCATTCAGTATTTTTGTGATAGTAATACAAGTTGTTGACTGTAATTTGTTTATATTCATTACAGTGGATATACATTACATGGATATAACACAATTTATCTGTGCACCCATTGCTGGTTATTTGGGTAATTTTTGTTTGAGTAAATTTTATGAATAATGCTGTTCTGATCATGTTTGTGTATGTTTTATTGTACATTTGTGTGTGTACTTCATTTGATGGATATATAGTAAGGAGTGGAAGTGCTGGCTCATATGATATGCCTGTGTTTAATTTTAGTAGATACTGTCAAATAGTTTTCAGATTAGTTTTGTCAATTTATATTCTTGTCAGCAGTGTAAGAGTTCTGTTGTTCTACTTTCTTAACATTACTATTGCCAGGCCTTAGAATTCTAGCCGTTCTTGGAGATCTGCTTCCTTGATGGCTAATGAGGTTGAGCATCTTTTCTTATGTTCATTGGCCATTTATATATTATTCACGTATTTGCTGTTTTGAAGTGCCTTTTGAATTTTTTAGCCTACCTTTCTATTGAATTGTCTGTCTTCTCCATACTGATATGTAAGAGTTCAGTGTATATTCTGGATATAAGCCATTTGTTAGTTAAATATGCTGTTAATAGTTTCCACTTAGTGGCTTGCCTGTTCACCGAGAGAGCTTGCTTACTCGCAGTTTCTACTCCTCAGTGAAGTCTTTCCTGACTTTACTCCCCTGTTCTTTTTCATATTTCTTTTTTGCCCCCCAATTTTTATTTATTTATTTATTTATTTTTTTTTTTTTTTTTTTTTTTTTTTTTTAAAGATTTTATTTATTTATTTGACAGAGAGAGATCACAAGCAGACGGAGAGGCAGGCAGAGAGAGAGAGGGAAACAGGCTTCTTGCTGAGCAGAGAGCCCGATGTGGGACTCGATCCCAGGACCCTGAGACCACGACCTGAGCCGAAGGCAGCGGCCCAACCCACTGAGCCACCCAGGCGCCCCCCCAATTTTTATTTAAATTCTAGTTGGGAAAGGATGTGGCAGTCTTTACCAGAATCACAATTATTAAGACAACTTGCAGCTGTTCATCTCTCATTTCATCTCTTGGCTGAGGAATACTGTTGATTTGCTTGTGTTGGACATTATTTTTTTTTTTTTTTTTTTTTTTGACAGAGAGAGATCACAAGTAGATGGAGAGGAAGGCAGAGAGAGAGAGGGAAGCAGGCTTCTTGGTGAGCAGAGAGCCCGATGTGGGACTTGATCCCAGGACCCTGAGATCATGACCTGAGCCGAAGGCAGCGGCTTAACCCACTGAGCCACCCAGGCGCCCCTGTGTTGGACATTATTGATGTATCATCCAACTCTCTCAGTAATCCATTTTCCTTCCCAGGCAGTTTCCTCTAACAGCCACTTCAATATTTGTATTCTGACCTTAGGTCAGAATATTTTCTACCTGTTCTCCATGGGAGAACTCATCAACTTTGAAGGTCTTAATGCCATTTTGTAGGTATATGATTTCTAGATTTTCATTTCTAGACTAACCTTTCTCTTGAACTTCAGATCCCTGTATTGTAAAGTTGATGGACATTGCTACATGGATGCTCCATAGGTATTTTAAGCTCAGTAAGTCCCAAACTAAGCTCATTCCACTCCTCCCAAGCCGGAATTCTGTATTTTGTTTGAACACCCCATCAGTCGGTCTCCCTGTCAAAATACCTCCAGAAGAACTTAAGTCTGGGAAACCTTCCCCTGACACACTTTTCTCCAGCTTGATTCCCTTCCTCTGTTGTTTCTTGTTGTAACCCTTCTGTCACAGTAGTGACGGACATTTTATCTGTGTTCTCCAGTGGACTAAAAAAATCTTGAGGACTTTATATCTCTGTCCCACATAAATGGTTAAGATTTGACTGAGAGTGCCTCCAACTAAACACACCTAACATCAAACTTAGTATTTCTTTATTTTTCTCCTGCTTTTCTTCTTGCAGATGACTTAATGGTTCACACCATCTTTTCATTAAGTTAGTGATATATAGTTAACTCACTTTCTTTTCTGTCAACTTCCATAGGTAGTCGGTTTCTAAGTCCATAGCTATTTTTTTCTGTTCCTGGTTTGTTTTTTCTTTCTTAATCTTCAGTTCAGGTTAATATCTTGTCTTCACCAGACTTTTGTAGTCATTGTTTAAATGTTCTACGTGTCTTTAGGTTTCCCCCCATTTTTCTTTGATATTGCTACTGAGTTTTTTTTTCAAATACAGGTGATCATCTTTTGATTCAATAGTCTTCTATTGTTCTCTTCCTGTGGGATAAAGTCCAGCTTCTTTGTAAGACATTCAGGGGCAATCTTCACAATCTGATGTATCCGCACCCCCATAGTTATCACAGAAACTGGATCCTGTAAGCACTGGCTTTAGCAGACTGCACACCTAAGTTCTTCTTGTTTATTCTACTTGTACTGCCTTTCTCTTCATCCTGTGTGCTATAGAGAACATAGAAACCTAGGTTTCAATCCAGTTTTAACAGTTACTATCAGTTGTGCTTGGACAAACTTCTTAAGATCCCATAGCATAGTACCAGTGCTTAATACATGTTATCTTCTTCTTTCAACCCTTCTCCAAACCACAACTGACATTTCTTTCTCATTTTTGTACAGAGCATTTCCTGTTTGCCTCTCTAGCACTTAACGTCCATCACCTTATGTGGTGCTTATTTATGCACATTCGCCACTTCTCCTACGTGACATCACGTTTTAAGGACTGGGACTGTGATTTCTTATGCTTAATTCAGTTGAAATTTTTAATCTTAGGTGAAGGATTTGCTTTGTTTAATCCATACTGTGTCATTTAGTTTCTAAGTGACCAATATAGTTGAGATAATTTTTTTGGACCAAAATTGTCACTACAAGGACTGGTTGTAAAGGTCCAGCCAAAGCAGGCTTTGTAGAAACTCGCTTACTAAAGAAAAAACAAAACAAAACAAAAAACTCCCTTACTTAGTTGGAGATTTAGGAGCATGGTAACAGTTGTCTTAAGGTTATGTATAAACTCTCATAAGAATTTAAAATTAAAAAATTTTAATGTCTTTGTATTAATACTAAAAGAAAGTACTTGTACCTGAGTGAATTGTTTTTTTTTTTATAGCCTGTTGCTGAACCAATCCCCATCTGTAGTTTCTGTCTTGGTACAAAAGAACAAAACCGAGAAAAGAAGCCGGAGGAACTCATCTCCTGTGCCGACTGTGGCAACAGTGGTATGTAATCCCTTGGATTCCTTTTGACATGTGTGGTCTGTCAAGAGGGAGGTGTATTTAACTGAGATGGTATCCTTGAGCCTTATAAAACTAACACTTTAATTTGATTCTGGTTAAGGTAACTGAGATGAGCTTCTAGACAAGGGAGGAATTTAAATGTATCGTTGAAATGTTTTATTCAGTTAATTTAAATCAGGTCTTAGTCTTTTTGTTTGTTTTTTATAAAACTCTTTCCATAGATTATTTTTTCCTGTTGATCTTTATATTTGACTGTCAAACATCTGTTCAAATCACAGCAATCAGTTTGAAATTATTGCCGGTTTCTTTAATAATCACTACTTATCTTTCTTGATTTATGCATCAGGCTTTATGAATAGAGCCAGGATGATAAGAGATTTGTTTTTCTTGATAGAAACTTACATATTCACACTGGGAAATGGAATGTTGACACTGCAATTTAGTGAGCTCTGTGAAATCCTGGACTCTAAAAACAGTTTTTTGTTTTTGTTTTTTCCTTTATCCATTTGTCTATTTTTTTTTAATTTTTTATTGTTATTATTTTTTAAATTTTTTATTTCTTTTCAGCGTAACAGTGTTCATTGTTTTTTGCACCACACCCAGTGCTCCACGCAATATGTGCCTTCCCCAATACCCACCACCTGGTTCCCCCAACCTCCCACCCCCCGCCCCTTCAAAACCCTCAGATCGTTTTTCAGAGTCCATAGTCTCTCATGGTTCACCTCCCCTTCCAATTTCCCTCGACTCCCTTCTCCTCTCCATCTCCCCTTGTCCTCCATGCTATTTGTTATGCTCCACAAATAAGTGAAACCATATGATAATTGACTCTCTCTGCTTGATTTATTTCACTCAGCATAATCTCTTCCAGTCCCGTCCATGTTGCTACAAAAACAGTTTTGCAAAGACTTTCCTGGTTTGTTAATTCCAGAGATATTCTTGGTCTACAATTTCAGAACTTACAAGTTTTTGTAGGAAGGCCATATGAGTAAACCAACATTATACATTATCTTTGATCATTGGCTTAATTTTCAGTGTTTTATACTGTAACAGTCATGATTTAGTTGAGAAACCAGAAACCACTCTAGATATTTCAAGAGGAAGGAAATTTAATACCAGGACCAGATGTTTGTGAAATTATTAGAAGGGTTGAAGAAGTAAGCTCTAAGCTGGGCTTTAAGGACTGATTCTGGAATATCACAGAACTGATCCACCAGGAGAGTCAATTACATCTGCCTCCATTTGGAAGAGGTGGAAGCAGGAGGCTGCTGGAGGACTTTAGCTGAATTTGGATATTGAAAGGCTGAATTTGGCCAACATCACAATTACCTCTGGATAGCCATAAAGGTGAAGAGTGGATGGGTATTGGCATTTTCATGACTTTATCAATAGAAAACAGTACCAAGAGAAAAGTGGTCTTTGTTTCACTTCTCCTTTTCAAAAAATTACTCAATACATCTAGTTGATAGAATTTAATTCATATCTAGAGCCTAGCTAGCTGCAAAGGAATCTAGGAAATATATAGCTTTCAGGTTTTTGATTTTTATTTACAGAAGGTTTTTGAAGGCAGCAGCAAGAGATCTTGAGTGGTAGGTGACCATATCCAGCATAGTATCACAAACCAAAATGAACTCTGGGTGGATTTTACAGTTAAATATAAACCATAAAATCATAAAATATTGGACAAAAATATAGTGACATATCCTACATTGCAGTGATTTCCAAACTGTTTTCGTAGAAGAACCCTTAAAAAATGTGGGACCCCAAGTATATAAAACAGATAAAAATAGGTCTGCTCAGGTGAGGTGGGAATAAAATGGGGTGAGGGGGAGGGAGAGTTGGGTGATAGCCCTGCCTTGTAAATCATGTTATATTTGAGGTGGTCTCTGAGTTCTTTGCAATTTGAAAACAATAGAGGAAACTCTTAAAGAACTATAGGATGAATAACCATTGGTTATCTATTGCTTTAGAAATAAACAACTCCAAAATGTAGCAGCTAAAAAAGCAACATTTTAAAATTCATGTTCCTGTTGATCATGAATTTAGGAGTGGCTTACCTGAGTGGTTTTGACTTAGGATCTTTTATGAGGTTGCAGTCAAGATTTTAACTGGCCCTCAGTTATCTGAAGGCTTCCATTCCATGATGACTGACTTACCTGGCTGGCAACTTCATGCTGCCTGTTGACAGGGAGCCTTAGTTCTTTGCCAGGCAGACTTCTTCATAGGGCTGCATGTGTGCCCATGGCATGACAGCTGGGTTCCCCTAAGCAGGAATCAGAGAGAGAGAGCAAGGTGGTACCTATAATATCTTTTATTACCTAGCCTTAGACTGTCATTTCAGCACACAGATCGGCCCTATTTAGTGTGGGAGGGAACTGTACAAGGTGTCAATTGGTATTCTTTCAGAAGGCAAGAATGTTTGGAGGGCAGCGGGACCTGGCTATTACAATAGCCACGGAAGAAGACTATGGATAGAGTCAAATATATGACAGTTGGTAACTTTCCAGACTGAGAACTAAAATACCTCAAATTTAAAAAAAAAATTTAAAAATTGTTTGGGGAAAATAATTGCATTAAATATGGCAAAGGGGCAAATGCTATAAAGTGTGAAGAGCATGTTTACATTTCTAGCACAAAGTCCAAAGGGCAGAGCCTACGAACAAGTAATTTATATGAGAGAGAGTTAATTGTTGAACATACTAAGAAAACATTTTACCCAAGTAATAATAAGCATGCACACCAGCACAGCATTGGAGTATCATTTTATAGCTTTAATAATAATAAAATTTGAACAGTAAGAGAACCCAGATCTAGAGCTGATGAAATTGTGATAAAACATTTGTACTTTGCTGGTAGCACTAGATATTTTATCAGAGGATTTGGAAACGTGGTTTGGCAGTGCATATCTGCTTCTCAAGCCACAGAAATGTTTCTTTCATTTCACTTACCCACCCCACTTTCCGGAATTTATTTTAAGGAATTAATCTAAAAGAAGGAAATTCATTGTAGTGTTCTATTACGAGTAATAGTTTAAATAGTTAACAATAGGGAAATGGCCAGGTAGGTTATAGGGTATCAACTCAATGGAATTACTCAATTTAAGGAATATAAATACAATTTATGTTTTTTTCTTGACTAAAGGGATGAAGAAAAGCAGAGTAAAACTGTGCATATCTTATAATTAAAACTGCGCAAGGGATTTTAGTAAGTCTATAAAGGAAAAGTAGAACAGGAAATGGCTAATCTAGGAAGAAGAGATTATGAATGAGATTTTTATACTTTCTCATTTTCCTTTAATGTCAGTGATGTTTTGATAATAAACTTCATAGCATCTCATAGAAGAGAAACTTACTTAGGAATAGAAAAGAAGGAAGAGAAAATAATTTAACTAGCCCTTTCTCTCACCAAAGAAAAATAAATGTCACCAACTTTTAGAGGAAAGGGAAAAATCTTTTCAGAGTGAGGGCAGATTTTCCTTCTTAAAATTCTGATAATTAAATGGATACTAACTCTTGGAAGAGGAAACTTTTTTTTCTTGTTACTGTTAATTCTGATCACAATAGAAATATTGCTTAGGTTTTAGTTTTTAGCTAAAGTAAACTCACTTTAAATGATCAGATTTAGCAAAAATATATTTTGATTATAAATGTAATATGTTATTTTAAAAATTGAGAGCACAGAAAGGATAGAAGTGAGAGGCAAAATCTCCTTCAAAATGTTTATAACTTCATATCCTAGGATATTACAGTTGTAAACAGTTTTTTGTTTCCTTTCAGAAATGGCCTAGGCATGCTGTTACATATTGGTATACATATAAGCATGAGTACTCAAATAATACTTTAATGCAGGCTTAATAAATGCTAGGAGTTTGTCAGGTTTTCTATAATCACATTGGGGTGGCGGTGGTTTACTGAGTACTATTTAGCATCAATAAAGCTGAATTAGGAGTGCCAGGTCTTGATGAGACATGTCTGACAAGCTTCCAAGAGCATCTTTTTTTGGATAATATTTTGATTTAAGGTAATTGTCTTTCTGTACATCATTTCTTTAAAACAAAATGGTCATTGGTTATTTCATTTGAGAATTTTCCCCTCTTACTAGGTCATCCATCCTGTTTAAAGTTTTCCCCTGAACTAACGGTTAGAGTGAAGGCCTTACGGTGGCAGTGCATTGAGTGTAAAACGTGCAGCTCCTGTCGAGATCAAGGCAAAAATGCAGTGAGTATCTGCCTTACAATGTGAATGTTTCACTTAGAAGTAGAATGTACAACTGGTATTTTCCTGTAGGTATTGTTGGCTATTTTTCGGTCACCTGGTCCTGCAGAATTTGAAACAGGAGTCTCATTAACTTACACATCACTAGTTTAGAATACGTACTCTTTGAGACTTGGATTCTTTCTGGGTGATTAATTGCACCTTAATTGTATGTTTGCAGAAATACTCCTTTAAAAAAAAAAATTTATTTATTTATTTGACAGACAGTGAGAGAGGAACACAAGCAGGGGGAGTGGGAGAGGGAGAAGCAGGCTTCTGAGCAAGGAGCCTGATTCCATGCCAGACTCAATCCCAGAACCCTGGGATTATGACCTGAGCTGAAGCCAGACACTTAATGACTTAGCCACCCAGGCGCCCCTAAAGAAATACTCCTGTGATTTGTTTGAGTAGTGTAGACTCACTCACTTACGAATGGCCAGTTAGTATACTAACTACAAATCATCCTTTTCTCTTTTCCATTAGAAAACTAAAGTTAGGTTATATCTAGTTACTGGATAAACTTGAAAGTTATGAAACTGTAGTTCTTTATTAAAGGTTGGTTGAAGCAAAACTTGTGGTAACTCAGACTGTCCATTTACTCAGTTGATACAAATTAAGGGAACTTTTACTATTACAGTAGTTCATCTCCTTTATGAGATCATTGAAGCTTTCTAGGTTTTATGAAGTTATGATCCTCACATGTTTTTGTTTCATAAGGTTAAGCAAAACTGCCCTATCTATTTTTTAGGATAACATGCTCTTTTGTGATTCTTGTGACCGGGGTTTTCACATGGAGTGTTGTGATCCACCACTCACCCGGATGCCAAAAGGTGAGAAATACTTTCTGAAATCAGACTGGCAATATAAAGGGCATGTTAGTGAAAGCACCTTTTGTCTACTTTGATAGATGAAAGAATGATTTTCATCTTTCTGTTTGGGATTGTTTAAGCAGGTAGAGTGCTGTCACCTTAAAGGTGGGATAGTCTATTGAGACATCCTAAAGGTGGGACAGTCTGTTGAGACATCCTAACATACTTATGTGTATGGATTTATTATTTTCCTCTATTTCTCTATTTTCAATGTTTAAGTACCCATGGAGAGCAAAGTAGTTCATTTATGAATGAATAATTGCCAGTCATATAGCTAGAGGACAAAGTACTTGCATTTTGTGATATTTTGAAATACCTCTTTCTGTAAAGGAAGAAATGAAGTTGTACTAGATCATGTTGATTTTATCAGTGTCGATTATTTCACTGTTCATCACCTTTGCAAGGCCTAGAGCTCTTAGTCTCTGGTTTAGTCAAAACTCAAAAAAATGTTTTAATAAAATAATTTGTAAACAAATAATATTTGTGACCTAACTCATAAGAGTACAGCTTAATGTTATCCTGTTCTTTTGACTCCTGCTCCTTAAAAGGTATTTGGTTGGAATACAACTGCCTGTTGGTTGAGCTTCCGTCTTACTATATGCTTAGATTTTCTTTAAAAAAAAAAAAAAAAAAAAAAAAGTCCAGCTAGTCTCTCCTGCTTTTGCCTTATCACAAATTCCATTTTTAACTCTGATTTTGTGACTTACTAGGTTTCTTAAGTAAAACGCTTATAGGATATTTGATAATTTTCTCCTTGGAAAAAATTTTCCTGCAGGTGGAAAGGAATTGAACCTTAGGTATAGTCAAGTTATTTCACTTAGAATCCTACTTAAGTCTCTCTTATGTCATTCTGTTGGTTGTTACCTTTTGAAAAGTCTTAGATTTATATGTACTAAAAGAATAAATTCCCCCTTTCCTACCTCTTCCATTTATTTGAAGTCTGGTCAAAAGACCTTCTGAGAATCCTTTAAGATAAAGATTTTCTTAGGACTTCATTCCTGTGTAGTGCCTACAAAAGAAGTTTCATTGTAGCTTAAAATAGGAATCATTTTATTTTGAAGTAATTGCAGACTTAACTGAAAAGCAGCAAAAATATTGCAGCCATCACCAGCTTCTTCCACTGTTAACATTTTATAAAACCATAGTACAATTACCGAAACCAGGAAACTAACATTGATATGATACAATTAACTAATCTGTAGACCTAATTTGAATTTGCAGTCCAGAATCCAGTCCTGGATTTCACATTGCATTTAATTGTCATATTTCCTTAGTCTCTTCCAGTCTGAATTACTTCTGTAAATTGTCTTTCCTGACCTTGACACTTTTGAAGCAGCTGGTCAGCTATTTTGTAGAAAGTCCTTAAATTTGGGTTTGTCTGTTTCTTTATCATGATTAAACTAAGATTCTGAAGTTTGATAAGAACACCGCAGAAGTGATATTGTACCCTTCTTAGTGCATTGTAGTGTGGTGTATAGTATGAGTATGTCTTATTACTGGTAATGTTAACTGTGATCACTTGATTACAGTAGAAACCTGACCTTTAAGTTATTCTTTTCCCTCATTGTACTAACTTTAGCATCCGTCAGTGATTCTTGTTTGCACTAATTTTACTTTGGTGTTTACATGATGATGGTTTTTTTGCTTCCATCATCCCTTCTACATTTATTAATTGGAATTCTGCTATAAGGAAGAGATTGCTTTTCCCATTTATTTATTTATTTGTCAATTGTATTATTCATGGACTCATGGATATTTTATTTTATTCAATGGGTTATAATCCATAGATGTGATTATTTCTTTTCTGGCTCAGAATGACCCAGATTTGGCTATTGGGAGCTCTTTCAGGTTGGCTTCTGGGTCCTTATCACATGCCTTCTTCATCTTTTGAGCACTTCTCCATTTGCTGGGAATGTAAGATGCTCCAGGTTATCAAGTATTTTCCTTGGTCCAGTCCTGGGATCAGTTATTACTCCATGGAAACCTGGCTTCTTTTCTTACAGAATAGTAATTGGAAACTAATATCTGAGTGCCAGGGGTAGAACAGGGCTTTTTAATGGAGGATCAGTGAACTTCAACCATATGTGGGCTTCAGGATACTTGTGAGTCTTTTCCATTTGTTTGTAGAATTTTGTGTATATATGTTTTCATGTTTATTTTTCTAAGGGGCTTCCATCAGATTTTTAAATAGGAGTCCTTGACCTAAGAGAAATTATGAACTCGTAGAATATCTCAGCTCTTTCTGTGTATCTATGTCTATCGTGCTTTATGTGGAATATTTTTTTTTATAGGCATGTGGATATGTCAGATATGTCGACCTAGGAAAAAAGGACGGAAACTTCTACAGAAGAAGGCAGCACAGATAAAACGGCGCTATGCTAACCCAATAGGACGTCCGAAAAACAGGTTAAAGAAACAAAACACGGTGTAAGTTGTACTTGTGGCAAGGTGAGGGGAGAAAAGGATAGGGTCTTCTCTCTAGTGTAGGAGTCACTTGTTTGCTTTGTGAAAAAAATTCCGGTCGTTACAACTGGCACTTTTATAAAGTAATAATAATGGCTGAACTGTGCAGTAAAGTGCCAAGTTAGAATAAAGTCCCAAGTGCCTTACAGTGTGTTACTCATTTAATTTTCCCAACAACCAAATGAAGTAGTATTGTTGTTACTCTTATTTTTCAAAGGAAAAAATTACTACATAGAAAGATTAACTTGCACAGTTTATAGTAAGTGTTGCACTGGGATTAAAACCCACAAGTAGTTTGGCACCAATGTCTAACTCTTAAATACTGCCTTATACTGCTGCTCTTATGTAAACAAGAAAGAAAAAATTATTATAGCATTTCATAGATTTCTCTCTTGATGTGGTCTCAGTAGTTTATATTGTATGTACAAATCACTGGATAACTTTTGCTGTTGCGGTCATAGCCAAGTCCCCTTTCTATGTCCTGATCTAAAATAAAATAATGTGTTTTTCATCTGGAAAACTAGGAAACTAGGAAACTGGGCTATGTCTGGAGGATGTGGGGCAAGATTCAGTAGCTAACTTTTTTTTTTTTTTTGAGTGTCTATGGTAATTCCCTTTTGATGATTTGTAAGGTATCTTTAAGCCTGTAAATCTGTATTCTTATTTTTACCCACCTTTTCTATACTTTAGACCATCTTGAAGATAATAACTGAAAGGAATGAGCAGTAGCAGCTTGAAATATACAGTACCAGTATTGTAGTTCATATTCTAAATCTTAAATCAGGCTTTAATTTTCCTATAAGATGATCTTTTGATTACTGAGTTTCAGAGAGTAACCATCCTTGTGTTTAGAGGTAAAAGTATAATTCTGAGTTGTTACAGAGATCATAGGACTTTATATCTGGAAGGGTCTTAATTGTTCTCTGGTCCAACTCTCATTTTATAGATGAAGACACTGGTGTTTAGACAGAATGTGATTTTTCTAAGGTGTACAGCTAAAAGTGGCCAGAGTTATGACTTAAACATGCCTTCTGACTCCCAACCTTAGGATTCTTTTTGCTATAAAATACTGGACTTTCCAGAAATCTATTTCTAATAACGATATTACTTCTCATTCCTCTAATACTTATGGTTTATGGAATATTCTTGACAATATAGTTTTTTTAAATAAAGCTGTAACTATTTACTAATTACATGTTATATATTAAATAGAAACCTTATGAAGTTTTCCTTTTTAATAGTTACCCTTTTCCCTGTTTGATTTCTTTTTCCTTTCTTTCTTTCTTTCTTTTTTTCTTTTTTTTTTTTTTCTTAAAGATCAAAAGGTCCTTTCAGCAAAGTTCGGACTGGTCCAGGAAGGGGCCGGAAACGTAAAATCACCCTTTCCAGCCAATCAGCATCGTCATCAGAAGAAGGATATTTAGAGCGAATAGATGGCTTGGACTTCTGCAGAGATAGCAGTGTTCCCTTGAAGTTCAACAAGAAAACCAAAGGGCTCATTGATGGCCTTACCAAATTCTTCACCCCTTCTCCCGATGGGCGGAAACCTCGAGGGGAAGTGGTAGACTACTCTGAGCAATATAGAATCAGGAAAAAGGGCAACAGAAAATCGAGCACTTCAGATTGGCCCACAGGTAAAAGTTCACTTAGAAGCAGAATGTATTCCCAAAGTGTATTATTTGGAATAACACTAATTATCTAGAATAGATTTATATTTGATTATTATCTATGGTATGGATTAGAAGAATAAATTAAAGGTACTACTTAGATTAAAGTAAGGTGGTGACTATGGCAGGGATTGAGAGGCTGGAGATGAAATTGCAAGAATGGGCAAATAGGGGCTCTTAGTCAAAAGACGGTGTTTTTTCGTTTGTGGGTTGTTTGTTTTTTGGGTTTTTGTTTTGGTAGAACCACAAGGAATCTTCCTATGGAAATTTTAGGTATGACCTTAAATCAAGGGTATCTTTACATTTCATAAGTTACAAAACAAATCATGTGATGAGCATCATGATGCTTACTTTATTTCCAGAAGGAAATTGGAAAGTGTGTGGGTAGATAAAATGCTATTGACCTAAGTAAGCATAGAGAAGAGACAAAAAAAATATGAGTATGATGAGATCATTGATTTTTCTACTTCAAATCATGGCAAATATAGTTGTAATATTTCATGAATTATACTTTAAAAGAGAGGAAGAGAACTATAACTTCAGACCATTTACTTATGTATCAGGCTAGCCTTTCTAGTTTTCATTTATTTATTTAAAATACTGTTTATTGAAACTAAAAAACAAAAAGAAAAATAATTCACCCATTTCTCTTATCCTCTGTCTCCCAGCTTTCTTCTGGCAAACCACCAGTCTGTTCTCTGTATCTATGAGTTTGGTGTGTGTGTATGTATGTATGTATGTATGTTATTTATGCTGAATAATATCATACACCTACACCACAGTTTCTTTAATCCCTTGATGCATTAGGTTATTTCCATATCTTGACTATTGTAGGTAATGCTACAGTGAACATGGGGTGTATATATCTTTCCAAATGAATGTTTTTGTTTTCTTTGGGTACATACCCAGAAGTGGAATTGCTGGATTGTATGGCAGTTCTATTTTTAATTTTTTGAGGAACCTCTGTACTGTTTTCCATACTGGCTGCACCAATATACATTCCCACCAACAGTGTACAGAGGTTCCCTTTTCTCCACATTCTCACCAACATTTGTAAGTTCTAGTCTTTTTGATAATAGCCATCCTGACGGATGTGAGGTGATCTCTCCTTATGTTTTTGATTTGGATTTCACTGTTGATTAATGATGTAGAGCATCTTTCACGTAGCTGTGGTCCGTTTTTATGCCTTTGTTGGGAAGATGTCTGTTCAGATCTTCTGCCCATTTTGAAGTGGATTGTTTTTGTAGGTTTTTTTTTTTTTTTTTTAAATGGGGCTGGGAGGAGAGTGAGAGAACTTGCATGGGAGTGGGGAAGCAGAGGGAGAGAGAGATTCTTTTTTTTTTTTTTTTTTTTAAAGATTTTATTTATTTATTTGACAGAGAGAAATCACAAGTAGGCAGAGAGGCAGGCAGAGAGAGAGGAGGAAGCAGGCTCCCTGCTGAGCAGAAAGCCCGATGTGGGGCTCGAACCCAGGACCTGGGATCATGACCTGAGCCGAAGGCAGCGGCTTAACCCACTGAGCCACCCAGGCGCCCCGGAGAGAGAGATTCTTAAGCAAGCTCATGCCCAGCACAGAGCCCACCACAGGGCTGGATCTCACAACCCTGAGGTCTTCACCTGAGCTGAAATCAAAAGAGACTTAACCAACTGAGCCACCCGGGCATTCCATGGGTTGTTTGCTTTTTTGCTATTGAGTTGAATGAGTTCTTTGTATATTTTGGATGTTGACCCCTTATTGGATATATGATTTGTGAATATCTTCTTACATTGAGTAGGTTGCCTTTTTATTTTGCTGTTGGTTTCCTTTGCTGTGCAGAAGCTTTTTAGTTTGATGTAGTCCCCCTTGTTTGGTTTTGCTTTTGTTGCTTTTGGTTTTGGTACCAGATTTTAAAAATTATTGTCAAAAATTATGTTAAGGAGATTACCACCTATGTTTTCTTTTAGGAGTTTTACAGTTTCAGGTTTTAAATTCAGGTCTTTAATCTATTTTGAGTAACTTGGTGTAAGAGAGTTGTGTAGTTTTCATTCTTTCACATGTGGTTGTCCAGTTTTCCCACACTATTTATTGAAAAGGCAATCTTTTCCCCCATTGTATGTTCTTGGCTCTTTTGTTGTAATTAATTGATTATATATATGCATGGGTTTATTCACAGGCATTCAATTCTATTGAATTGATTTCTGTGTCTTTTTTTTTCTTTTTTTAAGATTTTATTTATTTATTTGAGAGAGAAAGAGAAAGTATGAGAGGAGAAAGGTCAGCGGGAGAAGCAACTCCCTGCCAAGCAGGGAGCCCGATGTGGGGCTTGATCCCAGGACTCCAGGATCATGACCTGGAAGGCAGTCACTTAACCAACTGAGCCACCCAGGTGCCCCTCTGTGTCTGTTTTTATGCCAATACCATACTGTTTTAATAACTATAGATTTGTAATATAGTTTGAAATCAGGGAGCTTTAGTGTTTTGTCCTTTTTTCTCAAGATTGCTTTGGCTATTTGGGTTCTTTGGTTGCATACACATTTTTAGGATTTTTTTTCCATTTTTGTGAAAAATGCCATTAGAATTTTGATGCGGATTGCATTGAATCTGTAGATGGCTTTAGGTACTGTGGACATTTTAATAATATTCTTCCAACCCATGAGCATGCAACATCTCTCCATTTATTTGTGTCTTTAATTTCTTTCATTAATGTCATGTATGTGTGTGTACACACACACACACACACACACACACACACACACACAGTGTTTTGTCTTCAATGTACATACAGGTGTTTCACCTGCTTGGTTAAATTTATTCCTAGGTATTTTACTCATTTTGATGCAGTTATAAATGGGATTGTTTTCTTAATTTCTTTTCTGGTATCTGGTAGTTCATTATTAGTGTATAGAAACAATTCAGATTTTTGTGTTTTGATTTTGTATCTTTCAAGCTTACTGAATTCATTTATTCTAAGTTTTTTGGTGGAGTCTTTAGGGTTTTCTCTACATATTATGTCATCTGCAAATAGGGATGACAGTTTCACTTCTTCTTTTCCAACTTGGATATCTTTTATTTTTTTTCCTTGCCTAATTGCTCTAGCTAGAACTTTCAGTCTTATGTTGAATAAAAGTAGTGAGAATAGGTAGCCTTGTCTTATTCCTGATCTTAGAGAAAACTAGCTCTCAGCTTTTCACCATTGAGTATAATGTTAGCTGTGGGCTAGTCATATGACCTTATTATGTTGAGGTACGTTCTCTCTATACCTGGCTTGTTGAGAGTTTTTAATCATAAATGGTTGTTGAATTTTGTCAAATGCCTTTTCTGCATATCTTGAAATGATCACCTAGCTGATTTTTATCTTTCATTTTGTTATTGTGGTATATCAGCTGATTTGTGGATATTGAACCATCCTTGAATCTCTGGAATAAATCCTGTTTGATCATGGTATATGACCCTTTTATTGTATTGCTGAAATCAGTTTGCTAATACTTTGTTGAGGATTTTTGCATCTGTGTTCATTGGAGGTATTGACCTGTAATTTTCTTTTCTTTATCTTTGACTGGCTTGGGTAATGCTGGCCTCATAAAATGAGCTTGAAAGAGTTCCGCCTTCTGTTTTTTGAAAGAGTTTGAGAAGGATTGGTACTAAGTGTTTTTTGAATATTTGGTGGAATTCACCAGCGAACTTTTGTTTGTTGGGAAGTTTTTGATCATTGATTCGATCTCCTTAATAGTAATTGGTCTGTTCATATTTTCTATTTCATCATGATTCAGTCTTGGTAAGTTGTATGTTTGTAGGAATTTATCCATTTCTTCTAGATGTCCAGTTTTTTGGGGTATAATTGTTCATACTAGTAGTCCTCTGTGATTTTTGTATTTCTGTGTTACCAGGTGTAACATCCCTCTTTTTATTCATTTCATACTTACGTTTCAGGCTAGTTCCCTAGTTTTCAAAGTAGAAGATCTGTAGAGAAGACTTAATAGTGTAGCAGGTAATTCAAGTCAGAGGAGAGAAATTTTCATTAACTGTTTTGATAATTAAAATTTAAACTAGTCTCATTGCTCTTTAGTGCCTTGAGTTTACAGACTTAACCCTGTGAAGGAAGTAGAAAAGTGTCTGAGGAAAGTAGAAGAATGAGAATGGACTTCTTTGGATCACAAAGGTCAAAGATATAGTATACTTGCAGTATACTCATATACTGCAAGAGAATTTCTTAATGTTGATTTCCTTCCCCTGATTGTCTTATCAGTGATTGTATTCACTGCTTCTTTATTCCTGCTTATCTAGGAATAAGCAGGTTGATTGGTCCAGCACAGGAGAGGAAATTCTCATCATTGTCAGGTCCCCCTTTTTATGCTGTATTTACTGGCTTTTCACCAGAGTGGCAATCAACTAATTACTGTGTAAGCACTTAAGTACTTTTCATGACTTTGTCAGTCATGTACACTGTAGCTCCAGTCTGAGTACATTTATCTAAGAAAATATGCAAGCCATTTAGGTTGGACTTAACGAGGAAAGAATCGAAAGCAGATCCTAGTGAAAGGCATTTTTGAATTAACTGTTTCACTGGAGATGGATTATTACGAGAATATCCTGGAAAGTTTTAGAACTAGAAGTTATTAGAGAATATGGGTAAAGTATATGGAGGATCAATATTGACTTTTTGCATTTGTGTGAGTTTTTGCTGTAATTGGCTTTGTAAATTTCTTTATGAATTGTAGAGTTTAAGGAACAGTCTGGACCATCTGATAGAATGCTCTTGAATGCTCTACTAATCTGTGCCTGCATCCATCTGTGTCATGCACTAGGGGGCATTAAAGTCATGTAGTATCTTCAGATCCATATTTTTCAATTTAGGAGTAGTTTCAGCAGTGAGTCCGTGTCCTTATTCTTCTTACACTAAGTGAATAACACACAGCCTATATGTCTATTTAATTTCAAAGGAACTGTCACGAATTGATCTTTTCTGCCGTGCTTATACAAATAGGAAATTAGTCCATCAGCGGTATCATCTTCAAGTGCGGAAGATAATGATCTACATAATCCCCTAATACTCCTTTCATGAATTTCCTTCCCCATGTGAGGAAGATACATCATTTACTGAATGATTATTATAATTTCTCATACTTACCCAGAGGATTATCATCTGTGATCCTCAGATTTGTGGAGTTTTGCTTATTTAAAAGGGCACCCAGAATATGAGGGCAGTATGGTAGCTATTTTGAAGGTTATCTTTTTGCTGAGATAAGAATGTACTGACTGGCCTTATGAAGATCATAAGACCATTAAGATTTATAAAAGGAACCAGTTTTCCATGTTTTGGTACCATGTGATGAAAATCATGTCCTGCTGTAACATACACTTCTTCCATACTACCAAAGAAGGAAAAAACAATATTTGAATGTTGATAGATTAAATTCATACTAAAAATTTTATATTCATATTACTTCATAGTTTCATATTCCTTAGACCTTTTTCCTGTTCTGCTTTTGTGTAATTATTCTTTTAAGTTTTTATTTAAATTACAGTTAACATACATAGTATAATATTGTGTAATATTTGTTCAGGTGTATGGTTTTAGCACTTCACATCACCTGATGCTCATCAAACTTTTACATATATTTTATAATTGTATATATTATATATTCATATATATTATATAAATGTATTCTATGCTAAAATGTGTTAATGAAGTTAAAATTTAGTTATGTAATAATTTTAAGAAGTTTTAGGACAGGTCAGGTTTTCATTATAAGCAGATATAATATGTACATATTATTTACTGACCCATCTTTCCAGTTGTCATTTTATTGCTGTCTTCTTATAAAAATAATATCAAGGTCTTCAAGCTGAAAGGCTTATGAAATTTTTTCTAGTCCATTTATTAAACTAAGGATAATATTGATAACATGTGAGCTCTTTTTTTTATGTGCAGACAATCAGGATGGCTGGGATGGCAAACAAGAAAGTGAGGAACGGCTTTTTGGGAGCCAGGAAATCATGACTGAGAAAGATATGGAATTATTTCGTGATATCCAAGAACAAGCACTGCAGGTAAAGTTGGATATTCAGATTGGACAAATAATATGGTCCTGGACAAGAAACAGGATTAATTTATCCTGGGGTAAAGCAGTAACAGCAATTCATTTATCTGTCTGATCTGCAAATAGATGTCGTTTTTCTGTGTACATAGTTCTGCTTGTTAACATATTCCTTTTAAACCCATTATGACTGCTTTGGTTTTGCAGATAAACAGGTTTCCTTTGGCTATCAGCATTTTTTTTTTTAATAAAGATTTTATTTCTTTATTTGAGAGAGAGAGAAAGAGCACGCACACATGAACACAAGCCGGGGGGAGGGGCAGAGGGAGATGGGGAAGCAGAAGACCCTCTGAGCAGGGAGCACAATGTGGGGCTTGCTCCCAGGACCCCAGGATCATGAACTGAGCTGAAGGCAGATGCTTAACTGACTGAGTCACCCAGGTGCCCCTTGACTACCGAATGAAATGAGTTTGGTTTATTTATTTTCTGCCTTATGTATGAAAAGGAGTTTGGGATTTGACCAACCAAAAAACAAAAACCACACTTTTTTCAAGTGATAAAACACCCATATTCATTACTGCTAGAAATATTTATTAAATGCTTTTGCCTTAGTCCTTTGGGACATGTAGCAAGATATGAATGTATAGACAGAGAACCTTCAGATGCTAAAGATGCCAAAGTGAATGATAGGATTCCTTTTCTCAAGCATAGTCTAGGAGAGACTTGTAAGTAAATGATTTCATTCATGTGGAAGGTTTAAGTGTAGGGTACATGGTGTTTTGGGAGAATAAGGAACAAGCATCTAGCTGTGCTGGGCATTGAGGGAAAATACTATATGAGCTGGTCTTAAAGAATTTGTACTAGTTTATCAGGATGACAAGGAATGGGGTCCCATATAATCAGAAGGAAAAGAAGCACGAAGACTTGAAAATGGGGGAAAACATGCTTAATTGTGGGAATAAATAAATTTTCACATCGGATAAAGAACATTAGGTAGAAATAATAAGAGATGAGATTGGAAAAGTACAAGGGCTAGAACGTAAAGGCTCTTCTAGATCATGTTCATTTATCCTGTGTCTTTTTTTTCTTTGCCACCAACTCATTACGTTAGCCAAGTTGAGTTCTAGCTTGTCTTGAAAGTTAGAGTTTATAAGGCCGATGCTGGGGATTCCTGTTGTATAGGTGACACTCTTTGGATTAAGAAACCCATTTGTGAACAGATTGTCTTTGTCAGTCACTAAGCGAGTATTTTTGAAAAATAAAAACAGTATAAATAGCAAACATTTGCTGAGCATTCTATCATCTTATGATTTAACAAAGTATTGGCTTTGAGTCACCTAGATCTTGGTTCAATTTGTGGTTTGTCATTTACTGACTTCTACTTTGGGCAGGTTGTTAACCTTGGAAGGTACATTTCTTTTCCTACCAATGAGAAAAATGGTACTATAGATGCTACAGTAGAAATTTACATGGAGTTCAGTGGGAATTCAAAGGAGGAGGTAGTTTTTTTTTGAGGAACTTTTTTTTTCCTAAGTTGCAGACATAATGGTAATGCCCTCTTACTCCTACTCATTTGTGCATATTTCCTAAAAATAAGGGTGTTCTTGAACATGATCATAGTTTGAAATGGGGAATTAACACAGATAAGTTGTATTATCCAATATGAAGATTTTATTCAAATTTTGTCAGTTGTACCAGTAATGTTCTTTTATGGCAAAAGAAAAAAACAACTTTCCCTGGGTTGTTATCCAGTCTAGGATCATGTGTTTTAATTGTCATGTCTCCTTGGTTTCCTTTAGTCCGGAACAGTTCTTCAGCCTTTATCTTCCATGATTTTGACATTTTTGAAGTCAGGTCATTTATTTCAGAGACTGTCCATCACTTTGAGCTTGTTTTATGTTCCACCATGATTAGATTCAGGTGATCCACTTCTGGCAGAAATACTGTAGAGGTGATGTGTCCTCTATGCATGATGTCGGGAGGTATGTAGTATTTGTGTGTCCTGTTACATGGTGATGGTAACTCTGAACCCTTTGTTAAGGTGGAATTTCTTCTCTGTAAAATTATTTTCCTTCTGTAAGTATTTTCTGGCAATACATTTTGAAACCATGTAATACCCTGTTTCTCATCAAACTTCTACCTGCTGGATTTAACTCCCAGTGGTGATTCTTGCCTGAAACTATTACTCTGTTGGTTGCTAAACAGATGATTTTCTAATTCAATAATTTCTTTCATAAAGTTTATTAATTGGTATTCTTCTGTAAGGAAGAGCCTTTTTTCTTCCCATTTATTTTATTCATTCCCTTTAGACTTGAAGATTTTTATTTTATGAATTATGATTTATTGCTGTTGATATTTATTTTGATGCTGACATTGTTCCAGATTTGGGCAGGAGAGACTCTTCAAGCCAGCTGCTGTGTCCTTTTGACATGTCTCCCCATCTTTTTTTTTTTTTTTTTTAACTTTGTCCAATTTATTCAGCTCTTTTTAAAAGTTGGGTATAATTGACATATAACATTCTGTTAGTTTCAGGTGTGCAACCTAATGATTCAATATTTGTGTATATCATCATCCTTCCTTCTGACCACAGTGATAGTGTTCTTGGCTCTTACTGTTCTAGCTGTAGATACAGCTATTTCTCTAAGGCATCTTGGTTTCTTTTAATGGAGAGTGGGAATAAATGGCAGTTTTGTCCTTTTACTTGCTCAGGTCCAAAGAGATATCTTGATTTTCTCTCTCTCTTTCTATTTTGTACTCTGTATTTAATCCATCAGCAACTTCTAATGGTTCCACCTTCAAAATATATCCAGAATATGACTACTACTACTTATTATTTCTATCTTTACTATCTTAGTCTAAGCCACCATTATCTCTTGATTGGGCTGTTGTAATATCCCTAATCTCCTTGCTTCTACTTTTGTCCCTCACCCAAGTCTCTAGTCTGTATTCTTTATACAGGGGCCCGAGTAAATATTTTCAAACTTAAGTTGGATCATACCACTCCTCTGCACAGAAAACCTTTAATGTCTTTCAGTCTTGTTTAGAATTTTTAGTATATGCACTGCTGAAGCAAGCACTTGCTTAGAATTTTTAACAACCAAAGTCTTTATTCTTATTATTAAGACCGTAGCATTTCGCGGCTGCCTTTTTCTTTGGCTACTCCCCTTGTTCTGGCCCTTGTTCACTTGTCTTCAGCCACAGGACTCCTCTTTCTCAGACACACCGGGCACCCTCCTGTCTTGGAGCCTTTGTACTTACTGCTCCCTCTGTCTGGATTGCTCTTTCTTTAGTCTAGATGTCTGGTTGGCAGGAGTTAGAATAATAGTGTGAGAAGAGAAAGATAGACTAGAAAGAGTTAAAAGGGATGCTGAGCCTTGCTGAGGCCCAGTGGAGACGATATAAATTTGTATCAACAGTAATCTAGTTAACTGTGTGTTTTCCAGCATTTTATTAAACTTGTGGTTGTCCCTGTGTATATCTGGCAGTGAGAATATAAACAGCTAGACTTTTGAATTCTAACTTGTGCTTATTTTCATTGGCAGTGAACTTAAAATTCTTATGATGGTGGTATTTCTCCATGAGGTTCTTTCATTAGTATTCATGTGCCTGGCATGGTGTGAGAACTGTAGGGTGAACAAAAAGACATAGACTTTACTTTCGTGATGCTTTCAGTTTTATGAGCGAGACAATAAAACAATAAACAGTCATATATAAACAGTCATATAAATAAATCTTTAATTACAAACTGATAGGTAATAGGAAGAAAATAAGAATTCATCAAGAGATTATAACAGGGGCTTCCTGATCTGGATTGCTGGAGGTTGGGATTCCTCTCTTAAGGAAGTAATAATTTACACAGAGACCTAAAAGATAAGTAGAAGTTCAGCAGGTCAAAGTGCTAGAGAGAAGAATGTTTCAGACATAAGGGGACTGCCTGTGTAAATATTTTGAGACATACAAGAACTTCGTAAATTTGAAGAACTGTAAGGAGACCAGTATAACTTTAATACAATGAATAAAAGAGTCACACAAGATGAAGCTAGAGAGGTAGGCTGAGGACATAAATTAGGATTTGGCTTTTTATTGTAGTAGGAAACCAATGAATGATTTTTAGCAAAGAAATAGCAAAGTCCGATTTGCATTAAATTTTTCTTTTCCTGGCCACTATATGAAGAATGGATTAGAATTAGGCAAGAGTGGAATACAGAAGCCCTACTTAGAGGTTTTTTTAAGTGATTCAAATAAAAGAAGCCACTTAGACTAGAGGTGGCAGTGGAAATGGGAGAGAAGTGGACAGATTCAGAATATATTCTAGAGATGGAATCAGCAGAACTTGGTGATAGATTTGATATGTTTGAAGGAGCAAGAGGACACCAGGGTTGACTCCTAGATTCTCTGACTTCAGTCGGTTGAGGCTGATTGGGAAAGTTACCATTGGTTAGATTATATGATATTTTGAAAATATTTATAAAGATAATATATGAAGTAATTTTTGAGAGACTAGATAATGGCTTAGTAGAAGCGCACTCAAAAGTTTGTTTCAGAAATATTGTGGGAAGATTACAGGGTATTATGAGACTGACGCGCTACCTACTGCGCTAACGAGGCACCTAGATTACAGGGTATTAGGTGATCTTACAACTGTACCAGTAAAAGGTAAGTGATACAGGAATTAATTTTAGAATTCATCTAACCAACAACCTATCATTTATTGCATGTCATCTTGGTTCTAGGAACTGTGCTAGGTGTAGAGGCTATGAGTAAGATACAGTTTTTACTCTCATAGAGCTTACAGTCTAGTAAGAAATGTGCCAAGAAAAGCAAACCCAGTGTTTGCTTATAGTGATTTTATTGAGGAAGTTTTGTATGGTGTGTTATCTAATTGAGTCAAGAGTTATTTTTTTTTTTTAACTTTTGTTTTTTCATATTTTTTTTAAAAAAGATTTTTATTTATCTATTTGACAGAGATCACAAGTAGGCAGAGAGGCAGGCAGAGAGAGGGGGGGGGAAGCAGGCTTCCGCCCAGCAGAGAGCCCGATGCAGGGCTCAATCCCAGGACCCTGGATCATGACCTGAGTCAAAGGCAGAGGCTTTAACCTGCTGAGCCACCCAGGCACCCCTGAGTCAAGAATTATTGAAATGTTTATTAAGGAACATCTATTAATTGGTTTTGATTTTTTAATTTCAGGAGTAAGAATATCATTTATCTGGTACTATGTTTCTTCATTAGCTGTACAATGAATACGTTTACTAAAAGCGCCACCTCTGAAAAGAAAAATAGAAGTATGAGAAATTAGTAGTATAGGCTTTTGTTTTGGAGTTTTTTTCCAGCAGTAATCTTACGGGTCTGGAGGAAATGGTTTTTCTTAAAAGTTCCATCACCAGAAAGAAGCATTTGTATTCAGTTCATTCCATTGGAACATAATAGCCTTTTTGAAATATATACAATGATTTTTACATAAAATATCAGCAAATAGCATGTTGTATTTCCATACTAATTTTAATGCTTTTTAATTCAGAAGAATTTGATTGCTTTTTTTTTTTCTTGGTATGGTTGTAGAAAATTAACATAGCATTTTAAAAATCTGTGTGGGATGTTAAAATAATTTTTTTCTTTATATAAAGAATTGAACAGTTATTAAAATGGAATAAACTAGATTCCGTAACTTCCCTAATCCTATGAGGTAAGGATTGTTAATGCCATTTTACATATGAGGAAATCAAGACTTTTAGTTGCATGACTTTCTTGAAGTTACATAACTAGTAATGGCAGAAGCGGGGTTTGAACTCAGGCCTGTGCAGCTTCACATCTTATGCCCTTTTAATCACAATAACATCCTGCATTACGCTGTTAAAAAAAAAAAAAAGTTATAGAGGCATCAAAATCATAAGGCATGTACTAAAGCCAAGTAGGGAAAAGTACATAGAAGATAAATCACAAACAGTGACATAAGAATACGAATTAATGTAAGTCACTGCTGTATTAAATGATACAGATTGTTCCCATATGGTCAGAGTATACTAAGATTAGTAAGAGTCTGTATGATATGAGATGATTACAGAAGAAGCTGGCTTAAAGGATGACTCAGATTTAGGTAAATGGAGAGAATGAGGGCTTACCGGGAAGGATAAATAACATTAAATTGAGCTTTGAGGGATAAATGACAACTGTAAATATGAGAGACATTGTGAGTTTTGGTCCATCAGATCAACAAATACTTGAGGGCCTAATATATGCAATCATATTGTGGAGATGATGTAGAAAACACAGTAGTTGCTCACAAAGGTGTCATAGGACAGATAGTCCTTGCTTTGCATAGTACTGTGTTAATGGAAACATGTGCCCGGTAGAATCATGTCCATTCTTTATATTTGATCTCAGTTTAGATATTCACAAGTTTGAGTTAATGGCACCATATAAAGCAAGAACTGCTTGTGTTTAGTTTTGATAGATAAAACAGAGTGAATTTTTATTGGGCAATGGTGAGAAATATATTGAATAACTAGTATAGGGCTGAATTTTGGAGGGCTTTAAAAGCTGGTAGTTGATGGGGGGACACCTTGGTGGCTCAGTTGGTTAAGCATCTGCCTCTTAATTGCAGCTCAGGTCTTGATCAGGGTTGTGAGATTGAGTACAGGTCAGGCTCTGAGCTGGGTGTGGAGACTATTTAAGATGCTGTCTCCCTATCCACAACACCCCCCCACCTTAAAAAAAGGGGGGAAAAAGCGAGTAAGAGGACATTAGTCTTGGCATTCCAGGATTTAAAGGTATCCCTGTGACTGCTTTTTTGTTGTTGGGATGATTTCTCTTTGGTACTGGTGAAATTAGAGATGGGGAGTGGGAGGTTGTTTTAGTGTCTTGGGCATTTACTCATTAGTTACAAGTCACATATTAAAGGCTAGTTAAATGTATTTAAATGTATTTTAAATGTATATTTCATTGGTTTGACAGTTTAGCACAGTTTTACTGAGTGTTTTTTTAAGGTTGTAGTTAAGAGCCTAGGTACTAGAAACAGCCTCTGCTGAGTGATCTTACTTCATAGATTCGTTGAAGGGACTGAGTGATATTTCATTCAAGGAGCTGATATTTGCAAAGTGCTTAGTATGTCATTCATATAAAGAGCACTAGATAAATGTGAGTTTCTGCTAGTTATCTTGGTGCTAGGTGCTAGAAATACTTAGGTAAATAGAAAATCTGTCCCTGTTCTCCAGTTGAAGAGACATAGGTAAATAAAGCCATGTGGTTAGTAATAGATACCCTTTTACTATGTGCCAGGTACTACATATAGCATTATATATCAGTTTTTTTTTTCATTTAGTACAACCCTGTTACTTGTTGCTGTTTTACAGATGAAGAAATGAAGCTGTAGAAAGATTGTCTTACCTAGAATCATATAGTTGTTAGTACCAAAATCAGTATTTGAACCCCATGCAGTCTGACTCCAGATCCTTAACTCTTAATTTCTAGTTCATGCGATCATGCTACCATAGAAATATACATGAGATGAAATGAGAATGAACAGGAAGGCATCTGTCCAGGGATGTTAGTGGAGTCTTTATAGAAGAGGTGATATTTGAACAGGCTGTTGAGGGAATGAGTAAGAACTTTTGATTGGGCAAGAAGAGGAAGGCATTTCAAAAAGAACAGTTTGGTTTTGAGAAAGCTTATTGAACCCTTGCAGCTGCATGCGATTAGTTTGGCTGGAGTTCAAGTAAGAGATGAGATTGAAATTATAAGTATGGACCAGGTCACATAGATCCCATGGTTGATGTTAAGAAGTTTGTGCTTGATTTTTTGGTTACAGGAGTTCTTTCAAATAGTTAAATAGCTCTTGAGGAGCTATTGAAGACTTTAAAAAGAGTGATGTAATTGTATTTGTGCTTAGAAGCTCAGCTTTCGTGATACAGTGAGCAGTGGATTGAGTAAGACCTGAACAAGGACATCTCCCAGTCCAATGATCACAGTAATCAGAATGAAAAGCACCTAGGACCCAAATGAAGGTGGAGGAGATACAGTAGGCAGAGATTTTGAGAAAGATTTAGGAAAGAATGGAAAGATAGGGTATTGGAAGTTGGGGTTAAAGGAGAGGGCAGAACCAGATAAATCTCCCAGTGTTCTTCTGTTTTGAGTAGGTGATACTAAATGTGAAAAAAAGAGGAACTTTTTTGATAGGAGAGACCTTGCTTACGTTAATTGGGGGCGTGTATGAAATCTAAAATGGAGGACTTCTGTAGACTATTGTATACATGAATATGCAGGTCCAGGAGAGTTTTAGGTAGGAGATATGCTGGGTTATCAGCGCACAGGTGATAGATGGAACTATGCAGGTAGTAGCTGAGGTTGTTATCGTAGATAACATTTAACAATAAATATTGCTGAGTATAGGTTACCATTTGCCAGGTGCTAGAGTTAAAACAGTGAACAAAACAGATTTTTTTTTTTTAATCTGCATTAGGAGCTTACAGTTTAGTTGGGTTGGGCCTAGGTTAAAGTCAATGGTATACCAAGTGGTAGTGTTATGGAGAAAAAGCAAGGGAGGGAGAGAGAATTCAGAAGCAAAGGGTAGATTTGTGCAGTTTTACATTGTTGAGTTAGGGACTCTCTGACATTTAACAGAACCTTGAAGGAAATGCAAGATCTGATTTGGGATTTGTTACGTGGCATGGTCAAGGAAACAAAAAGAAGGCCAGTGTGGCTGGAGCCGAGTAAGTATGAGGTAGAATAGAAATTAGGTAATGAGAGGACAGAAAGGTATTGGGAGGTCAGATATGATAGGGTTTTCTAGGTCATTTTAAAGACTATGGCTTTCACTCTGAGTGAGATAGCAACCCTTGGAGGATTTTGAGTGGAAGAGTGACTTAAGTTTGAACAGGATCACTCTGGCTTCTCTGTAGATTGAGGCGGAAATAGAAAAACAAGAAGAAAACTTAGGAGAATATTAGAATTATCCAAGTAGGAGATACAGTGGTTTGGAACATAGTGTTAGGGGTAGAATTGGAATTCTGATTGCATTTTGAAGGTGGTAGACCATTAGGATGTGCTGACAGATTGGATATTGAAACAAGGAATTAAGGAGGAGCAGGTTTGAGGGAAAAAAGATCAGAAGTTTGATTTTGAACAAGTTAAATTTAAGATTCTTACAAGGTATTCAGGAGAGGAGATGTCAAGTAGACAGTGGGGTAGATGTGTCTGGAGTTGGAAGTGTAGGTCTGGGCTGAAAATTTAAGTAGAACTTGTTAGTAAGTTGCTGGTACTAAAAAGAAGGAGACTAGAAGAGGTCATCAAAGGAAAGGACAGAGTTCTGAGAACTCCTGAGGTACTCCAGGTTTTAGAGATTGGAGAAAGGAGAAGGAATGTCCAGTGGAAGAGGGAAATCTTGGAGATATTGGTTCTTTACAAACGAAATGGGAAAAAAAATTTCAAGAAGGAAGGAATTGAAAATTTTGCACATAAATGTCAAGTGAATTAAGGACTGAAAATTGACCATCAGATTTAGTAACATGGAGGTCAGCCTGAGAAGCAGTTTCCATGAGGGAAGGGGAAGATGAAAATATAATTGGAGCTCATTCAAAGAGGAATGGAAGAAGAGAAATTGGTTGTAGAAGTAATGTGGGACTACTCTTTTGAGGTAGTTTGCAATGAAGGGGAACAGAGAAAGAGAATAGTTGGATGAAGATGTGAGGGCAAAAGAACGTACCCATTTTTTAAATATGGAAGAAAAATAAATAACAGTTGTTTATATGCTGATAGGAATGATCAGTGGAGAGAAACCTGATGAAAAGGGGGAAGGGGAAATTGTCCAGTGTGCAAGTGGAGCACTGGCTTTAGATGGGAGCACAGACAGTTGAGTTATAGTATTAAGGAATGACAGGCTCTGTGGGCACAGAGGGTAGACATGCAGATGTGGCTTTGGAAAGTTGTGGAAGTTCTCTTTTGACTGCTTCTTAGTTTTCTAGTATAGTAGAAAGCAAAGGCATTGATTGCAAGTGAAGATAAGCTTAGAGGTGTTGGAGGCTTGAGGAGATAGAAAGTATGAAGTAATTTTTTAAGGAAAATGGGAGAGTGAATGGAGTTAGAGAAGCATCAAAGGGCCCATTTGAGGTTGGTAATTAAGAATTACAAATTGAGAACAGTCAGTGTGATTCTGTGTTTTTTCTCTAACCATATTCTGATGTTGGATTATGTGGAAAAGTGAATTTAACCAGAGTTGGGATTTTGTTGTTGCATCGGGGGAAAGGAAGGGAAGATAAAGATATATGCAAAGATGAGGTACAGTAAAAGACCTTGGAATCTAAGATGGTTTAGGAGAAAAGAGGGCATACAGAGAGAGAAAAACTGGTAGCGTCACTGGATTAGAGGTCCTGTGGTGAGAAAGGGTAATAGGGCTGAAGATAAAATTGTGGACTTTATCAGTATGTAATGGTAAAGCAAGGGAGATACCTGAGTGTAGATGAACAAAAAAGGCATGGGGGAAGAAAGAGACAGGAAGTAGTCTGTAATCATATCTACAATTCTGAGATCCAGACTCCTGAAAACTTAATGAAATATTACTGTGATAAAATAAAAATAACATAAAATTTACCATCTTAACTGTTTTAAGAATACCGTCCAGTCACATGAAGTACGTGTACACATTGTTGTGCAGCCATCACCACCATCTGTCTCCAGAATTTTTTTGTCTTCCCATACTGAAACTCTGTACCCATTACACCATAATTTCCCTTTTCTCCTTCTTCTAGCCCCTGGCAATCACTATTCTACTTTTTGTCTTTGAATTTAACTCCTGTAGGTAGGCCTCAGTGGAATCATAAAATACTTACCCTTATGTGACTGGCTTACTTTAATTAGCAGAATTTCTCTAAGGTTCATCCAGGTTCATTCAGAATTCCTGTATCAGAATTTATATGTATATCACTTGGTATATATACCATGAATGTTTATCCATGCATCTGATGGACACTTAAGTTGCTTTTATGTTTTGACTATTGTGAATAATGCTGCTATGAAAATGGATGGGCAAATACCTGTTTTGAGTCCCTGCTTTCAATTCTTTTATATATTGTTGGTTCATATGGAAATTCTGTTTAATTTTTTGAGGAACTGCCGAACTGTTTTCTACCATGCCTGCAGCATTTTACATTTTCACCAGGACTGCGCAAGGATTCCAATTTTTGCACATCCTCTCCAGATGCTTGTTATTCTCTGTTTTTTTGATACTATCCATCCTACTAGGTGTGGTGTGGTATATTTCATTGTGGTTTGCATTTGCATTTCCCTAATGATTAGCCATTTTCTTTTCATGTGCTTATTGGCCATCTGTATATCTTCTTTGGAGAATGAAAAAAGTATATATAACTCATTCTACAGTAAGATCTCACTTACCTAAACAGAATTGTTGGTGAACCATGGCATGAACTGACATGAGACTATACATATTCTTTATTTATCTCATTTAATATGAATATTCATGTGCTCTGCTAAAGAAATATTAGTGTATCTGATTATGGAGGGTTGCCCCAAATCCTACTGGGGCTGTTGATTTCAAATACATATGTAATACTTCGCTAACATCAAAAAAAATAATCAAGATTCTAAAGCACATTCTGTTTGAAGGGTTTTGGATAAGAGTCTGTGAACTTGTAGCTTCACTTCTTAGGAAAACTAAATTCCAATTCAAAAAAACTTAAAACTTTTGGAATTCAGAACATTAATCGAGGGCAGTACGTACTTCGTATTTGACCACTCCCGTTTTGTTTTTTTTTTCTGTCTTTATTCTTCATTATTGATGTCCCTTTCCTGAAAAATTTTTTTAAAGATTTTATTTATTTATTTGACAGACAGAGATCACAAGTAGGCAGAGAGGCAGGTGGTGGGGAAGCAGGCTCCCCGCTGAGCAGAGAGCCTGATGCGGGGCTCGATCCCAGGACCCTGAGACCACAACCTGAGCCGAAGGCAGAGGCCTAACCCACTGAGCCACCCAGGCGCCCCCTTTCCTGAAATTTTTTGGCTCTTAACTTCTCTGAGCCTTTTTTCCCATCTGTGAAGTGGACATATTGTTTTCTACTTTGAGGAACGGACTAACAGTATAAGGCGTAGAGTGTGGGACAGTATTGGCACCACAAATGCTGATTGTTTTTATTCTTTTTAAGTTCGTGCTCTCTCCATTTTGGAGCATGTGAACTCATTCTTACATCTCTCTTTCATCATGCAACTTCTAATCCCTAATGAACGGAATTATTTTTTATTATAGTGTTTCTATAGGAAAATGTTCAAATACTAGAAAGACCTCTCTTTTCCTTACATTTCACATGCTCATACTAATAATAAAGTATTATTCCCCTCCACTCCCACTTCAAAATGCCATTCCTCCATGGGGAATGGAAAGGGAAAGTTGAGGGGGAGCTATCTGATGGAAGGCAAGAGAAAGAGGAACTATATATCAGTAGTAGATCAGTTGTAATTTTCATATTTGTACCAGATCTGGACGGTACTGCAAGAGTTCCTTCTGTATATTGGAAATTAGAATTAGAGTCATTTGGTGGAGGAGGAGTTTTTGCAGAAGAAAAATAATCTTTTCGTATAAACTGCTAGTAATTAAAGTTTTATTATCTAGCATAGGCATATTTAAACTTACCTTTTGGTTTATACCAATTACTAGGGCATTTAGTGCCCCCCACCCTTAACTTTCTTAGATTGAAAGGTCCGTTCTGACTTGGGATGTATGTCACCTTTTCAAAATGTTGGCATATTCAAATGAAAAGGAGGCACAAAGTGGCAGAAATCTAGTTTTAAAAAATTTGTGTGTGTGTGTGTGTGTGTGTGTGTATGTTTTAAGATTTTATTTATTTGAGAAAGAACAGGCGGGGTGGGGGCAGAGGGAGAGAGAGAGAAGTAGACTCCCTGCTGAGCAGGGAGCCCATTATGGGGCTTGATCCCAGGACCCTGGGATCATGCCCTAATCTGAAGGCAGATGCTTAACCCACTGAGCCACCCAGGTGCCCCTGTGTTCTTGATTATATTAGATAGCTGCTGCTTTAGAAAGCTGCATGTTTGGTTTTTTTTTTTTTAAGATTTTATTTACTTATTTGACACAAAAGAGAGAGATCGCAAGTAGGCAGAGGTAGGCAGAGAGAGAGGGGGAAGCAGGCTTCCTGCTGAGCAGAGAGCCCGATGCAGCGCTCAATCCCAGGACCCTGAGACCATGACCAAGCTGAAGGCAGAGGCTTAACCCTCTAAGCCACCCAGGCACCCCTAGAAAGCTGCATGGTTTTTTTTGTTGTTGTTGTTTGTTTTTTGTGTTTTTTTTTTAAAGATTTTATTTAGTTGACAGACAAGAGATCACAAGCAGAGAGGCAGTCAGAGAGGAGGATGCAGGCTCCCCACTGAGCAGAGAGCCCGATGTGGGACTCGATCCCAGGACTCTGGGATCATGACCTGAGCTGAAGGCAGAGGCTTTAACTCACTGGGCCACCCAGGCACCCCAAAAGCTGCATGTTTAATGAGAGAGTGTTTTGGCGAAATTTAAAAGTAAAACCTAGCAAAACTAACCTTGTCATTCAGATTTTTTTTTTAAATTTTATTTATTTGAGACAGAGCACAAGCGAGGGGGTAAGGGGGGAGTGGCAGAGGCAGAAGCAGACTCCCCACCAAGCAAGAAGCCTGCCATGGGACTTGATCCCAGGACCTTGAGATCACTATCTGAGCCGAAGGCAGACGCTTAACTGACTGAGCCACCCTGTTGCCCCGTCATTGTGATTTGACAGTTTGATTTTGGCAAGGACTGAGTTAATCAGTGGTTTGGATGCAGCTGTTGCTTCCTCACTACGGAGAGCCTTGTTAACTTGTAAACCTTAGTAAACGGAAATACACAGGCTCTTGAGGCTCTCATAAGGGAGTTGGAGATGGTGGTGGAGGACAGAGGTGGATGCGCGCATGTGCCAGCCATTTCACAGTGCAAAAAGGTGAGGATAGGTAAACGCAGTGGGGAAGCCTACTGTGAATCTAGTTTTACAGACTTAGTTGCGGTGATGTGCAAACAGTTATACTGGAATTGGATATCCACTTTCACATCGGGCATCCGCCTGGAAGAGCGACGAGCAGCCGATGGGAAAGCTCTCAAACAACAGGCAGTGCCTCAGCAGGTGCATCTTTTCAGCTTCTGTGCTTTTTATCTAATCCTTGGCTCAGGAAGTTGTTTTCTGTTACTTGGTTATTCTGATAACTTTCTATACTATTGATCTTGTTATTTTGAGCTTTGAAGGTAGGTTAAAAGATGCTGCTTTATGAATTAGAGTACTTGATTCTGGAATGTAGTTTAAAAAACAGTGTTTTTATAGCCTTTTTACGAAGTTTTAATTTGGTTTCGAGAAATGAAAAAAATCTTACTTTAACCTTGTCTTGTGTGTGTTTGTTTTTAATGATTTTTGCATTTGGAAGAGCCCCAGTACTCCTTGGTGTCATAACACAATTGATTCAACTGAAGATGATTGTCTTTTGTTTCGAGATGGCTAAGGAAGAGGTTGAGGTTTTTCCTGGCTGTCTTCCAATATGAAACCTCAGATAAGTCCCTTGGCCTTTTTATAAAAGAGAACGATTAGAAGGGGTGGGGAGAGTTCTCCTGTTAGTTGTAGTGAAGAGGCTTCTTCCTATGAATTTACATAAAACAGTGAATAAAAATATCTTTTCTGTTAAGTCAGTGTGTAGGGGAGTCTGAGGCTGTGTGTATCTGTGGGCTCCAACAAGAGACTTTAAATAAATTTCTCTAGTTTTTAAAGCATGAAGTTGAAGGATAATATTGGTTATTCTTTTGATGAAAGGTTATTAATACTGTATTTGATTAGACTAACTTCTTTTTAAGTCAGTTTTTTTTTTAAGATTTTATTTATTTATTTATTTTAGAGAGAGTTGGGGAGGAGGCAGAGGGGAAGGGAGTAGGACAAGCAGACTCTGCTGAACATGGAGCCCTATGTGGAGCTCAGTCCCACAACCTGAGAGCATGACCTGAGCCAAAGCCAAGAGTGGATACTTAACCAGCTGAGCCATTCAGGCACCCCAGTGCTAATCCTTAATGTTTATAGAATATCTATTATATTACAATATATTACAGTATATCCATTAATATACAGTATGTTATATGCATAATATACTGACCCATATACATATATATGTGTATGAATATTTTCCTCTATTGGTTATAGAGCAAATCAAATTGCTCTTGAATATAAGATTTTAAAACCTGATCTTTGTAGTCATCAGCAGTGGCTTATATTTAAAATGCTGGCATGGAAGTCATAAAGGCTTTACAGATTCTTCTTCTTTCAGATAATGTAGTTCAGGTTATTGCAGAGATGGGGACATAGAGATTGTTTTCATTATAAACAGGTAGATAAAAGGGGTAACAGTATGTGTATAACAGCATTTTGTTGTTGATTAAATCTATAAAGAACTACTAATGAAGGGAATTTTAGGTGCAGTGTAAAATGAAGACTCTTTTGATACTTATTTTGTTGTGTTCTTTTAATATTACATACTTTCCCAAACCAGAAAGTCACTCTTTTCTCTATGTGCTCACGTGTTCAGTGGGTTGTTTCTGTTGTCTGGTGAGGCAGTGTGTGTATGACCTTGGCAAGTGTTCAGAGCTCCTTCTCCTTCCTTGTTAAAGATTATTCTTTGTCTTACATCCCCAAACGCCAGCAGCTTCTCTTTAACAACTAAGTCATTAAGGGAGTGAGTTTAATTGCAGAAAATATTGGCAGTCTTATTAAATATGGAAAATGCAATGACACTAGTTGCATTTGGTTCTAAAAGATTTATTAGTATTTTTTGTTCTCCGCTTGAATACCCTGTTTACAAAAAAACAATACAGCTTATTTCAAAACTTGTTAGTTCATTCCTGGCTTTTTTTTTTTTTTTTTTTTTTTTTTTTTTTTTTTTTTTGTTCTTCTGAATCCCGAGAAGACATTTAATTTCAGCTTTTTAAAATATCTTAGTAGATTTCATTTAGCTGACTTTTGTGATGTATTTTTTGACTGTACAGAAAGTTGGAGTGACTGGTCCCCCTGATCCACAAGTCCGCTGTCCCTCTGTCATTGAGTTTGGGAAGTATGAAATTCACACCTGGTACTCCTCCCCATATCCTCAAGAATACTCAAGGTATGTTTTCAGAGACCCTTTACCTTCTGTTTCTAGATTCATAGAACTCAACAATTCATAGAACTCAAAGCTAGATCTTGAGGACATTTTAGTCCGCTCATCTTCATACATTTGAGGAAACTGGTGACTTATATGTCCTTAGTAACAGCATATTTTGGCAACCACTTAATCCCAGTGGGCTTTTGATTTTCTTTTCTGTAACCTATCCAAAAGCTATTATTTAAAATTGGCCTGACACATGGTCAGAACCACAAGGGGAACATTTTTTCTTTAAGAGAAATTGCCTTCATACTTCACACTACTTGCATGTAAATAAAGTTTCAATGAGTAGCCTTTTATCTAAGTTTTTATAATTTAACGAACTTAGTGAATGGTTGGTTTTCCCAGGAATAATTGGACAAATGATATGCGATAATACTAAATGTAAGTAGCTTGGGTTTCCAGACATAAAAAGTAATCAGTCACCAACTTTTTGGGGTGAGGCAGCATTTTTAATAAAGCCAAATTGGTTTCATGACTCAGTACTGACATTTATAAGCTGTATAACCTTAGAAGTTACCCAGCTCGCCTGTACCTCAGTTCCCTCATCAGCAAAATGGGGGTAAAAATAACACTCACCTCAGAGGCTTCATTGTGATCATTAAAACATGAGTTAAAACATGTAAATCACTTAGAAGAGGATAAGTGCTCAGTAATGTCAGATATTATTTTTTTCCTTTAGCATTGAAATTAAAAGAGTTGAAAAATAAGTTTTGGTCAAAAAAATTAAACTTCGTAGTATAGCAGTCACATTAATGTTCTGTTTAATTTGTAAACTACTTATGCCTCAGGTTTCCCATTTAGCAGAGTGTTGTAAGGAATAATAAGTGCTCTATGAGTTAAACTCATGTTCAGAATACTCTCATCATGTGGCTTTTTACCTATCTAGTAATATTCCTAGTCCAAAATGTTAGCACAGGTAATTATAATATTGATTTATTTAGTGTTTTACACTATAGAAAGTGCTATAACATGGTTTATTTCCAGAAGCTGGGAATAAGCTAGTATGTTTGTTAAAAAAAAAAACTAAAACTCAGTATTGTTTTTACTTTTTCTTTCCACATACTTTGATAACTGGTTTCCAAATGTAAACAGAAGTAGAAAAAAAAGGAGTGAGAATGTTATTATGGACACAGACCTCAGCAACCAAAAATAAGAGAAAGCCAAACTTCAGGAAGATAACACACAAGCTCATGAAACAGCAGTTGAGAGCCAATTATTGTAGGGTTGGTTAGCCCTGACCACTGTGTTAGATCTGTAAGGCAACACTCTGTTTATATCATGGAATAACAAAAATTAATATGAGTTTATTAAAAGAAGATTACATGATATGTGATTATATATTTATATATGTTAAAAGAGGGCAGGAAATTCCTCTACTACTTACAGAACTCAGGTACTCAAGGCAATTTCTCAAGAGTTCTGGATATTCAGAGAATTATAGGACCAAGAAAACCTATGGCCTTACGTTGTTAATGACTGTTTATTATCCTGCACTAAATGACTTCTAAGTTATTTTCTTAATACTAAAATTTTTGAATACTTTTTGAAAAATTCATAATCATGCAAGAACAGAACAATTGCAGCGAATAAAAAGAAAAGATCCCAAAAGGAAAAATCTTTTGGGAAGTGGGATTGTGCATTATTTCCCATAATATCTAGATATTTGTGTGTGCATCGTATATTAACTAATCTTGCATCTCTGACTTAAAAAAACAAAACAAAATGAAACAACAACAATGAAGCCATTAATTCTGCTTCATTTGGAACAGTACGATTTGGAATAGTATAAATCAGAGTTTTAACATTAAATTTCTCCAGCAGAGCCATGTGATGCTCATATATGGCAGACAGGTTCATCGAGAACCTTCTAAAACATGACATAAATAGGTTGAAGGCAGGAGTAACTGGGATCATGGGATATCTTACTCCTGAACTTAGAACTTCATAATAACCTTTTTGCAAGGAGATCATACTGAAATCCTAAAGGATGAGTTCCATGTAATTGAGGAGCTTGGGAAGTTTCCTCTCCCTTTTGATCTGTTCCTGACTTGACTTGATGCCTAGATTATGTACAGCCCCAGTTACAAAAGACCAGGTTCCTTAAGGACTTTGGATGACCATTAAATGATGAAATAAAATGAATGAAAGGAGAATAAACTATTCATAGTATTAATCATAAATTATTAGTAGCTTTAGTTACCATCATTGAGCTTGGTACTGGACTAAAAATCTCTGGAATAATTCTGTTAAAGGTAGATATTACTGCCTTCATTTTCCAGATCAGGGCTCAGCAAACATATTCAAGACCATATAGTTCATAAGTGGCAGGACCAGGATTTTATCTCACTTTTCTCTTACCACATAGCCATAACTTTTAACCACCAAGCTTGCACTACTCCATATGGCATCTGTATCCACATTGATCTCACATGGCTTTTACCATAATCTTTGATTTAAGTAAAACTTCATAGAATTTTGTTGTTGTATTAAAATTTTACTGCAAGTAGACCTATTATAAAGACTACACAAATTGCTACTGTCTTGGGCAATGTTCAGAAGCCAAGATCATACCATGGGAGTTCCTGGGAAGAATATTTGCATCAGCCCAGAAGTAAGATAGGCAATGCTTCTAAAGTGCATATAGTTGTGGCCCAGTCCTGACTTCACATGTAAGGGTATCAGCAGAGTGGCTGACTCTAGAATCAATTCCAGGTATGGAAGCAACACCCCATGATGAAGTGAGGCCTGTGTGCTCTATCAGGAAGACAATGACAAAAAGCAACACCCAGCAGTATTCTTTAGGGCTAAGAATATTCATACTCTCTATAACTATACTTCATTGCATGTGATGTGATGTTTTTCCTGTATGATGTATTTTTTCAGTGAAAGAACTTCAGCCATAAGTACTGCTATTAAAACATTTTGTTTTTCTGGGAGTTTTATCAGATGATTCCCTTTAGACTAACAGTATCATCCCAGTGGGCTTGGTTATAATAAAGTAAGAGGCTTTATTTTAAAATGTTTTCAGCAAGAACTGAATTGGAATCAAGTAGATTATGATGCTTGCTTTTACTTTATTATTTTTGAGATACTAAGATTTGCTGAAGTTTTTTTAGTCAAGAAAATATCATACACCTTGCTATTCCGAGGAAATAGCATGAACTTAAAGTTTACCAGATAAGATTTGGCAGTAATTTTTTTTTTTTTTTTTAAAGATTTTCCATTTATCTGTCAGAGAGAGAGGAGAGCGAGCGAGCACAGGCAGACAGAATGGCAGGCAGAGGCAGAGGGAGAAGCAGGCTCCCCGCCAAGCAAGGAGCCCGATGTGGGACTCGATCCCAGGACGCTGGGATCATGACCTGAGCCGAAGGCAGCTGCTTAACCAACTGAGCCACCCAGGCGTCCCATGGCAGTAATTTTTTTTATAGATTTCATTCCTTCTTATGTTTTCTTGAACAACTTGCTTACTGTGAGAGCTTTAAAAATTAGATCTTCTTTCATAGACCTTACGAAATAAGTCATACTTTATTTTCATGTCTTTGTACCAAGACCTAAAAGTTAAATTGGATGCTTTTAACATTGGCATTTATCTTTAGCACAATCCAGAAAGTTTAGTGTCTGCCACTCCTCCCTCCCTTCCTTTTATCCCAGGATTTTGTTTATGTTTCTCAGATTCACATTGTAGGAAATACTTAGTTGTAATATTTAGCTCTCAAGACTAAACTGAATAACCAGATTCTTTTTTATCTTTATGTTGCAACAAGTTAAAACTCCTCATTGAGAATATAACACAGGTAAATAAAGATAAGGTAATTAGAAGAAGGAGACTACCATTAATTACCCAGGGAGAACCTCTTCCTATCCTTTTCAGAAGAAATTACTCAAAATCCACATATTCAGGAAAATAGTCTGGCAGTTGTGGGTCAGCTCTGAGACTCGGTTAGTATATCTAGTGCCCACGTTAGATGATGAAGTTTATAATTGGGGCCATTTCGTTCTGAGATTTTTCAATTCTGGTGGTAAAGAAGCAAAAAGCTGTCTAGTCTATAGATAGATTGCTATTCTCTGAGCAGTGGAATTTGAGGCAGCATGCAAAGGAAATAAGCAAAGTCACCTAGGAAACCTTTCTCTTCACAGTGTTCTTGGCTCCTGTTTCTTGACTTCAGTTTGCAGTGTCAGTTGTTATTTGTTTTACTCAGTACTGTATTTTGGAATGACTTTTGTACTAATGACATAACTTCAGGTTGTATTGGTTTGTCTAATATGAGAGATTTTGGAAACCAGTATTAGATACTGTAGAGGCTTAGAAATATTATACCTCAGCAATTCCCTGGAAGCTCTTAGTGTGCTCTGTGTGACAGTTTTAAAAGTAAGCTATGAGGTTGTATAGGAAGAATGAATACACAGTGTAAATCCCCAGGGGAGAAGGAAAAAAGTCACATTAATGCCTTTTTCCACCTTTATTTGGGCGTGAAACACTTAATACGTACAGGACTAGTGCTCCATGAGTACACCTTGGTAAAAGCCTCAGTTGAATGTTAAATGTTTTCAGATAAAATATAATTATGTTTTAAAAGTGGCTTCTAAAGTAGTACTTGAAAAAATAGTGTGGTCTTCATACTTCAGTTAGACGTTTTTGTGCGTTAATCTACTCTTTCTTTAATTCTAGTGTGATCTTTTCAAAGCCTAACTATCCAAACTGATAGCAACTAAATTAATGAGGTTTATTAACTTATTTATTTGAGAGAAAATGCAGTAATGTGTTTGGGTTATAGGTTTTGTCATCATATCTAGTATTTTTGTATATGCAGTTTTTAATGATAGTATCAGATCTTGGATTACCAAGGCATGACCAGTTCTGGACACAGTTCAGGATGCAGAGAAGTCTCTGTGCTGAGGATAAGTGAGGTGTATGTTTGTAATAGAAGAGCCACATGGTCTTCTGGATTAGACTAAAATAGGTATAAAAGCCACTGGCCTTTAATTTAGGTTATATTATTTCCATTACTTTATGAACTGATCCAATCACTTTATTGTCTTAGCTCCTCATAAAAGGGAGCTAAAGAAGTCCTGTTAAATAACTGCTAAAATAGCATGACTATTACATAAATATAAATTCATAACGGAAAATCTGAAAGAACAATTTTAACTTGTATTTCATTTGTTGAATGATAGACTTTTAAGTTGCAGGATTTAATGGGGTATTTAACCAGAGGGAAAGCCAGAATTTCAGGGGTAGAAGGAAGGAGTTAGTATAATATGTCCTAACTTGAAAAGACGTATTATTATAGTTTTATACTTAAAAAGATGTATAAAGTCTGCTTTTATAATACCCACTTTATATCCATTTTACTCAGCAGTCTATACCTAGTGCACCTAGCACAAGGTCTGACACAGTAGTATAGTTGACCCTTGAACTATGCTGCGGTTAGGGGCACCTCCTCCCCCATGCGGTCAGAAATCCATGTATAGCTTCTGACTCCCACAAAACTTAAAAGTCTGCTATTGACCAGAAGCCTTACCAATAGCATGAACAGTCAAGTGACAAATATTTTGTGTTACATGTACTATATACTATATTCTTTCAATAAAGTAAGCTTAGAGAGAAGAAAATGTTAAGAAAATCATAAAGAGGAGAAAATACAATTATACTTCTGTACTGAATTTACCAAGAAAAATCCACATATGAGTGGACTCACACAGTCCAGGTCCATGTTGTTCAAAAAAAAAAAAAAAAAAGGAGGAATGATCAAATAAAGGAAGACAGAATATATACCTTGACAAAATCTTCTCCACTTATTGGGGTGTTCTGAAGGCAGGCTTTATTTTCTACTTAGTAGAGATTATCAAGGAGGGAGGAATATGAGATTTTCATTGTCTGCCAAGTGGGTAACTTAAAAAAGCCTGGGAAGTATTAGTCTAATTAGGAAGATCTCTGAATTGGGTATCTTTACTTCTCACCCTTGCCTTCTAACAATTAGTTGGATGCCATTAACCAAATTAGTTTTATTTTTATAGTTTGTTTTCTCTCTTTCATTTGATTAATGGGGATGACAATACATTCTCCACCTTTTTACTTGAGTAGTAATGAGAGTCAAAAAGGATAGTTGTCAAAGTTTACAGACTTATAAAAAGCCCTGTCTTTTTTTGTTTAATTATTATTTACAGGCTGCCTAAATTGTATCTTTGTGAATTCTGTCTAAAATATATGAAAAGTAGAACTATTCTCCAGCAGCACATGAAGAAATGTGGTTGGTTCCATCCTCCTGCCAATGAGATTTACAGAAAAAATAACATTTCTGTCTTTGAGGTAAAGTAGATGTTTTATAGTTGTCTTCCTGTCATTTCAAATATAGTGCCACCTATTCTGTGTCTAATTGTACTTGGGTTTTTTTGAAATGTTATTTTACTGTTGTACTCATGATTGAGTCCAGTAATGCAGCTATTATGATGAGAAGCAGAATTAGGCCAATCCAAATGGTACCAAGGTCACACAAGCTTGATCTCAGAATAAATTATTCTGTATTTCAGGATTCCATTTGGTAAAAATGCCAACTGATTGTTTATGTTTAGATGTGATAAAATTAGATAAATTAGATAAAATTAGAATCTATGAAATAGTATTTAAATGAAAAAAATTTCTCTTGTTCTACTTGAATATTTTGTAGAGGTATATTCAATAGCCATAGTAAACCTTATTTTGTAAAGATACAAAAATATATATTTTTTTCCGCTTCATCATGAGGATATGACTTGGGCTGTGTCTGTGATTCTGTGTTGTTAGTCATGGGTTTCTAGCTTCTTGATCCTCAGTTCTGTGGTGTCATTGCCAGGTGTTAATTGAGTACCTGCCATGTATTCAGTTCTGTTAATGACTGTGATGATAGGATTTCAGATTGTCGGGATCTGCTCAGTCTCTAACTTTCTTGATTTTCTCTACACCTTCATTTTAAGTGAGCAGTAGTGAAGCTTTTCACCTTGCGGGAAGGAGGGTGGGGGTGGTGTACAGTACTGTTTCAGAATACCCAAGAGCAAACTGCTTCTTACCTTAAGCACATATCAGTGTGTATTTTAAAAGAAGTAATACTAAGTTACTGAAATTCTTGAGTAGGTTTCTGTCCTGAAATGTCAGTGTCTTAGGGTTTAATGTGGGCATTCATTGACCTTCACATAAAAGAACAAGCTCTGGCCACTCCCAGCAACACAGGTGTGTGTCAGGAGAAATACACTGTAGTGCTCCTGATCTTGCCAACCCAGTTCCAAGAAATATCTCATTTGCCAGGTTTCTACCTAGCGAACCTGCTTGGCGTTTCTGGCAATAGTTAATATTCTTGAAAACAGCTTTGTTTTGGGGTAAATCTGATCATTGTGGTCAGACTGCAGTGCTTTTGGCTGCTGGCATAGATAGGACTATAGTTACACCTTGTTTTACTTAACAAATGTATTTTATTTTTTAATTTTTTTAAAGATTTTATTTCTTTATTTGACAGAGATCACAGGCAGAGAGGCAGGCAGAGAGAGAGGGAGAAGCAAGCTCCCCGCTGAGCAGAGAGCCCAGTGCAGGGCTCGATCCCAGGCCCTGGAATCATGACCTGAGCCAAAGGCAGAGGCTTTAACCAACTGAGCCACCCAGGTGCCCCAACAAATGTATTTTAGAAAAGGTTGCTTTTAGATCTTTTGTTGAATTACTTTAAAAAATGAGATCAGCTTGCCATCTGAGGGATTACAGCAGCCAATCTTGTTATAAAGCAAAAAGTGCTATTTTTTAAAAGATTTTATTTATTAATTTGACACAGAGAGAGATCACAAGTAGGCAGAGAGGCAGGCAGAGAGAGAGAGGGGGAAGCAGGCTTCCTGCTGAGCAGTGAGCCAGATGGCCGGGCTCAATCCCAGGACCCTGAGATAATGACCTGAGCCTATGACAGAGGCTCAACCCACTGAGCCACCCAGCCGCCCCCCAAAAGTGCTATTTTTAAAAGGGTCATCATTTCCCTGTCTAGCTAATCGTACTTTGTTCAGGTACAGTATTTTTATTTGTTTAGTTGTCTTAAAACAGCAGGTACCCTAATTCTGCTGTTGAAAGGATAGTTTCCAGGTTCTGGTCACCAATAGCTTCTCTTAGACTGGACTATGGATACTCACAGATATTTGTAAGTGATGTGCATTATTATTCTAGAACTAAAGAGCCACTTTCCTGATGATTTTGTTCTATTATTTTCCTCTAGGTTGATGGGAATGTGAGTACCATTTATTGTCAGAACCTGTGTCTCTTGGCAAAGTTGTTTCTTGACCACAAAACACTCTATTATGACGTGGAGCCATTTCTTTTTTATGTACTAACACAGAATGATGTCAAGGGCTGCCACCTTGTTGGCTACTTTTCTAAAGTAAGTATATCAGCTTAAAATTTGTTTGAATTCACACAGAAATCTGAAACAATCTTTGTCAATTCTCACTGGAGACACTACACAATACAGCACCTTCTGGGTACCACCTAACTTTTTGGAAAGGAAAATAGAAGGAACATTCAGAAACGTACCAAGTGCTTGAAGGTGCTTAGTAACATTCAACATACTGTACTCTCCTAGGAACATGGGCTGCCATTTATACTCAAGAGAAAAAGTTTTTAAATGACTTCTCTTCCCATGGTAATAACTTACCATGAACTTGTGAAATAAACACAGTCATTACCTCTGTGAGCTCCTTCTCAGTTTAAATCTTCTCTTCCAAGTTTAAATTTGAAGAATAGAAATAAGATGCCATTTTTATTCAAGGATGTTTTCTCTCCTTCCTGTAATCTTCCATTCTCTTGGGGAGAACAAAAGGTGTTGTTTTTTTTTTTAGTCAAACAACATAAAGATGTACTTTTATTTAAGCTAGCCTATGAAAAAATCTTACGTGTATGAAATAGTTACATGGAAATACCAGCTTTAAGTATACCAGTTAAGTATACTTTTATATATATTACCTGAGTTTTAAAAGTGTCTACTCCCGACATTTTGAGATTGTTTTTTGTGAAGTTAGGTACAACTGATGGGAAGATGGGACTGCCCTATGAGCACCAGAGCAGGAAATAAGAGAATCTTTGAAGTGGTAGATGAATTTTCCCATTTTTAGAGTGCCACACTGACTCATCATTTATAGCTTTGCAGATTGATTGGGACTCAGATTCCTCTGCTCATTTTAGGCAATGGCATACTGTTTCTGAGTTACAGATGGTGTTAGATCGCATAATTTTATGTTATTCTTACTCTCCTGGGGAGGTTGCTTTGTGAGTAATGGCAATGACTTAACATTGTCCTGTCTCCTCCCAGTGGGGTATTTTTTTTTTTTCTTGATGTGCGTGCTATTCTCAAAGGACCAGGGCTTTGGTTTTGATTGTTAGTCTTTGTTTCTTAATAATTAACATTATTATTCAGTCTTACTCGCATGTTGTTCTAAAATCTTCTTTACCAGGAAAAGCACTGCCAACAGAAGTACAACGTTTCCTGTATAATGATTCTTCCCCAATACCAGCGTAAGGGCTATGGCAGGTTTCTCATCGATTTCAGTAAGGATTATAATAATATAATTTTTCATTATCTCTTCTTGTGGACCTTCTGTATATATATATATATATTTTAGAGATTTGTAGATGTTTATTGGTTCCTAGTATCTTTTGTCATACTGCAGTATAGGACTTTGGAAATCTAAAGTCATGAATTTTTTTCTTTTGATTGGACATGAAGTATTTTAGTATATGTGCTGCCGAAGCGAGCACTGGACATGAAGTATTTTAAAATAGCTTACACCAAATACCAGCTTTGTGTGATCTATGCAAATACTTTGAATTTTCAACTCTTAATTTACAGGTGGAACTTAATTTTATGATAATTCTCACAGCAATACTCAATACATTGTATAACTACTTAAGCTAGTACAGTAAAGAAGTACAGTACTTGCCTTATTTTTGTTACCTAATAATCTGAGAAAATTTTTAGTAACTTTAGTTATGGGCTCTACCTAGTGGTTGAAACATGCAGTGCACCTTAAAAAATTTAAAAATAAATGGCATAGGAAATAATTTTATCAGGCGTGATAGCTAAGCAGCTCTAAAAAGTCATTGTAGAATTTGAATTTTGTTTTACGTGTTCATATTCTTGCTTAGAAAGTAAGTATATGTTTACAATAATTTTATATTAATTATAACAGTGATTTTTGAGGGAATATTTTGATACAGGCAGTTCTTCTAAATATTAGATGATTGTATCACTAGTGTTAAGAAGTTAATTCTCAGATGGACCAGTTCAGCTTATTCTAGTTGGCCTTAGACTATACTCCTTACCATATTTTATTGGAAATATGTGCCATTGATTATTTTGTATGTTTTCTTGGCCTTCTTAGATTAGTAGTAGAGAGTGCAACTCAGATTATTTCCTTTAATATCAATATATTGTTTTGAAAAACGACTCATGTTTGGATATGTTATGCCATTTTTGCCATTAAGTAGCAAAGTTAGAGGAAAATATTTTATTATGCTAATTAGTTATACTTTTGTGATACACAGCCAGCAATCTACGATTACAGTATTTGTTTTCATTTGCTTTTCCTAATGTAATCTTTATTTTCCCACATAACTATTCACAGACTGCTTTTAGTAGTTTTCTTTGATGACAAAAAACTGCATTTCTTCTGCCATCTCCATTGTTGCTGCTCTTAGAATTTATACCTTTCTGTTCTTGAGAGTCCTGCTCTGGACAGGAGGATAGATACCACCATACACTCTCAGGGACACCCTCAACGCTGACATCCTTGCTCACTAAGAGTTAAGGTGAAAGGTCAGTGTGAGGAGTGCTTTGGCTGAAGGGAGAAATTGCCATCTGATTCACTCACAGAAGAACCACAGTCTTAACAGATAGGATTACCTAAAAAACGAAGGCATTCTTTTGTATTTTTCAACAATTCAGGTATAGCTGTTGCCATCTGGTGGTCCTAATAAAACATGCAAGGGAGGTTTTCCCCACATAAAATAAAAATCATTATTACCTTAATCTTAATGCATCATATTAATATGAAATCCTCTGATTTTTTTAACAATTTGAATATTTTAACAATGTGATTTATAGTACATATGGACAAAGTAATACTTAACTAATGTTCAGTATATACAAATTACATAATCTTGTGCAAATGTGTGTTGAAATGATTTTTCAGTTTTGTTCTATACTACTTAGATTGGTTGTGGAAGAGGGAACTGTTATTTTGGTGAATTAGCCTATTTTAGGCTCTCTGACATATTTGTGATTCGGGGGTTTCTTTAGGTTATTTGTTATCAAAGCGTGAAGGCCAAGCAGGGTCTCCAGAGAAACCATTATCCGATCTAGGTCGTCTTTCCTACATGGCTTATTGGAAAAGTGTAATATTGGAGTGCCTTTATCACCAAAATGACAAACAAATCAGCATTAAGAAGTTAAGCAAGTTGACTGGAATTTGTCCTCAAGACATTACTTCCACACTCCACCACCTACGAATGCTGGACTTCCGTTGTGACCAGTGAGTATCACATCTCTTTGTATACTTTCAAAAGATAATTAGATGGGACGCCTGGGTGGCTCAGTTGGTTAAGCAGCTGCCTTCGGCTCAGGTCATGATCCCAGCGTCCTGGGATCGAGTCCCACATCGGGCTCCTTGCTTGGCGGGGAGCCTGCTTCTCCCTCTGCCTCTGCCTGCCATTCTGTCTGCCTGTGCTCGCTCTCTCTCACTCTCTCTCTGACAAATAAATTAAAAAATCTTTAAAAAAAAAAAAATAATAATTAGATGGAGATGTTTGGATCAGGCAGCCAGATTATCAGTGAAAGGGCATAAACAAATATAAGTGGTACATTTGGTGATCTTGAGACATCATTTTTGTTTCTATATTTGATACCATTGACCACGTTTTTTTAAAAACTCTTTTTTCTCATCTTCCTTCTAACTTTTAGACCTAAGCTATAGGGGCTTTTCTTTTCTAATGCTGGGAGCTCCTTCACAATACAAGAAGTAACGGCTTTAGAAATAACGTCTAGTAAAATATACCCATGATTTATTTCTATATAAGGTGGTACAAAATACAGGTTAAAGGAATTTCACCTCACCCTTATCTAGAGGGGTCAGGAAAAGATCACAGAGAAGGGAAGGAGGCACTGGGCTGGAAAGATGGAGGTTAGGAGATAGGATACAGGAGAGTAGCAGCAATTGCAGAGGTGGGAAGTGTGAGACAGTGAATGTTAACATCACTTCATACATTGTTCTCATTGAGCATGAAGTAGCTGGCCAACTTCATATTTCCTAGCCATCTCATATGTTGGCATATTTCTGTATTTCATGCTCCCAGGTGGGCTGTATTTGAAGCATTTGTCATCATCTCCAAGGTTTTCTGGGGGTTATAGCTCCATATTCATGGTTAGATATTCCTTGTACGTCGTTGATTGCTATAAACTTTGCTCTGGTTCCAGATTTGTGATAATTCGCCGGGAAAAACTTATCCAGGATCACATGGCAAAGCTTCAGCTGAATTTGCGACCTGTAGATGTAGATCCAGAATGTTTGCGCTGGACTCCTGTCATTGTCTCCAATTCTGTTGTCTCCGAGGAGGAAGAAGAGGAGGCGGAGGAAGGAGAAAACGAAGAGCCGCAGTGCCAGGAAAGAGAATTAGAGACGAGTGTAAGGGCATGAGTAGTCTCTATTTTTGATGAAAGAAGGCTCTATTTTTGGTTTTCATGAGTATCTGTGTTACAATAACTTAAACCAACACAGTCAATTCACATTAGAATTTCAGTTGATTTCAGTGATAGAGATTTCAGGAAGACTGGGTTTTGTTTACTTATTTGTATATTTTTAAGCCTTGGATCATTTGGAGACCTTCAAATTTGTTACAGTGTGTTATTTAGAACTAAGAATTCCATACCAGAGTGCTGATAAACGGCTAAATTTTAAGCTGTGTGGAAGTAACTGAGGAATCTGGATCTAATTTAATTCTGACCATTGTTAAAAATATAATGAAGATCCCTTTTCCTTAAAACATTAAGGAAATAATGTAAACGTGTATGTTTTCTAGTAGAGCACTAAATAATTCAGTGGGTACACAAATGTCTTTCAAACATTAAAGAGTTAATGAGGGACTGTAAAACATTGTATAGTGTTCAGTATTTTTCTTTATGTGATGCATATCTTTCTCTGTTTTTTTTTTAAGCTGTGCTTTTGTCCTTTAAAAATCTATGTCCTCCTTTGATAAACACAGTTTCACGCCCGTTTAATGTAATTTAATTTTAAAAATGAAATTAAATATTCAGAATAAAAATAAAAATAATTACAGACATTTTCTTTCATTTTTTTCAAACACCCCCTTTCTTTTGCCCATGCCCCAGAACCCATCTCTTCTCTGTTTATTAATTTTATTGCTGAGAAATTTGGTAAATTATATCACTTAGCCTTTATAAGAACATGCTGTTCACTTTGTCTTTTGAAGGTGGGTTGCATAGTGGCTAAGAGCACTAACTCTTGGGTCAGACTGCCTAGGTTTAGATCCCAGCTTCCACATTTGCCATTGCATGTCCTAGGGCAAGTTACTTGTATTTTTTGTGCCTCACTTACCTTACTTATAAAATGAGGATATAATAATAACACTTCATAGTATTGTTGTAAGGATTAAATGAATCTTATAAAGCATTTAAAATAGTGCCTAACACATGAGAAATATTCATGATAGCTATCAAATAATACTTTCTTTTTTAAAGCTCTATTTCCTTTCTCTGTATTTAAGAGGTCAGATAGGAGGTGTAATCAGATAAGACTGCAAAATTAATCAGCATGGTTTTATTTTCTGAAATCAGGTGGGAAAGTCTGCATCTCGGGAGAACAAAGAACAAGATTCTTATTCTTCAGTAGAAAGTGAAAAGAAACCAGAAGTCATGGCACCAGCCAGTTCCGCACGTCTGAACAAACAAGTCCTTCCCCGTGATAGTCTTCCTGCAAATAATCAGCCATCCCGGAGAGGCCGCTGGGGGAGGAAGAACAGAAAAACCCAGGAACGTTTTGGTGATAAAGATTCTAAACTGCTCTTGGAAGAGACATCAACTCCTCAGGACCAATATGGAGAATGTGAGGAAAAATCAGAAACCTCCCAAGAACAATATACTGAAAGTGAGGAGCAGTTGGCAGCCTCTCAGGAGCAGCCAAGCCAGGATGGGAAGCCAGACATTCCCAAAAGAAGACTAAGTGAGGGGGTTGAGCTGTGGCGAGGACAGCTGAAGAAGAGCCCCGAGGCACTGAAGTGTAGATTACCAGAAGGCAGTGATAGACTGCCCCGTCGCTATAGTGATGGTGACAGGGCTCTCCTCAGAGGCTTCAGTGAGAGTAGTGAGGAGGAAGAAGAGCCAGAAAGTCCTCGGTCCAGCTCTCCACCAATTCTTACAAAGCCCACATTGAAGAGAAAAGTAAGGTTTTTCTTTTGACTTGTTTCTTTTGACTCGTCTGTTCTTTCCCCAGTGGCAGCTTATTATGCACATCTGTCTATAATGGAGTTCTGAAAAAGTAAATATAGAAATTGTTAGTGTGTTAATTTTTTAGACTTTATGTCTCGGTATATTGTAGCTTATGATTTTCCCAGTGAACATTTGAAACGTGGATATGGCTCCTGTGGTTCATGGGAATGAACGTAGACGTCATAAACTTACTTAAGGGCTGACAAACTGTTTTTCAGCTTGCTGTTTTGAGGTGGTAATCATGACTTTCAGGGATTTGTCAAGTATTTTAAAAGTACGTATAAATTAGAAATGCCTGTGTTAGAAAAGGAGAAAAGTATCTGACAGCTTGATGGACAGTGGTGCCCTAGGTCAGGGTACTCAGGCTCTTCCTCGTAGGTGGGGTGGGACTTTTTTCCCCTGTGTTCTCTTCTCCCCTCTCCATCTCTCCCTTTTTTCTTTCAGTCGTTCAACTTAACTTGGTTTTAAAAATATTTTCTCAACTTTATCTTGTCATTTTGCAGACTTTGAATGATAGCCAGTTTATAAATGTGTTGTGATGGTGATCACAACACATGTCCCAGGCTGTGGAGTGAACTTTAAGCATTGCCACAGGCTAGCCAGAGCCCAGCCCCCTGGATGAGCCACCTCAGAGTAGCGGGGTGACAGCTTTCATCCAAAGCAGTGAAACTGTTCCTTTCCTTAGCAGAACCTTATGAGGGGGGGGAAAAAAGCATGGCTATATATAAAAAAATAAGTTTTTAATTTTGGAACAGTTAGATTTATGCAGTTATTGCAGAGAAAGTACAGAGAGTTCCTGTATTCCTTACAGGCAGTTTCCCCTGTTGTTAACCTCTTACGTTGGTATAGTATTTTGCCACGAATAGTGAGCTAGTATTTTTTTAACTTGAGTCCATACTTCATTTAGATCTCCTCAGTTTTCCTGTATGCCCTTCTTCTGTTCCAAGACCTCATCTAGCACACCACATTACACATACTATTCATGCCTCTGGCCCCTCTTGGTCATGATAGTTTCTCAGACTCCTTGTTTTTGATGACCTTTACAGTTTGATGAGTACTGGCTAGGTATTTTAGAATGTCCCTCATAATATTAGAATGGGGTAATATGTTTTTGGGAAGAAGACCACAGAGGTATAGTGTCTTTCTTATCACATCATATAAAGGATATCTGAATATATATTATGTATACACACACATACACACCAAACATGATAGTATTATTGTCAGTATGACTTTTCACTGTTGATATCAGCCTTGATCAACAGGTTTGAGGTTGTGTTTGTCAGGTTTCTCCACTGTAAATCAGTCACTCCTTTTTTCCCCTTTCCTGTACTGTACTCTTTGGAAGGTAGGTAGTCATTGCCATTCCCACCCATCTCTTTACTTATTCAAGCACTTACTTATACCAGCATAAACTCAGATATTTACTTTATACTTTGAGTTATACCCAGCAGTACCACTTGATTTAATTTGTTGCTCAGATTGTTCCAGCATTGGCCATTAGGAGTCTTTAAGTTTTGCTCCCATCTCCCTTTAACTTAATGCGTACTATCATCATTATAAGGGTTTTTTGTTTTGTTTTGAGCACTTCCTTAACTTTCTAGTACTGCAGGATATTCTTGGTTCATCTTGTATATTTCACGTCCCAGTTCTAGAGTCAGCCATTTTTCCAAAGAGCATAGTCAGACATGCTTAACCTGGTTTGAAAATTGTACTCTCAACTAAAAGGACTAGTAAATTTAAATTTGAAGTGGAGAAAAACTCAACACAGGCTAACTCTGCCATTCATTACGTGATCAGGAAGAATGTATCTTTGCCATTTCAGGCTTGTATTGCCTATTTATAAGATAAAAGTTATGCTATTTCCTTGTGTAAACATGAGAATATTGTAATAGGCAGTGAGATCATACACAAAATAATTGAAGTTCTTAAAGAGGTTCTCTTGACTGGGAGTCAGAGACTATATTTTACAACCATTTTTATACTGACTGGATATGTGACCTTAAGGAAGCCCTGTAACCTTTCTCACCTCTATAGAATGAGGGATTGGATTAGATCATTTCTGGTGCATCGTCTTTATCATTTTGTTGTATCTATTATGAGCTATGAGACAAAGTGTTGTTTTTTTTTTCTTGAGGTAAAAAGATGTTAAAGGACTAGCTTCTGTGTCATTTCAGTATTGAAATGGGCATTTAAATGTAACTGAACTATTAATAAGGGAATTATAATATCTGCTCTTTGGGCATGCCTTTTATAAAGTTGTATTCAATTATCCAACATCTTTCTGTGATAACTATGTGTAGTATTTTACTGTAGTATTTTGAAATAATACTCAACAATGTCTCTTGGCAAACAGTATACCCATTTTATATATGCTTATTTTGTTAGATTCAAAAACCATTATGTTAATAGAAACATTTTTGTTAACATATTTTGTTAGATTCAAAAACCATTATGTTAATAGAAATGATAGCATTCTTTACGTTAATGTTCTTCCTCTTTTAAATAGAAACCAATTCTTCACCGAAGGAGGAGAGTCCGAAAGCGCAAACACCACAACAGCAGTGTGGTCACAGAAACTATTTCTGAGACCACGGAGGTGTTAGATGAACCTTTTGAAGACTCTGACTCCGAGAGGCCAATGCCAAGATTAGAACCTACGTTTGAGATTGATGAAGAGGAAGAGGAAGAGGATGAAAGTGAACTCTTCTCTAGAGGATACTTCCGTCGTCTCTCCTCACAAGATGTGCTCAGGTGTCGGTCCTCTTCAAAGAGGAAATCTAAAGATGAAGATGATGATGAAGAGTCAGATGATGCTGATGGTATGTTTTACAGAACTGTTGCTTAGGGTAGTTTTATTGTTTTTAAAGAAACAGGCTGTAAGTGATAGCTGCACGCCCTTCCACCAAAAGGCTGAAAAAAAAACGACTCTCCCCACTAAGCAAGTAAAGGATGGCCGACTTGGTAACCTCTCAGAATTTGTGTCAAGTATATTCATCCCCATTTTTTCTTTGAGCCCTCTGACCTTTTAAAGTTTTTTTTCTAGTTTCCCCTTCAACATAGGACCAATTTTTGCCTCTGCAGAAAGTATCTTGCTCTTAGGAAATTATTCTTTTTGGCCTAATCCTTTCTCAGCCATTATATGAATCTTTAGTAAATGGATGTATTGGACTTAGCATCAGGAAAACATTGAAATAATAACACTTCACTAGAAAGTACACTCCGTGTACTTCGCTGTTTGTCTAATTGTTGTATGCTGACTGCTTAAAATAGGCATTTAATAAATATTGCTAAGTGGATACATGCTAGGAAGATGGTTTGGTTTTTTTTTTTTAAGATTTTATTTATTTATTTGACACACAGAGATCACAAGTAGGCAGAGAGGCAGGCAGAGAGAGAGAGAGAGGAGGAAGCATGCTCCCTGCTGAGCAGAGAGGCCTGATGTGGGGTTCCATCCCAGGACGCTGGGATCATGACCTGAGCCGAAGGCAGAGGCTTTAACCCACTGAGCCACCCAGGCACCCCTAGGAAGATGGTTCTTAAATAAGATCAGATTCATATAAACTGGACTTGCTTCAAATCTGATCAGGAATCCTTCTGAATCATATCTCTAATGTGCCTTTCTCTGCAAGTAGTAAACTTCTGATAAAAATGGTAACAGTGCCTCAGGGTAGGTTAAATTTTATGGCATAGTGTAGAATCTGGTGATTTACTTTTAAATAGCCTTGTCATTAGAAATAAAGAAGCTGGTGGCCAGTATATGTATGTGCTGGGTCACAGACTAGTCATTACATCCTACCCTAAAGTTTCTGCCAGTGCCTCATGGTGCCTGCATCTGCGGTGTTTGCCTTAACTGGGGTGGGGGGGGGGGTCAGACAGTGCTTTTTTTTACTTTACTGGGTGAATTTTAAGTAATCTAGTCGTCCACTCTTGGTGGAATTATAGTGTTTATTTGTTAATTAATTGAGCTTTTTATTCTTTAAAAATCAAATTTGCTCAATTTCATATCCAGTTGAAACTTGCATTTTCTCCACTCTCACATTTTTATTTAAGAAATACTTGTAATATAGTGATAAGATGACTGAGTGCTTTGCTGTGAGTGATTTTCCGCAGGTTTATTGTGTTAACACTTTGAGGTATATAATGGGAAACCAAAGATTTATTGTGTAAATTTGGCCCTTCAGTAAAATTCTCTCTTGGATCATTGTAGACTGAAATAATATCCCCTGTTTAAATTCTTGTTGACTTGGACAAATTTTCTCTGATGGGGCCGTTTCCTTTCTTTATTTTCACGTTATTGCCAACCGTGCCTTTTTAGCTTCCTCCTCGAAATCCTGTTTCTTGCCTTGTGTTCTTCCCTTTAAAAATTAATGGGAAATGTAATGTACTTGATGCCATACCACACCGGACACCTAAACTTGGTTGAAGTGGTACATTTTCTGCTATGCATAGTTTACTACAATCTTTAAAAATAGAAAAAAGTAATGGGGAGAAAATAATGCTAATGTCAAATTTATTTCTAATAAATCATTGTCATTGGTGCTTTCACTTTTTCTTCAGGTCAGTATTTGTCTCATACTAAATGCCTTGCGGCTGTTCCCGTACCAACACAACATCGATTGAGCAGTTATTCGTGTAGAATTGTTCAGTCGTGGTCTGGGGTAATTAACTCATGGTATTACCTGAAGTAATAAGGAAACCAGAGAGAGAATATAAATTGCAAACAGGAAAAAATAAAAAAGAAAGCTGATTTTTGACTTACACTGTAGTTGTAATCACTGCCAAGCATTTGCCTCTTTACACAGCTTGTCTCCGTTTTCTAGAGGAGAACACTGACCTGTAGAATAACTTCCTAAAGCTGTGCGGTTGGGGATGATAAACCTGAACTGGTTTTAAGTAGTGGGAGGCAAAGAGTGTTGACCTGGGTTCTTTCCTTGTTCTGCCAGCTCACTGCTTGACCTCAGTAGAGGTCATTATTAGGTTTCTCCTTTAGATTCTTAACTTGAAAGTGAAGGTAATCAGAAGTTTGTGAGGATTAATAAAACCGTTTCTGTTGCACATGTGGTCTCAGAAAAAGGCACTGGTACAAATACAAAATCTTGTAACTTTTTTTTAATGTGTCTTTTTTTTTTTTTTAATCCTTCCTGTATAGATACTCCTATCCTAAAGCCAGTATCACTCTTGAGAAAATGTGATGTGAAGGATTCTCAGCTTGAGCCAGATACATCCACACCTATGAAAAAGAAAAAGGGATGGCCCAAAGGCAAAAGCCGCAAACCAATCCACTGGAAGAAAAGACCTGGTCGCAAACCAGGATTTAAGTTGAATCGGGAAATCATACCCGTTTCTACTCAAGAATGCATTGTTGAGCCCATTGTTCCCATTCCTAAACCGGGACGTAAACCCAAACTTCAAGAGAATGAAGAAACGGTCGAACCAAAAGAAGACTTGCCTTTAACTGAAGAAAGGAAGGAAGAGGAGGAGATGCACGTGGAAGCAGAAGAGGTTGAAGAGGGAGAAGAAGAAGATACAACCAGCAGCGAAGTTAGAGCAGCTTCTCCAGTGGATAGCAACAGTCCCGAGACCGAAACGAAAGAACCCGAGATCGAAGAGGAGGAAGAGAAGCCCCGTGTTTTAGAAGAGCAGAGGCAATCCGAAGAGGAGCAGCAAGAACTGGAAGAACAGGAGCAAGAGGAAGAGGATGAAGTGGCTGTAGAGACAAACCAGAATGAAGACCATGATGCGGACGATGAAGATGATGGCCATCTGGAAGCTACCAAGAAAAAAGAGCTAGAGGAGCAGCCCACTAGAGAAGATGTCAAGGAGGAGCCTGGTGGTCAGGAGTCTTTTTTAGATACTAATATGCAGAGAAGTAGGGAGAATATAAAGGATAAAGATGAAACAGACCCAGATTCTGAAGAGGAACAGACTTCCCATGAAACATCCGTGGTTTCAGAGCACGTGCCAGGGTCTGAGGATGATCACGAAGAAGATTCAAACTCCAAGGAAGAATTAGTTGAGCTGAAAGAGGAAGAAGAGATTCCTCATAGTGAACTGGACCTGGAAACCGTGCAAGCAGTGCAGTCTTTGACTCAAGAGGAGAGTAACGAGCACGAGGGAGCCTACCAGGACTGTGAAGAAACTCTGGCAGCCTGTCAGACCCTGCAGAGTTACACTCAGGCTGACGAAGACCCTCAGATGTCCATGGTTGAAGACTGCCATACTTCAGAACATAATAGTCCAATCTCTTCTGTTCAGTCCCATCCCAGCCAGTCAGTCCGCTCGGTCAGTAGTCCCAACGTGCCTGCGCTCGAAAGTGGTTACACCCAGATCAGCCCAGAACAAGGATCCCTGTCCGCACCCTCTATGCAGAACATGGAGACCAGCCCCATGATGGATGTGCCTTCCGTATCAGACCACTCTCAGCAGGTGGTGGACAGTGGCTTCAGTGACCTGGGCAGCATCGAGAGCACCACGGAAAACTACGAGAACCCCAGCAGTTACGATTCGACCATGGGCGGCAGCATCTGTGGGAATAACTCTTCGCAGAGCAGCTGCTCCTACGGCGGCTTGGCATCCTCCGGCAGCCTCACCCAGAACAGCTGTGTTGTCACTCAGCAAATGGCCAGCATGGGCAACAGCTGCAGCATGATGCAGCAGAACAGCGTGCAGCCCGCCGCGGCCAACTGCAACATCAAGTCCCCTCAGAGCTGTGTGGTGGAGAGGCCTCCCAGCAACCAGCAGCAGCCGCCACCCCCGCCGCCCCAGCAGCAGCAACAGCAGCAGCCGCCGCCCCCGCCGCCGCAGCAGCCGCCTCAGCCACCGCAGCCCGCACCCCCGCCGCAGCCGGCCCCGCAGCCACCGCCGCCTCAGCAGCCGCAGCAGCCACCACCGCCCGCCCCGCCGCCACCGCAGCCCCCACAGCCACAGCCCCCGCCGCCACCGCAGCAGCAGCCCCCCCCGCTGTCCCAGTGCAGCATGAACAACAGCTTCACTCCCGCGCCCATGATCATGGAGATTCCGGAATCGGGAAGCACGGGGAACATAAGCATTTATGAGCGGATTCCGGGGGACTTCGGGGCTGGCAGCTACTCTCAACCGTCAGCCACCTTCAGTTTAGCCAAGTTGCAGCAGCTGACTAACACCATTATGGACCCTCATGCCATGCCTTATAGCCATTCTCCTGCTGTGACTTCCTATGCAACCAGTGTTTCCTTGTCTAACACAGGGCTGGCGCAGCTGGCTCCGTCTCATCCATTAGCTGGGACCCCTCAAGCACAAGCCACCATGACGCCGCCCCCGAACTTGGCCTCCACCACCATGAACCTCACATCACCTCTGCTACAGTGCAACATGTCTGCCACCAACATTGGCATTCCTCACACACAGAGGTTGCAAGGGCAAATGCCGGTCAAGGGGCACATTTCCATCCGCTCCAAATCGGCGCCGCTGCCCTCTGCGGCTGCGCATCAGCAGCAGCTGTACGGCCGCAGCCCACCAGCGGTTGCCATGCAGGCCGGCCCGCGTGCGTTGGCTGTTCAGCGTGGCATGAACATGGGGGTTAATTTGATGCCGACCCCCACCTATAATGTCAATTCCATGAATATGAACACCTTGAATGCCATGAACAGCTATCGAATGACACAGCCCATGATGAACAGCAGTTACCATAGTAACCCTGCCTACATGAACCAGACAGCACAGTATCCTATGCAGATGCAGATGGGGATGATGGGGAGCCAGGCCTATACCCAGCAGCCTATGCAGCCAAACCCTCATGGAAACATGATGTACACTGGCCCCTCCCATCACAGCTACATGAATGCTGCTGGTGTGCCCAAGCAGTCACTCAATGGACCTTACATGAGAAGATGAGCAAGATGAACTTGCAATTAAAAACTTAAATATATATAAATAAAGGAACCTTTTATACTGACAAACCAGAGAAAAATGGACCTTTTTCCAGTTAAAATATTGCTGTAGATTTAGAGGAATTTTTCTTTGGTTTATTTTATTTTTTAGAAAACCTGGTCTTCTCTTTTTTTGGGTTCATTTTGTTCTGGGTTTTGGTTTTCTTCACAATCTTGAACATTTTACAATAGAACTCATCTAAAAATGGATTTGGGGATAGGGGAAACATGCACAAAAATCTTTTCATAATTAAAAAGAGCCTTACTTTCTTTACACACCACATGGACAGAATTTGTGTAAAAGTGAATTATTTTAAGATGTATGTTTCCCCTCACTGTTTGCAGCTCCCAATGTTGTCACTTTTAAATGTTATATATACATCTCGGGGGGTTAACCAGACCCTTTCCTCCTAACCCAACCTTTCATTTCCTACTTCATTCCAGCAGGAGGCACTTACGGGAGACTCGGACGGGGACATGGAGAACAACCCAAGCTCCTTAAACTTATTATTATTGTTAATATTATTATTATTATTATTATTAATAAAGCGAGGCAGGAAAGTGCTTCTCCTTTTAAAATCCCCTCCACTCCCTATACACACACACACACACACACACACACACATCCCTTTTGAAACCTTTCCCCAAGAATATTTCTTTATAGATGGACTTCATTGAAATGTTTGTTTTTCTTAAATCAAGTGTAATATAATTTTTTCTTTTTTTCTGTTGTTTTTGTTTGGGTTTTTTGTTTGTTTGTTTGTTTACTATTCCCACTCAGCACTCAGAGACACAAAAATACTGTAAGTCTCAATTAACAGCAGAATCTCAGAGGAAAGCTGTTTGCAATCCTAATCCAGCTTTGGAGGAATAGAGATGGTCAATTAACAATCAAAAAGAGGAATTTTACCTCTTGTTTTTTACCACCTGGTGAATCAGCCATAATGCACATACTCCACGCAGCCTCTTGTTTTAGTATGTACTTTGAGATGCTAAGGGTCTTGATTCTTGAGCCTTCGACTCTGACTAAACTCAAACAGCAGTCCCCAGTGATTAGCCTCTTACATTCTTACATAAAGTGTTGATGGTTGACTGTACATTTCAGTGATTTGAAAAATACCTGACAAACATTTGACACTGTTTATTTTATGTTGGAAGAGATGACGTAAGGGAGATCATGGCGTGAGTGTTCTAGCTACTTTAATGATACATACCTCCAGTTTTCATTTGTCTTGAGATCCTGAGTTCATTCCCTGTGAATCAGAGTGCACCAGCCCCTCTCCTGTGAGTGGTTAAAAGCGAAGAGGGATAAACCAACCACCAGCATACTAGGGCAAATCTGGACAGCAGGGTTTAGCAGGTTCCTATGTTGCTCCCAACTCCCATTATCTTTTCTCTCGTGCAGCCAGTTCGCCCATTCTCTTCCTGTTACTTGCTCCAGGGATAGGTAAAAAATATATATATATCTATATATATGTTCCATCATTAGAAGATGGAAACTATTATACCACTTGGTATGTGCAGTCAAATATCCAAAAGGGGGAAGTACTGCTTAAAGAAATACCTGTAAGCATTAAATTCTCTCCTTTATTTGTACATTTTATATAGATAAATTTTTGAAGTACTAATTAGGCATTAAATTTTTTCAAATGCACAGGTTTGTTGTTTTTTTTAATACACTTTAATTGACTTTCTCAATTAAATGTGTTAGGTAGAAAACGGCAGAATTCCACATCTTAACCGCTATCAATTCTGAGCATGTGCAAGGCTGTGTAGGACCCAGTTTCTCTGTATATACTCTTCCAGTTCCCAATCATCTATGTAGAAAGTGCACTGTGCTGCCCTCTCCCTACATCTTCAGCTATGTCATTGCTTCCTGGTTGGGGTGGGGATGGGGTGGGTCGGGAGGGAGGTATCTTGGGTGGAGGGTGGGTCAAGGCAGAAGGAGAAGCTGTTGAAATGAGGGCTGTGAATTCAGTTTCTGTTGGTTTGCGGTTGTGTTTGGTTTCATTTGTTTCTTTAAAAAAAAAAAATTCAATCGGGCAGCTCCCTTTTCCACAAGCCTTTTTGTGACTGTAGAACTATTGTAGAGAAAATGTTCTTTTCTATATTATAAAAGAAATTATCCAACACAGTAATATTGGTACCTGTCATTTTTTCACTTCTGTTTAAAAAAAAATGTATTTTTAGCAAGATAACTTGGGTAATCTTCTAAAAAAGAAATTTAAAAACTCACTGTTAGTGACTTTGATGCCTTTTAAAATAAGAGCTTTTTCATTTCATTCCATCTTTAAAATTTTTTATCTTTGTTGTAGAATATTAAAAACTATTTTAAGAAAGATAAAAATTCTCTTTAAAGAGATCTCTAGAGTGTGTGAATAGAGCTCCAGATGCCTCTAAAAGCCGCATGTACAAATGAAGCTAAGTCTATTCCTGTCTGTTTATATTTGCTTTTCCTGTTTTGTAACCTCTTTGTACTTTGTTCATGGTGACTTGTAAGCTACGGGGAAGGGGTGCCTAGATGCCTTTGTATTTCTCCATGTCATGCGCTCCTGGGCCAGTTGGTCTCCCTTCCTCTCCTTGTATGTAATATCACTTTTTTTTCCCCTTTCTAGCAAGTACTTTCAAAAGAACTCTGTACATTTTAACATAAAAAAAAATAAATTATGTTGAGCCATTTTGGATGTCTGCCTTGCATGTGGAATTTTTCTCCCAAATATCTCGGGCTCGCCGGTTCTTTATAAATATTGGCCTTTTTCACATTTCTCATTATACAGCAAGTGTCAGTTCATGGCCTTTACTTTGAAATGCCAGTTTTCACTCATATGTGTGTTTAAAGGCTGACAGTGTAGATAGTTTTTCCTCTTCCAGTGCAAATGGTATCATGACCTCACTTTGGATTTTTGAGGGAAATCCATTTGAAAGCCTAAAGGGACTGTAATTCACTCAACCGAAGAACGGAAATGCAGTTGCACTAACAAGTAGCTCCTAGGATTGGAACAAAGCTGTTTTCTCCTCTCAGCTTACCTGATCATGTCATCGAGGGAGGTTTGCCAGAAATCGAGGTCCTGAATGTTAATGATCTTTTTCGATGTTTTCTGAGTTGTGGTACTTGGCCTCTCTTCATTTAGAAATTTGGATACAAGGTAGACTCCAGAAAATTAGATTTTCTACTCTAATTTAGAACTGACAGCTGGGGGTGGGGAGGTAAGGCAGGTACAAGGTTTAGTGGCCACACTTTCTTGATTTAGGATTTTACCAAGTGTCTGTGAATAGTACCGATAGCAGACATTTGTTTGCCGTCTCACGCCATTCAGGTTTTAGGCCATGTAGTCCGGTCGTCTCCAGAAAAGAAATGATTCGTTTCCCTTTATGTCCTCTGCTTACTTAAGTAACCCAAAGGACCTTGGACCCTTGGACCCAAAGGCTGTCACTTGCACTATGCAGTCATTAGTGGACTATCCCCAAAACAATCTTCTTGTCTTTGCTACTGCACACTACGTGCTTTAAATGAATTCAACATAAAGCAATTCTGATTTTTTTTTTTAAGATTTTATTTATATCAGAGAGAGATGGCATAAGCCAGAGGAGAGGCAGAGGGAGAGGCTGAGGAAGAGGGGAAGTCTCCCTGCTCAGCAGCAGCTCAATCTCAGGACTCTAAGGTCATGACCTGAGCTGAAGGCAGACACTTAACCAACTGAGCCACCCAGGCGCCCCCAATTCTGATTCTTCTACAAAGGACATGTGACCCAAAGAATGTGTGATACACTTTTTAAAGTGTTAACACCTCCACTATATTTAAATTACACTTAAAATATAATTTGAATAATGAAATTCCGTTTATAGGCAATTCATGAATGATATCAGTAGAGGAGCTGGCTCATTTCTTTATTGTCTACCTTCTGACCTTTTCCCTCTATATCAGAAGGTAGATGTGGGAAGAAAATGATAATACACCTAATTCATGTATGTTGCTGAGAGCCTTGGCCTCAGCCCTGGTGTTAGAATCTGTTGTCCCACACTCAGTAACCAGGGTTCCAGGACGTCTATCCCTGTTACAGCTCTCTGGGAATCGCAGGTGGTGCCCAGCTTCCTCTGTAGCATGGTGACAAGGTGTATTCCCTGAGCACCATAGTCTGTCAGGTAGATGATCATTGCTCTTCCAGGTTCTCCCTGTTACAGCTGGGGTAGGGGACAGTGGTTTTTGTCTTTCCTCTTGTCTTAATGTGCAATATACAGGTCAACGAGGATGAAAATGGAAAGGCAAACTGCTTGGCAGAACAGAGGAAGCAAGGTTATTATGACAGGTGGTGGGGAAGCAAACTCCATGTTCTTGATGTGATTTTCAAGAAAACTAAAAATTCAAGCGACGCGTTTCTGTCAATGAACTCAGAAGACCACATAGAGTAACATTTCTTATGTTGGCAAATGTCTGGTCATCCTATTGAAAGCTGACAATCCCCACAACAAAACTTAACTCATTTGTTAATACATTTCTGCTAAAGGGCAAGATGGGTTTGTTATATAAGTTGGTGTGGTTACCTAATGCAGCACAGACCCATGGATTTTCTTTCCAAAGTGACAGCTACAAATTGGACTTAATGAGATTCCTTGCTATATTAATGAGGAGCCTGAATATCTGTGTGCCAATTACATAAGGCCTCAAAAAGGTGGCAGGTGTAATTTCCACCCGAAATAAGGAAAACCCTTGGGGTATGATGGGCTTTGATTTTTCGAGATCTTTTAAAACACTAGGCAGAGATAGTCTCTGCGAATTGTTTTCTGGTGATTTCTGTGACTAAACTTCAAGTGTGAGACTATATTCTTGTCATCAAGAAAAAAATGTTCTTGCATTTAACTCTACTACACAGACGTATCTGAAAGCCACATTTAAGCGACATTCAAAAAAGAAATAAACATTCTCTGAGATGACATGTTTATTTTTAACCAACCATTTTTAGTTTATACATGTTCAAAGATGAGTAAACAGAGTCAAGGGGCTGAACTGACATCGACTAGTCACTGGTACTTAACGCCTGGCCCTGCAGGGCTGGGACAGCGACATTTCTGTGACCACGTATCAGGAAATTGACATCTGGTTGATGTTGGGAGACACACACCATTCAGATCATTTCTCAAGTTATTTAAGTTGGCCTTAGCTTTTTGAGCCCCAGAATTTTTGGAAACTTCATATAAAACCTTAAATTGCTATCCTAAGTTTAAAGTTTCTTATGAACAAAGTAAAGAAAAACATTCATACATAAAATTTCTTTGCTGGGACTAAGGCTCTAACCCATGTACAAGTTCTAATTGTTTAATTGATATGTTACTTTTCATAGAGTTGATTGGTGTAATTTTGTTTTTAAAAGAAAGTTAAAAAAGCAGTTGTAGTAAGTTGTGTCAAAATGATTGAATTTGATCATAGTTTTCCAGGGAAAATGAAAACAGTTATATATTGAGTAGGAGGCAGTGATAGAGGATTTACTAAACACAAGGGCCTCTAGCAAAATAGAATAATTATACCACTTTTGGAAAATTTAAGGAAATTAACTAAAATTGACTAGAACTCCTAAATTGACAGCCTCAAAGGACTCTTTATTGAAAGTTGTAAATCTGAAAATTGAGTAATGTGGAATATTGCAAGAACAACTTGATAAGCCCAAGGAAGTAATTCTGTTAAAATTACGAAGGACAAGTGTTGGAGAGAATGTGGAAAAAGGGGAACCCTCTTACGCTGTTGGTGGGAATGCACATTGGTGCAGCCACTTTGGAAAACAGTGTGGAGATTCCTTAAGAAATTAAAAGTAGATCTTCCCTATGACCCTGCAATTGCACTACTGGGTATTTACCCCAAAGATAGAAATGTAGTGAAAAGAAGGGCCGTCTGTACCCCAATGTTCATAGCAGCAATGGCCACAGTCAGCAAACTGTGGAAAGAGCTGAGATGCCCTTCAGTGGATAAAGAGGATATGGTCCATATATACAATGGAGTATTATGCCTTCATCAGAAAGGATGAATACCCAACTTTTGTATCAACGTGGACGGGACAGGAGGAGATTATGCTGAGTGAAATAAGTCAAGCAGAAAAACGTCCATTATCATATGGTTTCACTTACTTGTGGAGCATAAAGAATAACACGGAGGACATTAGAAGAAGGAAAGGAAAAGTGAATTGGGGGAAATCAGAGGGGGAAACGAAGCATGAGAGACTGTGGACTCTGAGAAAAACTGAGGGTTTTAGAAGGGAGGGGGGCGGGGGGATGAGTGAGCCTGGTGGTGGGTATTAAGGAGGGCATGTATTGCATGGAGCACAGGGTGTGGTGTATAAACAAATAATCTTGGAACACTGAAAAAATAAAATTTAATTGTAAAAAATTACAAAGGAAAACAAAGCAGAAGAGACCCAAACCAGCTATTACAGCTTATCTTTGTTGAGTTACTTCATTAGGGCTCCCAGCTATGTGGTGACTTTAACAGTCTGTTCTGTCCTCCTTGGTGCATCAGCTCAGTCTTCAGCTGGCTCCTTCCCATGCAGCCTCTGCCGTTCCAGGCATCCCATGAAAATGTGAATGTGCCCAGAGAAGAGCAACTTGGTTCTCAACGTCTTTCTATTCCTATTCTTCTTGTGAAAATAGAGTATATACAAAGTTCATAAAACACGTACAGCTTCATGCGTCCATTTAAAGTAAATACGTTGGTACAACCAAATCAGTTCCAAAAATAGCACAGCAGCCCAGGAATCTGAGGGCCCCTTTCTTTCTTTCTTTCTTTTTTTTTTTTTAAAGATTTTATTTATTTATTTGACAGAGAGAGATCACAAGGAGGCAGAGAGGCAGGCAAAGAGAGAGGAGGAAGCAGGCTCCCTGCTGAGCAGAGAGCCCGATGCGGGGCTCGATCCCAGGACCCCGAGATCATGACCTGAGCCGAAGGCAGTGGCCTAACCCACTGAGCCACCCAGGCGCCCCTGAGGGCCCCTTTCTAATTGCAATCCTCTCTCCCGACCAAAGAAAATCACCAGACTTAAGTGATAGGTACTTCCTTAATTTTTAAAAAATATTTTACTACTTGCATATGCACTCTTAAACACCACAGTTTCATTTTGACTGGTTTTGAACTTTATAGAAATAGAATCATGTGCAGCAGAGGGAATATAGTCAATAATATTGTAATAATGTCTGTATGGTGATGGATGTGACCACACTCACCATGGTGAGCACTGTAGAATGTATAGAATTATCCAGTCACTATGCCGTGCTCCTGAAACTAAAATAACACTGTATGTCAACTGTACTTCAATAATGAAATTTGTTTTAAAAAACGCATTTTCACTAAGTTTACAGTACCTAAAATTTTAATTAAGACCTCATAGCTGTCTCCTGGAGTTTAAAAAAGTCTATTTCAGGATTAAAATTGGATCATGAATTTTAAAAAAGCCTGTAACACAAATGGAATAATTTTCTAGAAGTTGAGATGGTCTAAAAATATTTGACAATTTTATAAACCTAAAAATACATGTACTAAATCTTCAAAAAAAAAATTCTGCACTTTGCATCTGGTTTCCCTTAACATGATTGTGAGGTTTGTTATTGTTGTTGCATGTCACTATGATTTCATTTATTTTCATGGCTATGTTATATTCTATCATGGGACTGTACCGAGTGTATTTATACCCTCTAAAGTTGACATAGATTTAGGTTATTTCATGGATGAAAGACCTCAATGTGAGACAGGAATCCATCAATATCCTAGAGGAGAACATAGGCAATAACCTCCTTGACATCGGCCACAGCAACTTCTTTCAAGACACATCTCCAAAGGCAGGGGAAACAAAAGTGAAAATGAATTGCTGGTATTTCATCAAGGTAAAAAGCTTCTGCACAGCAAAGGAAACAGTCAACAAAACAAAGAGGCAACCTACTGAATGGAAGAAGATATTTGCAAATGACACTATAATCAAAGGGCTGATATCCAAGATCTATAAAGAACTTCTCAAACTGAACACCCAAAAAACAGATAATCACGTCAAAAAATGGGCAGAAGACATGAACAGACACTTCTCCAATGAAGACATACAAATGGGTAACAGACACATGAAAAAATGTTCATCCTCATTAACCATCAGGGAAATTCAAATCAAAATCACATTGAGATACCATCTTACACCAGTAAGAATGGAAAAAATTAAGAAGGCAAGAAACAAATGTTGGAGAAGTTGTGGAGAAAGGGCAACCCTCTTACCCTGTTGGTGGAATGCAAGCTGGTGCAGCCACTTTGAACAGTGTGGAGATTCCTTAAGAAATTAAAAATAGAGCTACCTTATGACCCTGCAATTGCACTACTGGGTGTTTACTCCAAAGATAGAGATGTAGTGAAAAGAAGGGCCATCTGTACCCCAATGTTCATAGCAGCAATGGCCACAATCACCAAACTATGGAAAGAGCTGAGATGCCCTTCAACAGATGAATGGATAAAGATGATGTGGTCCATACCCACAATGGAATATTACTCAGCCGTCAGAAAGGATGAGTACCCAACTTTTGTATCAACATGGATAGCACTGGAGTAGATTATGCTGAGTGAAATAAGTCAAGCAGAGAGAGTCAATTATCATATGGTTTCACTTACTTGTGGAACATAAGGAATAGCATGGAGGACATTAGGAGAAGGAAGGTAAAAATGAAGCAGGGGGAATTGGAGGGGGAGATGAACCATGAGAGTCTATGGACTCAGACAAACAAACAGGGTTTTATTTTATTTTTTTTTTTAAGATTTTTTTATTTATTTATTTGACAGAGAGAGATCACAAGTAGATGGAGAGGCAGGCAGAGAGAGAGAGAGAGAGAGAGAGGGAAGTGGGATCTCCGCCGAGCAGAGAATCCGATGCGGGACTCGATCTCAGGACCCTGAGATCATGACCTGAGCCGAAGGCAGCGGCTTAACCCACTGAGCCACCCAGGCGCCCACAAACAGGGTTTTAGAAGGGAATGGGGAAGGGGGTTGGGTGAGCCCGGTGATGGGTATTGAGGAGGGTACGTATTGCGTGGAGCACTGGGTGTTATACACAAACAATGAATCATGGGAACACTACATCAAAAACTGAATGATGTACTGTATGGTGGCTAACATAACATAATAACGAAAAAAAGATTTAGGTTGTTTCTAGTCAGGGTTATTAGACGACGTGGCTATATTTAATCCTGTGTAGGTTTCCTGCACACCTTTGCAGACGTTTCTTTTAGTATACTCCTAGAAAGGGAATTACTAGATGACAGTATGTAACTTTAACTGTACTAGATACTGCCAAACAGTTTTCAAAAATAACCATACTATTTTTTTCTCTCCCATCAGCAGTGTATGGGAGCTCCTGTTATACACATTCTCTTCAGTATTCAGTATTTTCTTTAAGATTTTATTTATTTATTTATTTGTCAGAGAGAGAGAGAGAGAGAAAGCTCAAGCAGGCAGAGTGGCAGGCAGAAGCAGAGAGAGAAGCAGGCTCCCCACTGAGCAAGGAGCCCAACGTGGGACTCCATCCCAGGACCCTGGGATCATGACCAGAGCGGAAGGCAGCAGCTTAACTGACTGAGCCACCCAGCATCTCAGTATTCGTTATTTTCAATTGTTTTAATTTTTGTCAATCCAGGGCATGTGTAGTGGAATCTCTTGGTGGTTATATTGTGCATTTTACTGAATTATTAATTACGTTGAGCACATTTTCGTGTGTTTATTGGCTATCTGAAATTTTGCGAAGTGTCTGTTCAAGCTTTCCCCTGTATTACTACTGAGTTGTCTTTTTCTTACTGACTAGTAGGAGTACTTTATGCATCTTGGATGTGTCTTGTCAGTTGCATGTAATACTCATATCTTTTCCCATTCTGTCACTTGCCCTTTCACTTTCTTAATGGTGTCTTTTGGTGAACAGAGTTCTTAATGTGATCCAGTTCAATACGATCTCCCTTTATAGGGAGGGAGTTTTCTGCCTAAATAAAGAAATCTTTTCCTACCCTGAGATTATCATCATGTTCTCTGAAATTTTTACAGCTTCACTGTTTTTCTTACATAGTTAATTCTTTACTATACCTGGAATGATTTTCATTTATAGCATGAGTCCAGGGAATAGCTTCATTTTCTTCCCAAGTAAATATACAATTCCAGCTCCCTTTATCCCTCTATCCCTGCTTGACATCATGCATCTAGATTCATAGATCTGTCTTGAGACTATTCTGGTCTGTATATCTCTGCTGGACTATTTATGCACTGGCCGGTATCTCTATCCTGCCTTAATTACTGTGGCTTTATGAGAAGTCTTGCTATTAAGTGAAGCAAGGCCTACTAAGTTGCTTTTCTTCTTCAGCAGAGATTGACCCTTCCAGGCCTTCTGTATGTCCATATATTGTTAGAATCAGCTTACCAGATTCCTAAACAGATCCTACTGACATTTTAAAAAAAGATTTTATTCATTTATTTAAGAGAGAGAGAGTGAGGGAGCACAGACTGGGGAGGGTGAGAGGGAGAAGCAGACAGGGAGTCTGATGTGGGACTCGATTCCAGGATCCCAGAATCATGCCCAGAGCCGAAGGCAAATGCTTAACCATATGAGCCACCCAGGTGCCCAATCCCATTGACATTTGATTGTGATTGCATTGATCCTCAAAATCAATTTGGCAAAAATTGATATCTTAACAGTATTGATGGTCCCATTCATTGAACATGATATATTTATGTAAGAGTTCTTTAATTTCTATCAAAATTTTTTTACTGATTTCCTCACAGAAGTTCTGCGCTTTGTTACTTTATTCTCGGGTATTTAATATTTTTGAAATTATTAAAAATATTAACTTTTTAAAAAGATTTATTCATTTTGGAGGGAAAGAAAAAAGAGAGAGCATAGGGGAGGGGCAGAGGGAGAGACTTTTCAAGCAGATTCCCTGCTGAACATGGAGTCCCACTCGGGGCTCCATCCCACGACCCATGAGATCATGACCTGAGCCAAAACCAAGACAGGATGGTCAACCAACTGAGCCATCCAGGAGCCCCTAAAAAACTAACTTTTAAAAATTTACTTTCTGTTTATTTTTGGTGTACAGAAATATCAGTGATTTTTGTATTTTGACCTTGTATCCTATAACCTTATTAACTCACTTAATAGTTCTAATAATTTACCTACAGATTCTTTTTTTTTTCTTTTTCTTTTTAAGATTTTATTTATTTATTTGACAGAGAGAGACACAGTTAGAGAGAGAACACAAGCAGGGGGAGTGGGAGAGGAAGATGCAGACTTCCCACTGAGCAGGGAGCCTGATGCAGGGCTCGGTCCCAGGACCCTGTGATCATGACCTGAGCTGAAGGCAGCTGCTTAATGACTGAGTCACTCAGGCGCCCCACCTACAGATTCTTGGTTTATTTATCTATATTGTCACATCATCTTGAAAAATGTGTTTTATTTCTTTTCCAATTTTTATACCTTTCTTCCTTTTTCAGCACTGGGTTAGATCTTCAGCACAACGTTGAAGAGAAGTGGTAAAAGCAGGCATACTCTTAATAGACAAAGGAAGAGTCATTGAATTCCTAATTTTTAAATAGTTTTATCATGAGTGGACGCTAAATTTTGTGAAATGCTTTTTCTACATCTATTGAGAATTCTTACAGTTTTTTTTCTCCTATAATCTGTCAATATGCCCAAATGTTAACTGCTTTTCTCATGTTAAACTAACATTTGGGAAGATAAATGGGTAAATCTAAGCAATTACACACACACACACACACACACACAAAATTAGAATACATGATGACAATTCAAAGGTTTTATTAATTTATTTGTCAGAGAGAGAGAGAGCACAAGCAGGGGGAGCAGCAGGCAGAGGATGCAGAGGGAGAAGCAGGCTCCCCCCTGAGCAGGAAGCCCAATGGGGGACTTGATCCCAGGATGCTGGGATCAAGACCTGCGCCAAAGGCAGACGCTTAACCAACTGAGCCACCCAGATGTCCCACAATAGAACAACTTAACGTGAGTTAGAAGAGGATAAATTGAGTTAGAGTGTTTTACTCTCCTTACATTGTCCTAATATTAGCTATCAATAAGTTTAGGATGCATATTTTAATTTCCAGGGGAATCACTAAAGGAATGGAAACAGAGTGTATAACTTCCAAAATAGTAGGTGGGGAAAATGAGATGACAAAAAATAATAATAAATCCCTAGGAAGGGAGCAAAGGAGAGAAAAAAAATAGATTAAGTAGAAAACCCACAATAAATAGACTTAAAAGAACCTAAAAATTTCATAATATGCTGCTTATAAGAGAAACAGAAAAAAGGTAAGACTACCAAAATTTTTTAAATAAAAAATTAGAAAAAGACATTTCAGGAAATTACTAACAAAAAGCAAGCTATTAAAGCTACATTAGTATGAGGCAAAATAGATTTTAAGGAAGAAGGATTAGTAAGATAAAGAGGTTTACTTAATGGTAAAGTTTTAATTGACCAGTAAGATATAAAAATTCTAAATTCATATACCCTTATTAACAATTCCAAAATATATAAAGCAAAAAAAGGGCAGAACTATAATAAATTTTAAAAATCTATAGTCATAGTGGCAGATTTTAAAAAATTAATCAACTTTATTTATTAGAGCAGTTTTAGGTTCACAGTAAAATTGAGCAGAAGGTACAGAAAGTTCCCATACAAACCCCGTTCCCATGCATGCAAGCCTCTCCCACTATTGACATCCTCTACCACAGTGGTACATTTTTGAAAACTGATGAACCTACACTGACACATCATAATCACCCACAGTATGTAGTTTACATTAGGGCTCCCTTTTGATAATATACATCCTATGGGTTTTGACATGTTCCACCTTTGTAGTAGTATACATAATCATTTCAATGCCCTAAAAATCCTTTGTGCTCTCCTGTTCATTTTCTCTCTCCCCTGACCCCTGCCAACCATGGATATTTTTACTGTCTTCATAGTTTTGCCTTTTCCAGAATGCTCTATAGTTAGAGTCATACAATCTGTAGCCATTTCAATGGGGTCCTTTTACTTATAATACACATTTAAGTTTCCTCCATGTCTTTTCATGGCTTGAAACTTCTTTTTAATGTTAAATAATATTCCATTGTCTGGATGTACCACAGTTTATCCATTCACCTACTTAAGGACATCTCTGTTGCTTCCAAGTTTTGGCAGTTATGAATAAAGCTATTATAAACATCTGTGTGTAGGTTTTTGTATCACCTAAGCTGTTTTTTTTTTTTAGTTTTTATGTAAATTCCTGTTAGTTAACATGCAGTGTAATATTAGTTTAGGTGTGCAGTACAATGATTTCACATAAGTTTTCAATTCATTTGGGTAAATCCAAGGACTGTTATTGCTGACTCATATATAATAAGAGAATAGTTTAGTTTTTTTTTTCCAAATTTTTATCTAAATTCTAGTTAGTTAACATATAGTGCAATACTGGTTTTAGGAGTAGAATTTAGTGATTCATCACTCACACATAACACCCAGCACTCATCCTCCTTAATGACTCCTTAATACCTATCATCCATCTAGCCCATCCCCCATCCACCTTCCTCCGTCAACCCTCAGTTTATTCTCTATCATTAAGAGTCTCTTGTGGTTTGTTTCCCTCTCTCTTTTTTTCCCCTTCCCATATGTTCATCCGTTTTGTTTCCTAAATTCCACGTACAAGTGAGATCATATGGTATTTGTCTTTTTCTGATTGACTTCCTTGGCTTAGCATCATACGCTCTAGCTCCATCCACATCGTTGCAAATGTCAAGATTTCATTTTCTGATGGCCAAGTGATATTCCATTGTGTGTGCATTTATTTATATATATGTGTGTGTGTGTATAAATATATATAAATGTGTATATATATATATACACACACACACGTGGGTGTGTGTGTGTGTGTATTCCTATGTATTTATATAAAGGAATCTATATATATATAGATATATATATAGATGATATATATATCTAGATATATATATCATCTACGTATAGAAAAAAATATATATATATATCACCTTTTCTTTATCCATTCATCTGTCGATGGATATCTGGGCTCTTCCCATAGTTTGGCTATTGTGGACATTGCTGCTATAAACACTGGGGCACATGTACCCCTTTAATTCTGTATCTTTGTATCCTTTGGGTAAATACCCAGTAGCACAGTTGCTGGGTTGTAGGGTACCTCTATTTTTAACTTTTCGAGGAAACTCCATACTGTTCTCCAGAGTTGCTGCACCAGTTTGCGTTCCCACCAACAGTGTCAGAGGGTTCCCCTATCTCCGCATCCTCACCAACATCTGCTTCCTGTGGTGTTAATTTTGGCCTGTCAGGTGTGAGGTGGTATCTCATTGTGGTTTTGATTTGTATTTCCCTGATAGTGAGTGATGATGAACATCTTTTCATGTGTCTGTTAGGCATTTGTATGTCTTCTTTGGAAAAATGTCTATTCATGTCTTCTCATTTCTTAACTGGATTATTTATTTTTTAGGTGTTGAGTTTGATAACTTCATAGATTTGGATACTAACTCTTTATCTGATATATCATTTGCAAATTTCTTGTCCCATTCTGTAGGCTGCCTTTTAGTTTTGTTGACTGTTTCCTTCACTGTGCAGAGACGTTTTATCTTGATGAAGTCCCAATAGTTCATTTTTGCTTTTGTTTCCCTTGCCTTGGGAGACGTGTCTAGCAAGAAGTTCCTGTGGCTGAGGTCACAGAGGTTATTCTCCTCTAGGATTTTGATGGATCCTGTCTCATAATGAGGTCTTTCATCCATTTTGAATTTATTTTGGTGTATGGTATAAGACAGTGGTCCAGTTTCATTCTTCTGCATGTGGCTGTCCAGTTTTTCCAACACCATTTGTTAAAGAGACTATCATTATTCCATTGGATATTCTTTCCTGCTTTGTCAAAGATTAGTTGACTATATGGTTGTGGGCCCATTTCTGGAGTCTCTATTCTGTTCCATTGATCTGTGTCTGTTTTTGTGCCAGTACCATACTCTCTTGATGACTACAGCTTTGCAATAGAACTTGAAATCCGGGATCGTGATGCCTCCGGCTTTTCTTTTCTTTTTCAGGATTGCTTTGGGTCTTCAGGGTCTTTTGTGGTTCCATGCAAATTTTAGGATTGTTTGTTCTATCTCTGTGAAAAATGCTAGTGGTATTTTGATAAGGATTGCATTAAGAGAATGTTTAGTTTTGTAAGAAACTGCCACACTATCTTCCAATGTGAATGTACCATTTTGCCTTCCTACCAACAAAGAATGAAAATTCCTGTTGCTCCACATCCTCGCCAGCATTTAGTATTTATTTCTATTCTGTATTTCTGTATATTCCAATAGTATCTTGTATTAATTTGCAATTCCCTAATGGCATGTTAAACATCTTTTCATATGGTTATTTGCCATCTGTATGTTTTCTTTGTTGAGATGTCTGTTCAACTCTTTTACCAATTTCCTAATTATAATTCATTTTCTTATTGTTGAGTTTTAAGAATTCTTTATATATTTTGGATAATAGTCCTTTCTCAGATACATCTTTTGCAAATATTATCTCCCAGTCTGGCCTGTTTTCTTGTTCTCTTAACATTGTCTTTCACAGAGCAGAATTTTCAATTTTTAATAAACCAAGCTTATCAATTATTTCTTTAATGGATTGTGCCTTTCATTTTGTATCTAAAAAGTCATAGCCATACCCAAGGTCATCTTGGTTTTCTTTTATGTTATCTTCTGGGAGTTTTAAAGTTTTGCATCTTAACATTTAGGTTTGTGATCCATTTTGAGTTAATTTTTGTGAAAGGTGTAAGATCTGCATCCTGATGCATCTTTTTGGGATATGAATGTCCAATTGTTCCAATATCATTTGTTGAAAAGATGATCATTTCTTTATTATATTGCCTTTACTTCTTTGTCAAAGATCAGTTGTTTATATTTATGTGGCATTATTTCTGTCCCACTAATCCATTTCTTTTGCTTGGTTTTGTTTTTGCCAATAGCACACTGTCTTGATTACTTTGTAATTTTATATTAGGTCTTGAAGCTAGGCAGTGTCAGTCCTCTGACTTTGTTCTTTGATATTAAGTTGGTTTCTTAGTTTATTTTGTTGTTTTGTTTTTGAGTTTTGCCTCTCAGTATAAACTTTCAAATCATTTTGTTGATATTTGCAAAATAGCTGGCTGAGATTTTGATTTTTATTGTACTGACTCAATAGATCAAGTTGGGAAAAATGGACATGTTGACTATATTGAGACTTCCTATCCATGAATATGGGATATCTCTTCATTTATTTAGTTGTCTTTCATATCTTCCCTCAGAGTTTTGTAGTTTTCCTCATACAGATCTTTTACATTGTTGAATTTATACCTAAGTATTTAATTTTGGGAGTTGCTAATGTAAATGGTAGTGTGTTTTTAATTTTAAATTCCACTTGTCCATTGCTGGTATGCAGGGAAGCTCAAAGTGGTAGATTTTAAGACTTTTTTCTTTTTAAACTTTAAAAAAAAGATTTTATTTATTTATTTGAGAGAGAGAGAAGGAGAGAGAGTGAGAGAGAGCATGAGAGCGGGGAGGGTCAGGGGGAGAAGCAGACTCCCTGCTGAGCAGGGAGCCCAGCTCAGGACTTGATCATGGGAGACAAGGATCAGGACCTGAGCCAAAGGCAGTCACTTAGCCAACTGAGCCATCCAGATGCCCTGATTTTAAAAGACTTTTAAAAGTAATTGACAGAACTAGCAAACAGTTTTACCAGTCATACTATAAAGACAGATCTACCAGTCATGATATAAAATAATTGAACAAGATTAACAAAATTGTCCTAATAAACAAATACAAAATGCAGCATGCAAAAATAGCAAAATATACATTATCTTTAAAAATTGCACATAGTGGGGCACCTGGGTCACTCAGTTGTTAAGCCTTTGGCTCAGGTCATAATCCCAGGGTCCTGGGATTGAACCCTGCATCAGGCTCCCTGCTAGGCAGGAAACCTGCTTCTCCCTCCCCCACTCCACCTGCTTGGGTTCCCTCTCTCGCTGTGTCTTTCTGTCAAATAAATAAATAAAATATTTTTAAAATAAATAAATAAAATAAAAATTGCACATACTAAGCAATAAAGCACAGTTCGACAAATACCAAAGGATTGAAATCACACCAAGTAAGTCTTCTATTACATGATTATGCTAGAAATCTGTAACAACAATAACAACAACAAACTAGAAAATCCCCCAAATGTTTATAAATTAAGAAATATGCTTTTATATAATTCATGGGCCAGGGAAAAATAAAAATTGGAAAGTATTTTGAGCTGAATTATTTGCAATCCATATGAAATAGTGAATCTAAACAAAGATCAGGGCATCTGGGTGGCTCAGTGGGTTAAGCATCTGACTCTTGATTTGGACCCAGTTCATGATCTCAAGGTTGTGGGTTCAAGCCCTGTATTGGGTTCTGTGCTCAGCAGGGAGTCTGCTTCTCTCCCTCTTCCTCTCCCTCTGCCCCTGCCCCTGCCCCTACCCTGCTCTCTCTCAAAATAAATTTGAAAAAAAAAAAAAAGATCAACAAGTGTTGCTAGCATCACAAAAAGAGAGACATCCAGGGTATCATATGTTTTTACATCACCTATGAAAATATTCTGACCAGAAAATCAACCTGATTTTGAATAAACCTCAATCTGTCAGTTTACAGGAAATGCAAGAAATAGAAGAACATGTTAAACACCACCACAGTGATGCAATCAACAAAATCTGGAATATGAGAAATGTTACCAGATGAATTCCCCAAGTTCTCTCTATAGATAAATTGCAAGGAATAATAAGAGATAGGAGGTGAGGGAAACAGCAATGTGGTGGGAATTTACCAATTAAGAGATTTAGGAGATGTGAATGAAATGGAATGTGTGGACCTTTTTTGAATCCTGATTCTAAGCAATTAATTTAGTAATCTACTTATCATAGTTGGAAATTCAAACACTGCATATTTGATACTAGGAATTTGATATACTTAAGTGTGTTAAATTATGCTTTATGATATATTTTAGAAGACTATTTTCTATTCAAGTTAAATGTTAAAATATGTATAGATGAAAGGGTATGCAGTCTGGGGTTTGCTTCAAAATAATTCAGTATTGATATAAATAAAATAATATTAGCAGAGAGTTGACAATCATTGAAACTGGCTAATGAATACACAGGAGTTCATGATACTATTCTCTATACATTTGAATACATTCAAAATTTTTCATGATTAAAGTGCTTTTAAAAATCACTACATGCAAAGAAGTACTTTGCAAAAGATGTATGGCCTTAATTAAAATATATATATTTTAGAGCACTTGGGTGGCTCAGTCATTTGGACGTCCGACTCTTGATTTCAGCTCAGGTTATGACCTCAGGGCAATGGGATCGAACCCCGCACTGGGCTCCATGCTTGACAGGGCGTCGGCTTGAGATTCACTCTCTCTCTCTCTCCCGCCCTCTGCTCCCCTTCCCCCTCTTGTGCTCTTTCTCTCTCTCTCAAATAAATAAATCTTTAAAAAATAATAATAATAAACAAATAGAGTAACATATATTTTAAAAGGACCGAAAAATGAATGGCCACTATGCTCCCACCAAATTAATAAACACGAAGAAGACAAAAAAAATATAAACTATTGATGAGAATGTGAAGTACCTGGAATTCATAAACTACTGATGGGAGTGTAAATTAGTTCAACTACTTTTGGAAACATCTTAGTATTTTCTAGTACAGTTGAATATATATATATATATATATATATATATATATATACACACACACACACACACACACACACACACATATGTATATTCTCTAGTCTCCCTTTCTCTCTCTCTCTCTCTCTCTCTATATATATATATATATATATATATAATCCTATGACCCAGCAACTCCACTGTGTTGTAAACCTAGAGAAGTACACGCACTTATGCTCAGGGACACGTGTATAAGAATATTCACAGCAGTAAAATTTGTAATGGCCAAAAACAATCCACATATCCTCAACAATAAAATGGACAAGTAATTTGCAGTAGGTACCTACAAAGGAATTCTACATGCTAGTGCAAATGAAAGGACTACAGTTGCCTGCAATGAATGAATTTTAGGAATAACGATGAGCAAAAGAAGGCAAACAAAATATACGTAGGACACCAAAGACATGAACCATAAAATAATTGATAAGTTGGATTTTATCAAAATACAAATTTTCTCTTCATCATTAAAACATGAAAAGTTTGGCCACAGGCCAGGAGATATACATATTTGCAATACATAATCTGACAAAAGATTGGTACTCAGAATATATAAATAATGCTTACAGCACAGTAAGACAGACAATCTAATTTTTAAAACTAGGCAAGAGACTTGAGCAACACTTCAATAAAGAAGGTTATTGGAGGCACCTGAGTGGCTCAGTGGGTTAAGCCTCTGCTTTTGGCTCCCGTCCTGATCTCGGGGTCCTGGGATGGAGCCCTGCATCGGGCTCTCTGCTCAGCAGGGAGCCTACTTCCCCATCTCTCTCTCTGCCTGCCTCTCTGCCTACTTGTGATCTCTGTCTGTCAAATAAATAAATAAAATCCTTAAAAAAAAAAAGTATACAAATGACCAATAACATGTGAATTATTAGTCATTGAGGAAATGTAAACTGAAACCACACTGAGATACCACTTTACACACCTAGAACGGAAAACCTTACTGTGTGTTGATAAAGACTTGGGGCAGTTTGAACTCTCAGACACTGCTAGTGGGAATAGAAAATGGTACAACCACACTGAGAAAGAGTTTGACAGTTTCTTACCAAGTTAAACACAAACTTACCACATACTTCCCCTTGAGCCGACTCCTAGGTATTTACCTAGGAAAAATGGAAGCCTCTGTCCACCCAAAGATTTATTATACACAACTATTCATAGCAGCTTGAATCACAAATGAGCGCAGTGTTCATCAACTATGGAGTGGATGAACAAACGTGGTGTAACCATACAACGGGACACTTGTTCTGAAATAAGGGGGAAATCTACTGACATAGTATTGACAACATAGACGAATCTCAAGACCATAATGCTGAGCAAAAGAAGCCAGATTCAAACGAGTACTTTTTGCATCATTCTGTGTACACATAAAAGTAAAAAACTAACCTCTAGTCACAGAAAGTGGACCAGTGGTTGCCTCAGGGTGGGGGGAGGAATTGACCACTGTGAGTCACAAGAGACTTCTTCAGGTGATAGGAATATTCCATATCTAGACAATACTGATCAGACTGCATATGTAAGATGAGTATATTTTGTTATATATAGATTCTATCTGATTATATCTTATTTTTAAAGATTTTATTTATTTATTTATTTATTTGTCAGAAAGAGAGAGAGAGTGAGAGCAGGAGAGTACAAGCAGGCAGAGAGGCAGGCACAGGCAGAGAGAGAAGCAGGCTCCTTGCTGAGCAAGGAGCCCGATGCGGGACTCCATCC